>NC_142094.1:5595000-6215000 GCF_054644295.1 Miniopterus natalensis
GCACCTCAGTCGGAGCACACGCTCGCCAAGGCCGAGGCCAGACACACCACAGACACCCCCACGGACCGTGCGCGTTGGCTGTCTTACGCTGCATGACACAGGGCCCCTGTCTCCGTGGCCACAACACCAGCACTTATTTCTCCCTCTCCCACCCTTTGTGTGGGGTGTGGCTACCTCCCACTTTCTTCTCCATTCCAGGGCGAGATGAAGAATTGGCTCCTGTCTGCTAAGGGAGCAATGGGGAGCCACACTCTGGCTCTTCAAGCTTCAACTTAGGAGTGGTGTCAGCTACTTAAATTCACATTTTGTTAGCCAAAGCAAGTCGCCAGGCCAAGTGGGAATCAGTGGGAAAAGGAAATAAAATAATCTTGCCTGAAGGAATAGCATCTACTTGGGTAGGATAATATACTATTTCCACTTTATTCCTTGCAGCTTATGCATAGGTTTAGACAAAGGAAGAATATAGCTCGGAAAAGTAATCTATTTAGTAATTTAACTAACCTTAAGTGAATACCTACCATACGTCAGACACCTCAGCCATAAAGGATAAAACAAATTAGGACAAACTCCTACTCTTATGAAGCTTATATTCTAGGGGGAGACAGGACACAAAGAAACATGCGAGTATATGGTGTTTGTGACTCATGCCATGAAAACTAATACAGCAAAGTAGAGAGAAACAAGCTTTAGGATACGGGCACGTGCAGGCACAATGCTTCCCTCAGAACTTGGAAGCTATGGTCTTGTTTTAAGTGGAGGGTGGTGTGATCCTGCTGGCCCCCCGGACATGGTTGAGAGGCAGAGGTCAGAGGGCAAGGTAGATGGAAGGCTTTGTGGTAATTGTTGGGGTGGTTTGGAGATGGGTGGTGGTGGTGGTGGTGGCAAGAGGGTGTGAGAAGAGATCAGATTCTGAGCACATTTTGAAACTAGACAATGGGTTTGTTCATAGACTGGATTTGGGGAGTATGAGAAAAAGGTAATTTGAAGATGACTTAGTGTTTTGCTTTGAGCAGCTAGAACAGGCGACTTGCGTTTGCTGAGATGGTGAGCTGCAGGGGGAGGGCTGGCGTGGCTGGAAGAGGGTGCCCAGGAGGTCAGCTTTGGTCATGTGATGAGGCTCCTGTTAGGCCTCCAAAGGGAGATGTCACCTAGCAGTTACAGGTGTGGTTTTAGAGATCAAGGAGATTTCAAGCCAGAGATTTAAATTTTAGTCTTCATTTGTTTGATATTTAAGGCCATGAGGCCAGATGAGATGACTCAAGAAGTAATATAGACAGAGAAATGGCCCAAGGTCAGAGCCTGGAAGGAGGAGGGACTAGAGAAGGAAGCCAGGGAAGAGTGCCAGCTGGGCAGGAGTGAAGCCCAGAGAGTGGCATCATGAAGATATGTTTAGATACCCAAGGAACAGGGAACACCCGCCAGTGCCCAGTGGGGCCAGAGAGAACAGCATGGCCACTACTTTCAACCAAAGACAGCAGAAAGAAACTGATGTGCAGAGAGGATTCCTGGGGGAAAATGTGGTGCAAGGTCATCATTTTTCTGAACCCTCTCAGCCACAGTCACTGAGGATTCTCAGCTTTCAGGCTGAGCACAGCCGAGCTACTGTTAGCCCAGAACTGCAAGCTACCAGCTGGCTCTGAATCCAGCCTGTGGAGTCTGGAAGCCCTTTGGGACTGCGCGGTCTCAGGAGCTCACTAATTCACTGAGTAATGTTTGTTTAATCACATGCAATCTGCATAGAACTGGCCCAAGCGCAGGGAGATGTATTTAGAAGAATCAGATGACATCCAAAAAGCATTGAGAAACAACTGAATTCTTTATTGAGGGCTCTTTTAAAAGCACTACTTGGAGATTACTTGCTAATCCAAATCCAAAATTCTAAAATCCCTTTTCTCAGTCTCTTTCCTACCCTTTCATTTCTAAGATGCTGAAACTGCATCTTAATCTCTCCTCTCCTGTCGACAAACTCCCACAAGCCTTGTTGAACACGGCCCAGGCTGGCTCTTCACGCTCTCCCTTCTCTCGTCTCCCTGGCTCTATTGTCTGTCCTCTTAAGTTGCTTCCTGTCCTGCACAGCTTTCTGCCCTTTCTAACGCAGAGTAGCTTAGCCTTTCCAGTGGTCTTCCAATTTTCTTCTCCACCCTCACGAGATCAATACGGCACAGGCCAGAAACCTGGTTAGGCAGGTGCAGAAATCTCCTCCACAGGGCCGTAGGAAGGTGATGCGCTGGGTCACCTGTCACAGTGAGTTTGCTCTGCTTCTGTTCACCTGTGCCCTCCACTCTCCTCTTGGGCCAGGAGCCACACAGGCGCCCACACCGCTCTCTGGACCCCGTGTGTGCCCAGGTCCGTCCGGGGGCCTCTAGTCCACAGCACGACTTCTTCCCGAGCCCTGCCCTTAGCTCAGGGCCTAGACTGTGCGTCTGTACAGACCTAGTTCCCCTCCCCCTGGGACATGTGGGTTGATCTTCCTCTTTGAGGATTTGCCAAAAGCAAAAATAACAACATCAGCTGCCTGTTGCCAAAACAAGAGGAGGTTTATTTGATTTTTCAGAAATGACATTATGCCAGAGAGAGATAAAAACACAAGGTTAACTCCCAGCCAGTCAGGCCTTCCCAAGCAATCTTCTCAGGCCCCGGAGCAGTCTTGCTAGGCCCTGCCCCTGCCCCCGAGCGCACCCAGGGGAAGGAATAAGAGGCCCTGAGGAGTTGGCTGCGGCCCTTGGCTTCCCAGGTCTCTGCGCATGGGTCTGCTTTAGAGCTCCAGGGCTGAGGGGCAGCTGCCGTCTCCACCTGGCTGTGGTCTGTTCAGAGGTGGGGTGAGGGGGCACCCGTTACCTTCACTCCCCTGATAATTACAGGGTCACCCCAGGGGTGAAGTCAGCTGTCAGCTGGACTTAAGGAAGTGAGGCGGGGAGTCTGTTGCTGGCCACTCCTGTTGCACTTCAGTCCCCTGTGGGAGCATTGAGAGCACTAAAGAGTTGAAATTCAAGGTTCCACACCAGTAGCAATCAAAGCTTATTTAGTTTCTCCTTAAACACACAACCCTACAATATCTCCTTGGGCTGAAAACAACAGCCATTTCCATGACAACACACATTCTAGAAAAAGGCAGTAGATATTTCAAAATGAGTGATCAGAGAAGAAAAGGAAGTTTGTGCATATGTGTGAGTGTGTGTGTGATGTGAGTGTGCATGTGTGTTTGTGAGTGTGAGAAAATGTGTGTGTGATGTGTGAGTGTGTGTGTGTTTGTGAGTGTGTGTTTGTGTGTTAATGTGTGTGATGTGAGTGTGTGTGTGTGTTAGTGTGTGTGAGCGTGTGTGAGCATGTGTGTGTGCTTTTGAGTGTTTCTGTTAGTGTGTGTGTGAGTGTGTGTGTGTTTATTCTGTCCCTATGTGCCCTGAGCCTGTCCAGTGTCCTATTCCAAAGCAGAATTGAAGGTCACTCTAGGACAGCAAGCTCAAGCTCGGTGAGGCCAGGCGTGTGCTTTCGGTGGCACTCCATGCCCTCGGGGCGTCCTGGCCAGAGCTGGGTGTGGGGACTGATGAAAACGCAGACCCATCATCAAGCCATCTACTTGAATGGGCACTTCCACACTCCCTTGTATGTTAGGCACCACACTGGTGCCCACAGGTAATCCAATGCCAGACCTGAATCTGAGTTTGCAACAACTCCTGGAATGCTTGGACTTGAATCCCTGGCCTCCACTTTTATTCTTCTTCTGCTTCAGGAATAGTTTGCACAAGAAGCTGGGTGAGGCCAGGCGTGTGCTTTCTGTGTGCACTCCATACCCTCAGGGGGCACCCTGGCCAGAGGAGAGTGTGGCAAACTGATGAAAACACATAAAAATGGTGAGACTAAAAATGTGTCCATTTTTCAAGGTAAAAAACGACTCTACTGGATCGCGGTCCTCCCCTTCCTGTGAGAATCCCTCCTCAGGCCTCCAGGGCTGGCCCTCACTTTCTTCCCTGGTGTAACATGGACTGAGGTGGCGCCGTAGCCGGGTCTTGAGACGGCAACGAAGGCGCAACATGGCGAGGCCTGGCGTGAGGGGCAGTGCTGAGTGGCGCGGGCTAGGCGGTGGCGAGTGGTCACCAGGAGGCATGGAGAAGCTTTTCCAGGAGTTTCAAAGCCTCTCTCTGAGGGGCGCGACCACGTGCCAGATGGTTGTACAGGAAGGTATCAGGGATACAAAAGTAAAGACCGCTAGGAATCAAATTGTCAGTCAGGCCTGATTTTATGGAGCATCATTTGCATGCTTTGTCCTAATACTGATCTCATTATTTCGTACAGATATACAATATTCCACTGAGTAGTGCACTTTGATTAATTTAGCTCCTTCCTATTAATGGACACTTAGTTTATTATTTTTTGCTGTTACAAACAGTACTATAATCTACAAGTAGCATTGCAATTTGTGCTATTGTTTCTTAGGATAAATTTTTAAAATTTGAACTATCAGGCCATAAGACATTTTAAATTTGGAGGGATATTGCAGTTACAGTAGAAAATTTTGTAACAATTTAAATTCTCATCAACCAATAAATGAAAGATCTCCAACAGTCAGCATTATAATTTTTTCATAGTTTTACTTGTCTCTTGTGATAATCAATATCTAATTACTTATGAGCTTATTTATAAATGAAATTTGTATTTGTTCACAATTTATTAATTCTTAGTATGCTGTAGTGTTAAAATTTATATGAAATTGTTGACCTTTTTCTTAATTGGTATTGGTATTTTTTCATGTGTAAGAAACACTTCACTATTATGGATAAGAAATGTACGTCTTGGTGTATGCTGCAATATTTTCTAAGACAGAAAGCATGTCTGTTTTGCACATGATAGTTTTTTCTATTAATCCATATGGTTCTGGCCAAGAGAAGAACATATAAATATGTGTTAAAGAAATGAATGGATGCACAACACTGTAGAGGTCATGAATGCAAAGACCCTTCCTGACTTGCAGCCTTTTGGCTTTAACTTATTGAATAACATCAACCCCCTGTTCACTTGAGCCCCAAGAATATGCCTTGTTTTCTCTTAGACAAAGATAATTCTTCCTTCATAAAACGTCACTGTTTTCCTCATGTGAGCCTCCCAGACATCTGAGGATTTCTTCCTGATGTGACCACGACTTCTCTTCAACCTCTTGACAGGAGATGACAATCGTGCAGGGGATGCTCTTCAGTGACGAAAGGCAGTTACTGCAACTTTGTTCTATTGGTGATGATGTCATCGGTAAGAGATTCAGTACTGTTCCTTTTGGGCTTGGCTTATGAGCTGTGGTCTCCTCCAATTATTTGTATGTTGGCTCATGCAAGTGAGACACCCCCTTCATACAGAGGAACAATTTTTCAAAAATTAATTCAACCTGAACAAAATACGACAATCATAACCTATGCATGATAATTTTAATATCTTAACCACCCAAACCACTAAAAAGACCATAATACAAATAAATGTCAAACTACATCTCCTTCCATGGAAAAATTCAAACAGATTTTAAGGGTAATCTTTGCCTCTTTCCTAACATTCCTAGAAAAAGCCTGAATTATCATCTTCTGTCCAAAGATACAAACCATCTTGGTACTGATAGAAACAGAGCTGTGTCTTCTGCCTAGTACCTGGAATTTAATGGCATAGCTATGCTGCAGTTTATCAAGCACTGAGCTACACTAAATCTCCCATGTTGGTTCTTGCTTAAGAAGACTAGCAGTGCTAAAGTGCAAGCATTGTCTCCCCCAACAATATATCACAGGGCACCGGAGGCGGGAGGACCAAACACACTTTCAGGGGCGCACGCCCGTACAGCCAGAGGCCTGCAGGAGAGGAAGTGTTCTGATCCATTTCTCCCCGTCACGCATAGTACACTCAGCCTCAGAGGGTTGCGGGCGGGGCCTCTCCCCTGGGCCAGGGAACTAAACATTATAGGAACACAGGGAACATTCTCTTCCTATTAAAACAACAACACAAGAAATAAGAAAAGGTCAAATATACTTATAAGGAATTCATTTATTTCAGTTCACCCAGAAATTCTTACGTAGCTGGAATATGCCTGGAAACCTTAGGAAAGCTGGGATTGGATCGATGACTGAGGGTTTATATATTACAGTTAGAATATTACTTAAGAAAGTATTTAGAATATGCTGCTGAGTTCAATTCAGTTGTACTTGAGAATCAAGCCCTCGATGACTGCAAAGCACTTGCAGAATATAAGATAAAGAAAACAAGTCCCTGGACCCTGGAAGTTTGCTATTAAATTGCCGATAAATGCCTAGGAAGTTTATAAATTGAATAGCATGGAGGCAACATGACCTTATGGTCATGACAGAATGGCCCTCTCTCCATGAGGGTCAATGAAGACAGGCTTTCAGAAACATATTTTCGAACTTTGTGTGCTTCAGTTTCCTTGGCTGGAATAATATCTTCCAGTGAGCCGGGGTGTGCAAGCACCATGCACTGCCAAGAGTGCCTGTTGGGATACTGCAGAGGTCTGTGTGAAGTTAATACCTTAGAGGTCATGATGGGGATGAGCAGGCTGTAAGGACAGTGCCTTTACTATTACATTAAGGACAATAATCTCTATTCTTCTTCTTTCCCAGGGGTTATCCTACCTGCCTGCCTACCATTTGGCCTTATTTTGGGTACTAGACCTCTCTGTGACCTAACCCAGGAAAAAACAGAGAACCAGGACACCCAGAAGTATAGCTTGATTTCTAAACAGGGAAAGGAGGTATGCAACGTGCTAGGTGAGGAAACCCATGACCAGGGGCTCACCTGGCACCAGTGCATTGAGCAGATGTAGACTTCAGGACCTTGGGGAAAACTGTCTGGCTGAAGCAGATGGGAACTGAAGTGGTATTTCCCAGTTTTTACCATGAGCTCTATTTTTTCTACATCTATCCCAGCTTTAGTTTATTTTGACCTAACAACTGACGGCAAAGAGTATTGACAATGTTTATTTTTATTTGATCCCAAATAGGATCGATATTATAAAATGGTTTACTTTAGACAACCAACAAAGCCAATCATGTAGCCATTTCAAAATTTGGCTCCCAGGAGAGCAAGCCACTGAAGTCAAATAAGAATCTTTTCTGAACATCCCAACAGCTTTAGGCACAGCTAAAAATTTCAATTGAGCAGGAGCCTGGGAGACGAGGCGCACAGTGAAGCAACCTTGAGATGATTCCAGCCCTCAGGAAAGGAGAGGACTCATTGGAAGCCATTGTCGTACACCTTGGACGCTGGCCAGGACACATGGTTACTTGTGGCTCATCCAATTAGCCTTTCATCCTTCTGACTCTGGGAAGACAAGTTTTAAGCTGATATTAAGGTATAGACTGAGGCAGTGGGGAAATCTGCAGTCCCAGCATATTTATAATTTAAGGAAGACCCATGTATTATGCAGAATGATTCTGTTCTTTCCAAACCAAAGATGATGATTGACAACAGAAGGCTTCCCTGTTGGTCTGCTGGAGAACAGAGAAGAGAATAATTTATGACAGCTCATGGGAAGGCATATAACTCCATCCCAAGCTTCTGCCACTTACTTTCTTGTCTGTCTGCCATCTCCTTGGGGAGCTTGGAGGGGCAAGCCAGGCAAAGGTGGGCTTGGCCACTTGGACCGTGGAGTCAGAATGTAGAATGTCATATCTTTTATCTTCAGTTATCTTTCAAGGGCCAGAAAGCAAAGCAAATACTAAATTTATGTTGTTTAAAGATCATGGAGTTTAATCCAGATAGGCAATTCTGAACATGGCTATCAGGTAAGGGGGTGGGATGTGGGACAGTGGTAGGCTCAGGAAATTGCTGGAAGCTTAGCAGGGAGAAGGGGGGTCTCAGAGAACCACAAATGCCGATAGCAAGTGAAAGGGTTTAGGGCCGGCAGATCAAAGGGGTCACAGCATTCCACTGACTGAGGCCCCATGTACCTGCCAATTTGTGATCACATGGGTTTGTAAGAACTGAGGCAGTTGATTCAAAGGGCTGGGCCAGAGACCTCCTTCCTTCCTCCTATTAAAGGCCCATAATTATCTTGCCCTGTGACATCAAGTGGGGGTTAAGGCTATCATTTGTAAGAGGAAATCCAGGGCGTGGGAAAACACCATCAACTGCACACAAAGCTCAAGTTGGCTGAAAGAGAGGAAAGGCTGTCAGTCTCTAATAACTTCTGTCCCCCCAGTAACTTATATTTAGAAATATGAGTTGTGTGCTTGTCTTTCTGAAAGTCCATCTGGCTTGGCTGCTGCCCCTGACACACTGGCCTCTGAGACAGACTGGACATACTGGCCCAGCACAGACAGATTCTTTTGGATGTTATTTCACTGAGGGTAAAACTAACATAAAATTCTAAAGCTTGTAATAATATGAAGTTTAGAAAGACATGTGGTTCATTATAAGAAAAGCATTGTTTCCTGGAGGATATTGGTACATGCCCCAACCACAGGGGCCTCCGTCCATTGCTCAGCCTGGATTCTCACAACCCATCACTTAGGCAATGTCCAGTGAGCACTACTTGAGGGCCTACATGTCTTCTGTTCATTCTAGATGCTGATGTCCATGTCTCCTACTGTCTGGGGCGCTCAAGATCTTCACTCGGGTGGAGGCTGTCTCAGGTGGAGGCTTCAGGCTTTCTTCAGCCTCTTGCAGTTTCTATTCCTGACTGTGACCGTAGACACTAGCTCTTTCCCATTGACCTACTGTGTTCACCTAAAGTGTATTCAGACCTGCCATTCTCTTTGGGCCTTCAGCTTTTTCATCTGAGCCTAGACAATGCCTGGGGCAGAACCACCTCTGCTTTTGAAAATGCCATCAATCTCTGCTCCATGAGTCGTCAGTCTAACTGCAGGCTTCCTTCTCTCCCCTGCATCCTGACTGCTCTGGTCCTTTCACAGCGGTTGGGTCCATGGCTGGCGGCAGTCGGCCTCTCAGGCCTCACAGAAAGCTGCTCCCCGGCGCTGACCCCGTCCGCAGGCGTCGAGGCTTCACGCGGTGTCTGCCGCACTGCGCTGCCTCCCGAGCCTCCGCACCCGTTCCTTTTCCTCACGGTGCACTGTCCCGGGTTTCCGTCTGTGCTCTTCATTGACCTTTCCTCGCCACTCGTCCCTGAGTGTCAGTGTCCCCAGGGCTCTTTCTTGTCATTTGCTGGCTGAGGGAAAGTACAGTGTTGGCGAAGCACCTGTGCCTCGGCACCAAACTACTTGGTGTGAATCCCGCTTGGCCACTTCCATTCTTGGACACCTTTTTAAAACTCTTTCTGATGCAGCTTCCTGTATCTAAGAGAAGCACCTGCTGTACCTAATGTGGAGGGTGGCTGTAAGAGTTAAATGAATGAATGCTTGGAAAGTGGTCACAGCGATTGCCCCAAACATGCATGCGCCTGATTCCTGGTCTCTCGTCCCCTCTCTGAGCGTTCCTTACTACCCTCCACCCTTAAGTCTAAATCTGCTTCAGTAACTCAAAGTTCACCTTTAAGTCGGAGGCCTATGTTTCCACTGCTGACTTTCCTGGGACTACCACAGGGACACTCAGGTCAGCACGCCCGGCGCTAAACTCGCTGTCGCGTCCCCAGGCCAGCTCTTGGCCGGCATTCCGCATCTGAGCTCGCAGAAGGCTGCCCACTGGGTGCAGCAGGCAGGGGCTCAGGGCCATTGTCTCCTGCTCCCTCTCTCACCTTCCACGGCCAATTTTTAACAAGGCCTGACTCTTTATTTTTCACAACCTTTCTGGAATCCTTCTCTAGCCCTCCCTGGGCTTCAGTTCGGTCCCTCACCCTCCTGCTATTACAGGAATTTCCTTCCTCCATTTTTACTCTTCTTCAAATCTTTTTTTTTTAACAATAATTATGTTTCATTCCTGTTCTTAAAAAAAACAGTCAATAGAGATGTATTTTAAAATCAATAAAGACATATTTTTTTAAAAATAAGCAAATAAACCAAACAACAGAAACAGCGTCAGTACCCTTAGAGTCTCTGGTACCTACGAAGTAAGCCAAAGCCGTGCGGCCTGCGTGGGCCCAGCCCCCGGACCCCGCTGTCCTTACCACTTCTCTCCTGGAGTGCCCAGACTCCCGTCCTGAGGCTCCAGGCTTACAAACCAGCCACACTTCACCCCCCTTTATCATTCCTGTTCCCCCTTCCCCTGTTTGACAAAAGTCTTACGCAGGTCAAGGTCCAGAACAAAGGTAACTTTTTCTGGGCAGCCCCGTCCCCAGCCCCCGACTCTGCCCCACCCGGTGCACCACCCTCTTCTGAGCTCTGCCCGCGCCTTGCACAGACCTGGACCTCTGCGCGGCCAGGCCGCGTCTCTGTGTCTCTCTAGTTGCGTGCTCTTAATGCTCTCTTGTTCTGTACATCTGGCCCATATCAGCGCTGAGGGAGTGCCTGGTGGTTGCATTTTTCTGAGACTCTTTCTTCCTCTTGCCGACTTTCCTCCCAGGGCAGCCAACCCTGGTGCCTCCCGTTTTTCCACCGGGACACTGCCCAGCGTGTGCTCCGGCAGCGGGTTCTCCCAGCCCCTGCCGCCCTCGCCAGGGTGGGCCCTTCTCCAGGAGCAGTCGGGTTTGCCTACGATCCATTTGAGCAAATGCATTTGGTTAACGGAAACTTTCATAGTGACATTCTCTTACAATCCACATTTACATAACACAGTGTGTTTTATGGAATAGATGCGTTACACTTTTAGATTGAGACGAGTGTTTGCATCCTTTTAGAAAGATTTGGATCTATGTTGTCTATTTTTGAGTATTTCTAGTATTTTTAGATTCAGAAATTTCTCATTTATGTCCTATGGGTTCATCAAATGCATCTCCTTTGGTGTTCTGGCCTGTATTTGGTTGTTTGGGGCTGTTTTAGGAGACTGACGGACGTGGGACGGTGAAGCAGATAAGCCGACACCTGATTTGATATTGCAATGGAGCACTGTATGTTGACACTAAGAATAAAAGTCATTTAGCTCCAATTCTCTATTTTATTCAGTAATCAACATCATAAAGTAATGCTTGATCAAAAGACAATCACACACTACAACAATTTAACCTAAAACTTTGAAATTTGTAGGTTATTGCTTTCACTAACATAGTGTATACTCACTCAGTAAAAGTTGGAAAGCATGAGAGAAAGAAAAATCAGGCTTTCTTGGTTATCCTGCCAAAAAAATCCATATTAAAATTAAGACGCATTTCTTTCCAATCTTTTTCTGATTGTGATTACAATTTTTATTTAATATTTTATTATTAATATTTATTTTATTTTAAATATTATTTTCATCTTATATGGAAGTTCTATTTATTTAATATTGTGCAGATACCAACATTTGTAAAATATGCAATATGTAGATTTCCCCCTGGTTTACTAGTAGCTGTACTTCATTCACATTCACTACTGAACAGTATTTCATTTTGTAAATATACTGGAATCTGGTCATCTATTTGTCAATTAATATTATTTTTTCTAAGAGAAAGATTTATTCTAAGAATATAAATGTTTATCTAAATTGCTGATATGACGTTATATCATATTACATATTAGAAATAGGTATCTAACATAGAGATATTGTCTAATATATAAATACCTAATATAGAGATGCCAATGTCTTGTGCTGATAATAAGTATTATTGACATATATTCACATTTAATGAGAAGGATCAGATGGCAGACTTTCCCAAAGCACCGCCTGAGGGGATGCTTCTTCCCAGCTTTGTCAGATAGTAAGATTATTTTTTAAATATGTAACATTGACAAGTATATAAATAGGCTGGTGGCTCTGCAAGTTTTTCAACACTTGCATTTTTTTGGTTAAACCCAATTTAATTATGATTTTGTATAATTGACAGGAGGAACAGCACATGTAGCACACTGTGCAGATGGTGCTTTACTGAGCTGTACACTCGACACCTGCATGGTTTTGCGAACCAATGTCACCCCAACAAATTCAATAGAAAAAGAAAAAAGTGCATAATTTTATTATATACTTTGTATATTACATTTTGTATAATTGAAATATAATAAATATCACATAAAGTATACAATTTGTTGTCTCATAGATGTAAACGCCCATGAAATTATCAAAACCATCAAGATAATAAACATTCATCATTCACACACCACAAAATTTTTTCTTATTACCGTTAACAATCCCCCCTGATGCCCTTCCCAGCCCTTTCTCCCCACCCCCAGGAACCACTGCTCGAGTTTCTGTCATTATAGATGACAGAACTGTGCATCTCTGGAGTCAGGCTGTATATAATGTTTATGTCATTCTCTCACTCAGCATGATTTTTAAAAAACTGTCATTGTGTGTAAAAATAGACCATTCTTTTTTACTGCTGAGTAATATACCATTGTCTAGATATGTAACAGTTTGCTTATCCACTGATCTGTTGGTGCACATTTGGGTTGTTTCCACTTCTTGGAGATTTCAAATAAAGTTTTATGAACATCCAGCTACAAGCTCTTGTATGTTCATATGTTTTCATTTCTCTTGGTTAAATTACCTAGGAGTGGGATAAATGAATTATAAGGTGGTGTGTTAACATTTTAGGAAACTGCAAAGATGTCTTCCAAAGTGTGCTGTTTATACTCGCACCGGTGCTCCACACAGCAGCCTGCTCTTGGTATGGCCTGTCTGTTAAATTTTATGCATCCTAATAGGTTTAAAGAAATGTTAGACTTGAAACCGTAAAAATCCCAGAAGAAAACATATGCAGTAAAATCTTGGACATTTCTCATAGCAAAATATTTTCTGATATTACCTTAAGCAAAGAAAACAAAACAAAAAATAAACAAATGGGACTACGTCAAGCTAAAAAGGATTTTACACAGAAAAGGAAACCATCAACAAAATGAAAAGACAACCCACTGAGTGGAAAAACATGTTCGCCAATGACACACCTGGTAAGGGGTTAATATCTAAAACGTATAGGGAACTTACAAAACTCAACATCAAAAAAACAAACAATCCAATCAAGAAATGGGCAAAGGACCTGAATAGACACTTCTCCAAAGAGGACACACAGATGCCAAGAGACATGAGAAAATGCTCAGCATCGCTAATCATCAGAGATGCAGATTAAAACCACACTGAGGCATCACCTCACACCTGTCAGAATGGCTCTATCAATAAATCATCAAATCACAAGTGCTGGGTAGGGTGTGGGGACAGGGGAACCCGGTGCACTGCTGGGGGGAATGCAGACTGGGGCAGCCACTGTGGAAAACAGTATGGAGGTTCCTCAAAAAATTAAAAATAAAACTGCCTTTTGACCCAGTGATTCCACTTCTGGAAATATATCCTAAGGAACCCAAAACACTAATTCCAAAGAATATATGCACCCCGATGTTCACTGCAGCGTTATTTACAATAGCCAAGATTGAGAAGCAGCCCAAGTGCCCATCAGTAGATGAGTGGGTAAAGAAGCTGTGGCACATTTACACCATGAACATATTCTGCCTTAAAAAAGAAGGAAATCTTACCTTTTGGGACAGCATGGATGGACCTGGAGAGTATTATGCTAAGTGAAATAAGCCAGGCAGAGAGAGACAAATGCCATATAGTTTCACTTATAAGTGGAACTTAATGAACAATATAAACTAACGAACTAAATAGAGACAGACTCATAGATACAGAGAACAGACCGACAGCTGTCAGAGGGGCGGGAGCTGGAGGGCTGAGTGACAGCAGCCTGGTGACTACCAGAGAGAAAGGTGGGGCAGAGGAGGGTAAAAGGTGATAAATGGCGATGGAAGGAGTCTTGACTTAGGGTGGTGAACACACAATACAACATGCAGATGATGTATATAGAACTGTACACCTGAACCCTATATAATTTTATCAAACATTGTACCCCCAATAAATTAAATTTTAAAAATGTTATGCGGTTTAAATACATAAAGTGGCATCTCATTGTAGTTTTAATTTGCGATTCCTAGAGACTAGTGATGTTGAACACCTTTTAAATTAAATTTATTGTGGTAACATTGGTTAAAAACGTTATATGAATTTCAAGCGTACAGCTTTATAATAGGACAGCTGTACACCCTGCCGTGTGCTCACCACCGGAAGCCCAGTCCCCTCTGTCACCGATATTTCGCCCCCTTCCCCCCCTCCTCACCCCACCTCCTCCCTCTCTGGTAACTACCCTTCTGTTGTCTGCATTTATGAGTTTATTTCTTCTTTTTCATTTGTTGCTTTATGTTCCATTTCACTTAGCATATGTTGTCACAAAATGGCAATAATTTAAACTTTTTTTAAGAAATATATCTTTATTGATTCAGAGAGAGGAAGGGAGAGGGAGAGAAAGAGAGAAACACCAGTGATGAGAGTCATTGATCGGCTGCCTCCTGCAGGCCCTCGACTGGGGATCAAGCCCACAACCCGGGTGTGTGCCCCGACCCGGAATCGAACCGCGACCTCTCGGATCCTAGATCAATGCTTGACCGCAGAACCGCGCCTGGCCAGGCTATTTTAAACTTGTTTGTTTTCTCATTATTGAATTTTGAGATCTATTTATATCACTTAGTAGATACTGTAAGATTTGCAAATATTCTCAGTTCATGCTTATCCCATCATTCTCTTAACAAATACTTTTGAAGAACAGAGGTTCTTAATTTTGATAGCAACAAATTTATCATGGTTTAAAAATATATGCAGGTCATGCACATGGTGTCTGTATTAGCTTCCTAGTGCTGCTGTAACAAAGTTACAACGCATGGTTCTGGAGAAGCCTTGAAGCCTGAAATCCACGTGGGGGCAGCGCTGCTTCCTGCAGAGCGTCCTGAGGGGCATCTGCCCCAGGCCTCTCTCCGTGGTGGGCGGCTGCTGGAACCCTGGGCACGTCTCGGCTGTAGCTGCATTATTCCAACTCCTTGCTTTCACAGACATTCTCCCTACGCCTCTTCTCAGCGTCTTCCCTCTGTGAATGTCTGTCTCTATGTCCACATATCCTTTTAATGAAGACATAAATCATATTGTATTAAGACCCACCCTAGTGATATGATTTTAGCTCAATAACTTCTGGAAAGACCCTATTTACAAATAAGATAAAACTTTGAGGTATTGGAGGCTAGACTTGAGTTTATGTTTTTTGTGTGGACACAATTAAACCTGTAACAGTGTATTATCTAAGATAGTTTTGCTTAATCTAACTTAAAAATATTTGTTCCAGTGTTTTCTTTCTAGAAGTTTTCCAGTTTTATATTTTAAATTTTAGGTCTATGATTCACTTGACTTTTGTTTATGGTAGGAGATATGAACTAAAGTTCTTTCATTGTTTTTTAGGTTTTCAAAATTTTTTATTCTTAGTTTTTGCATATGGTTATCCAATTTTTTCACCACCGTTTTTAAAAAGACTACCTTTTCTCCATTGAATTACTTTTGCATCATTGTAAGAAATTCGAAGTCCACATCTAAATTTATGTGGGTCCATTTCTGGACTCTCTATTGATTGTATCTTGATACCCATATCCCACTGTTTTGACTACTGTTCTGTTCTTTCAAATCGATTCTCTCTCAATATCTCTCCCTCTGAAATTCCAATGGATTTTAAGTTAGAATGTTTATTAAATTTTCTCTTCTGTGTTTTTGTTTTTTTTTTTTACCAGTCATCATTCCTTATAATTTCATTTGATTCAATACTTTATTTTACTCTTCAGTTTCGTTGAATTAGCTGCTGAACTTAGATATTGCATCTTTTGATTTTAATTATTAGCTTTGTTCCAATTCTTGAATTTCAGTTTGAATACTTGAAAAATCTATTTTGGTATATTTTATATTTTCTTGTTCTTTAACCATGGTTTCATTTTTTCCCTTCAGGCTTATATCCTTATGTGATAATCCGATGCTGGGCCTTTCACAGAGCTGATCTAGCTGTGCTTCCTCTTCCTTTTAGTCCTGTACCCTTTTATTTTGCCACGTTTTTGTTTTAATCTTTAAAGGAGAAATCTCATTCCTTAAAACTTCATATATTGAAATTCTTTGACATTTGTTTAGCATTTGCTCTGCTCTGGGGAAGACTTGCTGTTTCTTCTGTCAAACTTGAGATCTTCTGTTTGTTCATTTTGTTTTTTTCAATCAATATCATTGATAAATGTAAAAAAAATTGCTTTATTTAGAAAGAACTTATAATAGTTTTCAGCAATTGTGTTTGTCAGTTCATCTAGACCACTCAAAAGGTAACATCTAGGCCTTTGTTTTTTATGTAGCAATTTTCCTGATGACTCATGGGTCAAGAATGCGATGTTGTAGTTAATACCTACAGAATAAGGGCATATTCAAGCCTCTCTACACTTAATGTCATCTTATGCTCATCACTGATGTCACTAGATACCCTGTAAATATCAACTTTGAGATTTGTATATGATAAATATATCGATATATTAGTATTTTCCAAACTATTATCACTCTTCTAAGCTTTTATTTTACACATGATATACATTTTGAGGTAGTCAAATTGTCTCTTTTGTCTGTCATATATTTTACTAAATCTTAGCTTCAAAGATCATCCCTGCAGAAGTTGAATAAATATAAAGTTTTTATTTTTAGAGCTCTGTAATTTTATTTTTTAATATTTAATTGTTCACCCTGTTTGTGGAATGTGAGTCTTGGAGCATGTGCCTGTCCACAGCCTTCTAGAGGAGGGACCACAGGCTACTTTCTCTCCTCAAGGTTCAGCGGTGAGACGACCACGTGCGCTGAGACGACAGCTGTTCTACTCATTATCAAGAAGACAGTGCCATTTCTTGTACATTTATTTCAGTTCCTCTAAATATATACACTTTTGATTATTACACTGAAATACATTTTGTTTGAAATGCTTAAAAATAGACTAGATGGAAAAAATACACCTAAAGGAATATTAAAAAATAGGATTCACAACAGCTGTTTTAAAATAAACCTATCATATAAGAAATATTTGGTGCACAGTCAATTCAAATTAATGTCTCATTTAACAAACTGTTAGTATGATCTAGTGAAGTTGTTGCAGGCAAACTGCCCAGGAACCTGAATCCTCAGCTACGCTCAGGTCCACAGATGTTCCCTCAGGAAATGGTTTTGCAAAGTCTGAACTCCACAGATTTCCCTTAAGAATCCACGGGGCCTGCAAACGCTTGATTGTGTCATCTCAAAGTAGTCTCATCCGTCGGGTGTCCTCCCTGCCCCCACCTGTTGCTGGTGGAAGCGGCTTCTTGTGATGTCAGGAGAGAAGGGATTTTCTGAGACTCACACAGAAGAATGAGTGAGATTTGTTTCCATGAAATTAACCCCTGAGCTCCCTCAGCCCGGCCGTGTCTTCAGCAGAGCTGCGATTAAAGCCGTTGCCCAGAGTTTCCGTTCCATATTTGCAGAGTCCAGGCCAGCGCCAGGCTAGCTTAGCTTGTGTTCCCAGCTGCAGTCCATTGCCTGTGGGTCCTCATGGCCATGGTCGTGCAGCTTCTAGGGCCTCAGGCTGTGGCAGGAACAGGTGCGAGGGCAAGGAAGCAGGAGGCAAGCCAGAGTCACAAGAGAGAGGATTACTTTGTCAGCAGATTGTAACCTTCTAAGGTTTCACGCGCTTGCAGTGGCTTCACCCTCTAGTCACTCCGTGGTTCCCCAGGCTAGACTGACAGACAAGCACCTTCCCTATGTCACCCCAACTTCACTGCACTTGCATCTGCCTCCTCTCCCCCCAGTGACCTGCAGGGAATGGGCTGGCGGTTCCCTGGGGAGTGTAAAGTTGCAGCTTCCAGCTCAAGCTGCCCAGATGGCCATGCCTGTAATGTCTGGCCTCCCTTTTGCCCCTTTCCTATTATTAAATTAGCTAACTAATCACAACTGTAACAGTCCTGCGTACAGACTTGGTACTGCATGAGCGGAGAATTGGGCAGCCATCTCTGAGATACTGAAATACTGAAACATTTAACGTACAAAACATTTTTGAGTGCAACTTACCTAACAGATCCTTATTAATTATATGAAAACTATCCATAAGTTCGTAATAGTTTAATGGAAGGATTCCAGATTCTCGAATTCAAGTGGGTTAAATTATTTCATGGGAAGTTGTTAGTGTTGATCATTTTGAATGATGCTCAATTTTATTATATGATTTTCTCTATTTACTTAAATAAGAATAAGAATTTCTCATTGAGTCCAGCTCAGCCATTGCCGCTACAGCTGCAGAGGCCGCTGTGAAGCCCCTGGGCCCAGCCCTGAGTGTATGGCTCTCACCTAGGAAGGGCCTAAACAAGGCCATGGGTGGGGAGAGCCTCACTGACCTGCTGAATGCTTCTGCTGTCACCCTGGGACATCGCTCGTGTCCTCACTCTTGTGTCCTGCCCCATTGGTGGCTGGGCCCTTATCCAGAGACTTTGCTATTAGGAGACTGTAGGTTGGTTAGAAAAACCCCTCTGTACCTGTACAAAGATTTTGTTGTTTAACTTAGTTCTACTCAGACCTGAAAGTGTTTACATCCTGGAAATCTCTCTCTTATCTGTGCACTGCGGCCATGTCTACACTTCCGTCTTGGCTCAGGCTTTCTCACGGGCACTTTTCTTGTTGACCCTAGTTTACCAATCTCCACATGACTTGTTAACCACACTAGGACTTAGATAAACTTCTCTAGGACACAAATGCTCTTTGACACCTGCCCCAGCCTTCTGAAGAAGGCAGATGCTTATGTAGTGTCCAAAGCCGCCTGTGGCCTCGAGCGTGCCTACTTCGCCAGCTGCTCTCCTTTCCTGCCGGCCTTCACGGTCCAAGCTCCAGCTGGGAGGCCAAACTGCCTGTGCTCGTGGGATGTTTTTGTGCATTTGTAAAAGAAGCCCCACCAGAGCCCTTCCCCAGTAGTCCTCACTTGTCACACCTCACCCAATCACTATCTTCTGGGAAACCTGCTCTCTCACTAAAGGTCCCCTTCACGTCTGTGTAGTGACCTGCGTGTGCCGTAGGCATGCAGCCCCTACACGGCAGTTTCCTCTCATTTCCTTGTGCCCATCCCCTGGCATGATGTAGGGCAATGGTTTTCAAAGGCAGGTTTTGGAGCCAGAAAGCCTGCATTCTCGTGCTCTTGTGCTGCTTCGTGGCTGTGCCTTTTTGAGTAAGTTATACACTTTCAGCCTCTGACTCATGTCCCTCATCTATAAAACAAGGGCACTGATGGGTACAGTTCCGGGGGGCGACATGCCTACTAACTAGAAAACGAAGTACTGGAGTCTCAAAACAGGATAAACACTCAATAATTGCTATCTTTTTTAATATCAAAGACTTAGTTGAATGAATTAAACGTGTTTTATGTGAGACAATATAAATGACTAGCTTGTGACAAAAATCCCCAATATGGCAGAGGATATAACAACTTATCTAGTTAATCTTCATAAAAAAATTGTGAGGTAGGTGCTGCTATTATTCTGATTTGCATATAAAGAGGTGGGGACCAGAGGGAGGTTATAAAAATTGCTCCAAGTATTAAAACAAATGTGTGGTGAAGTGATATTTCATTCCAAGGAGCCTGACACCGGAGCCTTTACTCTTAAACACTAAACCCTTCTCAAAGTATTTTATTGTTTCCCCAATGCATATTTGTTGAAAGAATGCATTTAAGAAATAATATGTAGATTTCCTCTGTATAGATTATATAGATTTAGATATATATGGTGTGAAATAATTATAGGAATGTCCTGACCCAAAAGACCTTTGGAATTTTGGAATTTCTGAAATTTACTGCATTGAGTATGAAAAATGTTATAGTTATGGACAAGGAGTGATGGCACACCACAGACAAAAAGATGTGGGTTATAAAGTTCCTTGGGAAGGGCCATACACCCTAAAAGAGGGGGCAGGAAAGTGGTGAGGGGAGGGTCAGGAGGCAGCATCGTGTAGGCAAGCCTGACCCAGGATAAGGCGATCTTGTCTTCACGTACTAGCGGACTCATTCAATCAATAGTCTATCCACATCTATTTAAAGTTTTCTGTTCTCCTGGTGTGTTTCAAGAACAGCTACTTCTCTCTAAAGCACATCTCCCTCTTATGTAAAACAGTCATGTAGTTCTTACCTTGAAGGATCTAAGAAGATTTAGTAAGAAACATGGAAAGGTGTAACCTACGGACCTTCTATGGGTGACTTTCTCACCCCTTTCCAGGCTGCCCCTTGCCAGGGGCCAAAGGATGGATTGAGTTATACATAAGGAGTCAGGAAAGTGATTATCAACCCCAGAAGGAGAAAGTAGGATCATCAAGCTGAGGTCAGGGGAGCCAAGGGCAGGAAACCCATGGTCTGAGGTTGGGCGACCAATGGAAGCCATGCTGAAATTAACTTTTGTGTGGGGCAGGATGGCTTCTGATCGCTACATTGACCGCGTGCTGGTGCTTGAGTTTCATCTGTATGTCTGGCTAGAGTCTGAGAATGAGAATGCATGCTGTTAGAAAGGAGAGTCTTTTCAGACTTTCAACAATTAAGATAAATTTAAGAAAAAGAAGGCAAAGTTTTTGCCTCATTCCTGGTATCTTTGAGGGGATTTCCCCCCCAAAATGCTTATAGTCTTAAACCATGTCCTTATTCACTCTCCCAGAAGCCAGGAGCTCAGGACCTGGGTGTTTAGTGAGTACAGGGGACTTTATGTGCAGAGGTGAAATGTTTTGGAACAGAGGTGGTGCTTGCTCAACATGGTCACTGCACCAAATATCACCAAATTGTTCACTTTAAAGTTGTTAATTTTATGCTGTGTGCACCACACTGTACTCCCATCTATTAAGATGAAATGAATCACTTGAGTAGAAGGCAATCACCACTGCTCCACATTTCTCAACAGGTAACCTATCAAAGACTCTGAGCACCTCTCCTGTGCATTGCAGGGTGTTTAGCCAAACCCCTAACCTCTAGATACCAACTTATACACACTAGGCACCCACAGCATCCCCACAGTGGTGCTGACCAAAAATGTCTCCACACATTGCAAACTGACATTGAGAACGGCTGCCCTAAGCACATGTGGGGAGTTTGCAGAACACTTGGGCCTGACACCAAATCGTGTCCTTTGATTTAGCTTCATCCACAACAAAGCTGATCTTTTGAGCTCCTATTTTACTGCCCCTCTGAACAATGTACAACTACTCAGAACCCAGATGAGGGTCTCTTCAGAGAGCTAAGTGAGTTGCTTAGGGTGGGTATGTATGTCTCAGTTGCAGCAGACCCGCTACCTGGGTGTTTTATCCCTGGGATAATTATTTCTCTCACAGATAGTGTTTGAACAGCTATAAAAGGGAAGGCCTGAGACCTGTCACTGACCAGACTTGTGGCTAAAGTTTCTGGAGGAGGCTCTATTGGGTCTCTTGAATATCCAGTTCAGAGGAGCCATGCAGTCTCAAAAGCTGGGTCAAAGGCAGGCATTGACCTGTAAACAGTTGGCAGCCTCATCTCTGCAGCCAGCTGGCAGGTAGACCAGTTGGCTCTGGTTATAGCTACTTTTTCTGGAAAGGAAGAGGTAAAATGCTTTTTTTTGCCTTTTTTAAAAAATTGAACTTATTGGGGTGACATTGGTTAATAAAATTATATACGTTTCAGGTGTATAATTCTATAATACATCATCTGTATATTGTACTGTGGGTTCACTTCACAAGTCAAGAGGCAAGATGCTTTTAGACGCTGGGGAAGTTCTCTTCGGGGGTTTGATGGGCAGTCAAGAGCCAGGACCGGGCCTGTGAAGTTTGGGCTGGGCATTCTGGGGGTTACTGTTAAACCGGGCTGTGCTTCTGGCTGAGCATCACCTGCAGGCCTTGTGCCCCAGACAGACCCAGCCCGCAGAGCGGAAAAGCTTCATTTCCAGCTCTGCAGAGGCAGTGTCCTGCAGGCCAGTTGATAAACCATCAGTGCATCTGTGGTAGGGAGAATGGGACGTTTTCGCACGTCGGAGTAATGTTTCTGCCTTGCAGCCCCACGCTCCGTGGTGTGCGATGGAAGGATGAAGTAATTCCCGCTGTAGAGGGTGAGTGGGGCACAGTCACTCCCCACAGGGTGAAGTAGATGTTGAAACACAGTAATCTCGCGCCCTGGTTCTCGTGCCTGCCCAGCTCCACTGCCCAGTAAATAGCGCCCTGACGTGAAGGTGGCTTTCCTACAGCTCCAGCAGGGGCTTCAGTACAGGGCTCAGTTGTCAACCATGTGGAAGCAGCTGGAACACACACTGCTGAGAAAGAAGCAGGCATCTGCCAGCTCCCAGGAGCATGAGCGGCTTCCCTGGTGCCCAGTCGACAGTGCATATTGTGAAGGGACTGTGGCTTTGTAAGTAGAGAGAGCAAGTTCTTTGTCCAGCCTCTGAAATTTACAGCATGTGACCTTGGTAAAGGTCTTTCAGTTTCCTGTTCCTCAGTTTACTTATCTAGTAAATAAGGGTAACACTGAATTATGAGATGATAGAACAGTGCGTCTGAGATTAATAGAAAACATTTTGCTTGGTGACATGGAGGTAGAGATGAAATGAGGGAGAACTGAGGGAGACTGGGTAAATAATCCTCAAGTGGTAAGGCTACAGCAGTGGAAAAGCACAGGACAGCGCAGCTGTGCAAGGCAAGATTAGCAAGTGATTGAAGACAGGAGAGGCAATGTTGTGAACCCCAGCAGCTGGAAGAGCAGAAATGTCCACAAGAGACACTGGGACGTACAGTAGAGCACGGTTGGTGAGGGGAGGAGGCAGAGAGTAGACCGTGTTTGGGGGTGAAATTGAAGTAGACAGTCTAAAAAGAGCTGTGATATTTCTCCAGCCTTGGAATAGCATGTGTGTGTGTGTGTGTGTGTCTGTGTGTGCATGCATGCGTGCTCACACAAGGGTTTCTGGCCCCTTCCAAAACCCCCCATGCCACATAAGCACAATCTCTATTCCCCAAAATTTTCACCATGGAAAGACTATGTGGTCCTCTCTGTTCCTTCCTGAGCCCCCCCGTCTCCGAGTCTGCCACGTTGAGTGCCTCACAGACCACCCGGGCCCTACAGATCAGCCTGTTCATGTTCTGGGAGACACCCTCACATTCTTCTCCTCTCACTTGAATCTCACTGTGAAGGCCCATCCTCACCTCTGTGCTGAATCACTGTGTTCTCAGCCCTGCCAGTGTCCAGGGCCGCAGGTGCACAGTGCCCACTGAGCCTAGATGTGCAACAGAAGATAACCACATAGTTTAGGGGATCCCACAGGATCCCCAAGTCCCTTCCATTAAAGAGCAGAAGCTGTTCTCAGGATACGCGTGGCATCATGAGACAATTAGAGAACCAAAAGTGTGTGCAGCTGAGTATTTAAATATTTAATAGGCTGCAGGTATTACAGGGGGGACCCCAACTTCCCTAGCACTCATTGCATGCAGTCACTGTTCTAAGGCAAGTCATCGTAGCGCGTCCTACAGCCACCTTGTACCACAGAGCGCAGCTTCACAGCCACCAACGCGCTTTCAACCAAAACGCATGGAAGTCAAGACAGGGGCATTGAAACCCAAGCCTAGTGTCTTCGGGCTCTGTGTCCGCCTCACCTTTCCTTCCACATCCATCCCTTTCTTGCTTCACTTGTTTTCATTTCTCTCCTTCCTACCTTCTCTTTTTCTTCATTCTCAAAACATTTTACAAGGTGGCAATATTGTTAGCTGCTTACCATTAATTATGGTCAAGTTGGTAATGTGCCAGCTTAAGAAAATAGATTCCTTGCAGGTGGTTGTGGCCATGGGAGACACTCTGGCCAGCGATATTCACTGGAGAGGATGGGCGCAGGTTCCCCGGCACCTGGCTGTCATTTGTTGCCCTTCCTTGAAGGAAGACTCGATGCTCAGAGTGGAAAAGCTATCTTGTGAGCACTGAGTGATGGGCACACAAGGCTACCTGAGATGAAAACAGGGCCTTGGTCCCGGAAATCATACCAGCCCTGGACTGCTTGCTTTTGAACTTGCTCAAGTGACTCTATTACTTATGCAGTGACTGGCCTCCTTCAGCTAGAGGCACTGAAGCAGTTTTAAAAGAAGCTCCCATTCTCTACTCAGAGGGAACCGCTGGCGGCAGGGCCCTGGTGTACATCTTGCTACACTCATTCTGTGCTTGCTCCGTTTACAAACGATATGTTCACATACATGCTCTTAGTATATTAATCATGTGCTCTGCTTATTTTTATGTAACATGCTCTTTCCACCTGTATGAAACTATGATTTGGGACTCTACTATTCAGAGCATTTAATATTTACTAAGCACTATCCCCTGTATGTCTGTGGAGCAGTGATTTTTAAAATAAATGAAAGGTAACGTTGTCTCAGCCCCACATCCTACCCACCGAGAACACAGATTGCCCAACCCGAACACTGAGATTCACACCAAGGGCCAGTACCTCGGCTGGAGGACTTTGTGATAGCCTCGTATTACACACTATAGTTGTGGCACAGTTTGTTTAAACAACCTCTACTAAGCAACACTAAGACTGTTCCTGACAATGCTGAAAACACCACCGTTGCCCATATATGTTTGATATTATGTATAAATATTTTTAAAAACACATTGTTATGAGTGGAATTTCTTGGACAAAGAATATGCAGTTAATATTTTGATACTGCTTCCAAATCACTTACCAAAAGGGTTTCCTCGGTTTGTGCACCCATCGAAATGCAATGGACACTGTTTATTTCCCCAAGTCTGTACTGGCCTTAGAGTTCATCCGTCCTTTGAATCTTTGTGAACGAAGGAATTATTGTTAGTTAATTTGCATTCTCTGATCTGAAGGAGGTTGAGCACCATTCTGTCTGTTAACTGGCCACTTTATTTCCTTTTCTGTGAGATGCTTCATCCATATTCTTTACCCATTTTCTTTCTGATTATTGTCTTTTTTATTATTGGTTTATAGGAGCTCGTCTTATATATTAACTATTAATGTTTTTAAACTGAATATGTTAGAGCCATGCTCTGTCTACATTTTTCCTGCTGCTTAATCATTTAGAGAAATAGATAAATGAAGGCTTTAGAACTTAGGAAGCATTTTGTCTATAATTATATATTAAACCTGATTTATCTGGGTGCCTCCCATAGGCCATGTAAGTGCTGTGGAAATGAAGGGGGAGGAGAGCCCATCCTGCTGTTAGGTAACTCATTCGAGATGTGGATGACAATACTCCACATAATGCCTTTGCTTTAATTCTTATTGGAGATCAGGTGCCTAATAATAGCACCCTCCTTCATTCACAGCTGCCTGAGTCTATTGAACATTAAGACAAAAACGGCGCTGGAGAGGGCGGCAGGTATGTGCCAATCCTGGCCTAACGCTGATCCCTGGGTGGGAGAGGCAGGTGCCGCGAGGCTGGCCCCGTGGCAGAGAGCCAGGGGAGCACGTGCCGCGCGTTGGCAGCAGCTGCTCCTGAGAGGGAGGGAGGCTCTGGGTCACATCCTTGAGTTTATTCTTTCCATCGTTAGCTCAGATAAGTCGCTCCATACACTGCAGGGGAAGACGAGGTGAAGGGAGAAGGAAAGCCAGGAATGCTGTTAATGATGATTTTCACCTGGAAGGAAAGGAAGGGACAGGAATAAATGCCACCCGCCTCTCGGTTATACAACTCTTGTAAGACCTTTACTTCCTGCACGATTTTATTTTTGAACGATTTGTCTGACAGTGTGTCTCCTTTTTCTTATCACCTCTGCTTTTCAGTGCGTCACATATTCTTTCTTCCTACCATCCTTTGCACTTGTATTTGAGATATGGCAGCAACTTTCTTGTTTAAAGAAAAAAAAAAAAGATTAAAAAAAAATTGATCTTTATTGCTGAAAGTATTACAAATGTCCCCTTTTCCCCATCGATCGCCTCCCCAATGCACTGCTCCCCCAGGCCTTCCCCACATTATTGTCTGTGTCTGTGGGTTATGCATATGTGCATATTAGTTCTCAGGTTAATCTCTCCCTACCCCCACCCTCACCTTCCCTCTGAGATCCCTCACTGTGTCCCATGCTTCTATGTCTCTAGATCTATTTTGTTTATCCGTTTATTTTGTTCATTAGATTCCACATATGAGTAAGGTCATGTGATACTTGCCTTCCTCCGACTGACTGATTTCACTCAGCATAATACTCTCCAGGTCCCACCATGCTGTGTCAAGAGGTAAGGGGTCCTTCCTTTTCACAGCTGCATAGTATTCCATGGTGTAAATGTCCAAGAAGATGCTTGATATGATTTCAGTCTTCCTGAACTTGTAGAGACTTGTTTTGGGTCCTAACACGTGGTCTGTCTTTGATAATGTCGCATGTGCACCTGAGGAGAATGTATATTCTGCAGCTTTGGAGTGGAATGTCCTGTAAATGCCAATTAAGTCCACCTGACCTAGCGTGTCATTTAGAGTCACTGCTTCCTTGTTGATTTTTTGTCTGGAAGACCCATCCAGTGAAGCCAGTGGGTGTTACAGTCCCTGCCATGACTGTGCTGCTGTCGATCTCTTCCTTACAGTCCTCCAGAAGTCTGTTTTTGTTTGTTTGTTTCTGAGGTGGGTCTCTTGTAGACAGCATGCATTTGGGTTTTTTTTTTTTTTTATCCATTCAGCTACCCTATGTCTTTTGATTGCAGTATTTAATCCATTTATATTAAGGTCATTATTGATAGGTACTTATCTGTTGCCATTTTATTTCTTTATGCCTGTGTTTCTCATTATATTTCAACTTCTTATTATAGAAGTCCCTTTAACATTTCCTGCAACACTGATTTGGTGATGAAAAACTCCTTTAGCTTTTTTTTTTTCTTTTGTCTAGGAAGCTCGGACACTCTTTCAGGACCAAACTGGAATTAGAACTAAATTATAGAAAAATTATTTCAATCCTGAATGATTAACTGCAACTGAAGACTAGCTGGAGAGCACCCTCATAATCAAGGGGGAAAAGTGGAGACCACATAGAGACTGGTGGGAAGTGTGGACGTGAGAGGGCTGGCTTGGCTTCCGCAAGCAGCAGCTGAAGGTCCGGGGGGATATCTCAGCTGTGGGTGGTTCCCACTGAGGACTCTGGGGTCTAACCCCCAAGCTGGACTTCCCAGTCCAGAGCACCAGAACTGAGAAATATGCCCACATAACATCTGACTATGAAAAGCATCAGGGTTTCTGTCTGTCAGGGAGAGACAGCTGGAAATGCAGGTATCCTCTTGAAGTGCCAACATACAAAGTTTCGTGTGATTCACCTTGGGCTCCAGGGAAGTGGGACAGAGTGGACTAGAGCTGTGTGAGGAGATTCCAGGTAGGCTCTCTGTGGGAATAGAGCTCAGATGGCAACCATCTGGACTCTGGTGCTAAGTTATTCTCCCATAGAGCAGAAAACATCTTTCTCTGGCAGACATTTACTTTCCAAGAAACTTTTGCCTGAGGAGGAAGCAATTGCCCCACCCTGCTGGAAAACCTCTGGTCCCACCCTGTGGAGTTTCTACAGCCTGAGGCCCATTAAGACACTGAATAACAGCCTTTGGGTGCTTTGAGTCTTTGCCTGATTTGCTTCTGGACTCAGGGTTTGGAAAAGCAGGCCTTGGTGCACATCTTGGTCCTGCCCAAACACACTCAGCCCCAGCAGAGGAAACCAGAGGCTGTGGAGTGTGGAAAACTTCAAATGGGGTACTCAAGGCCAGTGACAAACAGTGTCTGACATTGACCTGCACCAGAAACCACCCAAAAGACTACAGTCCCAGCAGATCTACCTAATACATAGAAACAAATCCAAACAGGCAGCCAAAATGGGGAGACCAAGAAACAAGCCTCAAATGAAAGAACAAAAGAATTCTCCAGAAAAAGAGCTAAATGAAATGGAGATAAGCAATCTATGAGATATAGAGCTCAGAATACTGATTGTAAGGATGCTCAATAGCATGAAAAAAGAGATGGAAGCTATGAAGGAAATGAAGAATGACATAATAGAAATAAATTAAAAAAAAAACCAAAACATTAGAAGGAATAAACAGCAGATTAAAGGAAGCTGAGGATCGGATCAGTGAATTAGAGGACAGAGTATAAAAAACCACTCAATCAGAGACCCAAGAAGAAAAAACAATTAAAAAACAGGAGGACAGTCTAAGGGAGCTGTGGGACAACATGAATGTAACAATATTCGCATCATAGGAATGCCAGAGGAGGTCGAATGTAAGCAAGGGTTAGAGAACTTGTTTGAAGAAATAATGGCAGAAAACTTCCCTAATCTGGTCAAGGAAAGAGTCACACAAACTCAGGAGGCACAGAGAGTCCCAAGCAAGTAAAACCCAAAGAGGCCCACACCCAGACACATCATAATTTAAATGCCAAAAATTCAAGACAAAGAGAGAATCTTAAGGCAACAAGAGAAAAGCAATCTGTTCCCTACAAAGGAGCTCCCATAGGCTGTCAGCTGACTTCTCATCAGAAACTCTACAGGCCAGAAGGGAATGGCATGAAGTAGTCAAGGTAATGCAAAACAAGGATCTGAAACCAAGACTGTCATTCAAAATAGATGGTGAAAAAAATTTTTTTATTGATTTTGAGAGAGAGAGGACATGCATTGGAGAGAGAGGAACATTCGTGTGAGAGCGACACACAGATCTGCCTCCTCCACTCCCCCTCCCACAGAGGATCTAGCCCAAGACCAGGGCATGTGCCCCTATCACCAGAATTGAACCAGTAACCTCTCAGTCTTCAAGAAGAAGCCCAATTCACTGAGCCACTTCGACCAGGGTGTCGCAGCTTTCTTATGTTCCAAGTTGTCACATTTCATCTCTGGCTTCCTCGATGATCCTCTGTCTTCCTCCTTCAGTTGTCCAGGTGAGACATTTTTATACACAGAAGTATTTAGGATAACTAACCAAGAAGATATTGGTAACTTTATTTTGTTCATAATTTACTAATCTACTTTAAGTCAATGTCCATTGTCCTTTCCACATTCCAAAAAAAACTGTATGTTTATTCACCAATTATTCTAGGTGTTTTTTTTAAAATGTATCTTTATTGATTTCAGAGAGAGGAAGGGAGAGGGAGAGAGAGAGACAGATACATCAATAATGAGAGAGTCACTGATTGGCTGCCTCCTGCACGTCCCCCACAACCTGGGCATGTGCCCTGACCCGGAATTGAACCGGTATCTCCTGGATCATAGGTGGATGCTCAACCGCTGAGCCACACTGGCCAGGCTCTAGGTATTGTTTTTATAATTCTTTCTTTACCCTCTCTTGCTCCCTCTCACCACATAAGTGTTGACATACCCCAGGGCACCACCTCAGCTCTTTTCTCATTCTTTATGTCCTGTAAATGCATGATTTAGCTGCCAATTATATATAACAATTACAAAATTTATGTACCTTCTAAACTGAGCCAAACACAGACACACACCTGTGTTACAATGCATTGGGCATATTTACATCTGACTTCAAATTGCTATTTTAAACTCACCATGACCGAATCCTATTTTTCATTCTATATTTGTCTCAGTTAATATCATTAGCTTCTGTTCAATTAGAAATTTAGGCATCATCTGCAATAAATCTCTATTTTATAAATTATTGGTATGATCATTATTTGATTAGAATTTTCAAGGGCTCCATATTACCCAAAATATTTTTTTTTTAAATAAACCAAATTCCTTGGACTTCTAAACATGTTTTTTATAAGCCTGTAATGGTTAATTTTATGTCACCTTGCCTGGCCACAGTGTAGATTTTTGGTGAAACATTATTCTGGCTACATTTGTGAAAGTGTTTTTGGATGAGATTAACATGTAAATTTATGGACTTTGAGTAAAACAGGTAATTTTCCATGGTTCAGGTGGGCACCATCCAATAATCTGAAGGCCTCACTGGGAGAAATACTGACCTCTCCTGAGCAGAAAGGAATCTGACCGCAGACAGGGTCAGGACATGAACTGCAGTGTGGCTCCTCCCTGGGTCTCCAGCCTGCTGGCCTTTCCACCAACTTTGGATTTTCCCCTCCACAATTGTGTGAGCCAGTTCCTTAAAATGTCTCTGTATGTGCACACCTGTCCCATGGATTCTGTTTCTCTGAGAACCCTGACTAATACGGGATGTGCTCCTCTATCTCCAAACAAAAACATTCACCTTTTTGAATATTAAAAAAATCAGATAACAAAATTCTAACAAGTAGATAGAGCTTTGTCCTGATACCAAGGCTGCGAGTTTTACCTCTGCTCAGGGCACATACAAAAATCAACCAATGAATGCATCAGAAGTGGAAAAACAAATTGATGTTTCCTCGTTTTCCCTTCTCTCTCTCTCAAATCAATAAATAAGAAACAAACAAAAAAAAGCACCAAGAGAAACTTGTAGTTTGACCTTGCCAAAGCTCGGTCACTCCAGACACACAACACGTGACACATTCCTAACCCCGTGGCATGGGACTGCATTCTGTCTGATCTCTCCTCCTGGAGCCCCTTCCATTCTCCTCCCCTGACTTTTCTCAGTTAGTCCAAGAGGATTTAGATGTGGCTTTCTCGGGGCTCCTATTACACTGTGTCCCAGCCTTTGCTTGGGCGGTTCCCACATTGAATGACAACTGTTCATATCAGTCTTCCTGATGAGGGCTCATAGCTTTAACACCCCCTGGGTTCTCCATCAGTCTTACAGAGTAGAATGCTTTTAATCTACAATGACTTCTCTCCATTAGATTCTTCTTGTCTGCCATAGGTATAGCCAGTTCCTCAAGAGAAAATAAAAACCTGCCCCCCCACCGCGTCCCTGACCTTCAGTGCTGTCTGCCTCATCAAGTGCTTCTACACTGGAGTGTTGTCTTAGCCTCCAGCAGGAATCCAGGAGACAAACGGGACTGCCCTTGTGGATCCAAGATCGTGCAGCCCGTTGACATCCCTCGAGGACGCGTGGCTCAGCTAGTGCTGAGTGCGGGCGGGAGGCAACTTTGGAGCAGGCTGCTGCTTCTTGCTCTAGGGTGGTAAGTGCAGAGGCCATTACACTAAGGCCATCCTTGACCCCCACACACCCTGGAGACCAGCAGGTCCTTTCATTAGACCCAGGGCTGCTTGATGGCAAGTGTTATTCTGCCTTCACGACTCCCTATTGTGAGCAAAACTAAATAGACAAATAAGTGCTTATTTCTTAGTAACTCTCAGCACATAAATATGCCTTGAGTCAATCGGCATGGTGGGAGGATCTCAGCCTGGGAGGCTGGCTTACTGGAGTAAAACAAAAGGGTGTGGAGAGTCCCGAGGGAAGCTGGGAAGGATCTTTTCTCCTTCCAAAAGCTATATCTACACCATCACCAGTTATTATCCCGCCAGACGCCATAGGATTTACCGTGAGGTGTATAATTTCAGTGCTGACTTCAGCCTGACTATGTATATTGGGGAATTACTGTCCCTCCTTACCTTCCGTTCCCTCATCCATAATGTACACCTCACAAACCCTCCTTCCTAGTTGTGGAGAGTATTTGAATTAATGTATGTCAAAGTGCTCATCGCCAGAAGTCCCTCAAAATGTTTGTTGAATCTGTGTCTTCAACACGCTCTCTATTATAGGCAATCAGTTTCCCCCACTCTCTGTGCTGTAAACTTTGCCAAAACACTCAGATTGTGTTAACCTCGCAGTAGTAAAGAAAAACAGCAAGCTAATTGGAGAAACTTCCAACAGCAAAACCCCTCTATTAAAATGTGAAAATGGCGTAAGAACTGTATGACCACAAAAGCCTCTTTCTGTTTTCCTTGGGAACCAGAGCTGAGCATCTGGTTTCTAGTCCTTCCCTTTCACTGTTTGCTTCCAGAAAAGACCGTTTAAGTGCTGGTTATTAGAGGCTGTCGATAAATTTCACGAGTGAAGCAAATCTCACTGCAGATTAATTTTGCTTTCTTTAAACAACAAACCAGCCTCATGCTCCTGCAGCCGAGCCTCGCTGTGTGTGCTTCCTTGGCCCAATGCCCTGGTCTGAAGGGACCCTGCAGTGAGGATTATTTTGCCTTCACTCAGCTTCTTAATGAGAAGACACAGCAGCTCCTTAACAGACACCTGGGCCTGCAGTTTAGAATTTTGACTATTGAGAAGCTGAGTGAAGCAATATAATCATCACTGCAGGGTGGCCTTCAGACCACCGGGCATCAGGGCGAGGGAGACTCAGAGCAGGAATGCCCCCCACACTTGCTGGGACTCGTTCAGTTCCCGTTGTGATTTCTTTCCTCTTTTCTCATTCATTCAGCAACAATTGACCAAACACGTTAAGTGCTGAGGGCGATGAGGAAAATGCTCCTCAATTAGTTGTTACAAAGAGGCTCCAGATTAAGATCAAATGACACAAAGAAGGACCATCCTTAGTCATTGCAGCCGGGGAGGCTGTGGGACATCAAGGGGAAAGGGACCACCTTCCGGCAGAGGTTGGAGTGTGGGACCAGCCTCCCCAAATGTCACCTGCCTGTGGTATTTGTTTTAAGTGAGATACATGCGTACAGTAACGTATGTGTCTTCATTGTTCAGCTCAATGGACTTTTACGTGTGTGTACACCCATGTAATCACTATCCAGATCAAGATATTAGATGGGGAGTTTTCGTCTTCCAAAAAAACTCTTGTGGCTTTTTTGGAGTGTGTGTTTTTTGTTTGTTTGTTTATTTGTTTTTTGCCCCTTTCTAGTCAGTCTTCCCCACCTCAAAAAGGTAATTAGTGTTTTGTCACTATGGATTTACTTTCCCTGTTTTTGAATTTCATATAAATAGGTTCACATACTGTGTTCACTTTTGAAACTGTCTTCTTCAAGTCAGCATTTGTCTCTGAGATCCACCCACTCCAATGACACTGGCATTTGAAGGATGGACACAAGTTGCTCCCAGGAGGATAGCTGGGAGGGGTATGTCATGCATTTAAGCAAGGTGCATTTGGGGCATAGCTGGAGTTATTTTATAGGGCTTTGGGGTTTGAATAGAAGATTGCACTGGAAAACAAGATGGGAGCTGAACTGGGAAGGAGGAGACTAGGCAAGGTGTTTGGACTGTTTTCAGAGATTGTCCCTCAACATCTCCAGGAGTGTTTAAAAGGGAGGTGGTATCCTCAGGTCTGTGCGTGAGATCCATTGTTATGGTGTAAACATGGTGAGGGCCTGGAAGGAGAGAATCCAAAATCCGGGAGCTAGGGGATAAGTCATCACGATGACCCCGGGGCTGGATTCCGTCCTGGTCAATGGAAGGAGACAGGTGGACTAACCAGAGATTAACATGTTCCTAGGAGCTCAGAGGAAGAGTGGGGATCAAAGAAGACAGTGGGGTGCTGGCTGGAAAACAGATGCAGCCTGAGAGGCAAAAGCAGCTGAGGAACCAAGAAATAAGCCCCACTTTGCTGTTCCTCTGAAACTGTGAGCAGGAGCATCGGGTTCTGCCAAGCCCTGACCCTCCCCTGCCTCCACCCAGGTACACCACCCTGACCCAGGCCCCAGCTACATCACCTGACCTCACCTCACCCCGGCTGGACCACCCTGACCCAGGCTGGCCTCAGCAGCACTGCCCTTAAGAAAAGATGGATGAAGTATCCCACAGAGCTATGCACATTTAATTTATATCTGGGTCTGAATTCCTCTGCCCACTTGTGCGTCACTTTGTCATTTCAAAGAATCACGCACCAGAGCTTTGTATTCCAACCCTGTGGTGGCGCCTCTTTGAGACGATCAGGCCAGGCCGTGGTGCCAGGAGCTGGGGACGTTCTCCAGGTTTGAAAAGGCCTCCTTTTGACGAATGAGGATTGATTCTGTTTCACAGTTTAGATTGTTTCTCTGACGCTGTCTTTGACTAGCCCTGGTGAGCAACCCTCGGCTGTGCCTGTGTCCCCTTGACAAACAGTTCACCTGGACACTAGGTGGTGTTTTCTGGGTGGCAGTGGCCCTGAGCGTGGCCACCAGGAAGGGCATGGCTTCTCCTTCTTCAGTTCTCCACAGGCTGTGAAGTGTGCGGGTTGGCGCGTCCATGAGCACAGGGCATGAGGGAGTGGTGGAGGGGCCCGCGTTGGAATAAGGGGTCACAGCTTCACGAGTCCTCGCTGTGGCTGCCATTCCAGAGAGAAGTGGGACTGGGAAGAGAGGGTGGCAGAAGGTGGTAGTGGACCAGGAGAAAGTTATAAATAGTCCACAAAGCTGCTCACAAAATATTGGACTTGCAAGGAATAGATGTTTACAAACGAGCAGGATGGACAGGGCATTGTATAACCATGAACTTCCAGGACTAGGATAGGACTTTTATCAATAATCTAGTTCTTCCAAGGAAGGGTAGGGCTGGCATTACAGGTGCAGTAAGTTCTCACTTAATGTCCTCAGTAGGTTATTAGAAACTGTGACGTTAAGTAATACTACGTGTAATGAAACCAGTTTCTCCATAGACTGCTTGATATAAACAAGAGTTAAGCTCCCATGGCATAATTCTGGTCACACAAACATCACCACATTTCTAAAGTTTCAGCCCAGCTGGGCGTGGCTCAGAGGTGGAGCATCGACCTTGGATCTAGGAGATAGAGATTCGATCCCTGGTCAAAAAATTTATGTTGAGAAGTCAGCTGACAGTCTTATGGGAGCTCTTTTGTAGGTAAATAATTTTATTTTTCTTGCTGATTTTAAGATTCTAGTGTTTATTCCTTCTAGTGTATTCTTCATTCCAGATATTGTATTCTTTACTTCTGACTGGTTCATTTTATGGTTTTGTTGTCTTTTTCATGCTCACTAGGACTTTCATCAAGTTCTCACTGATTCCATCCATTCTTCTCCTAAGTTCCTTGAGCATCTTGATACCACTGTTTGGAACTCCTCTGTGTCTGGCAGGTTGCCTCCCTCCACTTCATTTAACTCTTTTTTGAAGATTTCTTGTTCTTTTATTTGGGGTACATTCCTTTGTCTCCCCATTTTGGCTACCTCTTTGTGTTTGTTTCTCTGTATTAGGTAGATCTACTATGTCTCCCTGTCTTGGCAGTGTGGCCTTGTGCAGTAGGTGTTCTATGGGATCAGTGGTGCTGTCTCGTTGATCACTGGTTGGGTGCTTTAGGAATGTCTCTTTTACAGTTATGTGAGCCCTCCTGTTGTAATTGAGTCTTGATTGTTGTTAGCCCATTCATGCATCAGTTCAACCCTCAGGCTGGCTAACTGTGAAGATAGACCTTGAGCTGCTGTGTGGGTACTGACCACACAAAGCGGAATTTACCTCAGCATGTTCTGGAGCCTGCTGAGATATTTTTTAATGGGCCACTTCTGGAGCTAATTAAATGCTGCTCTGATATTGTCTGAAGCTCTCCACTGGCTCTGGGACCTCTTAGGAGGGACTCTGGTTCAGGTCAGTGTTAAACGCTGCCTGTGATTGGCCCTGTGCAAGCTGTTTGGATCTACAAAGAAATCCACATTTTGTTGCTGCCTCTGCTGGGACTGTGTGTGGGAAGAAACAAGCAGCACACAAAGGCCTGTTTCCACCAGCACTGAGCACTTGTGTGGTAGGACCACACAAGATCCCCGGGAAGCCCAAGATTGTTTCTGCTTCCTGGCTATCTGTCAGGCTAAGTCACTGAAAGAGCCTCTGGCAGTACTCAAGTTGCATGAGGTAGGTTCTCAGTTAGACACCAGGCAAGGGCAAGTGGTGTTCACTAGCCTGATAGATATTCAATCTCAGTGTCAGTGTTGGGTCTGAGGCCCTTAGCAAAAGTCCCAGGGTACACCAAGACTAGCTGCCACCTGCCAGGTGCCAGAAGACCTTTGTGGTAGGGTGGAGTCCCAGAGAGTTGTCAAGGTATGACCAACAGAGTTTATGAGGCCCAAACAGGCCCAGGTCTGGCCATGTGAAGGGACAGCTTTTCACCAGTTGGGCATGTGAAGAAAAAATTATCCTGGTCCTAGATCCAATCAACTCAGTCTGTCTCAGATTCTTCCTGGATTTCCTTGAGAGCCCCTGATCCACAGGACAAAGCTGCCAGTAGTCAGGAGGGTAGGGTCACAAGGAGTCCAGAGGGTGAAGTTAGGGGATCTTCCATGAATGGTACCAGCCAGGCTTGGGTAAAGTTAGGGTAATGGCTCCCACCCCATAGCCAGGCAACTCAGTTACTGATACCTCTGAGTCTGCCTGGACCTCTACAATCTAGGCCCAGGCAGCTGAATCTTCTGCAGGCCATGAGCTCAGCAGGTTGAGGCCACAGGTAGTTCAGAGGGTAGGGCTATTGCATTTCCTCAGGCTGATACTGAATGGAAAGGAATTCTCCACCCAAGAAAGATGGTGTTTATGGTGGGGGAGAGGGACTCACCAGAGGCACTCTGGTGGCTGTCCCTTCAGCTCTCTCCCTGGAATCACAAACCCCCTTCTCTCCTCACAGGACTCTCCTTGCCTCTTCCCTCCCTTCCTCCTCCAGACCCCATGATGAATTGCTATGAATGATAATTTGTGTGCTGTCCTTTTAATAGTGTGTGTGGGTCTCTAGCAGATGCCTTTCTCTCCCTGGCAGTCAGAATCCCCACTGATTTATACAGCCAGATGCTATGTGGGCACCTCTTTCTGGTTGTAGTGCTCTGCGCTGGGGATCTGAGCATAGGGCTGAGACCCCATGCTCCTCAGGGGGAACCTTTGCAGCTGAGATATCCCTCCGGATTCTCAGCCACCACCTGTGAGAGCAGGACCAGCCGTCTTTGTGTCTCCACACTTCCTACCAGTCTCAGTGGGGCTTTTGCTATAAATCTTTGGTTTTAAGATTTCTGTTCAGCAAGTCTTTGGTTGGTTATTCAGGTTAATTGTTCTATATTTTAGTTGTAATTCCAGTTTGGTCCTGGGACGACATGAATGTAACTTCCTCCTACTCCACCTGCCGTCTTGGATGTCCCACCATATCACTATATCTTTTTTTGTGTGTGTGAGAAGAATGGAGAGAGAGAGAGGGAGAGAGGGAAAAAGAGGGAGGGAGAGGGAGAGGGAGAGGGAGAGGGAGAGGGAGAGGGAGAGGGAGACAGAGAGAAAGAGAGAAAGAGGGAGAGAGAGGGAGAGAGAGAGACAGAAACATTGATGTGAGAAACATTGATTGGTTGTTTCCACAGACACCCTAAATAGGGATTGAACATGCAACATGGGTATGTGCTCTGAACATGAATCGAACCCTCCACCTTTTGTTGTAAGGGACAATACTCCATCCAAATGAGCTACACAGGCCAGGACCCACCATATGTCTTTTGACTGGCCCACTTAATCCATTTGCATTTAAGTTATTGTACCTAGTTATGTATTTATTGTCATTTTAATATTCATATTTTTATATTTTTTCTTCTTCTTAAAAAGACCCTTTAAAATTTCTTGTAATACTAGTTTGGTGGTGATGAACTTCTTTAGTTTTTATTGTCTGGAAAGTTCTTTATGTGTTATTTGATTCTAAATGATAATTTTGATGGGTAGAGTAATCTTGGTTATATGTCTTTGGTTTTCATCACTTTGAATCTCTGGCCTAAAAAGTTTCTGTTGAAAAATCAGCTGACAGTCTTATGGGAGCTCCCTTGTAGGTAACTAACTGCTTTTCTCTTGCTGATTTTAAGATTCTCTCTTTGGTTTAACCTTTTGCATTTTAATTATAAAACGTCTTGTTTGGGCCTCTTTAGGACTCTTTGTACTTCCTGGACTTGTGTGTTTATTTCCTTCACTGGATAGGGACATTTTCTGTCATTATTTTTTCACGTAGGTTTTCAATTTCTTGCTCTCCTCTCCTTCCTGTACCACCATGATATGAATGCTCCTTACACTATCCTCATTTTTTTTTTTTATTCTTTTGTCTTTTTTCTGTTCTTGTTGGTGTTTTCTGTTTTATCCTCTGCTTTATCTACTTTGCTGTTGATTCTCTGTAATGTAGTCTTCATTTCAATTAGTGTAGTCTAAATTTCTAGTTGGTTCTTCTTTACATTTTTTATCTCCATTGTTATGTTTCCTGTCTTTGTCGAAGTTCTCACTGAGCTCCTCTACTCTTCCCCTAAGTTCCTTGAGCATCCTTATGCTTTGAACTCTGCATCTGGCAGATTGCTTGTCTACATTTTCTTTCATTCTTTTTCTGGAGTTTTGCTCTGTTCTTTCATGTAGGACATGTTTCTTTGCCTCCTCATTTTGGCTGCCTCCCTGTGTTTGTTTCTATGTTTTAGGTAGAGGTGCTATGTCTCCCGGCCTTGTGTTGCAGTGCCCTGTAGGGCCCAGTGGTGCAGCCTCCCCAGTTGCCCAGGTATTGGTATGTCAGTGTGAAGTATTTACCTCCAGGCCTATTGGCTGCAAGGACTGACCACACCCACAGCGGAGGATCTACCCTTGCAGGCGTGACCCCAGAAGCAGGACTGGAGTGAGCAGGGCTGCTGCTGACTCCACCTCTTGGGTGTGTTGCTCAGGGAGGTGATTGGGTGGTGCTTTGGCGTGGACTGAAGCTGTCTACTGAATGCACTGGATCTGTGGCCTCCCAGGAGGTGGAGGCCAGGGTCAGCTGTTACCTGTAACCTGTCTGAAGCTACCCGGCATGAGCTACAAAGTGACCTGCAGAGGCTGCTACTTTGCTGAGTTTGGAAGTGCCCAGGAGAGGCCAAGTTGTGAACTAAGGCTGTCTCTGCCTGTATTGGGGAGCCTGGGGTCATTTAGCAAGAGGTATGTGGTGTGCTAAGGGCAGATGCTTCTTGTTTGGAGTTTGCGAACCTTTGAGGGATTGTTAGAAAGTCTGCAGCATAAGTGAAGACAGGCTGTTTCTATGGAAAAGCCACTGGAAACAGCTTGGGTGGGCCTGCAAGTTGGGTGGGGCAGGGTTTTTGGGAATCGCCAGGGCCATGCTAGCTGTATGAGCCAGGTTGATGGAGAGACTTGGATATGATGCCTGTCTGCCAGCTCTGGAGGGCCGGGGGGCTGCTCAGCAAAGGAACAATTGCCTCTGCTGGCACTTCTGTCTGGGAGAAAGCTTCCCCTCCAGCCCTCATCCTGAAGCCAGACAATTTAGTTTTTTCAGGTAAGTCTATGGCACTTTTTGAGCTGCTTCCCCAGTGCTGGAGCTCAGGATTTGAATCTGTGTAAGTCCAGGCAAGGGCCCTTTAAAAGGGCCACCTGTGGCTCCAGCTGCCTTCCTTCTCCTTCAGTCACACTGGTTTTCACAGCTAGATGTTATGAGGATCTCTCTTCCCAGAACTGGGAGCCTGGGCTGGGGGCCTGGTGTGGGGCTGGGTCCCCTCGATCCTGAGGAGGGACTTCTGCAGCCTAGACATCCCTCCTGATTTTTAACTGCTTCAAGTTAAATTCCTGTTCTGCATCTCTACTGCTCCTACCAGTCTCTACATGGCTGCTTCTTTACATCCTTAGTTAGAGAACTTCTGTTCAGCTAGATTTCAGGTGGTTCTGAATGATGGCGGTTCTATATTTAGCTGTAATGCTGGTGTGGCTGTGGGAGGATGCGAGTACTTGTCTACCTGCTCCACCACCTTGACTGGAAGCAGGACCAGTGATCCTCTTCATCATCTTTGAGAAAGAATTGTTCTTGCATTGATGTTGACTTTGCAAGTATATCAGTTGTCTTGGTTTTATTGATAAGTATAAGGGATACACCACAGACATCTACAGGCTTCTGTTCCACTTCACTATTAATGGAATCATGGAGCACGGGAAAATCTTTACTGAGCACTTACTATGTGCCAAGCACTATAATAGCTACTTGTGAACACAGCAAAATCTAATTTTGTCTTACAATAATGTTATGTGAGGGTAATATATTGTTCCCACATTACAGAAAACACAGAGGCTTAGGGATGTTTAGTTTCTTGTTCACAGACATCAAACAATTAAACAGCAAATCTGTGTTTCCCTCCCAAGCCTGTCCAGCCCAAAGCCTGAGCCACAGCTGGGCTGCAGGCTGGGCTTCTCCTATACACTGCCTCCCTTACTCAACCAACAACACTGGGCTAAATTCTGAGAGTAGCACAGTAAACCAAAATGACACGGTCTCTCAAGTGTGAAAAGTATGTTAGTAGGGACAACTGAAATTAAGTTAAATTCCATAAATAATCCTTTAAATGCATTTGTGATAAGATCTGTGAAGTAAAGTTCAGAGCACTTTAGAGAGATTTAGGTTAAGTTATTAGAGGCGTCCTAGGAAAGGAGGTACTTCGGCTGGGACCCAAATGCAGTGAGACATTAGCCCCAAAAGAAGGGAAAGAGCATGCAAGGCAGAGGGATAGTGTGCAGGTCCAGAGAGAGGGACTGGCTGGTGGAGATCCAGAAGTGGGGAAAGCTGATGTCATTGAGGCAGGCAGGGCTGTGCTCAGGACGAGCCCAGGATCCACACAGGTGGTGCAGAAGAGTGCAGAACAGTTCCCTGGCTTTGTGTATTGCCAGGGATTCTGAAGTGTGAAAGCTGCTGCTGGCTCTCATTTCTTTAGTGTCTTTATAAACAATCGTCGACAAGGCACTTTATGTAGGACCAGCCAGATTCATCCTTTCTTATAGAAGTTTAGGGAGAATTGAGTGCTCAAAATGTCACCCATAGTCAGAAAACCCACTAAGGCAGATTTCCCAGAATAGTGAGTTACGAAATGTAATTTGTAGATTATTAAATATACTGGAAATACAAGTGATGCCATTTTGGATGATCAAATTTCAAATAATTTGAATATAATTAAATAAGTTAAAAATGAAAACTATAATAATATAATTTAATTTTATCTGAGCTTTCCAGTTAAATACAGGGTGGGCAAAAGTGGATTTACAGTTGTGAGTCCATAAAACACACTGTTTATTCTTGTTATTATTTATTAATTATTGTGCTATTTTCCATACGAATAGCGATAACCCTACTTTTGCCAGTCTGTATAGCATCTTACTAGGTAGTGTATATCATTCCCTTGTTCAGCTTCTCTCAACTTCCTACCAAAACACAACTGATGACATGAGAAAATAAAACATATCAAACAACTGAAAAACTTACATAAATTAAAAGCCCTAATTCCTGAAAATCCTGAAATCTGGAATTCCTCCCAATAGCAGTTGTCCATTGAACACATACTGGGTGCTGTCAAGCACTTCATGTGTGAACTGCTTCATGAGCTTTATAAAACCCTCCAACAGTGCTGTCAACTAGAACTTTCAATTTTTCAATTTTAAGTGATTAAACTAAATGTTAATGACCTAAGTAACCTGCCCAGGATCACACAGCTGGTCAGGGGTGGAACTGAGCCTGTACCTTTAACCACAGTTTCTTGTGCCTCATGGCTTCTCCCACTGAGATATCTAAGGTGTCAGTGAAAATCCCCTAAATAAATGCCAAATGATTCCCTGGAAAGTCGGACAGTGCAAGTGTGAGCCCCGGCTATTGCTAACCTGCCTTCCCAGTTTTTCCTCCATCCCACCGTTTCTAGAAGGAGCTGGTCCACCTCCTCCTCTGCCGGGCTGCAGCCCAAACGTGGCCGGCAGGCTTCCCAGGTGAGGCGCAGGCACTTCCCCCAGGTGTTCTGGGTACATATGTAACATTCCCCTGTGCTGAGCAAGACGCCGGGCCAGTCGCATGGGGCCTCGTAGCTCTTGGTCACAGTGCTGCAGTGGGATGGAACGGTGGGTTGGCCCGGGTCCCGGTCTGTCTCACCCAGTAGGTGAGGAAAGCTGGAGGGTGCAGGTGATGTTTCAGGTGTTGAGAGAAAGCTCAGTGCAGGTTCTTGGAGCCGAGGCATCTTACGTAGGTGTATTAATGCCTCAGGTGTTTTCCCATAGGTTTTCGAGCAATCATGAATGGCAGGCCAGCTCAAGAGAAGTGCCATGCTGTCCCTGAGCCCTGCTCTGTGCCATTGGAGCCCCCACCCCTGAGATTCTGTAATGGCCATGCTGGTCCCTGACCTGGCCAAGGTAGCACCTGGGGCATGTCGGGAGATGCATGAACCACATTAACGCAGTGCGTGTCTGCTATATTAGGGGCATTCGGAGATACAGAATTAGGATGAAAGGGAAAAGTACTAAGCCTCTAGGGGTTGCGTCAGAAAGCCTCCGCAGAGAAAGGGTTCCAGGAGGGCTTTTGCAGTATGACTGAGGGGAAGGAGGGCATAGAGGACGGGGAGTTTTATAGACATGAAGGGGTGTAACTTCCTGGGAATTGCTAATATAAATTAACCTGTTGGTATAGATGTTGGGTGAGCGATCCCTGTGGCCATGCTTGTGGGTTTGGTGTTGTTGTTGTCATTTTTTAGTATCTTTTTTCTTTTTTATTATTTATTTATTTATTTTTATTTTATTTTGTTTATTTTTGTTTAAAATATTACAGATGTCCCTTTTTCTCCCCAGTGACCCGCTCCACCCTGCCCCACCCCTCCCCAGTCCCTCTCCCCACCACTGTCCCTGTCCTTGCGTTGTACATATTTGCATAAACATTCTTTGGTTATTCTCTCCCCCTCCACCCACCCGCCCTCCTCCCTCCCTCTGAGATTCGTCAGTCTCATCCATGCTTCCATGTCATTGAATCTACTCTGTTCATCAGTTTACTAATCATCAGAGAGATGCAAATTAAAACGACAATGAGGTATCACTTCTCACCTGTCAGAATGGCTCCATCAAGAAAGGGGAACCTAGTGCACTGCTGGTGGGAATGCAGACGGGTGCAGCCACTGTGGAAAGCAGTGTGGAGGTTCCTCAAACAATTAAAACTGGAGCTGCCTTTTGACCCAGTGATCCCACTTCTAGGAATATATCCTAAGAATCCTGTGTTTTTTGTGGGTTTTTTTTTGGGATTGCAAAGAGACTTGATTTATGAAAAGCACTAGAAGTTTTCGAATCACAAAAAACAAAGAGTACAATCCTTTCCCCCTATCAGCTCAGGGCCTTGTCTCTTGCCAGTTCAGAGAGTAGAAAATCAGAGAAGACAAAGTGGAGAGGTTATTAGCCTACAGTCACGCTCACCCTTCAACAAGAGAAAGGGAAATAACTGGATAGCATTGTCACATCTTCACCTGTTCCTTCTGACTTTGGTTAATAGCATTCTTGTCCCGTGAATCTGATCACCTCTCTCTCCTCCACACCCCGTTCCACCCACTGCATTCTGACTTCTAACTTCTCACACGCCGCCCTTGCCAAGGTCACTGTGGCTGTCCCATCGCCAGCCCAGGGGCTCCTGTCAACCCCGTAGTGTGGAACACCGCAGCCTCAGTCTCTCAGCGCCTTCCGTCTGTATTTGAACCGGTCCTAGCATTTCCCTTCCTCTGCCTTTCGTAGGGCTCCATTCCCGGGCTTCTCTCTAATGTGGGCACCTGCCTGTGTGCACTTCTGGCCCCTCTTTTTCCTGAGAGTGGCCACTCCCTCTTCAAGCCCTGCCAGCCCAGTTGCAGGGAGGCAGTGCGGCTCTGGCCTAGCGGTGGAGTCCTGCCAAGTGGGACCAATCATTGTCTCTTGTACTGGAGAGAGCACAGGCACGGAGGGAGCAGTTTGGGGGATTTTGATAGAGTCTCTCACTAGATACATGCAATCTCAGATATCCACTGCAGGAGCTGAGGGTAAGTAAGCTTCACAGCACAGGACTGAGCAAGCACAGAGAGGAGAGGCAGGGAAAACAACTGCGGGTGTTTGGAACTTGGGCCTGGTCTTCACTGTGACCCTCTCAGGCCCTTGGTGTCCTATTTCCAGAGATAGCAAAGGAAGACTATGGAGGTTTGTGTCAATGACAGCATGGCCAGCAGGAGAAGCCTGGTGTCCCTGTAACCATAATGCCTAAGGATTTGGAGAGGAGATCCTGGAAGGTAAGGCCAAGTGTCCTTGGCAAAAGAGGTGGAAGGAACTCCATGCAAAGAAAAGCAGCAAATGTGCCCCCATAGGGGCCTCACTCATACTTTTTTCAGCTTTTATGAAAATTCCAAAATATTGGTAGATGAACAGGCTGGGGCTCAACTGGCCTATGGAAGTGACACATGGTCACACAGATAATCAGAGAGCTGGGAGAGATGCAGACTGAAGCTGCCCCCTACACGCCTGCACTCTCCCCATGCACCGGCGTTCCAGCCCCCGCACCTCACGTGGCCACCGTGTTCTCCCTCACCCGCGTCCTGCCTCCTTCTGCTTCCTACTGCCCTCCTCCTGCTGCTCCTCCTTCCTGACAGACATGTCCTAAAGTGAACTCTGACCCGGAAATTTAACATGGGAGCAGATCTTCTCTGGCAGAAATGGGAGTTAAAGCCAAAGGCCACTCTCTTCTCCGGCAAGTTCTTGGTCTTGATTAGTAGAAAATACCACATGGGCTATTTTCTAATCAATAGGCCCATTTCTAATAAATTCATATTATCTCTCCTGTAGTCTGATTACCAAAATGATACATCACATAAAATTTGAATATATAAATATCCAAAACTGAATATAACCAAACATCCTGGCTTTTACCAAATTGATAGTCAAGAAATGACCTAACATTACACTTTCAATTTGTACCTTCTTTATTATCAGTATGAAGGAAAATAGTTTAGTATATTTCTGGACATTTATACATTTTGTGTTTAAATTTGCATTTTGTCATGCCTAATTTTCTGTTTGTTTGTTCGCCTTTTATCTTCTTGGTACAGAGGAGCGCATTAGAGTGCAGACATGAACTCTTCATTACATATGTTGCAAACAATTTACCTTAAACTATGATGTCTTTCAACCTTGTTTATAGACTATTTTGAACTTAACTGAATAAACAGAGAGAGGTCACTGTGAAGGGGTAGAAATATCACTATTTTTATCTGAGAGGAGGGTCTGGATTTGAGTCCCGACTCCTCTGCTCACTGTCTGAACTTTGGGAAGCTGTCCCAGTCTCTTGAGGTACAGAAGTAGGTGTCGCCCGACTAGTACAGTTTTGAGAGGATTAAATGACAACCCAGCTGAAAGCATGGTGCAGGCATCCAAGCCCCACTAAAATTTAAGTGGCCCGTTTTCATTACGTGCTTTTCAATAATAGACATAACCCAAAATAAACATAACCAGAATCTTTCAAATAAGAAAAATACTCCAATTTTAACAATGGGTGACCCAGCACCACACCTCAGGTCATCAGTTTGCAGCCTTGTCTTCCCCCTAACAGAGGATTATGCAGATCGAGTGGCTTGACAATAAGAATTGGCATTTGGTGGACTGACCTATTCATTTCATAAACTCTTTTCTTCAGTCCAAAGTGTGCTCGTACCAGTCTCTTTGTCTACTTGTTATCACACCCGTTCATCCCCTTACTCCCCTGCTGTTTTTCAGAGGACTGCGTTTCCCAGACTTCCTGGCCTGCTGGCTTTGTTTGCTAATTTTTTGATGATTTAAAAAAGAAAAACTTTATTAAAAATGTGTATGCAATGCAGCTTGTCAATCATTTACTTAGTAGTCTCTTGTTTTTTTAAATTAATTAGAAGAGATTTTGCCTTACATAAGAATATGAAAGTATTTTCTGATATGTTTTGTAGTGTATTTCATAGCACTAAAACCAGAAAGTTATATTATCTGTCTAGAATCTGTTTCTGTGTATTGTACAAGGTATTTATATTTTGTTACCAAATTAATAGTGAATTATTTCATTACTATTTATTGAAGAATCTGTCTCTCACTGATTTGGAAAAGAAAGCCATGGTCTGCATGTACTAAACTGCCATATACATACACATACGCTGTCTTGTTCTGTTTTAATGACATAAAGAGACCTGTCCCATCAAGTTCCATCATCAGAACTTTGACCATTTGGGCTGAATGCTCTTTGGGGTGGATATTTGACTGGATTTGCAGGCTAAGAGTATATTTAAGCTATGTGTAACCTCCCAAGTCAAGTTTGCTATTTAAAATTTCTACATAATTATTTATTTTATCTAGATACATAAGTACATTTTTGCATAGTAGCTTTTAAGATGTTTTTCTAATATCATTCCTTGGATATGCATGTGTGTCTCTGTGCGAGTACGTGTGCGTGTGCATATACGTATGCATGTGCTTCTATGTATGTGTGTGTGTGCACGCGTGTGTGCATGTGTTTCCTTGGCTGACCTGCTAGAGTTTTGTATATATTTGCTAATCTTTTCCAGGGAAAGAAAAACGTTAAAACTTACTCATAAAATCTACTTTTTACTATTAAATTCTGATGTTATCATTATTATATTCTTTCTTTTATTTATTTCATTTGAGTTTATTTTATTGCTCATCTCAATTTTTGAGTAAAATGCCTCCTTCCAGTCCTACTATTTAAAGAAAATAACTAAGGGAGCCAGAGATTTGTATTGTCTTTATTTAGAGGTGTCTGATAATGAATAGATTGCAAAATACTGGAGGTGCAAAGAAGGAAAGAGGCTACCACACAGGAATGGCCAGCTTCCCCCGGCGACTCCCTTCCAAGCTTCTCACCCTCTGGTTACATGTTCGATTGATGCTAAATTCTCGCCAGTGTTGCCCATCAGATTAGACATTCCTGCGGGGAGGGGTGAACAAGGAGAGGAGTGTGAGATGAAGCATGTGTCCGCCAACACCCTACAATTGTGCAAAGACACGTGTCTTTCCTGTGATTGTGAAGGAAATTATTTCACCCTGAATGACTGATGTATCTTACTCTCTAGTCCTAATCTAATGCAAATGTGAAGACCATGGTCACCCAGGTTTGTGGAAATACCTCTAGAAGAATTTACAGAAGGTTATTTTTCCAGACACAGTTCCTCCTCATCAGATATTAAGGACTGTCACCAGACTGGGTGTGTCCTTTAGCTATGTAGTTACATATAAGTATATATAACACATTTTTAGAGAGAGATTTGTTTACTTATATAGATGAGACTATTCTATATGAATTGTCCTGTAAAATGCCATTTTTGAAATTTAACAATGTGTCTTAAGGTTTTTCAAATTAGTAGATATAGGTCCATATATATTTTAATAATTATGATACTCCATTTTAAAGGTATAAAATAATTAAGTGGATTACTTTTCTGTTGACAATTTAGATTTCTTTCTAATTTTGGCTATTACAAAAAAATAAAGTAGTAAATATTCTTGCATATAAATGTTCATATACCTTGTAATTGCCTTTACACTTTGATATATAATGGATACATTCATTCTAAAAGTAGTAAACGATTGCTTATGTTCCAACAATGTGTGAGGGTACCCTTATTCTAAACTCTCACCCATATTTTGTATCATACTACATTTTTTTAGATTTCTACGTTGACAGCTAGCAACCATGACATATAATTTGTAGTTAGAAATACATTTTCTTGTCTATTTGTCAATATAAGCCTTCTTATGTTCCTCTCTTTGAACTTTTTATATTTTGTGGTTTATATTTTTTCACTGACTTTTAGGAATAATTTATTTTGGATATATAAACATTTCCAAAAATATGTGTGCAGTTTATTTTTTAACTTTATGATTATTTTGTCATGCAGAATTTTTGGAATTAATGTAGTCAGTTGTGTCAATTGTTTGCTTTAATTTGCATGTTTTGCATTTTGTGCAAAAATTCTTTCACCTTGTTTATGCCTGTTACTTTTATTAATTTTTTTCATGTGTAGTTATTTAAGTCACATGTAATTTATTTGGAGATGGTATTATATAGGGGTGTATTTTTTAATAATCACAACTTTTAAAAAAGTGCTTACCTTTTACATATGTCAACTTCTCAAATACATGCAAGATTTTCTGGATCTCTTTCACTGTTTGTTCTATTGTTGGTGGTAATTTGTTTGTGTGTTTATCCTACTATTGAAGTATTATTACTGTAGTTTAGTTACTACAAAACTTTATAGTAACTCCTAATTTCTGCTGGAACCTACGGATAGTTTCCCTTACCCACTTCCCCTACTCTGTGTATTAGAGAGAGCAGGCAACACATTTTTATTCCTAGATCACTGGGCCCATGGGGAGCAACAAATAAAGCTGATGTAGAAGAGTGGGAACCTCTGGGAAATGCTCACCTTTGCCCCAGACTCAGTGACTGGACGGTGCGTCAGTTACTTCCCCGTGGGGGAAGGAAGAAGGGATCTTTCACGATGTGTCAGATGGAATATCACGCATTCATCAGTGCCCTTTCCTACTTTTCCTGGATTCACTGGATGGCTACACTGCATTTCCTGTCTCTCTGCAGTTGTCCAGCCAAGAGAATGTGAGCAGAAGTAATAGAGGAGGCTGGAGAGTCAACGTTCTTATTCTGGATTTTATGCTGAGAAGTAAACTTTTACTAGGTTTGAGCCACTCAACATTTTAGGGTTTGTTATGGCAGCTAGCACTAACTTAACTGATACCCCAGGATTTTTTTTTATTTTCCTGCTTAAGATGAGTTTTACTTCCAGGATTTGAAGGGCAAAGTATTTACTTAATTCTGGAATTACTCCTTATACATCGTCTTTCCTTCTGATCCTGTTACGTAGGTGCGTCCCGCTCAGTCTCTCCACCATGTGTCTAGACCTGTCGTTCACATATTTACTTTCTGTGCTGCCTCCTGGGTAATTTCTGGAGAGCAATCTTTTATTTCACAATTTCTCTACCCAGGTATGTCTATTCAGGTTTTTAACCTATTCATGGAGTTTTTAGTTTAAATGAGTGTAATTTTAATTTCCAAAAGTTTTGAATTGGTTTATTTTTCATATACCCATATTCTTCATGAATAGTATCTGTTTTTGTATATTTTGTTTTAGTTTTATCTTTAATTGTATTGTAGACACCATTGCAGATGTCCCCCATTCCCCCCATTCGCTCCCCTCTACCCAGCCCCCACACCCCCTTTCCTCTGTCCACCGCCACACTGTTGTCTGTGTGTCATGCATGTATGTTCTTTGGCTAATTCCTTCACCTTCATTCATCCAGTCCCTTCTCCACCTTCCACTTAGATAGTTATCAGATTTTTCCTTGTATCCATGCCTCAGCTTCTGTTTTGTTCATGAATATATTTTGCTCATTAGATTCCACATATAAATGATATCATATGGTATCTCCAGGTCTATCCCTGCTGTCCCAAAAGGTAAGATTTTTTACAGCCACATAGTATTCCACTGTGTAAATGTCCCACAGCTTTTTTACCCACTCATCTACTGATGGGCACTTGGGTCATTTCCAGATCTCGGCTATTGTAAATAATGCTGCTATGAACATAGGGGAGCATATATTCTTTCTGATTGGTGTTTAGGGATTCTTAGGATATATCCCCAAAAGTGGAATCACTGTGTCAAAACAAAGGCTTGTTTTTAATTTCTTGAGAAAACTTCACACTGTTTTGCACTGTGGCTGCTCCCAATAGGGTCTGCATTCCCAATAGGGTTCCCTTTTCTCCACATCCTTGCCAGCATGTTTGTTGATATATTGATGGTGCCATTCTGGCAGGTGTGAGGCCTTATCTCATTGTGGTTTTAATTTGCATCCCTCTGAAAATTAGTGACACTGCGTATTTTACTGACATGCTTATTGGCCATCTGTATGTCCTCCTTGGAGAAATGTCTATTCAGGTCCTCTGCCCATTTTTTAATTGATTGTTTGTCTTCTTGGTGTTAAGCTGTATAAGTTCTGTATATATTTTGGAGATTAACCCCTTATCAGATGTAACATTGATAAATATGTTCTCCCATACAGTGGGTTCCCTTTTCATTTTATTGATGGTTTCTTTTCCTGCTCAGAAGTTTTTTAGTTTGATGTAGTCCCATTTATTTATTTTTTCCTTTATTTCCATTGCCCTAGGAGATGTATCATCAAAAATATTGCTCCTAGAGATGTCCGAGATTTTCCTGCCTATGTTTTCTTCTAAGATTTTTATGGTTTCGTGACTTACATTTAAGTCTGTTATCCACTTTGAGTTTATTCTTGTGCATAGTGTATGTAAGTTGATGGTCTAGTTTCTTTTTTTTTTCATGTACCTGTCCAGTTTTCCCAACAGCATTTATTGAAGAGATTGTCTTTAGCATATTGCCTCCTTTGTCAAATATGAATTGACCATATGGGTATAGGTTTATTTCTGCACTCTCTATTCTGTTTCATTTACCTATATGTCTGATTTTTTAAATGCCAGTACCATGGTGTTTTGATTACTATAGACTTGTAATGTATTTTAACATAAAGTATCATGATACCCCCAACTTTGTTCTTCTTTCTCAAGATTGCTATAGCTATTGGGAGTCTTCTGTGGTTCTATATAAATTTTTGAGTTATTTCTTCTAGTTCTGTGGGGGGGGGGAAACTATTTCTATTTTGATAGAGATTGCATTGAATCAATAGATTGCTCCATGTAGTATGGACATTTTAATGATGTTAATTCTTCCTGTCCATGAACATGGTATATGCTTCCACTTGTTTGTATCTTCTTCAGTTTCCTTCTTCAGTGTCCTACAGTTTTCCTAGTTCAGGTGTTTTACCTCATTGGTTAATTTTATTCCTATTATGTTATTGTTTTTAAGCAATAGTGAGATTGTCTTCTTAGTTTTCCTTTCTGATAGGTCATTGTTGGTGTATAGAAATGCCACTGATTTCTGGATATTAATTTTGTATCCTGCTACATTCCTGAATTCGTTTATTAAATCTAGTAGCTTTTTGGTGAAGTCTTTAGGGTTTTCTATGTACAATATCTGCAAATACATCTGCAAATAATGACAGCTTTACTTCCTACTTTCCAAATTGGATGTCTTTTATTTCATCTTGTCTGATCGTTGTGTCTAGGACTTGCAGTATTATGTTGAATAGGAGTGGTGAAAGAGGACAACCCTGTCTTGTTCTTTATCTTAAGGGAAACACTTTTAGTTTTTGCCCATTGAGTATGATATTGGCTGTAGGTTTGTCATATATGACCTTTATTATGTTGAGGTGTGATCCCTCTATTCCCACTTTGCTGAGAGTTTTTATCATAATTGGGTGCTGGATGTTATCAAATGCTTTTCTATTGGTATGATCCTTTTTTTCTCACCCGAGTATATTTTTCTCCATTGATTTCTAGAGAGAATGGAAGGGAGATAGGAGAGGGGAGAGAGAGACACACACACACAGAGAAACATCAATGTGAGAGAGACATACTGATTGGTTGCTGCCCACACCCATGTGATCAGGGTCGTGGATTGAACCTGAAGCCCAGGTATGTGCCCTTGAATACAGCCTGAGACCCTTTGGTGCATGGGCTGACACTCAAACCACTGAGACACACCAGCCAGGGCTGATCATGTGATTTTTATCTTTCATTTTGCTTGTGTGATGTATCACATTTATTGATTTGCAAATATTGAACCAACCTTGCATCCCCAGGATAATTCCCACTTATTCATGTTGTATGATCTTTTTAATGCATTGCTGCATCCTATTTGCTAATATTTTGTTGAAGATTTTAGCATCTATGTTCATCAGGGATATTGGCCTATAATTTTTTTCTTTCTTTGTAGTGTCTTTATCTGGTTTTAGAATTCAGATAATGCTGGCCTCATAAAAGGAGCTTAGGTGTTTTCCCTGGTCTTAAATTTTTTGGAATAGTTTGAGGAGGGTAAAATGTTAGTTCTTCTCTGATTGCTTGGTAAAATTCACCTGTAAAGCCATCCAGTCCAGGACCTTTTTTTGTTGGGAGCTTTTTGATTACTGCTTCAGTTTCCCTAGTTGTAATCTGTCTGTTCAGAATTGTGCCCCAGGGCTAGGTTTTACTAGCGCTGGGCCCAGGGGCAGGTCAGCTAACTTCCCAAGGCACCTGGGATCTGCCTCCCTCTGCCTCCCCTTGCTAAGCTTAGTCACTGAAAAGGCTTAGTCACTGAAAGCCTCTAGTGAAACTGAGAAGTGGGGCCATTGGACCTCCCGTGAGGTCGAGGTGCTATTCAGACTTTAGGAAATATGGTGGGTGTGACCCCTCACCCCAGAGCCACAAGTCTGAGTCTGGTCCAATTTTTTTCCTGACCTTGGCAGGACAGAGCTCCTAGTAGTCAGGTGGGAGCGGCCTCCAGAGCCCAGAGGTTGGGTCTGCCAGAAGCTGGGAGGGTGTTTCTATCGGATTTCCCATGAGGGGCAAGAGCCAATCAGGTTCACAGGAAAATGAGCAAAATGGGCCCACCTCAAAGCCAGTCACTGACACCCCCTGAATCTGCCCAGACTTCTGCACCCCAGCCTATGCTACCGTCTCCTCAGCAGGGCTTAAGATCTGCAGGTGCTGGGCAGGGTGGGGCAAGAGGGGTTCCAGAAGGGTGGAATAATTGCTTTTCCCCAGGCTGCTGCATTGGGGTGGGTGTGGGGGTGGGGGGATTGCACCACCCAAGAGAGGTGGCTACTGTGGTATTAGAGGATGACTCAATACAGGGATCCTGGGGGCCTTTCCCCCATGTCTCTTCCCAAAGCCACAAACCCCAGCCTCTCCTCAGGTGACTCCAGTCCACACTGCCCTCCTTGGCCAGCGCCCATGGTGAGTGGGAATGAAATTTTGTGCACTGACCCTTTGAGAGGGTGCCTTGTCTCCAGCAGGACTCCGCCTCTCCCGGCAGACAGAATCCCTGCTGCTTTTCATGGCCAGATGCTCTGGGGGCACCTTTTCCCAGCTGTGGTGCTCTGGGCTGCGTAGCTGGCCTGGGGAACCTCCTCCAGCTGAAGTATCCCCCCATAACCTGGGCTGCCACCCCGGGGAGCAGGGCCAGACCCATTCACTCTCCACCCTTCCTAGCAGCCCCAGGGTGGCTTTTTCTGACAGTCCTTGATAATAAGACACCTCTTCAGAGAGTCTTTCCTTGGTAGTTTAGAGTGGGTTATCCCCAATTTAGTTGTATTTCCACTTAGGTTCTGGGAGGAGGCACAAACAAGATCCACCTACTCCACTGCCATCTTGAAAACTTATCCTTTAGTATATTTTAAATTTTCTCTTGCACTTTTAAACTTTTTAAGTAAAGTTTTTGTGTCTTATATCTAAGTTACTCTGCCTAAGCTCATTGAAGACCTAATTCTCTTGGTTGTTCAGTTTACATTAGTTCATCACAGCGGATCCTCCCTGGGTGAGCCCATCACCACCAGACCCCTCTCTATGTGACAAGGTGGAGAAGGCTGCCTCCTTCCTGGGTGAGCCCATCACCACCAGGCCCCTCTCTATGTGACAAGGTGGAGAAGGCTGTCTCCTTCCTGGGTGAGCCCATCGCCACCAGACCCCTCTCTATGTGACAAGGTGGAGAAGGCTGCCTCCTTCCTGGGTGAGCCCATCACCACCAGGCCCCTCTCTATGTGACAAGGTGGAGAAGGCTGTCTCCTTCCTGGGTGAGCCCATCGCCACCAGACCCCTCTCTATGTGACAAGGTGGAGAAGGCTGCCTCCTTCCTCCTCCTGAAAAGGGAGCCATTTTAAGTTCATATCCAAAACTTGTACCTCTTGCAACAGTCAAATAAATGTAACCCTCTTACCTGAGTATGAGTGAGACTGTAATTAGGATTTTTTGAAGGGACTTTTTTATTTACCCTGCACTATTACCAAGGCGATTAATATTTTTTATTAAGTGACTTTGAAACAGGTAACTTTCTCTGAGGGTGTAGCCTCTGAGATTTATATGATGGATTCAGTCTAACTCCCACGTACAGTCACTTAAGACATTTCTCTTAAAGCCCTTGAGGTTGTTAGAGCTTCTTGTAACTGGACAGTGATCCTTGGAAACCAGGTCTTCAGTTTAGCTCATGATCCTGATGACTTCTTTCCTCCTTGATACTAAACTATGAGGATTTCTCTAACATTCTTGAGAATTCAACTGGAAAGTAAGAGTCTATTGCATTTATCTGATATTTCCAGGCAGTTTTTAAATGAGTGTTTTCATAAAATATAATGAACAACAATTCTAGATACAAGATCTATTTTCTTAACTTTTACATCATTAAGTTACATTGGATTCATTTTCCATGACCTGGGTTTTGTTAGATTGGTCCTGTCGCTGCTCTCCTCACGGGCTGGACTTCCTACTCCACATTAGTTCCTCCTGGTTGTTACAGTGAGACACTGAGCTGCCTCCCAATGTCCAACCTGGGTTGCTAACCCCAGCTCACCAAAATTCAGGTAGGTTTAAATACTTCTCTTCCTCTCGGACCCTTATCTCTGGGGAAGAGAGCACTGCTTGAACAGCTTAATTAAGTTCCGTAGCTTTATTATCTGCAACTATTTAAAGTTAATTACTTTGTTGTTACATATTCTCCCAAATTTAGGTTTGTTTATGAGTTTTGGGGGTATGTTAATGAATACATTTTGTGAAAAAGGCAATGTAAGCAATATATAGTTCCTAGCCAATGATGTCTAAAAAGTCTATTTTTTTCTCATAGTTGAATCAAAGTTTTGATATAGAAAGGATCTTTTAGTTCAAAATTCTTCATCTTGTTTGCTATGTTCTAGAATCCAGTGTTTTACATGAGAAGTTGACCTCAGTCTGAATCTTACAAGGCTATTGGCTGCAGAGATCTAACCTCAATGTCTTCTGCTTTGTATCTCTTATATCTTGCTGCTTTGACTTTTTAAACTGTTATGTTGGGATAATTTTTTAGTTTGACCTTTCAAATCATCAAAATAATCTCTATCCATGACAATTCTGCTATACAACTTTTGTACTGTTGTTGTAATTCTTATCTTAGGTATGTTTTTAGTTTAAAAATCAAATTACTTCCCATTTTTCAGGGCACCCTTCCGTCTCCAGTTAAAGTCTTTCTGTGCTCAGTGCTAGTTCTATTCCACTAGTGCCCCTTCTGTGTGTTCACTTTCATGTCTACCTATCATGCTATTAATTTTTTAAAATATTTTTTCCTCCAATGCCAGGTGAGACTTTTTTGCTTGCTCATTTCCATGTACTAATGAGTGTATTAATAGACCAATTGGTTTTATTACATTAGATACCTATAAAATAGTTCTGATGCAAATATATTAAATATATTAGTGAATCAAATTTAATGATATGTTAAAAAAATAATACATCATGAACAAATGAGATTTAATTGGATCTGTATGCTGCCTTAATGTTTGAAAAATCAGTGTTATTTACACATTTGCAAAAAGAAAGGAGAAAAATCATGAGATCACTGACATTTGTACAAAACGCATTTGTAAAATTCTACACCATTCATGTTTTAAAAATAAATAGCAAACTAGGGTGAGTATCACTAAAATGTCTAGAGTAAACGTCATTCTCATTTTGAAATACTGAGTTTTCTACCTAAGATAAAAACGAGAGGAAATGCCTGGTCTCCCTTCTGCGTGACTCCAGGGTCCCAGCCAGGGTCCCAGGCAGGGCACTGCCTTTGAGAGTGGATTCTGGCACTTTGTTAGCAATGGAGTCATTCTTGTTTCCATGTCGTGAGAAAAAACACTGGGGCCCCATAGTAGAAAGTAAATTTTGGCCAAAAAATTGTTTAAGTTACAGGCTCATCATCAACTTTTGTAAGAGGTGAAATGTCAGTAATTCTTTTTTAATGAAACATGCTCTTGCATTTTTCGTCCCTCCTGCCGAAGTGTTGTTGGAGGGGAGTGTGCCTCATCCATCCTGGTTGCTCATGGGAGTGAGGTTCTGGGGGCACCACTAGAATACGCATTTCCAGGGGACCCCACGGGAGGATGGGATAGAGCAGGAAGTTTTATTTCTGTGGAATTACAGCCCTGGGCTTACAAAGCCCCACTTCCTTCAGACCAGTCATAGGAGATGTGTAGCTGGGGCTTCAGTGGGGCTGAAGTCAGAGCCAGCATCCAGCTTCCCTTCGGTGACGGAGCCGGGGCCAGGCCAGCATCAGGCCAGCTCAGCCTGTTTCCCGGCTACAGTGCATTAGTCCGTTGCCTGTGAGGTCCACATGGCCATTGGCCATAGGGGCGAATGCAAGACAGTAGGAACAAGAGAGTGAATTCCTTTGTTTAGAGGATTATATGTCCCACATTTCGTGCCCTTGCAGTGGCCACACCCATTCTGGCCAATCATCTCTGTCCCCAGGTTTGATTGACAGGCAAGTACCAACTTTACTGGGCACGCATCTATCTTTTCTTTGTTGGATCCCTTCCCCAGGGTTTTGCAGGGGACATGTCTGGCCTTCCCTTTGCTCCTTTCCTTTTATTTATAACTAATTAATTACAATGGTATCAAAAGGGCTTATTGTGAGTTTTTTTAAAAGCATTACAAAATAATATAAATAGATAGCTTCAGACTTGCAACATGCAGTTGATGAAATCACAGCGGCAACAGTCCTTGGAGCATTGACAGGGCTGCTTAGCTTTTCTTTCCCACGTGTGTTGCATGTATGTCTAATCTGTAAGTTGCCACATAGCCTCTCACTCTGCACTGGCGGCCTGCCATTTCCCGTCCGCAGACTGAGCGGGGGCGAGCTGGGCCAGGGGTTTGGACAGCTGCGGCCAGAGACTCAGCGAAGCCTGAGCACGTCCGGCGGCAGGCGTCCCGCAGGCAGCCGCTGGGAGGCAGGTTTACTTAAACTGAACCTGGGTGCAGTTAGCAAGGGCCGGAGGGGTTACTGCTGGTCACCTTGCGGATTTCTCCTTTTAACAGGTGATTGAAGTACCTTTGTGCAGTTCTATTTTAGTGGTTTCTATGGTGATTACAATGTACAACCTTATTTTTATATTTTTGGTCTTTTTCCTTTTTATTGAATTTATTGGAGTAATATGATTAACAAAATTATACAGGTTTCAGATGTACAATTCTACAACAAATCACCTGTACACTGCATTGTGTGTTCACCACCCCAAGTCCAGTCTCTATCCCTCTCCATTTATCAACCTTATTTTAAAATCCTATCTGGAATTTATGTACTATTTCTGTAACCAGATAGCTCATTAATCCTCTTACCTCCCTGTGTTATAATTGTTGTATGTACTACATCCACTTGCAGTAAAATGTAAGACAATTTATAGTTTTTGCTTTAAACAGTATATATATTTTTAAAGAAGCTAAGAGAAAAAAAATAAACTTACTATATTTACCATTTCAATGCTCTTCCTTTGTCCCTGGACAGTCTTATTTCCCTCTGATATCATTCATTCCATACTAAGAAAATTTCCTTTGAACATTTGTTGTGCTACAAAATCTAGTAATAGTGAATTACCCTAGTTTTCTTTTATCTAAAAACTTCTTGGCAGCCGAGTGATGGCTACTGGAGGACAGACTGGAGGGCGGCACATGCATGTGCGGGCGTGAAGGAGGCCCTGGGCGGAGGGCGCTGCAGTCCCACTGTGTGCTCCGGGAGGGAAATCTCCTCTGCAGTGTGTGAAGGAAGGAACCTGCACCTGCAAAGCTTTGAAACACTCATTTTTAGAATGTGAAAGATCAATGTTGGATGCCAGATCAAGATTCAGAGGAAGAAACAGATATTGATAAATATTATGTTGAAATCAAGATGAAAACAGCAAAGGATTTTCTCTGGCCATTAAAACACAGAGACATGGATGCATGAGACAGGCTGACAGATTTCGGGGGACGGGGCAGGAAGAGATTAACCAAAGAATTTCTATGCATATGGGCTTAGCCTTCAGACAACAGTGTGGTGAAGGCCTGGGGGGGCTGGTGGACCCAAGCAAAGGGAGAGGGGGAGGGGAAACATCTATAATACATTCAGCAATAAAAAATAAATTAATATTTTTTTCCTTTTAAAGTACTTTGGAAATCCTGAGCAGTTTAGGTGTTGGCCAAACTCACAAATCTTAAAGGAAATCTGCGGGCGTTGCCTTGTTTGTGCGTCATTTACTCCCCTGTGTTTCTCCTTCTGGCCTTACTGACTCTGACTTCCTCCCAGAACGCTTCCACCGAACCGGGCTGGAGGCCTGCTTGTCCTCGGCTTCCAGGTGCTGTTTCTAAGCAGAGCTTCACACCCACTCCCCGTTGTCACTCTTAGGAGTCCACAGCTCCCCTCTGTCCATTCCCTCCAATCCTGTTATCTCCTTCCAGGTCCTTACAGTTTCTCCCCAACATGTCTTTACACCCAGCTCACATCTGTTTTCTTCAGCCTGTCCCCATTTTACATTCTGGTTTTATAATCGCATTGATTGCAATGCTCAATGCACATCAGCCACGTGTCTGTCTCTCTGAAACCTGACAGTGGGCCCTGGAAGGCTCTGCAACATAGTGGAAGGAGCACGGACGGGCATTAGGAAAAGACCAGGACATGTTATGTCCTAACTGGGCAGTTTTAGTCACCTATAGATTTGCTTATTCTGGATATGTCACTAAAATGGGATTATATGTGGCCCCCTGTGACTGTCTTCTTTCACCTACAGTGTTTTCAAGGTTCATCCGTATGTAGTATCTACCTGCACTTCATTCATTTTTACTGCACAATTCTATTCCAGAATATAGATATACCACATTTTGTTTATCCACTCATCAGTTGGTGGACCTCTGGTTGTTTGCACTTTTGGCTACGGTGACTGACGCAGTTTTGCGTGGACATATTTCATTTCTCCAGGGTATGCAGCAGTCCTAGAATAATGTTTGTTCGTTCAATGTTGTTTTGTTATAACATTGGTGAGATGCTGTAGGAACAAAACTCTTGCTTATATCAGTTAGTCTATGGTAAATTGGTTTTCTTATATGTCGTTTCACTTAAAGTCCCAGAACCTATTGATAACATTAAGTGAGGACTTCCTGTATACTTAAGAGTGGTATTAAATGGGTCCTGTGACTCCTAATATTTTGATGAGCTGCCAACCCTGTCCACGTGGCTACACCATCCCACATTCCCACCAGCTTCTCCACACCTTCACCAACAGCTGTTACTTTTCATTGATTTAACTATAGATGGCTTTGAAGTGGTGTCTAATTGGGATATTAATTGACATTTCCCTAATGGTAATGGCAGTGAGTATGTTTTCATGTGCTTATTGGCCACTTGTATATCTTTGGAGAAATGTCTATTCAAGTTCTTTGTCTAGTTTTCAATTGAGTTACCTTTTTATTCTTGAATTGTAAGAGCTCTGTATTTATTGTGCATAAAAGTTCCTTAAAGACAAATGAATGGTAAATGTTTTCTCCCCACACCAAAAAAATAAAAAATAAAAATAAAAGTGTCCTTATTTTGCCTTCACTTATTAAGGAATTTTTGCTTTTTGCAGAATTCTGAATTGACAGGTATCTTTTTTCTTCATCCTTTTAATGATGTTATTTCACCATCTTTTGCCCCCCACAGTGTCTGACCAGAAGTCTGCAGTCTTCCAATGGTTACTCTGTGGTGTGTAATGTCTTGATATTCACTGATTGTTTTAAAACTTTTTCTCTTTATATTGTGTTTTCATGACCTGATTATGATGTGCCTAGGTGTGTTCTCCTCAAATGTATTGTGTTCGGTGTTTACTGAGCTGCTTAAATCTAAATATTGTTTTCGAAGAAATTTGGAGGTTTTGTACATTAATTCTTTGAATATTTTCTCCCCTTTTCTTCTCTCTCTCTCTCCTGAAACTTTTGAAATTGCCCCCAAGACCCTTAGACTGTTCAACTTATTTTTATATTTTTGTTCCTTGTCTTTAGATTGTATGATGTATTTTGATCTATCGTTATAGCCTCTGATCCCTTCCTTTTCATTGCTATACTATTATTAAACCATATATTGAAAATTTTATTTCAGGTATCATATTTTTCAGGCTTTGAATGTATAATTTGTTTCTTTTATGGAGGAGGGGATGGTATTGTGCTCTACCAAGATTTTTATTTTATTATTTTTTAATTTAATTTTTACATTTTTAAAATTTTACCTTTCAATTATAGTTTACATTCAATATTTTTTGTATTAGTTTCAGGTGTACAGCATAGTGGTTAGACAACCATATACTTTATAAAGTGTCCCTCAGAAATTTCCAGTATCCACTTGGTACCATACATAGTTATTATAATATTATTGACTATATTCTGCATGTTATAATTCACATCCCTGTGACTTTTTTATGACTACCAGTTTGTACTTCTTAATTCCTTCACATTAAAAAAATATATATATCTTTATTGTTTAAAGTATTACAGATACCTCCCTTTTCTTCCCCATCTTCTCCATTTTCTCCACCAACATCTGCTCCCCCCATCCCACCCCTCCCGCCCCAGGCCTTCACCACACTATTATCTGTGTCCATGGGTTATGCATATATGCATATAAATTCTTTGATTAATCTCTCCCCACCCACCCTTGCCTTCACTTAGATTCATCAGTCTGTTCCATGCTTCTAAGTCTCTGGATCTATTTTGTTCCTCAGACTATTTTGTTTAATAGATTCCACATTGTCATGGAAGGGAGGTTGCAAGGGGTATTTCAGAGGCAAGATCCCCAGCATAAAGAAGGCCCATGGAGCTGACATCGAGAGAACAATTCCTTCCTTTATTGTGTACAGTGCTGGTTATATAGACCATAGCAAGCAGTGTACAAATGTTGAATGCCCAGTTGCATTCTGCTGAATCATCCTTGCATAAAGTCATCATCATGAGCACGAGCAGGATGGTCGGGGTGATGGATGGGACGCTGACACCTATCAGCCCCTACTTGACATACCTGACACACATATGAGTGAGATTATGTAAAACTGAATCAGGAAGAATCAGAAAACCTGAATAGACTAATAACAACTGATGAAAATGAAGCAGTAATAAAAAAAATTCCCAGCAAACAAAAGCCTTGGTCTGGATGGCTTCACAAAAATATTGAACAGATTGCTTTTCTTCTGCTGCCTTTAATATTCTCTCTTTGTCTCGAATTTTTGTCATTTTAATTATGCTGTGTCTGGGCATGGGCCTCTTCAGATTCTTCTTGCTTGGGACTTTCTGTGCCTCCTGAACTTGTGTGACTTTTTCCTTGACCAGGTTAGGGAAGTTTTCTGCCATTATTTCTTCAAACAGTTTCTCTAACCCTTGCTTTCTTTCAACCTCTTTAGAGCTTTCTAATTCTTTAAGTTGTAGAGTTAGATAGTTTACTAAAAATGTTTCTTACTTTTGGAGGGAGGCCTGTAGTGCTGTGAACATCCCTCTCAGGACTGCTTTCACTGTGTCCCATAGATTCTGGGTGTTTGTGTGTTCATTTTCATTTGTTTCCAGGAAGTTTTTTATTCTTTCTTGATCTTATTGGTAACACATTCACTGTTTAATAACATGCTATTTAATATCCATGTATTTGAATGTTTTAGAGTGTTTTCACTGTAGTTGATTTCAAATTTCATGCCATTGTGATCTGAGATGCTCGATATGATTTCAGTCATCTTCAATTTGCAGAGCTTTGTTTTGTGTCCCAACATGTGATCTGTCTTTGAGGATCACCCATGTGAACTTGAAAGGAATGTATATTCTGCAGCTTTGGGGTGAAATGTTCTGTAAATGTTAATTAAATCCATCTGATCTAGTGTGTCATTTTAGAGTCACTATTTCTGTGTTGAGTTTTGTCTGGAAGATTTATCCAGTGAAGTCAGTGGGGTGTTAAAGTCCCCGACTATGACTGTATTGTTGTTGATTTCTCCCTTAAAGTCCTTAAGGTTATTATTGATAGGTCCTTATTTATTGCCATTTTAACTCTTTATGTTTCTCTCTCTATTTCTTCTTACCATTACAGCAGTCCCTTTAGCATTTCTTGCAATGCTTCTATTTTTACTTCTAATTACAGCAGTCCCTTTAACATTTCCTGCAATACTGCTTTGGTGGTGATAAACTCCTTTAGCCATTTTTTTATCTGGGAAGATATTTCACCACCTATTTTGAATGATAGCCTTGATGGATAGAGTAGTCTTGGTTTCAGATCCTTGTTTTGCATTACCTTGAATACTTCATGCCATTCCCTTCTGGCCTATAGAGTTTCTGATAAGAAGTCAGCCGACAGCCTCATGGGAGCTCTTTTGTAGGGAACAGATTGCTTTTCTCTTGCTGCCTTAAGATTCTCTCTTTGTCTTGATTTTTTGGCATTTTAATTATGATGAGTCTGAGTGTGGGCCTCTTTGGGTTCTTCTTGCTTGGGACTCTCTGTGCCTCCTGAACTTGTGTGACTTTTTCCTTGACCAGATTAGGGAAGTTTTCTGCAATTATTTCTTCAAACAGGTTCTCTAACCCTTGCTTACTTTCTACCTCTTCTGGCACTCCTATGATGCTAATATTTTTACATTGCATGTTGTCTCACAGCTCCTTTAGTCTGCCCTCCTGTTTTTTAATTGTTTTTTTTTTTTCTTTTTGGATCTCTTATTGAGTTAAATTTTTTTAACCCTGTCTTCTAATTCACTGATCTGATCCTTAGCTTTCTCTAATCTGCTGTTTATTCCTTCCAATGTATTCTTTATTTCTGCTATGTCATTCTTCATTTCTGACTGGTAATTTTTCATAGTTTCTATATCTTTTTTCATGCTGTTGAGCATCCTTACAATCAGTATTCTGAACTACATATCTGATAGATTGCTTATCTCCATTTCATTTAGCTCTTTTTCTGGAGACTTCTCTTGTTCTTTCATTTGGGGCTTGTTTTTTGTCTCCCCATTTTGGCTGCCTATTTGGGTTTGTTTCTATGTATTAGGTAAGCCTGCTAGGACTCTCAGTATTTTTGGACAGTATCTGGTCCAAGCCAACCTCAGACGCTGTTTGTGACTGGCCCTGAGTACCCTGTTTGGGGCTATCAACCACCCTCAGATTGAGGTTCCCTCTGTTGGGACTGGGTCCATTTGGACAAGACCAAGATGCACACCAAAGTCTGCTTTTCCAAGGCCCATTTCCATAAGCAGATCAGGCAAATATTCAAAGCACTCTGAAGTCTGCCTCTGCCTGCAAGCTAATTAATCTGATTCTCTTAATGAACCTTAGGCTGTAGAAACTCCACAGGGTAGAGTGAAAGATTTCCTGCAGTGTGGGGCAATTGTTTCTCCCTCAGTCAGAAGCTGCTTGGAAGGTAAATGTCTGCCTCAGCAGTATGGGGGAATGACTCAGCACAGGAATCCAGAGGGGTGCCTCTGAACTCTATCTCCAGAGCCCACAACCCTAGATTGTCCTGACATAGCTCCAGTCCTCAGTCTTCCCTCTCTCTGCTGGAGCCCAGGGTGAATGACTGCACATGAAACTTTGTGTGTTGGCCCTTTATGAGGGTGCTTTCAGTTCCAGCTGTCTCTCCCTGGCAGACAGAAACCTGGCTGCTTTTCACAGCCAGCTGTTATGTGGCACCTGTCTCAGTTCTGGTGCTCTGGGCTAGGGAGCCCAGACTGGAGCTAAAGACCCAGAGTCCTCAGTGGGAGCCCCTCACAGCTGAGATCTCCTTCCAGACCTTCAGCTGCTGCCTGTGGGAGTCCAGCCAGCCCTCTCGTGCCTCTGCTCTTCCTACCAATCTCTATGCGGTCTCCACTTTTTGTCCTTTGTTATGAGGATGCTCTCCAGCTCGTCTTCAGTTGATTATTCAGGATGGTTTTTCTATATTTTAGTTGTAATTCCAGTTTGGTCCCAGGAGAGTGTCAGTGTAGCTCCCACTTAGTCCCCCACCATCTTTAATATGCTTCTTCACATTTTTTAAAAGTATGTTTTTATTGATTTCAGAGAGAGAAAGGTTGAGGGAGAGAGAGAGAGAGAAACATCATTGATGAGAGAGTGTCATTGATCAGCTGCCTCCTGTGTTCTCCCTACTGGGGATGGAGAACACAACTTGGGCATGTGCCCTGAGCAGGAATTGAACCATGACCTCCAGGTTCATGAGTAGATGCTCAACCACTGAGACATGCCGGCTAGGCTCCTTCACGTTTTTCACACAGTTCCCCAACCATCCTCCCCTCTGGCAAATCCATTAATCTGTTCTCTGTGTCTATGAATCTGTTTCTATTTTGTTATTTTTTGTTATATATTTTTGCTGATATATATTTTTCTTTTACTCTAAGTGTGTTACCAGTATATTTTACTTTATTTCACTGTGCACAATTATAATAGACTATTTGATGTCCTTAAATGATATTTCTAGTATGTGCATCATCTGAAGGGTGTCATTTGTTGCATATCTTTTTCCTCATTTTTCATATGCCAAGTAACTCTGGCTTGTATCTTGGACATTTTGAATGTTATGGTATGTGGACTTTGAATTCTCTTGTATTTCCCCAGGGATTGTTTACTTTTTTAAAGCAAGTAATTAACTTGTTAGACTTGAGTTCAAGTGATTATATCTGTTGATGATTAGTGGTCCAATAGTCAATTCAATTCTCTGAGCTCAAGATTAAATTGTTTTTTAATTTTCCTCTCATATGCATGAGTTAGAAGTCAGTCAAAACTTTTATAGTTTATTCACAGTATTCAAGAGTGCCATAATTTTGCTTCTCTTTGGCTCTTTCATTTCTAGTGTTTCTCTCCCATTTTCTGGTAGTTACAGGGATTTTTCCAGTGAATAAGAAAACTGGGGGATTTTCTACAAAAGTTTTATTTGACAGGTGCAACTGTGAAAATTGTAACTATGAATTCCCTTGAGGTAAAATTGAAAAGGAAAAGGAAGTAATGAGAAGGAAAGAAAAAGAAAGGAAAGAAGGGAGCGAGGGAGGAAGGAAGGGAGGGAGAGGTGAAGGGAGGGAAGACAGGAAGGGTAAAACCTCAGTCTCTGCTAGACACTTTCTCTAAATTTTGATTTCCCTCTAAATTTTATCTGCTTTTTTTTTCTCCAGAGCCCTGTAAATAAGTATTTTGTTTTTTCTCCTCTTTTTTTTTTTTTTTTTTAAAGCTAATTCAGAGCTCCTAGCTATTATTTTGAGGTAAATCACTTTGTTAGAAGCTCACTCCTCCTTACTGAATGCCAATCCCAGAATTTTAAAACAGCACAGGGACAGAAATCTACACAATCTTAATGCCATACATGATTGGTTGATGTTGGATTTCTTGCTAGTCCCAGGAAGTGGGGCAAATCTAGATTTAAGTTTACTTAGAAAAAAGCATTCTTATACTTCCAATTCTTTTACATGCATGTGTGTCATTTTGAAAGAAAACTTTTAACCAAAGTATTCAGATGCTGCTTTTAAAAGATCTTACAGGAAACTGAAAGACAGAATTTCAAAGTAAGTGGCTGACAACAATGTCATAAATCCTGGCACAAACCCAAGGCATAAAAGGTTGAGAGAATGAAGACAAAAATAAAAGTTCATGATGAAGTTTCCTTGGCAAGAACTAATGTGGTACCTGATTTACCTGGTTGCCAACAGGGGAATGGGTAGGTGAGGACTCTACAAGGCTAGAGATGGGTTTCCATGGTAACCACATCTCAGGACGTGTGTGTGTGTGAGGGAGTGGGATGGGCATGGAGAGCTGTGGAGGTATCGCAGGGCAGGCAACACAAGCTGGCAACTGCTTTATCACTAGTACAGAAGGGAAGCTGCTGATGTTGGGAGCCCTGGATTTCTGCCCCTGGGGCAGTTCAGAGAGGAGGGAACCTTTGGGAACCAGATGCTTCCTGTGGAGTAGGGAGTGGCCTCGGGTTCCCTGTGGCCTTCTCAGGAACACTGTGGAATGAGGTGTGAGACGCCACAGATAAGAGTGAATTTAGACATCTAAAAACAGGGGGCGGGGGATAGCGGATGGTTGGAGGAGTGTGAGAAACTATACCCGGATGCCCTAGCAGGGAGCCTCCAAATTTCTGTAAAAGTACCCAAGAAAGTCACTATCAAGGTTGGCCAGGGCCTGAGAACTCAAAGACAGCTTGTGGAAGCTCCTGCTCTAGAAAAACTTTCCTGGCATATTTTCTTCCCCATCTCCTTGGAACGACTGATACAAGGAGCAAGTCATGACTTCTTCCACTGCCAAGTAACCAGGGTTGCTTTTGGAGATTATTAGTAGATTTGGAACTTGTCATTCTAATTTCTGAATTGAAGTTTTGCTTGCAAAGTAAAGAAACAGGAGACGTTATTATTATCTAAGAGTGAAGTTGTCAGTCATAGAGCCTAACAAATACTGAGATATGAGTCAGAACAAGTTCTTTTTTGGTTTGCACTACAGTTTGTGCTTGTGCAATGTACTGACATTCATACACATTCACAAAGAGAAGAGAAGAGAAGAGCAATTGATTTTGTTCAGGGATCCTGGAGAGAAGCAGAAAGTATGTGACATTTGAAATGGGTCTTGACGAAGTTGAATAATAAAGAAAGAAATATAAACAAAGTCATGGAGTTTTGAAATTACACAGTGTATTATAGGCAAAGAGGACAGTTATGGTTCATGTAGACAGTAGGGTTTGGACAAGTGAAGGATGAGTTTACAAAAGTATTAAAAATACTGTGGGCCATGTGGATTTACAACAAAGTAATAAGGTGGTAATAAGCTATCAAATTCCTAGTATTTGGAATTTTATGAAAGGATTTGTGTTTTAGAAAGTAATTTTCTCAGTATGTTGGAAGAAATGCTTGTGGGACAAAGACTAGAAGCAGAAGGATGCTTGTGAACAGTCAAGGCAGCACAGTTGCCAGGCGTTTCTTACCTGGGGTGTGGAAGAGGCAGTAAAGATGGATGTGCCAACCTTGGCGATGAGCAGAAGGTAAGGATAACCAAGGAGGAGTCACTCAGAACAACACACAGATTGTCTGTTTTCTGGTCTGGTAAAACAAAACTAATTGACGTAGGAAATTCAGGTGTGAGAGGGTGGGAAATGAAGCTGATCTTGAAGATATTATTGTCAACTCACCTGTAAGATATCCAAAATCAAGATGATTAGTAAGTACTTAGAGATTTCATTAGTTCAGGAGCTAAGAGTTGGCAAAGATTGGTATTAATAAGTTTAGTTCTAGGTGGGTAGAAACAGACATTGCAAATCACCTTAAGAAAGGTGATAGGAAGGACTTAATAAACAAGAAAAAGAGCTGCCAGAGCCACAAGAAGCAGGGGAGCATGGCATTGTCGGATCAAGGAAGAAGAGAGAAATTTCAAAAATAATGGGATTTATACCAGCATCCACATTTGCATATAAACAAATAGAATAAGAAATGAAAAGAGTTCACTGCATTTCATTATTAGTCTATCATATTTTTCTTTTGCCTGAATTTGGTTGTTTTATAGAGAGGGCCTTGAGGAGTCAGGATGCCATGGAGAGGCAGCAAATTAAAAGCAGTGAGATCTGATTACAGTGGCTTTGGAGTGTAGCTTGATATCCAGTATTGTGATCCCTCCAACTTTGTTCTTCTTTCTCAAGATGGCTAAGGCTATTCAGGCTCTTTTTTGGCTCCATATACATTTTTGGAGTATTTGTTCTAGTTCTGTGAAATAAGCCATTGGTATTTTAATAGGAATTGCATTGAATCTATACATTGCTTTTGGTAGTATGAACATTTTAATTATGTTAATTCCTCCAATCCATGAACATGGTATATATGCTTCCACTTGTTTAAATCTTCCTCTCTCTCTTTTTTAAGTGTCCTGTAGTTTGCTGAGTACAGGTCTTTTATCTCCTTGTTTAAGTTTATTCCTATGTGTCTTAATTTTTTTGTAACAATGGTAAATAATTTTTTTTTCTTAGTTTCTCTTTCTGAGAGTTCATTATTAGTGTGTAAAAATGCCATCAATTATACGAACAGGCATATAAATCAATGGAATAGAACAGAGAACCCAGAAATCAACCCAAACCATTATGCTTAATTAATATTTGACAAAGGAAGCAAGAGCATACAATGGAGTAAAGACAATCTCTTTAAAAAATGGTGTTGGGATAATTGGGCAGGTACATGCAAAAAAAACTATACCATCAACTTACACCATATACACTAATAAACTCAAAATGAATACAAGACTTAAGTGTAAGTCATGAAACCACAAAAATACTAGAAGAAAATAGTTGCAGCAAAATATCAGACATCTCTGGTAGCAGAATTTTCACTGATACAGTGCCTAAGGCAAGAGAAGCAAAGGAAAAAATAAACAAATGGGACTACATCAAAATAAAAAGCTTCTGCACAGCAGAAGAAATCAACATCAAAATGAAAAGGTAACCCACTATATGCTAGAATATATTTGCCAATTATACATCTAATAAGGGGTTAATTTCCAAAATATATAAAGTACTCACACAACTCAACACCAAGAAGACAATGAATCCAATTTAAAAAATGAGCAAAGGACCTGATTGACAGCTCCCCAAAGAGAACATACAGATGGCCAAGAGACATATGAAAAAATGCTCAACATCACTAATCATCAGAGAGATGTAAGTTAAAATAACAATGGGCTACCACCTCACACCTGTGAGAATGGCTCCATCAACAAATCAACAAACGACATGTGCTGGCGAGGGTGTGGAGAAAGGGGAGCCCTAGTGCACTGCTAGTGGGAATGCAGACTGGGGCAGCCACTATGGAAAACAGTGTGGAGTCGCCTCAAAAAATTAAAAATAGAACTGACATTTGACCCAATGATCCCACTTCTAAGAAGATATCCTAAGAAGCCTGAAACACCGGTCAGAAAGAATATATGCTCCCCTATGTTCATAGCAGCACAATTTACAATAGCTAAGATCTGGAAACAGCCCAAGTGCCCATCAGTAGCTGAGTGGATAAAAAAGCTGTGGGACATTCATACCATGGAATACTACGCAGCTGTAAAGAGATGTCTTACCCTAGGAGACAACATGGCAGGACCTGGAGATTATTATGCTACATGAAATAGGCCAGTCAGGAAAAAAACAAATATCACATGATCCCACTTATATGTGATATCTAATGAACAAAATAAACTGATGAACAAAATAGATCCAGAGACGTGGAAGCATGGATCAGACTGACTGTTCTCAGAGGAAAGAGGTGAGGGGAGGTGGAAAAAGATTAACCAAAGAATTTATATGCATATATGCATAACCCATGAACACAGACAATAGTGTGGTAGGCCTGGGGGGGGGGGTCGAAGAGGAGAAAAGGGGACATATGGAATACTTTGAACAATAAAGGTAAATTTTAAAATAAATAAATAAATAAATAAAAATAAAAGCAGTGAGTACTGCCTTGGTTGTCTAAAATATCACTGTAGAAGGGAAGGAGATAGATGGAGAGCCGGGGGTTATAGATGTACCAGTTTTAGAATGGAGGAGCTGAAAGAATGTGAGGTGCCCGAGATAATATGAATAAGGACTAGTAAGGAGGCACAGAGTAGCGATTAGCTCAATAGCGCCCTCTGTGACTTCTGCCATAATTGGGATCAGCACTGGTGGGTAACAGCATCTAATATATTCTTGCAAAACATGTTTCCTTATCTTTGTCAACTTTAATAAACTTTATTAATTTAGAGATTGGGAAAATATTTGACAATTATGTAAAAAAATTTGCATAGATAAAGAAAAATGCAAATACTCTATCTGCAGATGATCTGGGATGAAGTGGTAAATGCTTTCTCAGACATCTGTGCTATTGTATTTTTAAATTATTTTATTGTATGTGTCAAGTACAGAGGAGTTATTGGCTGACCAATGATAGAGAAGTTATGCTCTTTTTTTTTGGTCATTTGTGGTAATTCTGTTTAGCACTTGGTTATCTATTGATTTGTGTAGTAGGCTTGAGACAAAACAGATTTATCCTCGAATTCCATTTTTACTGCTTAGGTGCATAATCTTGACTCCTAATTGACCTCACTGAGACTCTGTTTCCTTAGCAAAATGTGGACATAACACTGCCTCCCTTGGAATGTCAGCCAATTCCAAAGAGGCTTATATATAGTAGGTGCTTAGCTAATGGCAGCTTCTGCCTCTCAACACAACCCAGGTTTCCCAAAGGATGGTCTCAGGCACACTTGTCTGAGGACAGTTCCTGGGTTGAGTGTTCGCCTTCTCTTGGAAGGCAGATGCTTGTTGCTGTGTTAAAGGTTTAGAGAATTTGAAGTATGGAGGCATCTGACTGAATGTGTAGTGAAGGTTTCAAAGCGTGTGTGCTGTGCTCAGGTGTCACAAAAAGAGAAAACTACATGATCAATTTTATTTTTGGTTTCTTGTCTTATTTCCAAGATCCCTTTATCCTCCTAGGTGTGTGAGTGTGCATGAGTGTGCATGCGTGTGAGTGTGCGTGTGTGTGCACACATCTGTGTATGTGTGTATGTGTATGGTGTGTGTTTATGTGTGTGTGCATGAGTGTGTGTGTGTATGTGAGTGTGTGTGCATGAGTGTGTGTGTATGTGAGTGTGTGTGCATGAGTGTGTGTGAGTGTGTGTGTGTGTGTGTGTGTGTGTGTGTGTGTTTGGCCTGACTGGACAGGTCTAGTCCTGTGAAGTGTCTCATTCTCCGTTTTCAAAAGCACCTCCCATCAGCTCAGTGCTATTTGATACACTAAAAATATTTAATGAAGTCAAGGTTCAAACTCCTTACCAGGCAGGGTTGATTCGGGTCCTCATGGAGGTTGGGAAGGGGCCACAGCTGCACACAGAGGTCCATGTCCATCCTCTGGACACAGGAGAGCTCAGTGGTGAAGCCCTTGCTGGGACACTTGGAATCCAGGTGGCACCAACTGCTCACATCCATGGCTGGTGAAACCCATGACCCGCTTTTATATCCTGGCTCCTGGCGGCTGCACTGCTGACACAGCCTCACTGTCGCGGCTGCCGGCCCTGCAAATCTCTGCATTTAGGCCAAGTCTTCTAACTAGTACATGTCCACTGCCAGGGAAACCCTGTTTCTTGCTCACGTTGACCAGGGAAAGCCCAGAGCTCTGCACCCTCAGCCCGGGCCCCCGGGTTTCGTGCAGCTGGGGGGCCCACAGAGGGCAGGAGGCTGCCCTTTGCTCTCTTCTGAGTGGTCAGCGAGGCTGCCCCACGAGTTCCAGGCCCGTGCGGGGGTCTCCCTTGTCACCCTTTGGTCCTCGCCTGGAGTTTTAGCGGCCGAGGCTCCCAGAGCTACCCTGGCTCCTCTGCCCCCCTCTCCTTTCACCCCCAGAGCCAGGCGCTTCTGTCTCCCCTCACTTTGATGGGAAGTGAGAGAACCTTTGGGGCTTATTCCCCTTCTGTCTAGTGGGCTGTTCTCGGATGGCAACTGTTTTTTCTCTAAAATCATGAAAGCTGTTTTCCATTGATGCAAAGCCACTGGGTGGCGATTTAAGAAACAGGATGCTTTAACATTTTAGTTTGGGTTTTACATTTTGTTAACCCAATTTTCCCCAAATCTGTTTACTTCTGCAACACCCCCCACACGTGTATCAGTCATTAAGCCATTGGTTACTGTCTGTCAGCCCCAAGCCCTTCTTTCTGCAGTAGCTTTGTGATGTTGAGGCTGGGTCTCTGCAAAACCTTTTCTCTTTTACTAGCAGCTCCCTCTGGGGGCACTGCAGGGAGACTGGAGGCGGCAGGGGTGAAGGAAGACGTGCTCTCCCACCTGTTTCCTTTGCCACCTTCACCCTTTCCCTGTGTCACGCATAACCCTTCTTCACCCATGCAGGGTCCGTTTTTTCCTATAGCAGCAGCTGAAGCCAATTTTCAGTTCCCCCAAACTCCCTCCCAGAGACGCCCCCCAGGCAGCCACCTTCTCAGAGGGCTCGGCCCAGGCGCCGGCCTGCTGGTCTGAGTTTCAGCTCTCAGAGCCCCTCCTCCGAAGCCTCTAAGTCTGAACGTTCTCAGCCTTCTCCCGTGGTCTCCAGCTCTGGGGTGGGAGATGCCGCGGCACTCAGTTGACAGTGTTATACCTGGCTGACAGTTCTGCATGTCAAATATTCTGTTAAAATTACTAGTACAATTTCTGTCTCCACACAGGGTCCGCAGTGATTTAAGCTCCATTGGAACTAGTGCACGTGCTGAAAACTCTGGCAGCATCCGGTTGAAGCTCTCTGTGCTAGTGTGGATAGTGCAGGGATGAAAGAAGCTCTACCCTCCATTTCCAATCTCTCTCTCTCTTACTTCTGGCTTTCTATATCCCTCAGAAATACCCTCCCTGTGCAGCGTTGCTCAAAGTTAAAGAAGGTGGGATGGGACATCTTGGGAATTATACTTTCCCAGGTTACATACTTTGGAGTAGGTGGGGGAGGCAAGAACTGTAGGAGGAGCACAAAAATAGTGTTTTGGGTAACAAAACTAACTTAAAGAGAGAGAGAAGAAGAGTATTAAAGGCCACCACCTATTCTCCGTAGCCTGCCTCTTCATTCTCCACATCCACATTTCAGGCCAGTAGAGCTGCTGCTAACAGAACCAGGATTCAGAGATGGGCACACAGTCTCCAGTGGTGTCTCAAACGGAATTTTCTGATGGGTGTTTCAAGATTCTTAGGATATATTCCTAGAAGTGAGATCACTGAGTCTAAAGGCAGCTCCATTTTTAATATTTTGAGGAACCATATATGCACCTCTGTTTATAGCAGAGCTATTTACAATAGCTAAGATCTGGAAACAGCCCAAGTGCCCATCAGTAGCTGAGTGGATAAAAAGCTGTGGGACATTCACACCATGGAATACTATGCAGCTGTAAAAAAGATCTCTTACCCTAGGAGACAAGGTGGTGGGACCTGGAGAGTATTATGCTAAGTGAAATAAGCCAGGCAAAGAAAGACAAATATCACATGATCTCACTTATATGTGGAATCTAAAGAACAAAATTAATTGAGGAACGAGATGGGACCACAGACATGGAAGCAGAGAAGAGACTGACAGATCTCAGAGAGAAGGTGGGAAGGGATTAACCAAAGAACTTATAAGCAGATATGCACAGCCCATGGACAGTAGACAGGTGGAAGCCTGGGATGGGGTGGGAGATGGGTGGAGCAGAACAAAGGGGGGGAAATGGGGGGCATCTGTAATACTCTCAACAATAAAATAAATTAAAGAAAGAAAGAGAAGGAACTTTTTATTAGGATCTACATGGGTATTTGGCCACCTAGGGTTGTCCACTCCCCTGACCCACTGGTGAAGCCAACAGTAGTCATGGAAGCTGGCTCTCTGTGCGTGGGCTGGAAATATGCCCACCACGAGAGGAGAGGCTGGGGCTTCGATTATGTGTAGAAGATAGGGTAAGGCTCTGGCTTCTGTTTGGGGTGGAACAGGGAGGAGAGGGGTCATTTACAAACTTTGACTCTCAGTTTTGCATAAGACTGGAGGCCTGGGCTGGCTGGTACTTGGGACTGCCTCTGGACCCCGAAGGATCGAGTGGACACTAGGGACAAATACGCCCAGAGTGGATCTCCTGCAACCTCCTGAGAACCTCAGAGGCAAAAAACTACAAATCAAGAGCTGAGTTCTTTGTACACTTTGGAAATTAACCCCTTATCAGATGCATCCTTGGCAAATATGTTTTCCCAGACCGTGGGGTTCCTTTGTATTTTGAGGCTGTTTTCTTTTGCTGTGCAGAAGCTTTTTAGTTTGATGTAGTCCCATATGTTTATTTTGTTTGTTTGTTTCTCTTGCCCTAGGAGATGTATCAGTGAAAAGTCCACTACGTGGGATGTCTGTGACTTTACTGCCTGAGTTTTCTTCCAGGATTTTTATGGTTTCGTGACTTACATTTAAGTCTTTTATCCATTTTGAGTTTATTCTTGTGTATGGTGAAAGTTGGTGGCCTAGTTTCATTCTTTTGCATGTATCTGTCCAATTTTCCCAGCACCACTTATTGAAGAGACTGTCCTTACTCCATTGGATGCTCTTGCCTCCTTTGTCAAATATTAACTGACCATAATGGCGTGGGTCTATTTCTGGGGTCTGTTCTGTTCCATTGATCTATATGCCTGTTGTTGGACCAATACCAGGCCGTTTTGATTACAGTGGCTTTGTCATACAGTTTGAAGTCAGCAAGAGGAAGACAAACAACCCAGTTAAGAAATGGGGAAAGGACCTGAATAGACACTTCTCCAAAGAGGACATACAGATGACCAAGAGACACATGAGAAAATGCTCGATGTCACTAATCATCAGAGAGATGCAAATTAAAACCACAATGAGGTATCACCTCACACCTGTCAGAATGGCTCCATCAACAAATCAAGAAACAACATGTGCTGGCGAGGGTGTGGGGAAAGGGGAACCTAGTGCACTGCTGGTGGGAATGCAGACTGGTGCAGCCACTGTGGAAAACAGTGTGGAGGTTCCTCAAAAAATTAAAAATGGAGCTGCCTTTTGACCCAGTGATTCCACTCCTAGGAATGTATCCTAAGAATCCTGAAACATTCATCAGAAAGAATATATGCTCCCCGATGTTCATAGCAGCACAGTTTACAATAGCTAAGATCTGGAAACAGCCCAAGAGCCCATCAGTACATGAGTGGATAAAAAGCTGTGGGACATTCACACCATGGATACTACGCAGCTGTAAAGAAGAAGAATCTCGTACCCTTTGGGACAGTATGGATGGACCTGGAGAGTATTGTGCTAAGTGAAATAAGCCAGGCAGAGAAAGACAAACATCACATGATCTCGCTTATACGTGGAATCTAAAGAACTTAATAAACTGATGAGCAGAATAGATTCAATGACATGGAAGCATAGATGAGACTGACGAATGTCAGAGGGATGGAGGAGGGCGGGTGGGTGGAGGGGGAGAGAGTAACCAAAGAATTTATATTCATATATACACAACCCAAGGACATGGACAATGGTGGGGAGAGGGACTGGGGAGGGGCATGGGATGGGGTGGAAAGGGTCATTGGGGAGAAAAAGGGACATCTGCAATATTTTAAACAATAATAAAACTTAAAAAAAAAAAAAAAAAAGAGCTGAGTACTTCATTCTCTCGTGTGCAGCCTTGCGGACTGTGAGGAAATCACAGCATAATGGCAGTGGGGGACTCTGAGGAAAGCATATTTTTGACAGTTGCTGTGAAAACAGATCAAGTTTAAAAAATATCTGATTTATGGTTTCAGCAGATAAAGAGGAACCATGAAACGAGAAAATGACATATAACGAAAGAACAGGTGAGATAAAAAGGCAGAATTTTGAGATAAAATGGCATAGGCTAAACATTTTAAAGTCTGCCACAGAAAAGCTACGTCTGGTTTAAAGTTAGCATGAGGGTCAAAGGGAATAAAATTGACGGTGCAGAAAATTGTATTGGTGTTGAAGGAAATGCTTGAGAAATGATTCCAGAAGTCAGAGGAAGGGGCCAGAGATGATAGTCGGAGACAGAGATTTATAGTGTTGGCGAGAGAGAGAAATATTCAGAGAGAGGGGGAAGAATAAACGAGAAAGGCAAACAATGAGAAACCACAAATACATCGTAGACATTGCTACAGATGACTTTCTCCCTCTATAAAATGAGTCAGACTGGCTGGAGAAAGGATTATAATTGAATTTTGAGTAGAAAAAAATATACCCTGATCTAAAAGAAGCATCATAAATCAATAGGGAAGAAGTTGGTTATTTAATCCTTAGTGCTTGGCTAATTGGGAATAAATCCTTATATCACACAATGTTGGAAAATAAATTTTATGGATTTAAATACAGGGTGGGCAAAAGTTTATAGTGGTGAGTATGAAAAACAGTTTATTCTTGTATTATTATTTATTAATTATTGTCTTATTTTCCATATGAACAACTATAAACCTACTTTTGCCTCACCCTGTATAAAAACACAAAACAATGTGGTAAAATAGTAAATATTTATTACATTTATTTATGGAGGGGAGTTTTCTAATCTTAGTTGCAATGAAAACAATTCTCAATAAAAAATGGACAGATGTGGCTAAATTAAAATTAAAGAGTAATGCAATCAGTATGTGTCCAAGTTTAAAATGGAAAATCAATCTGAAAACGACGTTTCAGTAAATAGGACAAACAATGAGACCTCAGGGTCTTGCCCGACTAGCCTTATTTGGCCAGTGATGGGTGTGAGCCCAGGACTCCACTCCCGCCCCCACGCGGTGGGGTAGATCAAACGCTGCGGGCTGACCTTGGAGGGGCGCCCGCGGCTGAGGACCACCCCGTGCCATGTCCTGAACCCAACGGGCAGTCACTCCTGTCAGGAACTGACTTATGCAGCTACTAGTGTATTTATTATAATGAACCAAAAGTTAATGTGTCTTTTGCACTCTCATGGTGCCTACTTCATCGACCACGTGTGTCCAGAAATTCGCCAAAACTCCGATTGCCCGCTGAAGGAGATGATTTAGAAGCAAGGTAGAAGGGGACCGGGGGCGGGGGGGGGGGGAAGCCATCGGCCGCCAGCAGGCCTGGTGTTGCCGGTTGCTCGGAGACCCCTCTCGGTACAGAGGGAGAGGAGGGAGCTCGCCAGTCCAGGTGCCTCGTCCGCTTCCCTCGTGGATACGCAGCTTTGGTTTTTCCCTGTTCCGTCCCTTTTACTTGCCCCTCGTTGTTTTTCATTTTCCCTTTTCTCCCTCACTAGTAAAGTGAACTGGCCATAGGCTCTGAAATGAGACAGTGCAGTCAGCTCAGCCACGTATACCTTTCATAGCTGTTCAGGAGCCATAGTTTCTCTTCTGTAAATGGACAGAAGAGCATTAGTCTCCAAGACTACGTGGGTGAAATAATGCATGTGAAGTGCTTGGCAATAGTAGGAACTCAGGGTACTGGGTTCCTTTTCCTTCCTCATGCTCCTCCCTTCCAAGTTCTCTACTTAGCTGAGCTCTCCTAGCATCTTACAGTAGACAATCCATAAAGCCCTACTTGCCTGAACCCAACCTGTGCAGAGTCCAGTTGCTTTTCAGCGGCAGGAAATGAGGGATATGCTCAGAGTAATTCTATAGTGGTCCCCTGGCCCACAGACGCCCACCCCTCTTGCTCCCCACTCAGTTCCCAACCTCTCACCTGCCCATACCTGCTTTACTCTGGTCTTATCAATTTAAACTCTTTACACCAGAGATGGTCAGATGTGAGGTTATCCAGATTCTAGGACATAGACTCTGTCTGAGGAGGCGTTTGCTCAACAACATTTACAAAGAGTCAAAGGTTTCTCTCCTGGACTTTTGTGCATGGATGTTGCCTGGTGTTGCTTAGAAATAACAGTTATTTCTCCCTCCAAAGTTGTCCAGACCTGCGGTCCTCTCGTTCCTCCTAAGGCAGGCAGTGATTATCTAACCCCTTCCAGACAACCCTGGAAATAGGAAACATGCTGATTTCTAAATGGAAAGTCTCAGCTCCCTCTCAGGGCAGCAGGCACTGTATCATCCTAACCAGCTGGAAGCATGAATCTATGGTGGTGCTTGTGGGTGCAAGGGAAACGCAGGCTGGAAGGTAAACTTAAGCACAGGGCATAACAAGAACATATTTCCATAAGTCATAGAAAATATAGGTGCCTGTTATTCTTCAGCTTAAGTACTGATTGATTGAGCACCTACTAAGCGCTAAGATCTGAAAAGACTGGGGAGGGGGAAGGGGGGATTAGATGAAAGAAGGTGAAGGGATTAGCCAAAGAACACGCATGCACGACACATAGACACAGACAACAGTGTGGTGATGGCCGGAGAGAAAGGAGGTCGGGGAGGGACGGAGGGGGGAAGGGGGGAAAATGGGGACATCTGTGATAGTGTAAAAGATAAAAATGAAGAGAAAAAGAGAAAGGAAACACTCTCTAGTGGGAGAGATACTGTGTAAACAAGTATGTGCCTTTGAGTGTTCAAAGCTGGTAGAAATCTGAGGAGCCCCTTGGCAGCATGAGAGGGTGGGGGGCATGTGGTGGTCAGAAATGCTTCCTGGTGGTGGAGACGCCTGAGGGTGCCCCGAGGGGCTTCGATGAACTTGCTTGCATGCTTTGAAAGGTGCCTACAAGGCCCCATGTTAAACGCCAGGGCTTTCTCACTGTTGCTGAAAAGACCACCCAGACACCAGTTGGCCTTTCGGTACCTTGACAAGTTTCTCAGATAATGTCTTATTCAACCAGAGATACAGACTCCAATTTCAGTTACATTTTCTGAGAAAAACTTACAAGATACAAGTTAGGAGAAGTGCTGAAAGTGCTTTCATAGAATCCCAGATACGTGCTCCTTCCTCTGACTCCACTCCGAGGTGCCTAGTAGAGTGCCCAGTGTGGGCGGAACCATGAGTCATCCAGGGAGAAGCAGCGTCCAGTCTGGGAGACTCAGCATCCCAGAGCCACTCATCTTGTCTTGGACAAGTCCATCTTATCAAATGACCGTGACAATGTCTGGTGGAAATCAAAGAAGTAAAAATGGGCTAATGTGGTCTGCTCGCTCTTAAATTGATGCCTCTATGCTCTGAGTTCCATTTTTACTCTTTTCCAGGAAAGTTTCCGACCTACAAATTTTCAGCAGGCTATTAGTGTGAGCCCTTTGCTGTGCAGCACGTCCCACCACTGGGCACCGTGTTTCAGTTAGCTCCAGGAAAGGGAGCGTTAGCCCTTCAGCGGTGCCGTGGTCGGCTACAGGTGACTTACAACCGTAGAGTAAATCTGCAAAAGAGCAGACCTCAGTTTATGTCCCAAGTTTGGCATTTTGTGCTCAGAACACTTGCACACACACTACGGAGGGCAAAATGGCTTTTTCTGTGACTCATTGGAGACTTCAGAGCCACATTTGGAAAGAGAGAAGTCACCTGACCTCCACTATTCAATGTTAGACAACCAGTTTCCATATTGTCATGTGAAATAATTCAGGCAGGAAGAAAGCCCTCTCTTGTATTAAGGAGTGCAGTAATCTGTCCTTGCTCCTAATTCTGTAAGCCACATTAATGAACACGGCTTCTTGAGATTGACATGGGAGAGTCTCCAACTCTGGGCTAAAAAGGCCCAAGGAGCACGGTTGCATCTCCGTGAGAGGGCGATGCGTCAGAATCGAAGTTCAAGGGGAGGAAGAGAGTCCTTACTCTAAGCAGGTACCTGTGTTGAATGTGCTTAGATGCACAAAAGGTAATTAGCATGCAAATGGAGTTCTGAGGAGAACACAAATAATCATGTCACTGGGGTTTTGGTGCCAGAGTTTGACCCACAGTCCTGTCTAAGGCGGTGATAAGGAGCTGTGAACGCCCAAAGGAGCGGCTGGGTAGCAGCCCTTCCAAGGCAGGCAGCATATTTCCCAACGGGGTCAGTCCTGAATGGTCAGCAAAGTCACTAACATCGGCTGCCATCGCTGCCCTCAGAACGCAGACACTTTTGGAAACCACACTAGCGCTCCCATCACCTTGGCCAATGTTTCTGAATTGAAGATTGAAAAGCATATTTGGCAGCTCTGACATTTCACAATATTTTATGACCCGGTTACCGCATGTCATTGCTCCTCACGATCTTTTGAAGTTGCCAGGGAGTCCCCAGGAATGACTCCGACACCAGGAAATGGGAGCAGACCTGGCAAAATAAGAAGGGGACATCAAGGTCAGACAGCCCACATCTCCCCCGCTATGGGACCTGCATCTATCTACCTACAGGGAAACCACACCTCCCCATCGGCGGGGACCCCGCATCTCCCCACTGAGGGGGCCCCGCATCTACCTCCCTCCCTATTACTCATCACCCCCAGGATTAATTCTAAACTCAAGCAAAGGGACTTCGTGCTCCCTTACCTGCCCTAGGAATCACCATGGAGATTCTCTGTCTCCAGGTGTTTGGAGCTGTAAATTCAAGAGTTAACTGTCTGCATCACAGCAGAGAAATAAAACGATGTGTTCTAAAGTTGAGTCCTCTCAACCATTGAGACCCTGTCTTGCTTTTCCTGGGACATTTTAATTCTTCCCCTAAACCCCAGAGCACAAACTAAAGCCTGAGCTCCCCTTTTAAGCTCTGGCTGAGACGGCTGGTGGCAGGTCAGACCCCAGCTGGAGATAGGACAGCTGTGCTCAGAACCATCAGGGAAGGAGGCCAGGAAGAGAGGAGCTGAGTGAGCTGCAAGGAGACGAAGAAGGTTCTCACACAGAAGCAGAGGAAGAGTCGGGAACTTGAAATACATCCATACCAGATAACTGTTTTAAAAACAACAGAATACATATTTTTTAATCCATCAGAAATTGGTTGAAATGTCACATAAATATAAAAAAGGTCTGGGGCAGTGATGGGGTGCTTGGAGTTTGAGAATGTCCACAGAGCAAGAAGACAGAAATACTTTTGCCAAAGGCTGATCCCAGCTGTCTCTGACGGGGAGCAGCCCTCCATGGATCACTTTGGTCCAGGTGCTCCAGAGGAGGCTGGGCCATTGTATGCATATTGGTTGGCTGACAGGTGGCTCCCTTGCCTTCTAAGAGCCAGTGGCTCCTGCTCGCCACTAAGGATCCCTCTGTTACTCTTCCTGATAAGTTGTAAATAAAAGTCTAGGATTCAGTGAGAACCCATCACAGGGGATTTGGCTGGGCTTGTACAGGTCAGATAGAGCCTGTTAGGGGAAGAGACATTTAGCAGGAGGTCAGAAGGATAAGGGAGAATTTGGCCAGAAGAAGCCTATGGGTGGGGCAGCCTCCCAGTCAAGAAACATGGCCAATGCAAAGATCCTGAGGCACAACATGCAAAGGGGCTGGTTCCCTGTGTCCTGTGTTAGCCTCCCTCCAATAGGCCCTGCCCAGCCACAGCCCTGGCCTGGAGTCAGCTGCTGGAGGGGAGAAAGAAAGGGAATGAACGTATTTGTAGAGATGCCCAACCTGCCAGGAGAGGAAGGGGCTGGGAGTGGAGAAAATAAACTAGTCCTCAGAAAAATCTAGTTTCCTATTTCCTACCACCTTGGCCAATGTTTCTGAGGTGTATTTGGCTGTTCTGACATTTCACAACGTGCTATGACCCCTAGTCACAGCTGGAAACAATGGCAAAATCAGGGCCAAAGACAGTTGTTCTAAGAAAAATTTTTCTACAGAGAGCCATTTTCTTAGCACTAAATGGATGGAACTTACTATATATTTACTCAGCCAGGCTTAGCAATTACCAAGCAGCTAAATGGTCAGGAATGTCCATAAAGTAAACACAAATATCTGGTATTTATGTTGTAAAGTCTACCCTTTCAAACCAGCATGTTTTAACCCTCCCTCGGCAAGGGGACTCAGTACTGACACTGGGGTTTGAGTGATGGAAAGGAACAGCCAATACATCTGGTTTCCGTTGGGGTCACATTGCCAACCAGTTATGTCTCCATGTCAGAAAACAGCACTTTATTTCTGAATGTGAGCAGTTGGATGATGGCTCTGGCCTCTACCACTTAGGTACACCCAGGTGGAGGCAGAGACAGAGATTTGTTACCTCTGGGCCTCCAGGATGCAACTGTGCCCTCCCTCGGGCACCACTCTGCCCAGGAACCCTGCTGGCACCCCAGGCGCAGGCCCCTCTCAGAGGAGGAGCATTTCCAAGCATCCTCCACACCACCGGCTCCTTTCCTGGGGACAGGGATACTGTTTCCTGGAGGCTTCAGGACACCTGGGATGCTCATAGAAACACATTTACAGGGATGCGGTTAAATAAACTCTTTTCAGAAAAGTTCCGTCTAGATATAGTTTGTTTTGAGGGCCTTCAACCATGCAGGTTCTGAGGTGTCATGTCCGAGGGAACGGAACCGGTTGTGGTCTCGGAACCCTCAGAGACAACTGGGTTCCGCAGCGGGCGGCTCCGCCAGCACCCGGCGCCGGAGGGGGCGCAGGCCCGGGAGGAAGGACGGCTGGCAGCCCCTCGCCCAGGGAGGCCAACGCAAGGAGAGGCTGCGGGGCGTGGGTGATCCCAAGGGCGGTGTGAGTGCAACACCCCAGACACCAGAGCTGCTGCTCAGGGCGCCCGTCGGAGGGCAGCAGGGATCACAAAATCAGGGCTTGGCCAAAATGGTGGCCAGATTTCCCAGGAGAGGGGTCTGACAACATGCGGCTCGCCCGGATTTCAGGGGCCCAGAGAGTCAGAGAAGCTGGGCTCCCCTCACTGCAGAGGGCGCTGCGCCCCTCCGCACACGCCCGCGGCCTGCTGGCCTCACCTGCTCCGCTGGGAAACGGGCGCCCTGCCCCTGGTCCCCAGGCTGGTCATGGAGCCCAGCTGGGAGGAGCTGGCACTGGGACTGGCCACAAGCAGGGCAAAGGATCGGAAAGGACACTTTTTAGTTGCATGACAGGCACCTCTGTGCTCCACCGGGAGTGTCCACATCACTTACTCAGCTCTGTCCTAGGCAGGGACTGATGTGGTTTATGAGGCTCCTAGGGATGTTCATTTTGGCCAGGCTTGAAGGGAGGCCATCAGCCCACACCGGCCACACGCATGCAGCCTTGCTCTCCTTCCCACGGCCTTTACTGGCAACTTTATTTTTACTTCTTATAGAAATACAATCTTATAGAAAAGTAGCAGCACGGGAGTGAGACAGGCTTGAGATAAAGTCCAAGTTCTGACACAACTAACCGTCTGACCTCAGAGAAGTCAGTCATCTCCCAGGACAGAGACAGACGATATCACCTTGAAATTTAAAATGCTGGGACGAGGCATAATGATAGATCACATGCCAAAGCTCTAGCATCTTCTCAGTCCAGCACGTCCCAAACCTGTTTGACAACAGCTGTCTCTCACTGTCTCTCTCACTCCCCTAACTCCTATTAATATCTCCATAAATACTTAGAAAATCCCAGCTCCCTTCCGTGCTTATCCGCGTTTTCCGGCCTTGCCCTTCCCTTCCCTTCCCTTCCCTTCCCTTCCCTTCCCTTCCCTTCCCTTCCCTTCCCTTCCCTTCCCTTCCCTTCCCTTCCCTTCCCTTCCCTTCCCTTCCCTTCCCTCCCTCCCCTCCCCTCCCCTCCCCCTCCCCTCCCCTCCCCTCCCCTCCCCTCCCCTCCCCTCCCCTCCCCTCCCCTCCCCTCCCCTAACCCTAACCTTCCCCTCCTCTCCCCTAACCCTAACCTTCCCCTCCCCTTCCCCCCTCCCCTCCCCCCCTCCCCCTCCCCTCCCCTCCCCTCCCCTAACCCTAACCTTCCCCTCCCCTTCCCCCCTCCCCTCCCCCCTCCCCCTCCCCTCCCCTCCCCTCCCCTCCCCTCCCCTCCCCTCCCCTCCCCTCCCCTCCCCTCCCCTCCCCTCCCCTCCCCTTCCATGAATGAGAGGCCACCCCTTCAGCTGGGACAGTGCAGTTCCTTTGCCTCAAGCCAGCCGGCTCTGGTAGGTGACCAGATGCCATGCTCTCTGCCTGGGGACCCCTGCATGGCCTGACAGGGCTGTGTTACCTGGGCACCTTTGCCTAAGGGACTGTGCTTCGCCGTGACCTTCCCATGTAGGTGTCTGGCAGTGGATATGTTTCTCCCCAGAGCAACGATGAGCTGAGAATTTTCTTCAAGGATGCTCTTCTAATGTCATCTTGATCTACAATCAGATTCCATCAGGTCACATCGAGATTTGATGTCACCTTTGTGGATGTTGCTGAATGACCAGGGAGGTGGAGAGAAGGGGAGGAGCACTGACGGGGCCCTTCTGGGTGTTCCCAGGGGAGAACGGGTCGGGGCCACAAGACACTGGGCCAGAGCTCTGCAGAGGCGGCTCACCCGCTGCAAGAGGGGCAACCAGCCCATTTACAGAGGCCAAAGAGCTTATTCAGCCGGTGCCCGTTTGCGCCGTGGTTACGTGGCGCTGGGTATACGCAGGGTGCTGTCCTACTGCGAGTGCGTCCCAGCACGCCTCCCTCAGGAAGCCTGCGGGCTTGGCGGGGCCCTCGCAGGTTTGCGCTGCCTGCGGGCTGCACTCCCAAGCCCAGCGGGCTTTGTCAAATCGACGGCCGGTGCTATGGAGGCCTGAGGAGCATGAATCCTGAGGAGGAACTTCTGCCACTTGATCTGCTGTCCCAGGAGCGGCCCGAGTGATTGATTTCCCCACTGGGCCGTGGGAGGACCCAGTTCAGGGACCGAAGCCAATGGGCCCTGAGGGGGCATTGGACCAAGAGTGTGCCCTTCCCGGAAGACGTGAAGACAGCACCCCTGCAGCTTCATGACTAACTAGACGATTCAATTAAAATCGGCCCACAAACCAAATCTTCTGTTAGGGTTTGATCCTACGTCCAGCAGGGCTAAGGTCTCTTTGGTTCATAATACGCACCGAGGAAAACCGTGCTCCAGCCCATTCTCACTCCGTAGCTTACAGCCTGTTTGCTCTTTTTTTTTCAAATTCTCACACTAGATACAGCGTTAGGTTATTTTAATTAGTTTTCCTAAAAGAGCCTAATGGAATCCTTGTGTGTAAGAGCTCGGGTAAGACCTGAGTGGCCACGTGTGTCCCGCTGGCCGTGTGCTCACGGAAACCAGGTTGTTGGTGCCACCTCACGTCTCAGGGGGCACACGGCCGTCTCAGCTACGTTCTCTGTCGGGCCATTGCTGCAGACCAGGCCTCAGTGCCGAAACAGTCAGGGAAGCTATCGTAATGTGAACAGACGCAGGCATTCCTTGCTGCCATTTGGGGAAGGTGACAGGATTTTCCGGGTGCAACCCCATCGTGCCGGTGGCCTTACGGAAGGGCACGCCCTGTGGCTGCCTGTCCCTGCCTTGGTCCTGCCTGGTTTAGACACCACGTAGGAGGAGGGGTGCAGTCTGTGAGCTGCTGGCGTGGATGCGCTGGCCCCCGGGGGCAGCCCTGGGCTTGTCGACGCAGTTGCATCTCTGCCAGGTGACCAGTGTCCATTACTCACTCGGGCCGCACAGGCCACACTGATCCACCAAAAGCTGACTCCACAGGACAACGACTGGGTAGAAAGTCTTCCTCACTTGGAAATGACTCAGTAGGCAGGGTGGGAACAAGCCAGCTCCCCCCAACCCTTCTCCATCTCTTCCCCTGACCCCCGGGGGCCAGCTCACGGGCGACGCAGCAAGGCCGCAGGGATATTTCCTTGCGGCAAATCCACCTGAGGAGGCCTCTGCCATGCTGGGCTGCGCCAGGCCTGGCCACCGGGGTTGTTCTATTTGCAGGAGGCTTCTAAGGACTGTAGACATTTGGGGAGAGAGAACAGCCACTGGGTGCTTTGGACTTAAACTCATGGTCAGTAAAAGTCTGATGTAAGTGTCCCACCTTAGCAGGAGAGGGAAGGTGCTGGGACTCAGAGCAAAGGGAAGGGTTGACTGGGGAAGGGATGCTGCTGGCATGGGTGTTTCCTTCAGATGAATCCTGCAGAGAACATGCTTTGAGCAGGGTGGAGGGAGTCATGGGGGAAAAAGAGGGACCTTTGTAATACCTTCAACAATAAAGATTTTTAAAAGTGTCCTAGCAACACCAATGGAATTGCTGTTATGATAGAGCGAATGAAGACAGAGGGGCTATGTGTTGGGATACCAACCAAAACAAGGACAAAGCTTTCTTTTCCTCTTGTCTGAAAACATCTTGGCTGAAATGTGGGGTGATAAGGACCCGTTGTCTTCAGCACAGGCCTATTGTGAGGATGAACTGAAGGAGGGAAATGCGCCAGGCCCCTGCCGGTGCTTACAGCAAGGGCTCCCTAGCCGCCAGGCACTGTCATGCCTCTTCCCTGGCTTGACAAACAGTGCGCAGTCTGCAGTCACAGGAAAAGACAGAATTCTAACATACGCTTCACACTCTATACTGCAGACGTGCTGTTCCTGCGACAATTCTGTAATTTCCACGTGTAGCTGTGCGCGCCCCCCGGCTTCGGGTGCTGGGTTAGGGTCCGAAGGGGGACTCAGTCCCTTGGTTTCCCATTTTTCTAACACAACATGAACGGCCCAAAGATCACGTTCTGTCTAATGTATCATGCAACCTGGTCAGTGTTTTACGTTTTTACAAAATGAAATGTTTATACTGAGAGATCATTTACATATGACCCACTGGTTAGTTAAGAAAATAGCAATTAAACATGTGGAGATAATTAACAGTGTGCATGGAACTGCTTCTCAGATACCGGGCACGAATAGAGGAGATGTCAAATGAATAATCCCACACTTCGGTTAGGGCCTCTTTGTTAATTATGTTAATTTACAAATTTAAAACAACAATCACATTCATTCAAACCAAATGAGTATTTTAAAAGTTAAAATAATTAAAGGAGGGTCTCTGCTCTGAGGACAGATGTAACATTAACCTTATTTTCTGTGCCCACCAGAGGACAGTGTAATTAAGGACAAGAAACAACTGGACACACAGGCCTGTCCACAGTGGACACATCCAATCCTCCTGCACAGTTGTTTTCAGGAAAACTCGCCTGCAGCATCTGGAGAGCACAGCTGTTCTGCAGCTGAGCCACCGTCTTGCTGGATCGGAGGCCGAGAGGAACACGTGGAATCTCTGTGAGAACTCTCAGGCTAGCCCTTGGCCGCCTGGCCTGGGGTGACAGACCCAGCAGATGGGCAGATGAGGGGCCTCTCACGTCCACGCATATCCACAGCAACGTTTCACAAGCCCAGGACTGCTCCCCAGCCCACCGAGTCTGTTTCTGAGGGCAGTGACCACCACACTGCAGCTGGAGCATCCAAGAGCGAGTGATCCTCTCCCGCCTTCTGAACCAGGACACACAGAGCAGCCCCTCCTAGGGGGACACCTCGGGCTGACCATTCCCTCCACTTAGTAGCTCGGTGGTCCTGGGAAGATTATATGCCTCGGTCTCCCTAAACTTGGAAATGGGGTCAGATATTTTATCTACTTCCTGGAGGTATTTTAAGGATTGAAATGAGATAATCCCTTGAATGTTAATTATCTTCCACTTGTTTCAGATGTTTTTTAAACCCTCTATATTTAGGCAGCTGCCGCTGGAAACTTGAAAGGGAGGGAAGGAGAGAGGGAAAGTTAAACTTCATTCCCTGTTGGCTGGTGCCCGAATCTCCAGCCACCTGAGAGGCACCGGCTGTGCGGCTAAGGGCCCGGCGGCGAGAGCCCTGGGCGATATCAGGGAGGTGAGCAGGGCAAGTGGCAGCTGGAATGCGGGTTTGCTCTCTAGGATATTCCCCTGGAGAGGGGCTGATGGTGGGAGGAAATGGGCGTCGGCTGACCATCTGTACCAAATTTGACACTGTATCTGGCATTGGCCTGGCGCTCTCTCACCTGGCTGGTGAGGTCCAGCGCTCTCATGTGAAGTCGTGTCTCGGTCTCTGACCTCCTGCCCCGTCTCCCTGCTCCTGCTGCAGCTGTCTGTGTCTGGAGGGGCAGACTCCCCACTGGACCCGTTCTTGGCTCTGTGGCCCACAGTATGTTCCTGGGGACCCCAAGTCAGGAGGCTCCAGAGAGGAGCAGCCACACTGCCTGCCCTGGGTAAGATGCCGTCTCTCCCCACACCATGCTGGCCTGTTGGAAATGAAGTTGGGCTGGGTCTCTGTCTCTGTCTCTGTCTCTGTCTCTGTCTCTGTCTCTGTATCGAAAGCACTCAGGATCTCTTATCCTTTGAGACGGCATAGTGGGACCCGGAGAGTGCTATGCTGAGTGAAATAAGCCAGGCAGAGAAAGACAAGCATCACATGATCCCACTTATATGTGGAATTTAAAGAACATAATAAACTGATGAACAAAATAGATTCAGCGAGACGGAAGCATAGATGAGACTGAAGAATCTCAGAGGGAAGGGGGGCGGGTGGGAGGGTGGGGAGAGATTAATCAAAGAATCTATATGCACAACCCGGGGACACAGACAACAGTGTGGGGAAGGCCCGGGGTGGGTGCAGGGCGGGGGGTCATGGGGGAAAAGAGGGAACATGTGTAATATTTTCAACAATAAAGATAAAGTAAAAAAAAATAAAAATAAAATAAAAGCACTCTGGCTTCAAGTGCAAAACTTAGCATAAATTCCTGTTCTGATCCTACACAAAAAGCACAAATCTAAGATTCTGAAGTGTGGTTTTTTTGTTGTTTTTTAAAAAACTCTGGTCTTTGAAAATGAAGCAAGATTTCAAGCATGTTCATGTTTCCAGGCTTTTCCCTAACCCTTCCCTGTGCCCCTGACACCTGCCTTTCACCTCAACCTGGTTGTTATTAGTTATTCAACATTATCCCAATAATTAATTGCCTCCTCCAGGAAGCCTTCCCTGACTGGGACTCCACCTCAATATCTGGTTATAGGTGTTCCCTTCTAAGGCTTCAAGGATCATCATTACACTGAATACTGTGTGTCTTGTTGAGGCCCTGAACCCCTTACTAGACCAAGTACCTCCAGGCAGATCCTGTATCTTGATCTCTGTACTCTAACACCTACCAATACACTCCCAGTAACCAAAGAGGTTCACTAAAAAACTGTCATACTTAAGCTGGTCAAGAGGTTGAGGTCCCATAGAATCTAAACATGGCTTCAGCAGTTCAGGTCAGAGATTGTTGCAGGAACCCCAGCCCTTCTCATTCTGATGGACACAAATGAAAAGTATTAACATATGCCAGCTACACCGGGCCAGGTAGCTCAGTTGGTAAGAGCGTCATCCCTATACGCCAACGTTGCAGGTCTGATCCCTGGTCAGGGCACGTGTAAGTGGAACAACAATCAATGTTTCTCTCTCTATCTCTTTCTTTCTTCCTTTCTTTCTAAAATAAAATAATAAAATAAACCTATGCCAACTACATGAGACCCATTTACAACAGGCACTTTAACCCAGCTGCCTTCTCTAGGAGGAAGGTCAGCAGCCGTCCATAACTTAATCACTGAAGAGCTAATCTTGGCAAGTCACTAAAGGAACCACCTGTTCACCATTGCCTTTTGTCTGGACCTCATTACGGTTCAGTCTGAACTGGAAATTTTCCTTCCGCCTGCGTTCGGCCCTGGGCATTTTGCAGTGCTGTGGAGCAGCACTCCTTCCCCCCATGCCTAAGAATCGCCCGGAAATGTCAGGTGCTGGTTCTGAGTTGGGAGGTCTGGGATGGGACGTGAGATTCGCCGATTTTGACAGGCGCCTGGTCAGCGCTGCTGCTGCTGGTCCATGAACACACTCTGAGAAGCAAGAGTTTAGAGATGTAATTTTCAACCTCTGCTGTGCAGCAAAGATTACCTCTGTGTGATGTAATTCTCAAGTCACCTGGGAAGCTCTATAAAAGCCCAGGTTCCTGATCCCCACCTTAGAGCATTTAAATCAGAATATGGGTGGGCCTGGGAGTGACATCTGGTAAAATGTCCTCCACAGGTTCCATGGGGCAGCCAAGGTTGAGAGCCACTTACCTAAATGAGTGGTTCTCAAAGTCTGGTCACCAGAGCAGCAGCAGCAGCAGCAGCTGGGAACGTGTTAGAAGTACAAATTCTCTGTGACTAGATAAATAAATTATGGCATATCCAATGAATGGAATGTCACTGAGCAATGGAAAGGAATGAAGTAGTGATACATTCTACAACATGAATGGATCTCAAAAATATCTCATAAGGGAAAGAGCTAGATGCAAAAGATCACATAGTGCATGACTCCAGGAGACAAATTACAGGCAGCAAGTAGAACAGTGATCGCCAGGGGGTGGGAGTGGGAGCCAGGCCTGGCAGCATACAGACACAAAGGACTTTCTGGAGGCGATGGAAATGCTCCAAAGCCAGGTTGTGATGGTGGCTACCCAAGGCAGGTCAAGTTGTTTTAAAAGGTCGAATTTTATGGTACATAAAGTATATCTCAATGAAACTGTTAAAAAAAGAAATGCAAATTCTCTGGCTGCACACAGTCCTGCTGCCTGGGGTTCAGGAAGGCCCAGCAGTGTGTGTCCAAGAAGCTGGCCCAGTGCCTGACGAGCCCTCCCGTCAAGGACCCCGGGCTGAGGGAAGGTGGGTCTTGAGAGTTGCCTGCTGCTGGGATAAGGTTTCTGCGTGGGTTCAGACAGCAGAGCCTTATACGCCTTCCATGTCCACATAGTGACACGAAAACAAGCCCTCGCTCCCTGCTTGCCTTTCTCTGAGGCAGCCCGATTGCTTGAGCCAAATTCGCCCCCACTGAATCCTCTGAGGTCAGTTCTTCACATAAGCTCTCCGAACAGCGTCCTCATCCTGTCTGTAACAGCGAAAATCCCTGGTACAACAAGCGAGGGATTGCTTGAAATTCCAATTAAGCCAAGTCTTACCACAGCCTTCCCCATTATCTCAGTAAGCTGCTTTCTACACTCAAAGGCTGCCCCTAATTAACTCTCCTTGGTGCTCTGTGGATAGGCAACGCTTTCTTAGAAACTGAACTCACAAGCAAGAGAATAAAGGGTAGATGAGCGATGCCCTGAGCTCCGTCATCACATCAGGGCAGCGTCCTGTCATCCTGGCTGGCCGGGCTGTTTCTTACCTCAAAAAAGAAAGCATCTCTCAAGAGAGGGCTGGAGAAGACTCGGCGGGCTCTCTGGGGTCTTTGGAACAAGCAGAGGCATCCTCTGGGGGCTGCTTGAAATGGCCCCCACACCCTCTTCTAGACTAGGAGCTGACGCGGGGGATGGATGGCGCTCTTTCCCGCCTTTCTTGCCCAGCAGGGAATGCCCACGAGGAGCTGTTGCGTGAATAAATGGACGGCGGTAGCAATTTCTGCATTCTGGGCTCTGACGTGTTACAGTCGGGCGCCCGCCTGCGCGGGGTCTGTTTGCAGAGCCCTTTATTCAGGCGGACTTCTTGTCCTGTGTCTGCTCTGCTCTGCCAGCCCCCAGCCATCCAGATACCTGCTCGCAGAGGCTGATCTCCTCTCGAAGGAATCTCAAAGCGAGATGAGGAGACGGGGAGGCAGCGGCTCTCCTTCCAGCTGGCCCGCTCTGCCCAGTGCCCGATTCGAGGAAATGGAGTTACCACGGCAGGGCGTCCGGCACACTTCCCCGGTTCTTCTTGGGCTTTGTGTCTCTCAGCTACCTGGTGTTTCCTTCTCTCTTCACTGCTGAGTTCATCTCAACAGGCTTACTTTTGTTGTTGTTGCTGTTGTTTTTAACCAAATTCCCCAGCATCTACTACCAATCCCTGAGAAATTTTTCTCTGAAACTGTAATGTTTCCTCTAACGCAGTTGTTGCTCCAGACTACTCGAACTTCGGTCCTCTGCCTGAGAGCCACATCCCCTGGCCTTAGCAAGGCCGGCAGCCTGGGATTTGGCCTTGAGGCACACTCTGTGACAGCCCAGCTCTGACGTGGGACAAGTCCCGGCCGCTCGGAGCTGCAGCATCGCTGTCTGTGAAGTGGAGATGGCATCTGCCTCACAGGATAGTTATGAGGGTTACATTATATAAGGCATACAAAGTACTCATTTTCTTCAGTAAAAATTTATGTTTTTGCTCAAAAGAATCCTGCAGATAACTTACTAAATATTTTGCAATATATCTGATTTGGACAGAAATTTTAAAAAATCTTTTCCAAATGGTTACTTCTGAATTGAAGGATACATTTTTAAAGGTAATTACATGTAAACTAGCTTTCTTAGATTATTTCACTATTTCTAAATTTGTTCTTTTGATTTGCCACATAGTCAGCTGCCAGTTCCTCTTCCATTTTGCTATGCTCATGTCATTTTTATTTTCCCTGGCTGCTTGCACTGGCTTAGCAATGCCAACAGCAGTGCACCTTAGAGCATTTGGGGCTCTAGTGGCAGTGTCGCTAGTGTATCACTTAAACATAATGTGGGTTGTTGATTTCAAACTGAGGACCTATTCTTATCTTCTTACTGGTTTACATTAAAATAATATACTTGACTCTACAGATGAGTGAGATCATATGGTATCCGTCTCCCTCTGCCTGGCTTATTTCCCTTAGCACAATGCTCTCCAGGTCCCTCCCTGCTGTCGAAAAAGGTAAGGCATCCTCCTTGCTTAGAGCTGGGTAGTAGTCCATGGTGCAAACGTCCCACAGCTGTTTTACCCACTCATGTCTCGATGGGCACGGGGGCTGCTTCCAAATCTTGACCACACAGTACAATATACAGATAATGTATTATAGAATTGACACCTACATAATTTTATAATCAATGTAACCCCCAAAATTCAATAAAAATATTTTAAAAAGAAGAAAATAATAAAAATTAAATTTACATAAAACAATATATTTGATGGAAGTCTTCATCGAATACCTTTTGAGCTTTCTGATAATCATATTGGCCATTTTTCCTGTTGAAAACGACATATTCAAGGATTTTCAAAACCTCAGCATTGCTCTGCCTCCCTTCTTCCTGGGGCTCACCCTCGCACCTGCAGCACGTGTTCTAAACGCCCTGAGCTCCCGCTAACACTGACACTGGGTTGCGGGTCCCTTTGCACCTTTTCCTCGGGTCTTGTGCAGCTGGTTTTATATGTCTGCTTGGGAGGTTCGCATTAGTTTCTTATATTTTGACAGCTTAACATTAGATAAAATTCAAAGAGTTATTTGGCTTGAACATTTATATTGGAGGAAGTTCTTTGACAAATTTTATCATTTTCTAACACAGTTAATGCCTTTTCCCTCTTCCAACTTTTCTTGAATAGATGTGGGTGATTTACATTTTTCTAGAAAGCCGTGCATTCGTCAGCAGGCTGCATGGTTTTAAGCTTCATGGTGACACGTCGAATCGCATTGTATTTGTTTTAGTTATTCTCATGTCTGGGTATAAATCCTGCTTTGCACGCAGCATGTCACACATGTTCTTGTTTTTATTTTTGCCACATTTCATGCTGCCCTGTATCTATACAGACAACTATACATAGATATATGTACTATATATGAAACTCTTTGTTGCTCTTCCCTGAGAATCAAGTCTTCAGTTTCTCAAGTTTATTGCATTAGATTCTAATTCATTAAATTTTGGGTTTATTTTTATTGGGTGCTTTTGGTTCTATTTTAGGAAGTTCTCATTGTTCTTTGCTTTTAGAAATGAATGAAAGTGAATTTTACAGTTTTTTTAATTTTAATAGTAAATTATAAAATTATATACATTTTCTCGATTGTAGCTTTTGTGTGAAATATTCTGATCTGTGATGATAACCTTATTCTAATTAATTTTGTAAAAATGTAAAGTTAATTTTGTTCTCTGCTTCAATCAAAATTAAAAATTAGAGCCCAGTCAGGCGTGGCTCACCGGTTGAGCATCAACTTAGGATCCAGGAGATCGGGGTTCGATTCCTGGTCAGGGCACATGCCCAGGTTGTGGGCTGCAGCTGATCAATGACTCTCTCATCATTGATGTTTCTATCTCTCTCTCTTCCTCTCCCTTCCTCTCTCTGAAATCAATAAAGATATTTAAAAAAAAAAAATTAAAAATTAGAAAATAAATTAAGCAAAAGTTTCTTTTTCCCCCATCTTATTTATTTATTTATTTTATTGTTAAAAGTATTACAGATGTCCCCTTTTCTCCCCATTGACCCCCTCCACTCTGCCCCCCAGCCCTTCACCACACTGTTGTTTGTGTCCTAGGGTTGTGCATATATGCGTATAAATTCTTGGTTATTCTTTCCCCAGTCACCCACCCATCCCCACCTTCCATGCTTCCATATCATTGAATCTATGTTTTTCTTCAGTTATTATCTTCTTTAGATTCCATATATAAGCGAGATCATGTGATGTTTGTCTTTCTCTGCCTGGATTATCTCACTTAGCACAATACTCTCCAGGTCCCTCCGTACTGTCCCAAAGATCCTTCTTCTTTACAGCTCCGTAGTATCCATGGGGTAAATGTCCCACAGCTTTTTTATCCACTCATCTGCTGATGGGTACTTGTTCTTTATTATTTAGTTTTAAATGTATTAATTGTCTTTATAGCTGTTAAGTGGCTGTTTTATCAAGGGTTGTTATTTAGCATTAAGTATTTGGCTTATTTGCGCTACATTAGTCAGTTGTGATGAGTGGAAATTCTACTCCATGACAGTGAGACTCTCTCTCCCTCGTCAGTATTGGGTATTATCTCTGTGTGTACATATTAGGTTGGCATGAAGAAAAGTGTATTTCCTGTAGGAATTTTTATAAATATGTGTTTGATATATGCTTATAATGAAACATTAATTAATGAAGTTCTCCATGTCATTTTAAAAAATTTTGTCTTCTTAGTGTTTCAACAGCTGAAATTTGTGTTGTGAACTCTTATAATTATGGTACTGTCAATTTCTCCTTGCATTTCAAAAAGCTTTTCATTTATATTGTTCAATGCTTTATTATTCATTTTGTGAATGTTATATCTTCATTGTAGATTGTTCATTTTAAAATACAAAATAACTCTCTTGGTACCGTTTTATGCTTTTGCCCTTTCATTCTCTTTTGGTTATTAATTTTGGTACATCTGCTTTCTGCATTTTCATCCTACTAATCTATTGCTGCTTTTCTCTTGGTGATTTTTCCCAGCTTTATTGAGGTGTAACAGACAAATAAAATTGTAAGATATGTAAAGTGTCCAATATGATGATTTGATATATGTATATATTGCGAAAGAATTCTCCCCATCAAGTTAATTAACACTCCCTTCATTGGGCATATTTACTTTTATTTCTGGTGAGAACATTTAATTATTATTCTCTTAGGAAGTTTTAATTATACAATATGGTGTTATTGACGGGAGTCACCATGTTACACGTTAGACCGGCAGGACGCATTCATCTTACAACTGAAGTTTGTACCCTTTGACCAACCTCTCCTGTTTTCCCCGCCCCCAGCCCCTGGCAACCACTTGCCTACTCTCTGTTTCTTTTCAAGTGTCCCTACAGGCTGCCTGTTTACAAATAGCTCACATTGCAGCTTGCTTCTGCGCTGTGACCCTGAGAGCTACTCCTTAATGACTGGCGTCATGCCTATGCCCCTATGTTTTGCCTACTTCAGTTATCACAATTTCTTACTGTCACTTTTTGTTTTTCCTTCTTGATTTTTTTCCTCTAAGTGATTTGGAAGTTGTAGCTTTTATGGGTAAATTACACTGTGCTGAAGCACTCTATTCAATTAAACAAAATTCGTTTTATTCAGGCAGTGGGTGAAAACCATGCCTGGGGCTGTGACAGTGGCCCAGGATCCTCCCTCCAGGAGCCCCCTTACCCCCAAGAGGTCACCACAGAAGCTCCTTGCAGCACAGAGAGGAAAATGTCCTCACTCCCAACCCCACTCCTTTTACTTTCTTTCCTCCCACTCTATTCTGTCCTATATGCCAGGGAATAGAGATGCATTATTTTAACCTCTTATTAAAAAAATAATAATAAACCTACACAAAAGTTACAGTGTGATGAACATTGGCCTACTCTGGACCTGAGTTAATCAAACACAACATTTCCACATTTATGTTGCATGTGAGTGTGTAGCTGAATCATCTGATACGCGGTATTTTAATGACCTTACACCCTAAATACTTTAGTTTAAATTCCCTAAGAACAAGGGCATTATTTTTCATATAACCACAGAACAATGAACAACGAATATACATTTAATATTGATAAATTGTTATTACCTAATATACAGTCCATATTTGAATGTTCTAAACTTACCAATGATGTCCTTTAAACCAAATAAAATGTTTTCTTCTGGTGGGCACCCCTCCGCTGACTGACCAAAGGTAATATCATCAATATTGGCACAGAGCCATCTGGGTATTCTCAGCGCGAGGAGAATCCCCCTCATATCTATTGAGAAGACGGGTGGTGGCTGAAAGTACCGTGTGATAACCTTACAACATGTGTAACTCAAGCCCTCATGCTGCCCGCCTAACTTACAGCGATGTATGGCCATTATTTCTCAATAAAACTAAAATAATTAAAAAGAACAAAATGAGTATATCGCACGTGTCTTGATATCACGCACTGAAAAGATGCAGCGCTGTCCTTCCGAAGCACGTGGCCTGAACCTCGCCCTGAGGAAACGGTGGGCGAAACAAGCTGAGTGCAATTCTGCAAATGACTGGCCCGTGCCCTCCAAATTAAGACACACAAAGAAACGATGAGGGGCTCACCAGAAAAAGGGATGACGACTGAGTGCATTGCAGGACCGGAGATAAGGCGGCAGTAGAGTCCCTCTAAAGCAGGGCTTGGCAGGTATTTCTGTGAAGAGCCAGATAATAAATATTTCAGGCTGTGGACCATATGTTCTCTGTTGCAACTACTCAGCTCTGTGGTTGTGAAATGAAAGCAGCCACAGACAACATGTAAACAAACAGGCATGGTTTTGTTCCACTAAAACTTTACTTATGAAAACAGATGGGGGTGGGATATGTTTGCAGACTCTGCTCTAAAGGGCATTACTGGGACAACTGGAAGAATCTGAATATGAGCAGAGGGTTAGATAATTTTATTTCATCAGTGTAAATTTTTCTAAAATCAATAACTATGTGATAGTTATGTAAGGGGGTGTCCTTCTTAGGAGCTACACACACATAAAGATAGAGGGAAAATTATAGATAGGGGATCGATAGGTAGATAGATCTTTAATCTACATTTTTCTTTTTTTGACCCAGGCTCTAATCCAGGACCATGCCTTTTATTCCGTCTTCTTTAATGGGGAATGGTTTCTCCTCTTTTCTTTCTCTTCCATGATTTTGGCAGTTTTGAGGAGTCAAACTATTGTGTTTTGTTGTTGTTTTGTTGTTTTTCGTTAGTTGGTTGGTCTGTTTTGTAGACTAGCCCTCAATTTGTGTTTGTCTCAGGAAGAGATTCATGCTATGCATTATTTGATAGAAGTACTACAAAAGCAATATTCTGTCCCCTCCAGCACAGCACGGCAAGAGGCATGTGAGGCCAGTTTACTTTACTGTTGGTCAGGTTAGCACTGGTCCCGTGGTAAACACTGGGCTTTCCAGATGTTCCCACTGTAAAGGTAACGTGGTTCATCATTCTTAACTCATTATGTCCCTATCTATTAAACAGCCATCAGAGTGAGACCTGATTGTCTTCCTGTGTTCACAGGAGTGCGTTTTATACACATACCAAAGGAACCGTCTCCATTGTGCTGGTGGCCTTGGAAATCAATAGGTGCTCATGAAATCTTCTCATAACAGTCAGCATTTGTTTCTCCACATTTAAATTATTTCCATTATATTTGCACATAACAGTACAACACAGAGGCTGTGGCTCCTAGTCCTGTGGGCGGGCCCCTTGCAGAGGCCCCTGTGCTTAAACACTCACTCCTCTAATTTAAAGGTTACTGAGCAAATAATAACTCCCAGGGCTGGGTGCAAGTGGTGGCTTTGATCCATAGACCTTTCAGGGTTGTTATGATGGCATTACTATAATTGGAAAGTTTTATTAAAAGTTATACATTATAATAACCTAGATTTTTTAAAAATGTATCTGCGTTTTAATATAATGATGTAGCAGCAATACCTCTAATTAAGTGTTCAGAAAACTAAAAATACCAAGTTTAAGACTTCAAATGTTTCAAATGGCTTTTAGAACGGAAAAGGTATAGGTTTGGTTATAATGTGACCCAGAAAAGTGATATTTTTTGCTTTAGCAGCACATTTCTCAGGGCAGATAAGAAAGCCAAGACCGGGACAGTTTCTTTTGGGTGGGCCTCAGGCCCTGTACATCAGTCACCAGGTCACTTTCCTACCTCAGTGTCCTCATACAGTGACAGCATAGGGAGGGTTGCATGTGAAATGAATAAATTAATGAGCAAATTAAAAGAGGAGGAGGAGTGGAAGGCGTGAATCCAAACACACCAAAGGGACCAGGAATTTGGACACATCCAAGAAACATAAGGCAACACTACTTGCTCACCTGTAGTGGGAAATGCCAAGCCCCTTACAAAGCCAGGGGATTAGAGCATCTTCAAGCTCTCCACATTGAGGCTGAAAAGGAAATCATTCGGGACTCCTTTGTGTTAATGGATGGAGCCATGCAGTATATTTTGGCTTCGAAAACAAACATACCCAGAAGAGTGAGAAGGAGGCAACTGCTGAAAGGGTGAGCTCAGAAGCCAGTATCCTCCCATTATCTTCCAAAGAGATAAAGATTTATAGGAGGTCGTTTGTACACGATGATCAGTGGTTTCCTGTCTGACTCTGGGTACCCAGCAGAGAATCATCATTTTCTGTGGTGAATGGAGGACATTGACGTATCTCTCTTTTCAAAGGCTACACTTGGCTGGAGGTGCAGAGAGCAAGCACACCTAAGTTAGGCTCTTCCATCACTCTCTTCATGGAAAGGGCTCCATTAGTCTGCCTTAGGGAAACATCCCTCAGTGTGTTTGCTTCCTCCAGGAAGTTCTGAGGGTCATTTCTCTCAGACTTGGGCTGGCAGAGCACTTGGGGAATGAGTATGGAAGGAGTAGGAAAGAATTCTGAGTTATAGCCAGAGTTACAGTTGCTTGTCAGGCTCTGATATCTGGGGGGCAGATTCAGTTTCGAGCAAAATTTTTTCCTGGGAGGCCCAGAGCCCCTCCAGCAAGAGCCAGGAAACCAAAGCTTCAGGTTGGAGCTGACTGGTGAGAAAGAAGAAAGGTTAATTATGACTGTTGCTTGGCTTTTGCGGCTTTCATCCCAAGAACAGTGACCATTCCCCAAATGCCACACTGTTTCCTGCATTCTCATTGTGGGCCTGAGAGCTGTCAGGGACTTTTGGCAACAACTGGCAGAAGGATATGGAAAAGATTTTCTACCATGAACTTCCGGTAGTAAGGAAGCTCTTGCACCCCAGGGAGCCTGGGCCACTTCCTTGTCCCTGACTACCCACCCTCCTTATCTCTGCTCTGTCTCAACAGCCACACTACCAGGTAAAGCTGCCCTGGACAACTATGGCCACTCTCCATGCACTTGATCTGTTTCTAACCCAATATTCCATCTGAGTTCACAAGACCAAGTGAGGTGAAACAATTTGACCTTGATCTCCGATGAGCATGTGACTGAATCTACATCTTACTTCTCTCCTGCCAGGGCCGCTCACAACAGCCATGATGTCCCCAAGCCTTTCCAATGGGTCCAGATTAATATCCACTTAGGTGCCCAATGGATGTTTGCAGTTTGCTTACCCAGATCAGCTGGCAGGTCACTGAGCTCTCACCCTCACTAGATCAAGCAACTTTTTTTAAAATATTTTTTTTATTGATTTCAGGGAGAGAGGAAGGGAAAGGGAGAGATAGAAACATCAATGATGAGAGTCATTGATCAGCTGCCTCCTGCACACCCTCTGCTGTGGATGGAGCCTGAAACCCAGGCATGTGCCCTGACTGGGAATAGAACCATGACTTCCTGAATCATAGGTCAATGCTCAACCACTGAGCCATGCAGGTCAAGCAATCAAGCAACATGTTTAAAAGAAAGTTTATTTAAAACACTTTTCCAAAGAGCATTCCTGTCCCCCAATCATTCCTTTTAGCATCCCTATCACTGGGGACCATATGAAACTTATTTTTAAGAAAGTATGAAGGAGGATTCCAAGATAGCGAAGGATTAAGTGGAAGCTACACGGACACACTCCCAAAAACAAACTGGAATTACAACTAAAATATAGAAAAACCACCCTGCATAATCAACTGCTACTGAAGACAAGCTGAAGAGCACTGTCATAACCAAGGACATAAAGTGGTGACCACATAGAGACTGGTGGGAAGTGCGGAGGCGCAAGAGGGTTGGCTGGGATCACACAAGCAACAGCTGAAGGTCCAGAGGTATATTTCAGCTGTGGGGGCTCCCACTGAGGCCTCTGGAGTCTAAACCCTATGCTGGGCTCCCCAGCCCAGAGCACCAGACCAGAGAAAGGTGCCCATATAACATCTGGCTGTGAAAAGCAGCAGGGTTTCTGTCTTCCAGGGAGAGGCAGCTGGAAATGAAAGCACCCTAATAAAGGACCAACACACAGTTTCAGGTCCTGCCACCCACCCTCGGCTTTAGTGGTGGACAGAGGGCAGAGTGGACTAGAGCTGTGTGAGAAGAATCCAAGGGTGCTAGCTCAAGAGAGGAGAGCTCAGAGGGAAACCATTTGGATTTTTATGCTGAGTCACTCCCCAGTATTGCAGAGGACATCTTTCTCAGGCAGACATTTACCTTCCAAACAGCTTTTGCTTGAGGGAGAAGCAATTGCCCCACCCTGTGGAGTTTCTACAGCCTGAGGCTCATTAACAGACTCAATCAACTCCTGGGTGCTTTGAGTCTTTGCCTGATTTACTTCTGGACCCAGGTCTTGGAAAAGTAGACCTTGGTAGGCATCTTGGTCTTGTCCAAACACGCCCAGCCCCAGGAGAAGGAACCAAAAGCTATGGGGTTCAGAGAACTTAAAACAGGGTATTCAAGGCCTGTTACAAACAGCATCTGATACTGGTCTCCACCGGAGACCATCCAAAAGATTGGGAGTCCTAGCAGACTTATCCAATACTTAGAAACAAATTCAAACAGGCAGCCAAAATGGGGAGAGAAAAAATAAGCCCCAAATGAAATAACAAGAGAATTCTCCAGTAGAAAGCTAAGTGAAATGGAGAAAGGCAATCTTTCAGATATAGAGTTTAGAATTCTGATAATAAGAATGCTCAACAACATGAGAAAAGAAATGGAAATTATGAAGGAAATTGAGAATGGCATAGCAGCAATAAAGAATACATTGGAAGAAATAAACAGCATATAGAGGAAGCTGAGGATCAGATCAGTGAATTAGAAGATAGGGTAGAAAAAAATCACTCAATCAGAGATCCAAAAAGAAAAAACAATTAAAAATCAGGAGGACAGTCTAAGAGAGCTGTGGGACAACATGAAATGTAACAATGTTTGCATCATAGGAATGTCAAATGAGGTCGAAACTAAGCAAAGGTTAGAGAACCTGTTTGAAGAAATAATGGCAGAAAGCTTCCCTAACCTGGTCTAGGAAAAAGTCACACAAGCTCAGGAAGCACAGAGAGTCCCAAGCAAGAAGAACCCAAAGAAACCCATGCCCAGACACATCACAATTAAAATGCCAAAAATTCAAGACAAAGAGAGAATCTTAAAGGCAGCACAAGAAAAGCAATCTATTACCTACAAAGGAGCTCCCATAAGGCTGTCAGCTGACTTCTCATCAGAAACTCTACAGGCCAGAAGGGAATGGCGTGAAGTATTCAAAGTAATGAAAAGCAAGGGTCTAAAACCAAGACTACTCTATCAGCAAGGCTAACATTCAAGATAGATGGTGAAATAAAGAGCTTCCCAGAAAAAAAGAGGCTAAAAGAGTTTATCACCACCAACCAGCATTGCAGGAAATGTTAAAGGGCCTGCTGTAATAAGAAGTAGAAATAGAGAGAATCAGAGAGATAGGCATAAAGAAATAAAATGGCAATACATAAGTAACTATCAATAATAATCTTAAATATAAACAGATTAAATGCTCCAATCAAAAGACATAGGGTAGCTGAATGGATAAGAAAACAAGACCCAAATATATGCTGTTTATAAGAGACCCACCTCAGAACAGAAGACTCACACAGGCTGACAAAAAACAAAACAAAACAAAACAAAACAAAACAAAACAACTTCTGTAGGACTTTAAAGGATAGATTGACAGCAATACAGTCATAGTAGGGGATTTTAATACCCCACTGACTTTACTGGATAGATCTTCCAGACAAAAAATCAACAAGGAAACAGTGACTCTAAATGACACGCTAGATCAGATGGATTTAATTGATATTCACAGAACATCTCAGCACAAAGCTGCAGAATATACATTCTCCTCAGGTGCACATGGGATATTCTCAAAGACAGACCACATGTTAGGACCCAAAACAAGTCTCTATAAGTTCAAGAAGATTGAAATCATATCAAGCATCTTCTTGGACATTTACACCATAGAATACTATGCAGCTGTGAAAAGGAAGGATCCCTTACCTTTTGAGACAGCATGGTGGGACCTGGAGAGTATTATGCTAAGCAAGATAAGCCAGTCAGAGAAAGACAAGTATCACATGTTACTCATATGTGGAATCTAATGAACAAAATAAACTGATAAAGAAAATAGATCCAGAGACACAGAAACATGGAACAGACTGAGGGATCTCAGAGGGAAGGCAGGGGGTAGGGGGGTGGGGAGAGAGATTAACTTAAGAACTTATATGCGTAACCCTTGGACACAGACAATAGTGTGGTGAAGGCCTGGGGGGAGGGGTGCAGGGGGGAGGGGACTGATGGGTGAAAAGGTGACATTTGTAGTACTTTCAACAATAAAGATCAATTTTTAAAAAAAGAAAGCATGAAGGGGCACGCACAAAAGCCTTCAGAGGAACTTTCTTACTCATTGCCTGAGACAAGTGATTTTCTATTTTTCTATTCTTCCTTTATAAACTTTATTTTTTAAAAAAACAACAACAAAACTGTCTATTATGTGATGTATCAAAATAGTTTCCCTCATTATAAATGAAATAAATTTATAATAAATGAACTAGCTTTGAATTTCGCAGTTTTATTGATGGACATATTTCTAAATCTGATCAGAGTACCCAAGACATCCTAAACTGTGGCTCTATGCCACAGTTATTAACCTCACTAACAGATGAGGAAACTGAAGCTCAGAAAAATTAAATAACTTTCTCAACACATCACTCTGGGACTGATCCCACTGGTGGGAACAATAGTCCAAATACCATAACCAGGCAGAGACTGCTCTAGAGGGGGAATGTGCCGTGGAAATGCATGACTCAGGCAGGCGGAAGGTGGCCTGTGGCTTGAGGCAGAAAACCCCAGCCAGAGATTGGATTTAAGGGGACAAGAACTTCCCCTAAGAAAAGGCATGTGGCAGGGACGAGGCAGGAAATTGTGACCCCAAAAAAGTGTAGTGAGCCAGAAAGCAAAGCAAAAATGAGGCAGAACAAATATATTGGGGACATGGGGTGGTGATTAGTGAAAACCTACAATCTGCCACTGATAACAATGGCCCGGGGTTAGGCGCCAAGCCAATCCAGCCCTTCCTGCACACTGCCCTGCCTGCTGAGGCTCAGCCTCTGTGCTCGGGGCCTGGGCCGTTTGGGTGTGAAGGTCCCAGGCCTCAAGGACTCAGAGGAAGCGTGTTTGCTGAGATCAGAACCCAGCACAAATGTGCAAAGATAAGCACAGCTGCAAGCTGTGTGTCCCATGGAGGGGAGAACAGGTGGCAGGCAAGTGGTCCTGGCAAGAGGCTAAGATGAAACCCAGTGTCCAGAGTGGTCACTGAAGCAGGTGATGAGCAGACAAAAGCAGATGGGTGGCGTCAGTTGTCCAGAGTACCTACAGGTGGACAGCAGATGGTATCTATTGATTACTAGAACTACAGGTGGAAAGACAGCTGGCAACAAGTGACTATGGTTTACATGAGGTCCAGCAACTCACTGATGAGGTCACTGATTAGCCGAGGCACAGGCGGATGGAGAGATAGCATCGCAGGATGGCCTGGCATTCAGATGACATTGCACATGTACCCTTCGATATGCAAACTCTCTGCTATCCAAACGTAAGCACTGAATAGGTTGAAGGATAGGGAGTCTTGTATCAGAAACAAGGTCTTATAGAGACTGGGTTCTGTGTAGCAGAGATCCTGATATTGGAAGGCTGGGAAGGACCTAGATTCCGTATTAGTGAATATGAGATTCCCAAATGAGTGTTATACGGCCTCGGGGCAGATCAAACAGGCTACAATGTCTGGACCCACTGGACAGTGTAGCTACTTAAGGTTCTAATTCGCTGTGCACCTGTTCTGCACACTGCGAGGACCTTCACGGAGAGGAGTGGGCCAACCTAGCCCAAAGTAGTCGCACACCAGACACAAGAGCTACTGTGAGGGTCCAGTCCTGTGGTCGGCCACCCTACACAGACCTTCAGGAAATCTTGATGTGTGGCCATAGCAATGCTTTCTCTCTCAAACCTCACTTTTCTCAGCTGTAAACTGGGGATTTTAATGATACTTCCCTCATAGGGATGCCATTGTTGATACATGGAGCAGCACTCAGAACAGTCCCTGATGTGGGAAAGTCAGAAATTGGTTGTTGCTGTTATTACATTTATCTTTATCACAGGGACCCAAATAGACACAGATGCAAAAGACATGATGAAAACTGGCCCAGGGTCTGCCATAACCCTGACATCCTATTAGGACCACATGAGGTTGAGCCAGCTATCTGGCCACCTCCGCAGCCAGGAGAGAGGCCCTACAGAGCCAGGAGAACAGCTTTGTGCTGTTTCTGCAGGATGATTGCCTTTGTTATTTGGTTTCTCAGCCTTGTCAATTCAGAAAAATGCATTTTACTGAGATCTGAAAATGCTCTCTTGATCACATTTCCACTTATCCTTTCTGAATGCAGCTCTCTTCAACCCTGCTAAGACTGGCAGTTGCATTTATCAATTCTCAAAGGGTGCCCCAGAGGAGAAAGGAAAATGCTATCACTGCAGTTGGCTGTGTATTTCTCAGCAAAGTGTTCATAGGAGACCAGCTTGTGTTCTAGGTGAACAAGGAAACAGAATCTCAAAGGATGAGCCAACAGATGAACAAAAACAGTGAATAAAAAGAAATCATTTTTTAAAGCAGGGACATAAACTTTTTGCCATCAGGGACTGAGGGTATTAGAAGCGGAACCACCTTCATGGGGAGAATCAGAAGAGAGTCCAGGCTGAAGTTAAGATTCTCCCAAGAGGCTCCTCTAAATAGGACCTTACAAAGAGGACGCTGGAGCCCTACAGAAACTGCTTATCTCTGGCAGGGGTTTGCAGAGTGGGCCTGCACACAAGCCGGGTGCCTGCGCATCCATTAGAACACAAGGGGTTGCTTAAAGGAGCTCTGACCAAAATATAGCACAGAGGCTGGGGAGGCCCAGGAGGTCGCTGGAAATCCTTTGGAAATGCTCCTGTCGACCATTCTACAGTCCACATGGATTTAAAGTCAGGCGACCTCTCAGGTCTGTGACTGGAACTGGGACAGTTACCGACACTCCTCTGAGCAGCCTGTTTACGCTCTGCCTTTCCCTCCACATGGGGAACTCGGTTAGGCTCTGTCTCACGTGGGGGTGGCGACCTGCTCTGCAAGCTGCACGGCCCAAGGCTATAAAGACTCCAATGTTTCTTCAGTATAAACAGGGTCAAAGAGAAATATCTGAGGGCACTGAGCCACACGTTCGGGGGGGAGGGATATCATTACATGCAGGCAGTTTTGAAGCGCACACTCACCACGCTAATGTAACTAATGTATTGCTAATCATTCCTTCAGCACCCAATTAGAGTTGCTTGATCCTCTTGGTCAGCTGTCTCCAAAGAAAATGTCTTTCCTGTTCATGTCTCCTCCCTCCTCTCTGCTTCTCTCTCACTCACTGCCTTTTCCATTTTCCCTTTGCAGACTGGAAAGGCATTGCAGCCGTTGGAACCCCAGAGAACGAGCTCAGAAGCCTGTGCCGCTATTAAGTGGGTAGCTTCCGGCGAGTGGTAAGCTCTCTGAGCCCGTTTCCTCCCCCAGCGAGCCAGGAGGACAGCAGCCGCCCACACGGGCCTGGGCTAGGGTTAACCGTGACCAGAGAGGCAAAGCACCTTAACCATGCTTAGCAAGAGGGAGGCTACTAAACGATGTCTCCTCTTTTTTCCTCCCACACTCTACTGCACATTGGACTTGTTTTGTATCTACTTCACAGTTTGGCACTAATTATAGAGTGCTTTATAACCTGCCCTTTTCAAAGTTCGGATTTTAATTTAGAACCTTCATCAACTGTAAAAAGTTCTAGTCACTGCTGTTCCTAATTTGCTGGTCCTCAGACCTGGGCACTGCTGGAACTTCAGGAGGTCTCTTCCCTAATTTTAAACTGATCACTGGAAATTGGTTTGGCTTCTCTTTTTCTATCTGCATTGTGTTGGAAGATGGAACTTTTGGGTTGCTGTGGCTTTTCAAAGCAAGGAAACCACTTTCAAATTAAATGTCCATTAAAAATTGTCCTCTAGTTGACAAGGTCATTGATTTTGTTACAATTCCAAAGATGGCCCTAGGAAATGTCACCCTTTCTTGTAATTGCCATAGTGACACAGACAAGGCAAGAAGTAGCTCCTGGTCACATTGTTTTTGGACCTGAACCCTCTTGTGCTTGGAGCTGAGAAGAGAGCCATATGTTTGTTCTGTAGTGGCCGGGGCTTTGGAAACCAGTCATTGTATTTGGCAGGGCAGTGGATCCCTGGCTGGGCCCGGCAGAGTGTTCATGTAATTGAGAGTAATTATGTTGACAAAAAGGGAAAGTGTAAGGGCCCCTCAGAATTACAGACAGATGTGCTTGAGTGGTGGCCACAGTCTCGGGGCCCCAAAAGGCCGGTGCCTCAGTAGGGGCTCACACCCCCAGTGGAGAGCGATGCTCCGCCCCTAGTAACCCGAGCTCGGCAGGCAGAGCATCGCTCCACTTTCAGAGAAAACCATGCACACGAAAACCAGAGGAGGAAGGTAAAGTAAGACAACGGTAGGTTTGGGATCCAGGTAGACTTTTAAATTGCAAATATACCACATAATAGCTGTATGACTTCACACAGTATCTAAGCAGCAATCCGTGTCTCGGTTGGCTTCTTTAGAAACAGAGCCTGAGAGGTTTCAGAGCACAGCGTTTAGTGAAGGGTGTGCTTGGAATCCTGCGAAGGCCGAGCGTCGTCGGGAGGGGAAGTGGAAGAGCGCGAGTACGTGGCCTTAGATGTGGGCTTAGGTAGCGTCTGGCCCGGGGCTGATCTAGGGGTTGTGGTGTGGAGAGGGGGCCTTCTGGAGTATACATCAAGGAAGCCTGCCTTGAAGTAAGGCGCCAGGCTTTTGTATCACCATTGGCTGCCACACAGGCATATCCTACAAGCCAAGGACAATTCCCCTGAAAAGATTGTAGGGTTAAGCCATTGGCCACAAGATTTTCTCCAATGGCTGTAAGATGTGTTTGTTCCCTGGCTTGTGAATGGGATCTAGCCTGGCATCAGGTCACCTGTGGCAGCCCCTGCGCACATTGCCACCGGTGCACACTTTACACAAACCAGGCTCAACTCTTCGGCTTACTTTTATTCTCTGATATTTTTCTTGCTTCATTATTTGTTGATTTTCTGTCTGTCTGACTAAAGTATAACATCTTGAGAGCAGTAATCTTGTCTGTTTTGCTCATGCATACCTCTCTAGAATGCAGCCCGAATGCCAGTTCAGTGAGTGAATGTTCATTGCTACTCACCTTCTCTTTCTGAAATGGGAAGAGTCCGTGTTCAGGCTGAGAGCCTGTCAGAGACAAGATGAGAGAATGAATGGTCCTTGTCACCATCTGCTGCTCCCTGGCATCCCTGTTCCTGTGCCATCTCCAGGTTCCAGCAGCGAAAACCTGGCCAACTCTGGTTTTAAGCATTCCCAAGAGTCTTGCTTAAAAACTGTGTTTTCTAAAACAGTGATAGCTGCCACCAGGGAGGAGTCAGCTTCCAGCACCTGTCCTGAGCTGTTTACAGATTTGAAGAAGGGAGAGGAAGGGAAAGCTCTCGCCAGAAGCTGGTCTCCACGCCAACTGAACATGGCTTCCCCCAAAAGGCATTCCCCACCCAGTGACCGCTACTGAGGCCAAGTTTTATGAAGCCTTTTCTACAGACAAAGCCATCCCCCCTGACCTTGCACGTGTGTTACTGTTGTCCCCCCCTCCCGCTTCCTCTTTGGGGAACAGAGATTATAACTAAATAGCAACTTGTTGGAGGATTAACAGTGTGATGAAATGTGCACCTCTGCCTCACACTGTCTCCAAGTCACACACACAGCCCCTGTGTAGCAGCCTTTCTGAGGGCCCCAGCTTCCCACGGACCCTCTGACCATCAAGCATGCAAAGATTGTCAGAAATCCCGAGCCATTTAATGAAGAAGCCAGGGCAGAGGAAAATAAGGCAATCCAGCTGCATGAGTAACGGTGCAGGTAGACAGTCATGAGGCCTGCGGCACCATGATATGAAATGATCACATGCTGTACGGAGCACTCACAAGGAGTCGAGCACCATGCTAAGCAGTTTCAAACGTTATGCACTGGATCCTTAACAAACGCCGTGAGGTGCATGGTATGCAGCGAGGAGACTGGCACACACAGGGGACATGCAAGCTGTCCTATTGCACAGTGGTTTGGTGGCTGTTCATTATTTTTGCCTGTCCAGCACCTACTTGCCATTATTCTGAACACAGTGCCATGATTTGCCTTTGGGAACCCTTTCCCCAGGGTTCAGTGCATGTTGTTAGAGAGGGGCGGCCTACATCTGGCTAATGGAATTGTCCCACGAGCTTGGTCATTTTATGAGGTCAGGATGGTTACGTGGCCCCATTCAGGCCAATGAGACTCAGCTCTTGGATTTACCTGGAAATGTTAGCAAAGAAAATAACTTGTAATTTCACAGGTAAGATAAGTGTGGTTAATTGTGACCAACTTGCCACCTGAAAGGAAGAGCTTGGTGACGAAATGCTGACATGGGAGGAAATACGGGCATCCAGTAGAGGGCATGTTCCTGACCTGTTTCAGCACCTGCACTGCACCATTGTGGAGAGGGGTTGTCACCCAGGGGACTTTTTTTTTTTTTAGTTTCTTTATTTTTTAGAAAATATTACAGATGTTCCTTTTTCTCCCCAATGACCCATTCGAGAAGTCAATGTTTTCCTCATTTCCTAAGACAGTTTAAAGTAGATTTCTCTCTCTAGCAATTGGATGAGCCTAAATATGATTACATGCTAATGGTTGACCTTGGATCATAACTAAAGACTGACTGGCCCCTCAAGGCTGTGTATACAGCAAGGAGAGGGAACTGGATATTTAATCTGCTTTTCCCTCTGACCTTTTGGCTATTTTAAACACAGCTCTGATTCAACTAGCCCAGAAGAGAACGAATGAGACTAGGAATAGCGACTGGTACACTAAAGGAGCGTGAGGTTGGAATCAGGCAGTGCTGGGTTCAGCACTCAGCTGGGATGCTGAGTATCGAGTGGCGGGAGGATCACTGAAACTCTCTGCACCTCAGTGTTCTCATCAGTAAAATGTGAGGGCAAAGCCTATCTCACAGGGCTATTTGGAGAGGTGGGTGGCACATACATGTCAAGTGCTAGTCAGGGTAGCCACTCTAAAAATATTTGGCCCCCATGACCCTTCAGGAGGCACTTGTCCGCCTCTCACGCTGACTGTTGAAGCACCAGATCCTAGCAGAGAGGAGCGTGTGGGAGACCTACTCTCTTACACTCATGCCTACCCACAAGTAACAGTTCCTAGTTTTAGGGCAAATAAGTGAGGAAAGTTTGGGCTTAGTCTCTAAGGATTTGAATAACTGGATATATGTATACTTTATAGAGACTTCTTGGAGGGGAGGCATATTTTTAAATAAAACCAATCCAACTAATATTTCATTTCAGCCAAATTACCGATTGTGTCTTTGCCACCATGACAAATAACGGATTTGACTGATATGTTTCTTCCCCAGAATAAGGGTTGTCTGGATTGATCCAGCCAATGAGGTTTCTTGACAACTTGCAATAATAGCAAGGCCATCCTTCATCTCCATGCTGGCCCTTGAAAGGGGAACAGGCAAGGTCACCTGCACTCTGAAGAGTCCCTTAAAGTTAGCGACACAGTAATGAAAAATCTAGTTAGAGTTACGGTATAAATAATGCTTGGAAAAAAGTCTGGGAGATTTATTTCCTGAAGAAAGGGCTCTGCCTTTATCATCTTTCTGCTGTGGAAAACTATGGGGCCAGTCCAGGGCCATGTGCACTGTAGTGAGGAATAAAACTGCAACTGGGAGGGGACAGATGGAGCAAGGGCCATGTCCCAGCCTTGGCAGCAGTTATTAGTCCATTTATGCAACTTGCAATTATTGAGGACACACTGAGTGCCAGGAACTATTCTAGATGCTGGGATAGAGATGAAACTTCCATCCTCATGGAGCTTAAAATTGACTGGGAGACCAACAAAATATAAGTAAAATATATAGTATTTTGAAAATGATAATTACTGTGAAGAAAGTAATAAACAAGGAGGGATATAAGAATAACAGATGCCAGAGTGCAGGGGTAAGTGCCAATTTAAAATCAGGTGTTTGGAGGAAAACAGAAAGGAGATGACAAAGAAAACCAACAGAACCCACTGGATTTCTGGGACAAGTGTTCCGCTGAAGGAGAGGTCTGCCCAGCAGGCTGAAGACAGCAGGGAGGACTCGAGGGGCAGAACAGGAGGGTAGGAGCGAGGCCAGAGGGAGGGTGTGATGGAGAGGGTAGGGATAGGAGCTGAAGCTTTTCTCCCGGGGAAAGGAGCCATCAGTAGGCTTCAGGAGGTCCGCACTTGTTTCAGCCCCTCTGCTCCTACTGCTCTGAAAATAGACCCTGGAGGCACGTGAGGAGAGGGTGCAAGATGGGCGGGCAGACCCAGCACGTGGGTGTTACAGCCGCGCCGTGACCCACCCCCAAGTGCGCTGAGGCGACAGCCGCGGGGAGAGACAGGGCACAGAACAGTGCTTCAGACGGGCGCGGCCTTCACCAGGGGCGAGGGCCCGAAGGCCCGAAAGAGAAGCCTAAAGATTTAAATAAACTTGACAGAGCCTCATGTCGAGGACCTTAAGGCAGTTTAGCAAAGCACCACGTTGGAATCACAGCAAAGCGCCTTTAAAATTCCTCAGGGCTTAAAAGTGAGGCCAAAGGAAATGAGGAGTGTAAGGGGCATCGGAGAGGGTGTCGTAGCTCAGGAGCAAGGCCGGCGGTGGCCACCGGTGTGTGAGGGGCTCACAGAACCCCAGGCCCCAAGGAGTCTCAATGGGTGGGAGAGGGTGTCGGCAGTGGACTGCCTCCAAGAAACAAGGCAGAAGAGGGGTTGTCTCACCCAAACCCCAAGGCTGCGCTTGGTGCACATGCCAGGAGGTGGTGGGCTGTTCAGGTTGGGGAGGTGTGAGTCGGAGGACAGGGGTGCGGAGGGATGGCCTCAGCAAAGCTTCTTTCTGTGGGAAATCAATGAACATTCATTGAAGATGATCCTCCCAAATTTAATTGCAAAACGAAGACCAGCTCCAGGTGACCGTCACCTCCTGCCCCTGACGGGCGCTGAGAGGGAAGTCAGTCCTCCCGCCTCCTGCCTCCTGCTTCGCAGAGGGGGCGGCACCCACCTCCTGGCCACGCACACCCCTCACCTGGACACAGCCCCCTTCCACTACAGTCAGAGCTCCTTTTGTTAATCTTCTAGATCCTCCAGAGCTCAACCCCTTGCAGATGCCCGAATCTGACCACCAAAGGAAATAAAGGAGAAGAGAGAGGGCCCACCCCAATACTCCTCATGCATCAAGGTGTATAACTCTCAAAACGCCCGAGGCAGGTCTTGAAGGTAACGATTTGAAATATGAACAAACTGAAAGCAGTCAAGTTCCTTGCCCAGGTCACCCAGCCAAAGTTCTACAGCCCCCAGCCCTGCTTGCCGCATTCCCGGGCCGCCTCCCCTGCGGGCGTGCGGGGGCAGCCTCCAGCTGCGCTGTCCCTGGCCAGGACACCCGTAAATGTTCCCTATGGGGCAGTCCAGGGGCTGCTGCTGTCCCTGCCGCCTGGCCCAGCCCGCAGGTCCCTGAGGACAGGGAATGAGGGCAGGGACTTATATTTTCCAAGCACATCCTTCGTGTAAGGTTTTGTACTCAGTCTGTCATACATAGGAGTTTGTTCAGCCCTTGCTGCAGGTCCACAAGGAAGATGTTTCCATGAGGAGTCTCAGGATATGCACCTGGCCCGGGAGCAGCTTTTCTGGAAGGCAGGGCAGCGCCCTGAGTGTTTCCAAATGCCATGCGCACTGCTGACTTCCTTGAGTCTTGGGGGGCCTTGCTGGCTCAGCTAAGGCTGAGGGCAACTCTCTAATGCTTTGCATCAAGAGTCCCAAAAATTAAATTCAGAAAATCAGAGTCAGAGCCCTGAGGCGAGAGGACACCGAGGAGCAACCTGGGTTTGGTACTCTTGCTGATTTGCGACCCAGGATGGACTGTGACCTGCTCACTTTCAGGATTCAAGAGTGACAATGCCTGGGGCTCCAAAACCTGGCTCTGCTGCTCACCGGCCACGCGACCACACACTCGCTGCCCAGCCTTTTGTTTTCCTCCACTCTGCCTCTATTGGGTATCAGAATTTGCTTCCCCCCAGGCTTCTTGTGAGGACTAAAGGGCACACTGTTTTATAGCATTTAGCTTGTCATGAGCTGAGTAAGTCCTAGCAGTGGTACTGATTGCTGAGTAACTAGTACTTGGAACCATGGTCATTTCATTGTCAATAGCAATATGCTTCCAGGGTCACATTTATTTGGAATTGTTTGGAGTCACTATTGGAAGGAAGAGATGAAAAGGCAAGAAAAGGAAAGGAGACAGGACAGGAAAGCTGTTGAACAGTGCTTGAGAATGCTGCTTGGACCATGCGTGGGACCTTGCATGGGGCCATGCATAGGAACATGTGTGGGACTGTGCATGGGACTGTACGTGGGACTATGCATGGGACCTTGTGTAGGATCGTGTGTGGGACTGTGCATGGGACCTTGTGTAGGACCATATGTGGGATCATGTGTGGGATAGTGTGTGAGTGTGGGACCATATGTGAAACCATGTGTCAGATGATGTGTGGGATGTGTGGGATCATGTGTGGGATCGTGCATGGGATTGTGTGGAATTTTGTGTACGTTTGTGTGTGAGACCATGTGTGGGATCATGTATGGGGCCGTGTATGGGACCATGTGTAGGATTGTGTGTGAGATCATGTGTGGGACTATGTGTGGAACCATGTGTGGGACTAGGTGTGGGACCATGTGTGAGATCGTGTGTGGGATCATGTGTAGGATCATGTGTGGGATTGTGTATGGAATCATGTGTGGGGCCTTGTGCAGGACCATGTGTCAGACCATGTGTGAGATCGTGTGTGGGACCATGTGTGAGATCGTGTGTGGGATCATGTGTGGGATCATGTGTGAGATTGTGTGTGGGACCACTTTAGCCCAAGATCACTTTCCCAGGAGGCAGTGGGGCCCAAAGGTGAGGTGATGAGCATCCAGAACTGGGACAGTGGTGATGTGAAGGAGAGGAAGACGAGCCGTATCTTGTGTGCAATATCATTTGCTTATGTAAAGTGCTATAAGCCTGGTGCCCAGCAGGGCATCAGCATGGTTGCCATGGCTGGGCTGAGGGTCTTCACCTTCACTTCTGCTTCACCTAGACGCCAGTGATCTCCTGTCTGGCCGGCCAGCCCCGTACTCAACATGGGCGGTGGGACAGGCTGCCTGGATGTGTTGCTCGTGCAAATGGAGTAAAGTTTTCTGCTTGGCACTCCTCTCCCTCAGCCCAGCCCTCACGCACACCCTTCTATCCCTCTGCAAAATCCTTTTCAGCTCTCACAGCTTTAAGAATTATTATTTCCATTGTACTTGCTACTGAAAAACACAAAAGAGAGAATTAATTCTAATCCTCAACTCAGGCTGTGGCTTTAATTATCTTATTTAAACCATTTGGGTTCCTTAAGCCTTTTCTATTGGTGGCCTCCGGACAATCTTCCTAGCACCTGATGTCCATTTTAAGCGAAGTTTTCATACCTGCTGATGAATGTGAGGTGAAGGGAACTTTGCTTTAAAAAATACATTTATCAAAACATGATTCTCATTTATGAAGTCTCAGCTTTAAGAGGCTGCCAGGAGAAGGGACACTTTGGAGAGTTTTCTCTCACAGGGGAATGGCATCAATTTAGAAAACAGGAAGGCGTGTGGAAGTCAAGCTCACTTTAAAATATAAAATAATAAATTTTTAAAACTGCCTTTGTCAGGCTGAAGGCAGCTCACCTGCTCATTTGTCAAATTCATGATTCTTATTGCCAACAAAATGAGAGAAACAAGAGGAGAAGAAGAGGAGAGAAAATATTCATTTCAAAAGTGAAAATAAAAATCTTTTTAAACTGATTGCCAAAGCTCCATCTCGGTGATGGCAGGTAGCACATTGGAAATTTGAGTCATTTTGTGGTAGCCCCTTCACATACATCATACTTTGGAGAGCATCGATGTAGATGTGGTTAAAGATGGGAAAGAAGCATCATTAGAAGGCCCGTGATCCAGAGAATAGGCCACCCCGAGGAGAAGCCCAGTTATGTGCGGATGTCAACCACCCTTTAGTCTGCCTAAGAGATGCCCTGACCCCTCATCTATTTGCGTAGACTTGTCTCTTATCACTCCAACCCTTCTCTCTAAAAATTTGTGCTTGCATCATGTCAGGGTACATCTTCCAGTTCTCCTGCCATCCTGTCCCTAACATACCAGGTTGGCTCCCCCATGCTTTCCACTCTCACCTCCTGCAGCAACTCCCTAGCCTTTGCCCACCCAGCAATTCAGCACAAATAAGACCTTCTTTGTGAAACCTTTCCTGACCCACAAACCTTTTTCTGGAGGTTTTAGACTGTGATCCAGCATATTACATATCTTCATATTAGAACCCTTTTCTATTCCCACCATGGAAATGTCACCATGGTCTGTATAAGTCCACAATAAACAGAATAAAAGACAGCCTCTTTCACAAAACAATCTCTACCCGAGAGTCGTGGACCAGGGAACGAGGTGGGGTATTAACATAAGGTTGCTAATATTTTATTTTGACAAGTAAAGGCATTTTTTTAAAAAAAAGAAAGAAAAAAAAGAAGAAAGAGAGAGAGAGAGAGAGAAAGAAAGAAAGAAAGAAAGAAAGAAAGAAAGAAAGAAAGAAAGAAAGAAAGAAAGAAAGAAAGAGAGAAAGAGAGAAAGAGAGAAAGAAAGAGAAAGAAAGAAAAAGAAAATGCCTCCATCTACCGTCATCATTTCCTAAGAGACTCACAACCACGCGCCTACCTCCACCACCATCAGTGGGCTACACATCACACACTTAGCCAACAGGTGCGGATAAATGGATGTAAAAATAAACATGATTTATAGAAAATAGGCTCCACTGAGCTAAAAATTATCTCTAACAATTTCCTTAGCTCAGTGTCTATTGATCTGGCTGCAGGAGAAGTTCCATTTGTCAGAGGGGCTGTGGCCAAGTAAACAGCTTACTGCCTTTGTGTGACCAAGTGAGCTTGTCTGGAATACATGGTCTTGTAAGTCTGCATATACCTTGCCTTCTTGCAGACCTTAAACTCGGGTTCTACAATCTTGATACCCCACTGCTACCAACAGAAGGGCACAACCATTCTCCAGTACCTCCCAATGCCCACAGCCGCGAAAGCTCAGATGTCTGCCATCATCCCAGGACCATGCACATCCCTGAGGAGGCTCCAGCTCCAAGAAAATTAGTAAATGGCTCAGTGTCAGCTCCCTCTTCCTCAGCCCCCAACTGATAAGCCTAATTCCAGTCCTCTCATCTCTTAATCCTCCCACAACATGGCCTGTTAAACGTCCCTAATGTTTGACTCTTAACATAGCTTCCTCCAGCTCAAAAATATTTAATGGGTTTTCATTAGGCACAGAAAAAGGACTCCATCCTTAGACAAGTACTAAAAGGCTCCCACATCCTGACACTGACATATCTTTTCAATCTCAGTACCTTCCCGCAGTTTGTCTTAATTTCCTTGCGGCCTTTTCAGCATCTGCTTTGCCTCCTAGTGTCTGTGTCCTGTCTTCTGTTTGAGAATGGGCCCAGTGCCTCTCTGACCCCAGCACGGAGTCCTGCAGATACTAACCCACATTACAACTGCTAGAGGAATCAGTAAGGTGTGCAGGCACAGGTAAGTGAAGTGCACCTTTACTCAGTTACTCATATTGTGATCTACCACAGCACTTAGCATAGTATTAGGTACATCATAGGTACTCAACGCATAGGACTTGAATAAGGGAAGGATAGAAGTGGGACGTCAAGAAGAAAGGAAGGTGGAAAAGAAGGTTAAGGGGAGGAATGAGCTCAAAGGGGATCAAGATTTAAACTATTTGACAGTCCCATCAATTTAGATTTAATGTCTTGGACCACAAGGCAAAAACTGGGTGGACAATGCTATGAGAGTGAGAGAAATTCAGAAACTATGCATCAACCCTGTCCACAATCAGAAAATAGGGAATAAAGCCTCTAGTCACAGCTTGTTGGAATCCCAGTTTTCAGCAAAGGAGAAAAAAATTGCTGAAATAAAGGCAAGTGAAGGTCAAATGCCCAATGGCTTCCAACTGACCCTTGTGTTCATATGCCTTGTGTCCAGATCTTCTTCCATATGTGAGTTCTGCTAATCAGGAGCCCAGACCATCATCAGATACTTACTTGTAGTCCCCCAAAGGCAGCAGCCACACAAAAACACCAACTGTCTATAGGTGGTTCTTCTAGAACTTCTTTGTGATTGACTTTGGTGATTTCTCAGAGAGTTTCGACTTGTTCACCTGCTCCATATCTCCAGGACACCCAGGTGGTTACTTTACTATGAACATTCACCTCTTTCTTCCAGACCTTGAATTACTTCCTCCCATAACAGCAGGAGGTTTAATCACTATAATAAATCTCTAACTCCACAGCACTCGTAATGGGTATCCTTCGTGATTGAACTCTGACTAATAGGAATGAGGAGACCTCTATACTTCCAGTCTTCTTTAGCTAGGAGGCAGGTAGCCTGAGAAAGTCGCTTATGGATCATTTAATGGATCATATAAATACAGATTGTTTCTCATGTAAAAGTAAATATATTAACATGTGTTCAGAATTTGTTTTAATCATGTATGATAAGACAGAAGTCACAGAACAATGGTCATGAAGGAAGAAGTTTACATTCATAGATCCCTAAAGGCAGGAGACATGCCATGAATGCTGTACCATACGGGAAAGGACGAGGAGTGGTCAGGAGGCAGAGAGGGGTGAGAAGGGAGAAGATGACCCAAGGCCTTATTGGAGTTTTTGTAGGAAGGAATGTGTAAGGCAGGGTAGCTATGGTGAGTAAGATTGAGATTAGATAGTTTGAATAATTTTTGGTGGGCTTTAGGCCATGTGAGTGGTCCCAGGTTGCCCAGTATCTGGTCCTGGGTTGATTTAGGGCAGGGGGGATATTTGCTTTTTGTGTGTGAGAGTTTGACAAAGGAGGTGGTTTGCAGTGTGGGCTCTGGGTTGGTGAATATTAAAGGCATACTAAAAAGAGAGAAGTTTACTGTCTCTAGGCAGGCCTTCTAGGATGAAGGCCCAAAATGTTAGATCATCAATACAGAAAATAAGAATATATACACAATATAGGAGAGATGACTATAGGCACCCAGACAACAAAGCGAAGATCTGAGGAGAATCAGATCTAACAAAGTTAAGATCTAAAAAAACTAAGATCTGAGGGAGCAAAACTGGTTCCTGCCTGGCCAGGCATGGCTCAGCAGTTGAACATCAACGTAGGATCCAGGAGATCATGGTTCCATTCCTGGTCAGGGCACATGCCTGGGTTGCAGGCTCGATCCCCAGTCAGGGGCATGCAGGAGGCAGCCGATCAATGATGACTCTCATCATTTATGTTTCTATCTCTCTCTCTCCCTTTCTCTTCCTCTTTGAAATCAATAAAAACATATTTAAAAAAAAAAAAAAGCCCCCCCTGGGTCCTAATCACTATATATCCTTTGCCCTCAGAGCAAGGGAAGATGTGACGTGCCCAGCTGGATTTCAAAATTGTTATGAGACAGTGATATTTATATGATTCATATTTCCTTCCTTTGTGGACATGAGTCTCTATAATAGTCAGACTATGCCAGTTCCACATCACTGCATTGGTCACCAAATCAAGATGAACCTTACTGAAGAACTCACCCCAAGAAATGACACATCAGGATAAATTTTTCATACACACTGGACATAACTAAATGACAAAATCCTGGACCCTAAGTCTAAGTCTGATTGAATAAGACTTTTGTAGTTCCTGGGATGTGGGGAAATATGTTTTGCATGGAGGAACGTAAATAATTTGTGACCACGGGATGAACTGCGAATGATAAAAGGTGGTGGTATTTTTTGCCACTCGCCTCATATAGAGGTGAGACCTATTACCATCCCCTTGAATTGGGGCTGGCATTTGGACCTCCTTTGGCCATGGGAATGTGGTGGAAGTGACCTTGCCTAGCTTTCAAGTCTGGACCGTAAGAGCTTCTGTTACTAGGAGCACTTCCTCTTGGAGCCCAGCTGCTGCACTGTAGCCCAAGCAGCGTGAGGAAGTTGGGTAGAAGACCAGCAAGCTACTGTTGTCAGCCCCGGCTGAGCCCTTGAGAACAGCGCTGCCAAACATGAACCGTGTGAGAGTCCTCTTGCTTTTCCAGCCCAGCCAGGCCTGCAGGTGATTGTAGCCCCAGCCAATGAAATGAGGAGCAAAACAGCCCAGCTCAGCCCTCAATGAGCTATGGGACTGTGAGAGATAAGTGGAGGTCATTGTTCTTCAGCCATTGTGGTGGGGAGAGTTATATCGCAATAGATAGCTGAAACAACAAGAAAACAGCAAAACTGGAAATACCTCAAAAATATAAATTATGGATTCCAGGCTTTCCCCAGTACACATTCTTCTAAGAGCCTACTTGCCTTTACCCTTCTCCAAAAAATTACTTCTCTCTAAAAGAAGGAGAGCCACAAATCAGGCTTTTGGATGAACACATTGGACACATTAGATCTTTTCTGTATCTGAACAAATGTTTTCTGTCCTTTGGGAAGTTCTCTTCTCTGATTCTTTATAAAGAAATACTCTTAAAATGAAAAATATTAAAATATTTTTTGGAGATTGATGGTCCTGGATAGAGGAGTAATAAGCATGCTATGGGCTCTAGCCACTCTGTTTTCATTTTGCTTTATATTGCTGCTGGCAAATCTACATAATATAAAAGTATATCTCCACACTCTTATACAAAAATTTTAAATTTCCTTTTATAAATTGATGCCTCTGAATGAAGGGGTTGCATGGTTTATCTGGTTCTAGCTGCACTGTTTTCATTTGCTATTGTGCTGCTTTGGGCAAATCTGCATGTCATAATAGGTTATTTGTGTCTGCTTGCCTGAAGCTTCTTAAGGTCTTTCTAAAGTTGCCTAACATGTGATTAAGATTGTGCAGGAGAATCATCATGACTTGGGATCCAGGTGAGGGCGACCTAATTTGACTGGTGCCCTCGAGCTCTTACATTCTTCAGCCAGGGAGAGTGACTTTGAGTTCTGAGGTGCATACAGAAGTAGGTTGCCAGCACTGGTTAATAAAAATGCAAAACATCCAGTTAAATTTGAAGTTCAGATAAACAATATTTTTTTAGTACAAGAATATCCGTTGTAATGTTTGGATATACTTAAACTAAAACATATTTAGTTAGGTGCTCTCTATTTCACCTGGCAATCCCATCATAAGTCTCAGGAAGGTATGGGTAAGCCATGTGTCTTTCCTGTGGTAAGTGGTATACATCACTTATTTATTTATTTTTTAATCCTCACTCAAGGATATGTTTATTGATTTTGAGAGAAGGAGAGACGGAGAGAGAGAAAGAAAGAGAAATATCAGCCGGTTGTTTCCCATATGCACCCTGACTAGGGATTGAACTTGCAACCTAAGTATGTGCCCTGGCAGAGAATTGAACCCACACCCTTTTGGTGTATAGGACGATGCCCTGCCCAGCCAGGACTAGGGTACACATCATTTTAAAAACGGTGTCTCTTTTTCTACATCTGTGGGATCCATAGTAATGTGGCTGTGTTTTAACATGTAGCATGGAAAAGGTCATGAGACTCTGGGAACCCAGAGCAATGGGGAATGTCTGGCACATCTAATGGGCACTTGTAATACTTATAAAGATGAGTATTTCACATATGTGAAATCATGCGACCCTCCACAACCCCAACCTCACCACTTGGCTATGAGAAAATGGACACTTGGAGAAGGACTTGCCCAGGTTCACACAGCTAGTAGCTGGAGGCTCAGCTCTCTGAGCAGAACTAGCTGACTCCCAAGCCCATAGCCCCACAGCCTCACAATATGCTGACCTCTAGCGAGGCATGTGGGGGACTGGAGGGTGTGAGGAAGGAGTCAGGTTCTTGCTCTTTTGTGCCTTCAGTGTGTTCCCTTGTTGTGTGACATTCAAGAGGCCTGCTGATGACTATCAGCTTCATCAAGACCAATGAAGGTGAAAGAGAACAAGGGAAGATGTGGTAAAGGCATAAAATGGGCCTATTTTTTAATAAAAGGAGGAATAACCCCTCATCCAGTGACTCTAAGAGACCCTCGTGCCTCGGCCTTGTCACATCGGGACGTCAAGTCCTCTTCCCTGGACAGGGAGGGGATGGCTCTGCTTTGTACCTGTGGGATTCCACGTGAAAGAAAGTCTGTGTTACATTGAAGAGTCCTTGGCTTACATTGAAGAGCCCTTGGCACAAAGTAGAAATAGTAGGACTTCTTTCTGAGGCTTCAGAAGAGGCCTGTCTGTCTCGGAATATTGCAGGAGGGATGAAGAGAGGAGACACAAGGACACGGCGCAATGCCAAGTGAGTGATGGCCCTGGGGCTGTGAGGTTCTGGCCCATGCTGCTTGACAGGAAGAGGAGCCTGGCAAGCAAAATTTAGAAATTTAATTATAAAGAGGTAGTAAAATATATTACTTCTTGCAAAGGTTCCTTTCTCAAAAGTAACAAACCAAGACTTGGATCCAAGGTGTTAGCAGATTGGTATATTTTTTATGAAAGACTGATGTCTCTTAGCTGGGGCTTAGGAACTCAAACCTAGCTTCTGTTTTCTGTCACTCCTCTTCTTACACTTGAGAGCTGGGAATGAACCAGTTAGCATTTATCCTTGAGCTTGACCTAAATCATTTTCTGGAAAGTCTCTGACAGGAAGGGAATCCCATGGCCCAAAGCTGAACAGAGTAAATGAATCACAGAAGGTTTTGTCCCTGCAGAAGCATGTGGTCCTGATGCTACTGGGGACCAGGATATGGGATAAGGGTCCTCTGTGGCCTTCAGCCACTCATAGATGCCATTCAGGATGCTTTCTTCCATGAGTCCATCCTGGCTTGCATCAGCACCCAGAATTAGGATTTGGGAATGCTTACAGTGGGCAAAAAAACAGTAAATTCACTAAATGAACTTGTGCTTACATATTGATCCCCAGATAATTGTGAAAGTATCTCTCCTGCTTTCTGAAAGACATTCATGTGTGTCTTCTGCATTTATTTCTGAGATGGGAGATGGGATATTTCAATAAATGCTCACAGCAATCCATGACTCCCTGGATAGAAAAGTTGTAAATTAAGCTTTACTGCTTCAGAAGACCTATATGAATGACTTGATGTTTTGGGTAGGTGAGAAACTGCCTCTTATTGTTTGATTTTAGGACAGTTTCCAAGGTGCAGGTGAATTAATATTTTGAGTAGCAACTGTATGCCAGGTAAGTGCAGTGCCAGGATCTGACAGGTCTATGCCCTGTGGTCTTCTAATCCACTTTGTGATGTGGCCATGAGCCTCCCTGGTTCCCATGTGAGTTACCTGGACTGAAAAAAAGATGGCAGGCACATTAGGCCAGGCCAGCTTTGCCAGGGAGCGAAGCAGGAAGCATACCTACCCAAGCCTCCTGGTTCCAGGGCTATGCTCTCTGTTGCCTCTCCTCTGCTCCACTGAAAAACAATTGGTTCCTTTGTTATTGGACTGGCACCCTGTCCCTGTCCTCACCACTGATAACTGCCTGAATTTGTTTGCCCGGGGCCTTCTCTTGTCCTGGAACCATTTTATTATCCTCACCAAAAGTTAGAAGCATGGAAGAATTACTCTTCCACGTTCAGGACTCCTCAGCCATGACTAAATCAGTTGGTAGATATACCCACTCTCTTGCTCTCAGTGAGGCAGCTCTGCGCATTGGACATACTGCGTCTAGTCCCTTCTGAGGCCAGGCCAGTCTCTGACATTGGTAGCTGCTTTGCTAACTTGTCATTTTTGGCTGCCTTACTTTTCTTGTGCCATTTATCCATCCCTCTAGCAGTGCTTCTTATGTCATCTCTTATATATTATAGTTTCATGGCCTAATTTTGAGAGAACTCCCAAAATGTGGCTACAAAGATGGAGGTACCGAAGAAGTGGTGTGTGTGTGTGTGTGTGTGTGTGTGTGTGTGTGTGTGTGTGTGTGTGTGTGTGTGTGTGTGAAATGAAAAATGTGGGAGAGGGTGATGGTCTAAGACCAAATCTACCACTCCTGTAAGATTTCTACTTTTTCATTTGTAAATGCTATTTTAAAAATCCCTACCTTACAAAGATTTTGTAAGTATTTAATTGCATGATGTATGAAAAGCTGCTGCCCATAATAAGTGTTCAATAAATGTTGAGCAATTATAGAGCTGAAAGCTCATGACCTTTGAGCTTGACCTATATTCAAAACCTGGATGTAAACTCTAGATCTGTCACTTTCTAACTATATGAGTTTGGGTAAATCACTCCAAGTCTCAGTACTTTTAGCTGTGCAAAGGGCATAAATATATACTCCCCACAAAGCTGTGCTAAAGACTGAAATAAGCAGTGTGTTCAAAGTAGCTACAGACAAGACACTGCACACTCCCAGATTATGGGAGCACTTCTACTCCTGCTTTGTCCTCCTCTCCAGGGCGCAGACAGAGCCTCCTGGGCAGAGTAGCTTCCCAGCCTTCTTAGTCTACTCCAGTGGGACTTAAAATCACACTTACAGCTTCTCTGAGTGATTGGTAGGCATTTGATGATGATTTTATCACTTGTTAGAGGTTGAAAGTCACTCAGTGATTAGCTGAGTCCTTCCATTAAAACCCAATGCCCAAGATATACTCTAATTACCCACAAATTCCTGTTAGGCTTTAGAGTATAATTGCTATTCATGGTCCAATTAAGGGGCCATTGCAAGCAAAGAAAAAAATGTTCTTTATTGCTTCAATTTTGAAGTTCATGCATTTTGGATCCTTAATCGGTTCCTGGTCTATAGGGTTCCCACATTGTGATGCCCGGGCTGCTGCAGTGAGGTCTCCCTGCCAGACTTTCTGCTCTCTGGCAGACAGCAGAGCTCTGCAGGCTCCAATGCTGTGCCATCCAGATGGCAGAGGGACAGGACAAGGGGACCTGCTCTTTCTGGTGTGTTTAAGACCTTTAAATAAAATCATGAGGGAGGAGATTAAAGATGGCAGTAGACTGAGTGGAAGCTACACTGACACTACTGGTCCAAACTGGAATGAGAATTAAAATATAGAAAAACCATCCTGAATAATCAACTGCAACTGAACACGAGCTGGAGAGCACCCTCATAACCAAGGAGGAACGGGGAGACCACATAGAGGCTGGTAGGAATTGTGAAAGCGAGAGGGCTGGCTGGGCTCCCATAAGCAGCAGCCAGAGGGAGATCTCAGATGTGGGGGGTTCTCACTGAGGACTCTGGGGCTTAAACCCCAAGCTTGTCTTCCCAGTCAAGAGCACCAGAACTGAGAAAGGTGCCCACATAACATCTGGCTGTGAAAGAGAGCCAGGTTTCTCTCTGCCAGGAAGAGACAGATGGAAAGGTAGGCACCCTCTTAAAGAGCCAACAGAGTTTCTTGTGCAGCCACGCACCTTGGGCTCGAGCAGAGGGAGGTCAGAGTGGACTGGAGGTATGTAAGGAAAATCTAGGGTTGTGGGCTCTGAAGATAGAGCTCAGAGGGCAGCCCTCTGGATTCCTGTGTGGAGTCATCCCCCCATACTGCAGAGGACATCTTTCACAAGCAGACATTTACCTTCCAAGCAGCTTTTGCCAGAGGGGGAACAATTGCCTCACCCTGCTGGAAAATCTGTTGCCCAACTCCATAGAATTTCTACAGCTAGAGGCTCATTAAGAGGCTGTTAACAGCCAGCTGCCCCACCCTGTGGAGTTCCTACAGCCTGATGCTTATTAAGAGAATCAGATTAATCAGCTTACAGGTAGAGGCAGACCTCAGAGGGCTTTGAGTCTTTGTCTGATCTGCTTCTGGACCCAGCCTTGGAAAAGCAGACTTTGGTGTGCATCTTGGTCCTGTCCAAATGCATCCAGCCCCAACGCAGGGGACCTCAAGCTGTGTGTTGTTGATAGCTCCAAACAGGGCACTTAAGGCCAGTCACAAACAGCATCTGACATTGGCCTGCACCAGAGACCTTCCAAAAAGACTGAGAGTCCTAGCAGGTCTACCTAATACATAGAAACAAACCCAAATAGGCAACTAAAATGGGGAGACAAAAAAACAAGCCCCAAATGTAAAAACCAGAGAAGTCTTCAAAAAAGGGCTAAATGAAATGGAGATAAGCATTCTATCAGATATAGAGTTCAGAATGCTGATTGTAAGGATGCTCAACAGCATGTAAGAAATATATATAGAAACTATGAAAAGTGACTAGTCAGAAATGAAAAATGACTTAGCAGAAGTAAGAATACATTGGAAAAAATAAACAGCAGATTAGAGGAAGCTGAGGATCAGATCAGTGAATTAGAAGACAGGGTAGAAAAAATCACTCAATCAGGGAACCAAAGGGAAAAAACAATTAAAAAACAAGAAGACAGTCTAAGGGAGCTGTGGGACAGCGTGAAACATAACAATATTAGCATCATAAGAGTGCCAGAAGATCTAGAAAGTAAGCAAGAGTTAGAGAACTTGTTTGAAGAAATAACCTGGTCAAGGAAAAATCACACAAGTTCAGGAGGCACAGAGAGTCCCAAGCAAGAAAAACCCAAAGAGGCCCTCACCCAGACACATCATAATTAAGATGCCAAAAATTCAAGACAGAGAATCTTAAAGACAGCAAGAGAAAAGCAATCTGTTCCCTACAAAGGAGCTCCCATAAGGCTGTTGGCTGACTTCTCATTAGAAACTCTACAGGCCAGAACAGAATGGTATGAAGTAGTCAAGGTAATGCAAAACAAGGATCTGAAACCAAGACTACTCTATCCAGCAAGGCTATCATTCAAAATAGATGGTGAAATAAAGAGCTTCCCAGACCAAAACAAGGCTAAAGGAGTTTGTCACACCAAACCAGCAATGCAATAAATGTTAAAGAAATAGAGAGACATAGGCATAAAGAATTAAAATGGCAATAAATAAGGACCTATCAATAATAACCTTAAGGGCTTTAAGGGAAAAATCAACAGCAATACAGTCATAGTCGTGGACTTTAACACCCTACTGACTTCACTGGATAGATCTTCCAGACAAAAAGTCAACACATAAACAGTGACTAAATGACACACTAGTTCAGATGGATTTAATTGACATTTATAGTACATTTCACCCCAAAGCTGCAGGATATACATTCCTCTCAAGCACACATGGGACATTCTCAAAGACAGACCACATGTTAGGACACAAAACAAGTCTCTACAAGTTCGAGAAGATTGAAATCATATCAAGCATCTCAGATCACAGGGGCATGAAATTAGAAATCAACTACAGTAAAAACACTCAAAAACTTTCAAACACGTGGAAGCTAAATAGCATGTTATTAATCAATAAATGGGTTACCAATAAGATCAAGAAAGAAATCAAAAACTTTCTGAAAACAATGAAAATGAACACACAACAACCCAAAATCTATGGGACACTGGGAAAACAGTCCTAAGAGGGAAGTTCATAGCACTGCAGGCCTACCTCAAAAAGCAAGAAACATTTTTAGTAAACTATCTAACCCTACAACTGAAAGAATTAGAAAGCTTCCCTGTGAAGCCGTCCAGACCAGGGCCTTTGTCTGCTGGGAGTTTTTTTTATTGCTGCTTGGATTTCATCAGTTATTATTGGCCTTTTCAAGTTTTCTGATTCTTCCTGATTCAGTTTTACATGATCTCACTCATATGTGGAATCTAATGAACAAAATAGACTGAGGAACAAAATGGATCCTGAGACACAGAAGCATGGAACAGATTGATGAACCTCAGTGGGAAGGCGGGGGTGGAGGAGTAGGCGGGGAGAGACTATTTGAAGAGCTTATATGCATATAAGTATAACCCATGGACATAGACAATAGTGTGGTGCAGGCCTTGGGGGAGGGGAACAATGGGGAAAAAAAGGGGGATATCTGTAATACTTTCAACAATAAAGATGAATTATTAAAAAAAAAGAAAATCACCTGGACTTTTTAGAGTTTAAGTTACCAGGATGGGGGGCATCTGCTAGGTTGGAACCTGGCTCTCCCATGAGGGAAGGCAGTTTGCAAATGCTTAAGAGAAAAGCAGTTACGATATGATTCAGAGGCTGAGAACTGAAGCAGGTCTGGGTTCATATACCTGTTCTACAGTTTCCTAGTGGTGTGGCATTTGAAAAGATAGCTCTCAGTAGTCCAGCATTCTCACCTACTGTGAATAGTAAATTTGTAAGGATTAGATGAGATAATGCATGGAAAACACCTAGCGCATAACAGTCTCTCAGTAAAAGCTTCATCATCATCAACAATACCACCACCAATACTACTTCTCAAACTTCTACACAATTGCCGTTTCTCAGCAGATAGTTCAGGATGGGATATACCTGCTGATAGTGGCAATGGCACCTACAGAGCATAACAAAATTCTTCATGTTTAGTTTTAAGCAACAGTAAACAGTGTTCTTTACTGAGTACATCTGAGAGCATTCAATCCAAGACTTTGTCTTGTAAATCTGAAGTAAGAGTTATGAGTAGCATAAAGCATAGCAGCCAAGGGAATAGACTTTGAAGTTAGGGACTCCTGGGGCAATCACTTAGCTCTGTATTATAGGCCTGGAGACTCTCAGTCTCTGCATCTATAAAATGGGAGTAATAGTGCTTCCTTCATGTGAGGATTAAGTGAGGTAGTGTATGAAAAGTGCATACTACTAGGTGTCCACTTAAACATTCAGTAAAGGTTAAATCATCATCATTATTCTTATTTTTATTTTTAAAAAAGAGATGGAGTCATACTATTTCATGGAAGCTTCCCAAAGCCTCATTTCAGTAAATTTACTGAATCCTAAGAAGAGAACAAATATCTGCCCAGGAGCTTCCCTGGGGAAACCTTGGTGCTATTACACCGCGAGGTGATTGCGGGGCGGGGAAAACAGGTTCCCCTGTGGCTGCTTGTGCCCCAAACTCACCTGCCTATGCCTGAGGACTGCGAGGAGGGGGGGCTCCCGATTTGCCACTAAGGGACAAACCAGCTCTTCATGAGGAAGGTACCTTTCTGAGGAGTGGAACAGATTTCCAAGAAGACAGGAATTTGGGGAAATTCAGAACGTGCCAAAGCAGGGACAGGTGGGGACTCTGGCTTGGTGGTCAGACCCTCGATCAGCAGGCACCGTCCCTTTGTCAGAAAGGACAGGCTTGCTGGACCTTGCTTTGCGGGGCATTGTGTTGGGTGCCATGTCCAACCTCCTGGGGTGGCCTCAGCTCCCAATCCCATCTTTAGAAAGAACCAGGAGTGTGGAACAAGCCATGATCCCTGAATACTGCCCAGTTGGCAGGGACTGGCCCAAGGGCTCTCACCTGGAGAAGACTCCACCAACTACCTGCCTACATGCCCAGAGAAGTACCCTTAAGGGTTCCTTCCGTTGCCTTCCAGAATCCAAAACCCAGGCCCACAGCCCTCGCAGATGAGGCGCAGGCCCCCACGCTGCTCTCCTCTATTTTCCCAGGATTCCTTTCATGCTGAACAGAATGGCCATTTTGCTGAGCTTGGCCCATGGTTCCCAGGTTCCCCTTGGTGAGGCTTTATCCATTCACAGGCTAGGCCATTTGCTTCCTCTGCCCATTTCCCAGAGGCTTTTGCCTCTAATGTTCCTAGGCTTTTCCACTAATGCTGTTTCCTTGTGCATAGCACTGATCTCTGCCAGCCCTCATTTCTTTTAATGATGCTCTGAGAGGGGAAATGTTCCCCTGTTTTGTCACGCGACTGATGCTGGCCTCATTTCAGAAGTAAAAATGGTCTTGATTCATGATGACCTACGAAGGGCCAGTCCCAAGGATTCCAGGCCAGTAGGACCCCTATCTAAAGAGGCGGGTGTGACCGGGAGGCAGGCTGGGGCAGGGGAAAGAATGAGGCTTTTGGCGTTGAATAGGCAAGGGTTTTGTTATAGCTCTGCCACTCTCTCCACATCTGGTCTTGCAAAGTCATTTAACTGCTTCATGCCTCGGCTCCTTCAGCTGCACAATGGAGCCGGTGCTTCAGGACACCGGGAGGTCGTGTGGGGCTCTCAGCAGTGGCAGCTGCCCTATTCCACCCTGGCTTCTCCAGACAGGAACAAACATCACTAAGTGCAAACATCTCCAAATTATAAAGGACCCTTAAAATAATCCTCTGTGCTTACTTGCTTACCTCTCTCTCTCTTCTAGATTGTGGGCTTCTTACAGGCAGGAGCTATATGTCATTTTCATCTGTATCGCCAGTAATCACCAATCAGTAAACATCTATTGAACTAATGCAAATGCCAGCTGTGCACTGAGGCTTGAACGAGGACAGTGGCCCCTATCACAGGACACTGCGCAGCCATGAATGGATGCTGTCTTAGCCTGGGGAGAGGGTGGGCTCAGGGGGCAAGCGACAGCCTCGTCCAACCGATGCCCTGAGAGGAGGGCAAAGCAACTCCAACGAGGGGTGAGGGGTGTTAGTCCAGGCTTTGTTCTCAGAGACCCGGGGCTGCATGGAGGGTTGGAGGTTTCGGTCCGAGGGAATGTGGGAGCAGAGCTCTGAGAGCTGGGCTGGGGCAGAGGAGACTGCTCACTTTGGGGGAGACAGGAGAGAGCACCGAACAGACTCATGACTTCTTATGCAACGGGTTTGAGCTATTTTGCTGTGGCCCTTCTACGAGTCTTGATATAAAATTCTTTACAGCAAGTGAGTTTGCCAGTGTTTGGAGGTTCCTTTGGAGCCCCAGGGGGATCGCAGTGCAAGTAGTCACTGTTCTCTGAGCAAGCGTGCACGCACAAAGGGCAGGAGGAGGCAAGTGCTGACCCCTGCAATCACAGTCCAACCCCAGGCTTCCCAGGACTCGGTCACAGGGCCCACAGGCAGAACCCTGCCCTGCCAGGGCCACCCCCTCATAAAGGGCTGGGCTCCACAGGCATCGGGGCACAGGCCCCAGGTAGCCCTCCCTGGTGTCACAGCAGAGGTAGAGCCCGAGAAGAGGGGGAGGAGGGGAAACGGAGGTGGCCGGGGGCCTCGAGGGGAAGGAGGAAGGAGGTCAGCCACAATGCAGTGGTGTCTGTGGTGCAGGCGCCTAGCCTCAGCCTGGATCGGTTTCCATTTCCAAGGCCCAGCGAAGGGGAGAGCCTCTAAGTTTTTCTGAATGCTACGCATGGGGAGTGCCCCTGCTGGGAGCACACGGAGCAGCTGCTGCGGCTCAGACGAGGAAGATGGTGACTCCTCGCTACCTCTCAGCTCCCATCGCCAGCCATGGATGGGAGCTACTTCCTTGCAGCCACTGAATCATCCAAGGCTGTGCCTTATCTCTGATGTGTCCACAGCTAGCCTACAAAATTGTTTAAACGAGAGCCACAGTAAGGGCCTTGTGGAAAGGGCAGCTCCCCAGGGGCTAGTTCAGGCCTGTCCAGGCCCAGGCAGGGCAGGCTTGGGGCCTGCCGTCACCTCCTCTGTTGCTCCCTCCAGAGCATCCAGGCACAGTCATCCAGCTATCAGGTCACATTCTATACAAGGAAACAGGTAATAAAAAAAGCACTTCACATTTGAAAATATTTTACAATTGCCAGGGTGCTTTTCATGCTTGTCATCTGGCTCAGTCCTCACAACACCCTTCTCCGTGAGGCAGGGAGATATCTTATTTGACAGACAGAAGCACTGTGGGACCAAGGCAGCTGCCCAGCAGCCCACAGCAGTTTCCCCAAAGTCCTGCCTCTGCGGCCTGTCTCCCTGGGAGGCGGGGTGAGGCACGCCCTGTCCCCACGGCCAGGGGCAGGCTGCTTCCACTACCAAAGTGCCTTCACCTCCAACTTAAGTGACAGCTGGATTCGGTTCCGCTCCTCCTAATATCTCTGTCACCATGTGCCCCGCCGTTCTTTCCTAGTGCAGACTGCCGTGTCCCCCACCATCAGCCTTTCTCACCTCCACCGACTACCCATGCTGCACACGGAAGAGAGCAAGATGACAGGCGCTTTTCCTAAATCACAGATATACGACCCAGACTTCTCTGGTGGCTCCAGGCTGCAGCCTGGCTCCAGATATGTTACTGAGCTCTCAAGTGCTGCCCCTTACACACCCCTGAGGGCTCTCTGTGCCTCAGTGTCACTGGCCTAGGACCTGTCCAGGCGTGCCCAGGAGGCCATGCTCCTTGGCGTTACTCACACAATTGTCTTCGTAACATTGTGGTAATTGTCATAATTGTAATAATAATAACAGTAAGGAAATTAAGGACGGTGGTGGTGATGATAAGCATATTTTGTTTAGTTGACCACCATAGTATTTAACTCATAGATCTACTCAAATATCCACCGCATGGCATACCCCATGTGGAAAACAGAGTTTCCCTCTCATCGTCAAATCTCAGGTCAAATGTTCCTTCCTAGGGAGACCCTCTCTGACAGCCCTCCTGGAAATCACCCTCCCTCCCCATCTCATACTGTTCTTATCATCCCGTGTTTTTTTTTTAATTTATCTTTATTGTTGAAAGTATTACAAATATCCCCTTTTCCCCTAATTGATGCCCTACCCTCTGCACTCCTCCCTCCATGCCTTCACCACAGTATTGTCTATGTCCATGGGTTATCCATATATGCACATATGTTCTTCAAATAATCTCTTCCCACCCACTCCCTCACCCCTGCTTTCCCACTGAGATTCTTCAGTCTGTCCCATGTTTCTGACTCTCTGGATCTATTTTGTTTATTAGATTCCACATATGAGTGAGATCATGTAAAACTGAGTCAGGAAGAATCAGGAAACTTGAATAGGCCAATAACAACTGATGAAATCCAAGCAGCAATAAAAAAACTCCCAGCAAACAAAAGCCCTGGTCTAGATGGTTTCACAGGGGAACTTTCTAATTCTTTTAGTTGTAGGGTTAGATAGTTTACTAAAAACTGTTCTTGCTTTTTGAGGTAGGCATACAGTGCTATGATCTTCCCTCTTAGGACTGCTTTTGCTGTGTCCCGTACATTTTGGGTTGTTGTGTGTTCATTTTCATTTGTTTCCAAGAAGTTTTTGATTCTTTCTTGATCTCATTGTTTAATAACATACCATTTAGCCTCCATGACTTTGAATGGTTTTGAGTGTTTTTACTGTAGTTGATTTCTAATTTCATGCCCTTGTGATCTGAGATGCTTGATATGATTTCAATCTTCTCGAACTTGTAGAGACTTGTTTTGTGTCCTAACATGTGGTCTGTCTTTGAGAATGACCCATGGGCACTTGAGAGGAATGTATATTCTTCTGCTTTGGGGTGACATGTTCTTTAATTTTCAATTAAATCCATCTGAACTAGTGTGCCATTTAGTCACTGTTTCTGTGTTGGCTTTTTGTCTGGAAGATCTATCCAGTGAAGTCAGTGGGGTGTTAAAGTCCATGACTATGACTGTATTGCTGTTGATCTCTCCCTTAAAGCCATTAAGGTTATTATTGATAGGTCCTTATTTATTGCCATTTTCATTCTTTATGCCTATGTCTCTCTCTCTATTTCTTCTTATTATTACAGCAGTATCTTTAACATTTCTTGCAATGCTTCTATTTCTACTTCTAATTACAGCAGTTCCTTTAACATTTCCTGCAATACTGGTTTGGTGGTGACAAACTCCTTTAGCCTTTTTTTGTCTGGGAAGCTCTTTATATCATCATCTATTTTGAATGATAGCTTTGTTTTGCATTACCTTGACTACTTCAATCCCTTCTGGCCTGTAGAGTTTCTGATGAGAAGTCAGCTCACACAGCCTTATGGGAGCTCCTTTGTAGGTAACAGATTGCTTTTCTTGTACTGCCTTTAAGATTATCTCTTTGTCTTGGATTTTTGGCATTTTAATTATGATGTGTCTGGGTGAGGGCCTCTTTGGGTTCTTCTTGCTTGAGACTCTCTGTGCCTCCTGAACTTGTGTGACTTTTTCCTTGACCAAGTTAGGGAAGTTTTCTGCCATTACTTTTTCAAACAAGTTTTCTAACCCTTGCTTACTTTCTACCTCTTCTGGCACTCCTATAATGTGAATATTGTTATGTTTCATGCTGTCCCACAGCTCCCTTAGACTGTCTTCTTGTTTTTTAATTGTTTTTTAATTGGTTCCCTGATTGAGTGATTTTTCCTACCCTGTCTTCTAATTCACTGATCTGATCCTCAGCTTCCTCTAATCTGCTGTTTATTTTTTCCAGTGTATTCTTATTTCTGCTAAGTCATTCTTCATTTCTGACTGGTCATTTTTCATAGTTTCTATATATTTATTTCATGCTCTCGAGCATCCTTACAATCAGCATTCTAAATTCTATATCTGATAGGTTGCGTATCTCCATATATTTAGCTCTTTTAGTGGAGAATTCTCTTGTTAGTTCACTTAGGGGTTTGTTTTTTGTCTCCCCAATTTAGCTGCCTATTTGGGTTTGTTTCTATGTATTAGGTGGATCTGTTAGGACTCAGTCTTTTTGGAAGGTGCCTGGTGCAGGCCAACATCAGACGTTATTTGTGACTTGCCTTGAGTACCCTGTTTGGAGCTATCAACAGCCCTTGGCTTGTGGTCCCCTCTGTTGGGTCTGGGTGTGTTTGGACAGGAGCAAAATTCACAGCAAAGTCTGTTTTTCCAAGGCTGCGTCTAGAAGCAGATCAGACAAACACTCAAAGCACTCTGAGGTCTGCCTCTGCCTGCAGGCTAATTTATCTGATTCTCTTAATGAGCCTCAGCCTGTAGGAACTCCACAGGGTAGGGGGAGAGGCTTTCCAGCAGGGTGGGGCAATTGCTTCTCCCTCAGGCAAAAGTTGATTGGAAGTTAAATGTCTGCCTGGGAAAGATGTCCTCTGCAGTATGGAGGAATGAGTTGGCACAGAGGGGTGCCCTCTGAACCCTATCTTCAGAGCCCACAACCCTGAACTCTCTTCACACTGCTCCAGTCCACCCTGCCCTCCCTCTGCTGGAGCCCGGGGTGAGAGGCTGCACATGAAACTTTGTGCATTGGCCCTTTAAGATTGGGCCTGCCTTTCCAGCTGTCTCTCCCTGGCAGACAGAAACCCTGCTGCTTTTAACAGCCAGATGTTATGTGGGCACCTTTTTCAGTTCTGGTGCTCTTAGCTGGGAGGCCCAGCCTAGGGTTTAGGCCCCAGAGCCCTCAGTGGGAACCCCCCAGAGCTGATATCACCTTCTGGACGTTCAGCTGCTGCCTGTGGGAGCCAAGCCAGCCCTCTAGTGTCTCCACACTTCCTACCAGTCTCTATGTGGTCTCCACTTTTCTTCCTTGGTGATGAGGATACTCCCCAGCTCGTCTTCAGTTGCAGTTCATTATTCAGGATGGTATTTCTATATTTTAGGTGTAATTCCAGTTTGGTCCCAGGAGAATGTCAGTGTACCTCCCACTGAATCCCCCACCATCTTCAGTCCTCTTTCATCCTGTTTTTATTGTGTCTCAGCTCATCGTATTGATGAATCTGCATGGTAATGTCCTATCTCCAGCCCCAAGGCCACTAGCAGAATGAGCGTCATTGGAGCAGGGACGAGCTACCAGGTCTTCTCTCTGTGACCCTGTCCCTAGAACACACAGGACCATTTGGCTGACAAGGAATGTGAAGCTCAATTCAGTTAACTTGTCTAAGGTCAATCAGCTACCAAGCAAGTAGAACCAAGATCTGAATCAGGGTTTCCTGACCCTAAAATCACCTTCAAGTTTTAAGGTAACACCATCCAGAAACTTTCTTTAGTGTCCCTAAGACTGTTTGTCTCAGTACAGTGCTCACAAATCCTCACATGCTCACTGTCCCAGAAATTACTCTTTTCTTGGGGCTCATGCTATCATGTAACTGCCCGTTCATGTGTCTTTAAGTCTCTTTCTCTTTAATCCTCATCTGAGGATGTGTTTCTATTGATTTGAGAGAGAGAGTAAGGGAGAGAGAGAGAAACATCAATCAGTTGCCTCCGTACATGCCCCAACTGGGGGCTGAACCTGCAACATTTTGGTATATAGGACGATGACCCAACCAATTTGGCCAGGCGGCCAAGGCCCACTCATGTATCTGCAGACTGTCATCACTTGACATGAGGATTCTGTCCTGTTTACGAGATACCTCTAGCTCTTGGCATGGGAGCTGAGATCAAGACCACGCTGCTTTTTGTTGTTGTTGTTAAATATATATCTTTATTGATTTCAGAGAGAGGAAAAGAGAGGGAGAGAGAGAGATAGGAACATCAATGATGAGAGAGTCATTGATCGAGCCCATGACCTGGGCATGTGCTCTGACTGGGAATCGAACCCCGATTGCCTGGATCCTAGGTCGACACTCAACCGCTGAGCCACGCCCGGCCGGGCACACGCTGCCTTTTTTGAATGAGGTGTGGAAGGGAGCAAGTATCACGTGTGTGGGTTCTCTCAACTTAGTATTATTTTAGCCCAGAGCTTCTTGAAGGGTGGTCCCTGGATCATCCCTGAGAACTTGTTAGAAGATGCACAGACTCCACCCAGACCCTCTGAATCAGATTCTCTAGGAAGGGGGGTGGCCATGGGGTGTAAGACCTCCCCCCCAGGTGATTCTGATACAAGCTAAACTTTGAGAGTCACTGCTGTGGATCAAGGACTGACACCTTTAAACAAACTTAACATAACTCTGCTGAACCCCATAGTCCCTCAGGTCACGCCATGTCAGAGTTGAAGGCAGCCGAGATGCAATCACCAGACCCTACTGGAGAGTCAGCCCTGCCCACCCCCCTGCCCACCCTGCCTCACTTGCACAGACAGGCCCTGCCCTGTGCAGTGTCGTGACAGCTGTCCCTCTAAAGAAACTCGTGCCCATTGGCAAGAGCACTGAGCAAAGTTCTCCCTCCCCCATACGCCCTCCCACCTCCTCCACACAACCTCATCTGTATCCAAGCAAGTCATCCTAATTTCCCAGTGTCCAGATTCCTAGCTGGCCTTAGTGCCTCCTTCGCTGGCTCTGTGACTTGACCTACACCTCCTCTCAAGTGCCAAGCTGGCCCTGCTCCTTCAGGTTCTGGTAAATGTCCTGCTTTGCTTTATTCATTTATCTTACCTGCTTCTTGCTAAACGGGGTTCATATCCCTACCGAGATTCCTGACACTGGAACTGCCACCCTCCTCCCACACCAGTCCAGATGGTTATGGGTGTCCCCCTGGAGATAAAGGGGTTGGGTTCATGGTTAGTTTTCTGCATAATCAGGCACCACAACTACTTATTTCCCAGAGACCTGTCTGCACTGGGCCTGGCTACTCTCTGATGCTGGAGCTCTGCATAAAAGCCAACCTGCCTTGGGCCCGGGTTCCGGAGTGTGCTCCTCCCCAGTGAAATGAACTGTGACTCCAGCACCCCTCTCAGTGATGAGGACCTCACTCCTTGCCACAGAGTCCATTCCATCTTCCAGCAGCCCTGGCTGTCAGGATCACCCCATCTGACCACAGTCTGCTTCTCTGAACTTATGCCCATAGCTCCTGGCTCTAAAGTCCAGTTTAGTCTACCAACCCTGACCCAAATTATTCCCTGGTGCCTCCCAAGTTTCACTATTGCTCTAGGTGTGCTCAGAGCACTATCTGGTATAAGCCTCAGCAGCTCTCCGTTTCATCTTTAATGAAACCAAGGCTATGAGAACTTGCACCAGTCATGCAGTGCTACAAGCAGGCTGCAGTTGTCCCAGGTTAGGGATGGAGATCTCTGTCCTGATGACAGATGGGACAGGTCTGTGCAGATGTGTCAGTGACTGCCTGGAGATCCCCAGAAGCTTAGCTCTGAACACATGAAGGTTCCTACGTAAGAATAGCTTTATTTTATTTTTATAACATGCCTCATGGAATTGCAAGCTTGGAGGTACATGGAAAGCACACAAAATTTCTCAAATCAGTGCAGACATGTTATGAGGGCATGAGAGAAGAAGAAGCCTGACAGGAGTGAAGTTTCAAAGAATAGGGGATGCAGAGGGGCGCCAAGTGCATGAAGTCTTGAGTAGAACATACCCTCGTTAAGACCATTAGTGCTATCATTTTGTCCACATGTATGAGTTCCTGTGGGTTCCAGCCCTCTGGCCATGTGAGACCTCAATCACCTAAGTAGTAACATTGCGAAGGGCCTGACTGAGCCATGGATCAGTGAGCTCCTACCCATCAGTTCATTAGGTTTGGAGACCATCTTGATTTCCAGGGATAGTATTGAAAAGCTGTCCTATAAATATATCTGGAACCATGAGTTCTGGAGCAGACAAACCTACATTCAAATCTTGACTACTTATTAGCTCTAGGACAAATTATCTAACCTCTTAGAATCTCGAATTTCCCATTTTTAAAACAAGTAAAAGAATGTATACCAACGACGTGTTCAGAAGAGGAGAAGATGTAACATTTTTAAGGTGATAGCAAATGTTTTCACTGGTATTAAATGCAGGCTAACCTTTTGCCTGCATCTGTAGGGTTTCCTTATCACCGCATCCCAGAGTCATGGGATTATTACCTAAGTCTCCAGTCACATAACTTGGATTCAGGGACCTGCTCCATGGCCCTTCATGCCCTTTCCTGGTAGCTGGCCCCAGGGGCACTTTTCCTGCCTCCTTTGAATCCCGATCAAATGAACAGATGCCTGGTTGTTCCACCACTTCCACCCAGCACCTTGGGGACCATTCTTGTTTGCAACCTAGGTCAGTCTACCCACTTGCAGCTAGGCTGGGCTTACAATGATCCAGAAGAGAGAACTTAAAGGTTTAAAATAGCCAAAACGCCACTGGAAGGGGAACTAATGTGTTTTCCAGCTGCAGGAACATGCATGCTGTTAAATTTCAGATCTCAAGAATGTGGCCCGATGTTCCTCTGATGAAGAAAGGTGGAAACCAGGTTCCCACAACTTAGAGTTTGACTGGTCAGCCTGGCAAGATAGGACCTGAGGAGGGGGCAGAGACATCCTATGGTAGCTGATGGGTAGAAGAGGAGGTGTCCTGGTGGAGCACATACTTGACACCCAAAACGAAGTATCCAAGGAGATTCCAGACTAGCCTGGGACCTTACCATGGAAAGAATTCCTAAGGTAGGGAACAGAACTGGATATGGCACCATGGCTGAGCCCTAGGACCAGAGCTTATTCGAGCAGAGTTAACTGGGCCCTAAAGCTGGAGAGGATTCTTGCAGACTGGGCTTCTCTTCAGATTGTCTTTGAGGTCTCCACTCCCACAGTGGTGTCCACCTGTATCCTGAAGTATGAGCTCTTGAAGTCTCTCTGACTTAGCCTGGCCTGTTCATTCTGCCGGCATTGCGCCAGTTGGAGAGATGCCTGCTTTCTAAGCCCTGGTCACCCGAAGACTGGTGATGTGCCCCAATCCAATTGACTCACAGTGACCAGGCTTAAGGACAAGCTCCACCACAGACTAGCTGAATGACCTAACAGCAAGTTTTTAGCATCTACAAACCTCAGTTTCCTCATTTGTAAAATGAGAAAGGAGTCATATATATGTTCACAATGTTAGATTAAATAAGAAAATTAATGGAAGTCTTATAATGCCATCTGACCCACAGTAGGATTATTAGATGTTGTATCATAAACATATTTTACCTATAGTTTTGGGGTAGGAGTGTCAATAAGAGTTATATTTTATATAGCTATGGATAATTTGTTAGAAATCCTCTTAATGAAAAGACACCGTGTCAGCTTCATGAGCAATAAAAGGAAACAGAGTGTAATTCGCAAGCTCAAGGGATTTATGAATGAGCAGGAAAGATAAGAACAAAGTGGTTAACATGATGTCACGTGAGACCTAGAGAAAGAAATATAATTTCATGTCACTGAAGGAGAAGAGGTGACTTGTGTTTACCAAGTGGCTACTCTGTCTCAGGAACTGTGCTGGAATTTTGCAAATCTCATTTCCCAGGACCCTCCCAAGTGCACTGCAAGGTGGGGTCACTGCTTTCCCCATTCATTAGTTGTGCAAACTGAGGCTCCCAAGGACAGATAATTTTTCAAGGATCCCCAACGAGTAGGTGACAAAAAGGATCCCATACTGTGTGACCAGTAAGCCCTTCTCTTTCTGGAATAGCCCATCAACCCTAAAGAGGGAGAAAGTAGAGAGGAAAGATGTTTACATTGGCCTTAGAAAAAGAGAATTGTACCATTGTTGCAACTTTCTGCACAATAGGGAAACTATGAGGAGAAGGTCGGTGGGAGAGGTGTGCAGGTTTTAAAATGAAAACTGTGAAACCCAACTGCAGCTTCTCTCATCAGTGCTGAGTAAAGTGGGTTCTACTGCACGGTAACCCCATGCAGGGTCTCTGATGGCTCAGAGAGGAAGCATCCATGGCGATTAATTGGAAATCGGCCCAGAATATCTTCATGAATAAATGGGCCATGGATCTTTTCCACACTGAAGTCTCAGAAAATAGATCATAGATAAAAATAAAATTATAAAAAATAAATATATTTTTTAAAATAAAACAGTAAAACAAAGGCAAAAACAATTTACTTGGAAACATAAGGAATGGAACCTTGTAGATAGAAGGCGGGAGGAAGTTGCATTCGCACAGCAGCTAAGGTGCCAGACCCTGTGTTTGGTGTACCCTGACCGGACTTTCTACAGCAGTACCCTGAGCTGGGACGCACTAGACCTGGAGGAAGGCAAGGTTCCCAGAGCATCTGGTCTTGATGTAACAAGGATATAATCAGGGAGTGTCAGGGCCTAATATAAGGGAGAGCATGAAAGGGAAGCCCACACCGGGTGGGGGAAGCGCAAGGTAAAGGGCTGGGATGGGGAGATGGAAAAATTGGTCCTGGTGAAGCTCTATTAACCTCTGAACCAGGGACATGTGAAGTCTGTCCATCCCGGCCTTCTGAGGTTGTGTAAGCCATTGCATCTTCTATTTGGTTTAGTTCGTCTAAGTTGGAGTTGTGATTACTTATAACCAGAAGAGTTCTAGCTAATGCAGAAGTAAACTCATTTTATATCTCCAACAATGAGAACAATGCAAGGCATGTAGGAGAGGCTCAGACATTCCTGGAATGAGTGAATAATACGCTTGATCCTTACAAGCCATTATAAGCAATGACTCAGAAGTATTATGGCTACAGTGAAAGAAACAGAAATAAAAACTCTTACCTCTTGATTTTGAATTCAGTGCTTCTTCAATTATTTTACATGGACTTTTTCTAATTCGAGAAAAAACCTTATGCCCCTAGTATATATGGAAGGATGTTTCTTTTTTAAAATATCTTTCTATGTTTAATGATTTTTTAAAACTCTCCACAAGTACTTGTTCATCATAAGAGATCGACTCGCTCTACCACACTCCAGTTCCATTCTCACAGTTTGTAATGTATCCTCATAGACTATCCTCTATGCATTTATATAAGGTTAACTAAGTACAAAGTTGATGATAATCTTTGAATTAAAAATAACATCTTAATTTGCTTCAAAATAATGTGACAAGCATCTGGGAGGCCACAGTGACAGGGGTCAGACGAAACAGGGCAGACTGCTGACAGTCGGAGTAGGGCAGGTACTGGAGGCTCCTCACTGCTCTCTGCACCTTGTGAATGTTTGATGGATGAAAACATACAAAAATCAAAACAAAATTATTATAAAAGAAGAAAGTGTACAGTGAAAAGAACCGACAACAAAATAAAAGAAAAAATGAGAAATTAACATCATATCCCGAAGGCCCCAAATTTACCCATTAAGTGTGTATTCTTGTATAGTATGTCTTTCCACATCTTTCTATGCATGTAGACAAACACAAACACACACCACAGAACTTGAATATTTTGCCTTTTACTTAACCAAAATTAGATAGGAGTATACATTTTTTTATGTAGATACTTTCTGTTTTTGTTACTGTTTATATTACTATTTGGGAGGAGCAATCTCTAACTTTCCATGTTTCCATGTCAATATTTGATGTTCTTTGTCTCAATAAATTTCATATTCAAATTTTTCTAATCATCTTGAATAATTCATTTATTTGTTTACACGCTTCCAATGCAGGATCAAGTACTGTATCCAATTTTTATGCCCTTTAAAACTCATAACAGAAAGCTTCTGCACAGCAAAAGAGACCATCAAAAAAACAAAAAGGGAGCCCACTGTCTGGGAGAACATACATGCCAATGATACATGTGATAAGGGGTTAATTTCCAGAATATATAAAGAACTCATACAATTTAACAAAAGGAAGACAAACAATCCAACTAAAAAATGAGCAAAGAACCTAAACAGACACTTCTCCAAAGAGGGCATACAGATGGCCAAGAGACACATGGGAAAAAGTGCTCAAAGTCACTCATCATCAGAGATGCAAATTAAAACCACAATGAGGTATCACCTCACACCTGTCAGAATGGCTCCATCAACAAATCCACAAATGACAAGTGCTGGTGGGGATGTGAAGAAAGGAGACCCTGGTGCACTGCTCTTGGGAATGCAGACGGGTATAGCCACTATGGAAATTGTATGGAGGTTCCTCAAAAAATAAAAATGGAACTGTCATGTGACCCAGTGATCCCACTTCTGGGAATATATCCTAAGAAACCCAAAACACTAATCAGAAAGAACTTATGCACCCCTATGGTCATAGCAGCACAGTTTACAATAGCCAAGATCTGGAAACAGCCCAAGTGCCCAGCAGTAGCTGAGTGGATAAAAAGCTGTGGGACATTCACACCATGGATACTACGCAGCTGTAAAGAAGAAGAATCTCGTACCCTTTGGCACAGCAGGGAGGGACCTGGAGAGTATTATGCTAAGTGAGATAAGCCAGGCAGAGAAAGACAAACATCACATGATCTCACTTATACATGGACTATAATGAACAAAATAAACTGATGAACAAAATCAATCCAGAGACATAGAAGCATGGCACAGACTGAGGATCTCAGAGGGAAGGTGGGGGTGGAAGGGTGGGGGGAGAGATTAACTAAGGAACTTACATGCAAATACACATAACCCATGGACACAGACAATAGTGTGGTACTCTGGGGTGGGAGTGGGGAGGAGGGGGTCAATGGGTATAGAAGGAAAATATCTCACCATGTTAGAGGTCATAAATGGCAAACCCTCAGGCAATATCATACTCAATGGTGAAAACCTGAAAGCTTTTCCTCTAAGATCAGGAACAAGACAAGGATGTCCACTCTCACCACTTGCTCCACATAGTTCTTTCTGGAAGTCCTAGCCAGAGCAGTCAGGTGAGACAAAGAAAAGGCATCCAAATAGGGAAGAGAAAAGTAAAAGTGTCACTTTTTGCAGATGACATGATTCTGTATATAGAAAACCCTAGGCTCCTCTCAAAAAAAAAACTATTAGAAACAATAAACAAATATAGTAAAGTTGCAGGATACAAAATCAATGTACAAAAATCTATTGCATTTTTAAAGCGACAATGAAATTTTAGAATAAGGATTTAAAAAAAAATAATTCCTTTTGTAATTGCAACAAAAATAATAAAGTACCTGGGAATAAACTTAACAAAGGATGTGAAGGACCTGTATACTGAAAACTACAAAGCATTATTAAGAGAGATTGAAGCAGACACAATGAAATGGAAAAATATTCTGTGTTATTCTTGGATTGGAAGAATCAAGGTAGTTAAAATGGCCATTTACCCAAAGCAATATACAGATTTAATGCAATGCTCATCAAAATCCCAGTGATATTTTTTAAAGAAGTAGGACAAAAAATCATCAGATTTGTATGGAACCACAAAAGACCCCAAATAGCCAAAGCAATCCTGAATTATGACCTCTATCTTCAAGTCAGTGAGACCACAGTTCTATTCTTGGGCTTTCCTTCCCTCCCATGGAAAAGTCATTCTTTGGAAAGTGACTAAAAAATCTGGGGTGATTGTAGAGCTCAGCTCATTTGTTTCTCTTCACCAGAGATCTGAGCTTCCCATGTGAAATAGTTCTTTCATATATTTTGCCTAATTTTCCACTTATTTACAGAAACAGAGTAAGCTAGTATTTAGCCAATCTTGGTTAAATAATAGTTTTGCCTTTTAGGCTCACTTCCCCAAATGTATTTTATGGACAATTTTAATAACAGAACCAGTTGTTAATTGCTTTCTTCCATTTCCTATTTACTTTAAATAAGGTTTCATAAAGTCACTAGAAGTTGGATCATTATAGTTTATAATCCTTTTCAAAGGAAGGAACACACTGTGCTGTGACTGGCTTTCATGTGATCATTGGGCAAAGGTCTGATCCAGCATGCTCTGATTGTTAGATATTCATTTGGTTTTCAGAGTTGCCTGATTTTACTTAGGAAATAAGGGCACACATTTTAAAAATGTTCCATGAACTTATTGAGAGAAGACAGAAATGGATGTCACTGAAATTTCTTAAATTATGTAGTTAACATAGTCATAGCTATGGGTTTATAACCCATCACTTCTTTTTGGCATGAGTGTCTTTCCCACAATTACATAATGATAGGCTATGTTGACCCCCCGCCTCGGAGCCATGTGAGGACAGCCACGCAGCACGCCTCCCTGCGTCTCCACTCCCGGCTTTCCCGGCGCAGGGTGTGGGTGAGGTTGTTCCAAACAGTGAAAGGACAACCACATGTGAAACAGATGTGCAGACGCCAGACTCGCCTCCAACATGCCTCTCAGAGATCTCTAGAGTGTTAACAGTCACATTTTAGCAAACTTTAAATGAGAAGAAGAGGAGAAAAGTAAAGCAGAAGGTACAGGCAGCCAAGACCATTATCAGAGTGACTTTAATCTCAACCAACAGTTGAGTTCTTTCTCCTGCGATCAGAGCCCTTGGGTTCCTATGAGGCCAGCACAGTGAAATATAATCAAAGAAGATGGAAGATCAGAAATTTCTTTTGATCCAGAAGTAAAAGGGATTGCTCTGAAAGTAACATACTCCTTAATTAGTAACACTCCATATCACCTTGCTTCCTTCTCTGCTCAAATTGGGAAAACATGGATTACAGCAGGGGCTGTAAAACAGTATTGTGGTGAATTCAACAAATATAGGGGGATAGGGACCTCCAGTTCTCTTTCCATCTAGAAAAATAAAGAATAAGCTGGAAAAAACTGTCGGAATTAGCAGAATTAACTTTGACAGAACTCGAGAGTCTAGTAAAAACTTACAAAAACCAGGAGAAAATTTAAAGAAGAAGAAAGGGGCTGCACCCTCCAGAATGTCAGAGGCCATGAAAGCTGCAACCTGAGCAGCACCTGGTGCAAGTTGCAAGTAGCATAGGGAGCAATAAAAATCTTATCCTCAAAAAACTGTTTCTCAGATTCAACCTGCCTGGCAACTTTCTCAAAGTGTGGCACAAGGGCTGGCATTAGTTTTGCCTGGCATAGAGAATTCCTAGGTTTGGATGCCTTCCCAGGCAGCATTTAGTGGACACATTCTCAATAAAGTCCTGAAAAAGACTTTAAGCTTTGGCTCTGGCTGACCCTTAGGCTCCAAGCAGGAAGTGACTGCTAAGGCAGAGTTGTAAATGGCCTGGCTATGGATTGAAGAATTGAGCCAACACAGAGTCAACCTGTAAAGACTGGGAGATTTTTTTTCTTCTGTTTTTGGCCCCAGGTACTTAAGGAAACTTTCAAAACACTAGTTGATTATGAAGTGAACAGAGATACCAGTGGCCGCTTGTGGCAGATAACACAGACATTAGAGGAAGAATTGAGAAGAGTCACTAACAAACAAACAGCAACCCCATCAAACAGAGACACAGGCTCAAAGAGACAGAAGATTATGATTTCTACAGTTGCCACAGTAAAATATTCAGGAAGTTTGTTTTCCAACAAAAATGATAAAGCATGCAAAGAAACCAGAAAGGATGTCCTAGTCACAGGTAGAAAAGATACCAGAAACTGTCCCTGACAAAGCACAGGCATTGGACTTACTAGACAGAGAATGTATTAAATATGGTCAAAGAACTAAAGAAAACCACAGATAAAGTACTAAAGGAAACCAAGAGAATCATGTCCAATTAAGTAAACATACTAATAAATGGGTAGAAATTATAAAATAAAAAACTAAATGAAATTCTGGAGCTGAAAATTCACTGAAGTTGTTCATATTAAATTTGACTGTGAAGAACGTAGAATTAGACAGCTTGAACATAGGCTGAAGCTGCCTCCCCAGCGTGAGGAGCAGACAGAGAGAGGATGAGGGGAATAAGAGCATAACAAAGGTGTAGGACATCAAGCATAGGACATGTGCTTAATGACACTTGCAGAAGAAGTGGGGAGAGAGAGGAGCAAAAAGAATCTTTGAAAAAATATTGGTCAAAAATACGATGAAAAAATGAATGTACGTATTCAATAAGTTTAAGGAATTGCAAACAAGATAAAGTCAAAGTTGTCCACAATGGGAGAAATTACAGTCAAATTGTCAAATGCCAAAGATAGAGCCTTAAAAGCAGGAATAAAGAAGCTATTTATTATGTACAAAGGATCATCAACAAAATTAATACTTAATTTCTCTTCAGAAATCACAAAGTACAGGAGACAATGGGATAATCTTTTTAAAATACTTAAAGAAAAAGAGTGTCAATGAAATTCTATATTCATAAAAATATACCCTTCAAAAATGACCAAGAAAAAGATTTTCCTTGATTAAAACAAAAAAAGGAGTTCACTACTAGTGAACCTGTCCACCAGGAAATGTTAAGAATCTGTTAAACTAAGCTGAAAGCACATTAGACAATAACCCAAAGCCATGTGAACAAACAAAGGGCTTGGGCAGAGGTACCTCATAACTATAGACGTAAATATAAAAGCCAAGTACTTTGCCATTTTTTATTTGTATCCTCTCTTTTTGTCTCTCCTATGTAATTTATAGACAAAAGCATAAAACAAATTATTAGCCCATGTATGGACACACAAAGTCTGTAGATGAAGTTGGAATAATGACAACAAGGATTCCAACAGGCAGCGGACTGAATGGGAGCTACACTGACACTCTCCCAGGACCAAACTGGAATTAAAACTAAAATATAGAAATGCCATCCTGAGCCTGGCCAGGCTTGGCTCAGCGGTTAAGCATCAACCTAGGATCCAGGCGATCAGGGTTTGATTCCCAGTCAGGGCACATGCCCGGTTGCAGGCTTGATCAGTGACTCTCTCCTCATTGATGTTTCTATCTCTCTCTCCCTCTCCTTTCCTCTCTCTGAAATCAATAAAGATATATTAAAAAAAAAAAAAAAAAAAAGAAAAGAAAAGAAAGAAAGAAAGAAAGAAAGAAAGAAAGAAAGAAAGAAAGAAAGAAAGAAAGAAAGAAAGAAAGAAAGAAAGAAAGAAAGAAATACCATCCTGAATAATCAACTTCAACTGAACATGAGCTGGAGAACACCCTCATAACCAAGGAAGAAAAGTGGAGGCCACATAGAAACTGGTAGGAAGTGCAGAGGCGTGAGAGGGCTGGCTGGGCTCCCACAGGCAGCAGCTAAAGGTCCGGAGGAAGATATCAGCTATGGGGAGTTCCCACTGAGAACTTTGGGGCCTAAACTCCAGGCTGGGCTTCCCAGCCAAGAGCATCAGAACTGAGAAAGGTGCCCACATAACATCTGGTTGTGAAAAGTGGCAGGATTTCCACCTGCCAGGGAGAGACAGCTGGAAATGCAGGCCCCTCTTAAAGGGCCAATGTGCAAAGTTTCCTGTGCAGACACTCATCCTGGGCTCCAGCAAAGGGAAGGCAGGGTGGACTGGAGCTGTGTGAGGAGAGTCTAGGGTTGTGGGCTCCGGAGACAGAGCTCAGAGGGCAGCCATCTGGACGCCGGTACTGAGCCATTCCCCCATATGGCAGGGAACATCTTTCTCGGGAAGACATTTATCTTCCAGCTTTTGCCTGGGGTGGAAGCAATTGCCCCACTCTGCAGAAAAGGTCTCATCCAGCCCTGTGCAGTTTCTACAGCTTGAGGCTCACTAAGACACTGAATAACAGCCTCTGAGTGATTTGAGTTTTTGCCTGATTTGCTTCTGGACCCAGAGCTTGGAAAAGCAGACCTTGGTGCAATTCTTGATCCTGTCCTAACATACCCAGCCCCAGCAGAGGGAACCACAAGCTGTGGAGTGCAAAAAACTTCGAACAGGGTACTCAAGGCCAGTCACGAACAGCCTCTGACATCAGCCTTCACCAGAGACCATCCAAACAACAGAGAGTCCTAGCAGATCTACCTAATACATTGAAAGAAACTCAAACAGGAAGCCAAAATGGGGAGACAAAAAACAAGCCCCAAATGAAAGAACAAGAGAAGCCTCCAGAAAAAGAGCTAAATGAAACAGAGATAAGCAACCTATCAGATATAAAGTTCAGAATACAGATTGTAAGGATGGTCAACAGCATGAGAAAAGATGCGGAAACTATGAAGGAAATTAAGAATGACATAGCAGATATTAAAAATAAAAACTTTGGAAGGAGTAAACAGCAGATTAGGGGAAGCTGAGGATCATATCAGTGAATTATAAGACAGGGTAGAAAAAATCACTCAATCAGAGATCCAAAAAGAAAAAAACACTTAAAAAAACAGGAGGACAGTCTAAGGGAGCTGTGGGACAACATGAAACATAACAATATACATATCATAGGAGTGCCAGAGGAGGTCAAAAGTAAGCAAGGGTTAGAGAGCTTGTTTGAAGAAATAATGGCAGAAAAACTTCCCTAACCTGGTCAAGGAAAAAGTCATGCAAGTTCAGGAGGCACAGAGAGTCCCAAGCAAGAAGAACCCAAAGAAGCCCACGCCCAGACACATCATAATTAAAATGTCAAAAATTCAAAACAAAGAAGAATCTTAAGGCAGCAAGAGAAAAGCAATCTGTTCCCTACAAAGGAGCTCCCATAAGGCTGTCAGTTGATTTCCCATCAGAAACTCTACAGGCCAGGAGGGAATGGCATGAATTATTCAAGGTAATGAAAACAAGACTACTCTATCCGGCAAGGCTATCATTCAAAATAGATGGTGAAATAAAAAACTTCCCAGACAAAAAAAAAAGACCAAATGAGTTTGTCACCAGCAAGCCAGCATTGCAAGAAATGTTAAAGGGACTGCTGTAAGAAGAAGAAGAAATAGAGAGAGAAACATAGGCATAAAGAAATAAAATGGCAATCGATAAATACCTATCAATAATAACCTTTAATATTGGATTAAATGCTCCAATCAAGGGACACATGGTAGTTGAATGGATAAGAAAACATGAGCCAAATGTATGCTGTCTGTAAGAGACCTACCTCAGAATAAAAGACTCACACAAGCTGAAAACAAAACTTCTGTAAGACTTTAAAGGAGGAATCTACAGCAATACAGTCACAGCAGGGAGCTTTAACACCCCTCTGACTTTAATGGATAGATTTTCCAGACAAAATTCAACAAGGAAACAGTGACTCTAAATGACACTCTAGATCAGATGGGTTTAATTGATATTTATAGAACATTTCACCCCAGAGCTACAGAATATACATTTTCCTCAACTGCGCCTGGGTCATTCTCAAAGATAGACATGTTAGGGCACAAAACAAGCCTCTACAAGCTCAAGAAGACTGAAATCATATCAAGCATCTTCTTGAACATTTACACCATGGAATACTATGCAGGTATAACAAAGAATGACCCCTTACCCTTTGAGACCCTTTATCCTTGGAGGGACCTGGAGAGCATTATTGTAAGTGAAATAAGCCAGTTAGAGAAAGACTAGTATCACATGATCTTACTCATATGTGGAATCTAATGAACAAAATAAACCAATGAACAAAATACATCCAAAGACATAGAAGCATGAAAAAGACTGAGGGATCTCAGACAGAAGGTGGGGGTGGGTGGGTTTGGAGAGATTAACCTAAGAACTTATATGCATAGCTCATGGACATGGACAATAATTTGGTGAAGGCCTTGGGGGCACAAGTACAGGTTGGAGGGGATCAATAGGAAGAAAAAGGGAACATTTGTAATACTTTCAACAATAAAGTTAAAAAAATAAAAATAAATTAAAAAATATGTGACCACTCAAAAAAAAACAAACAAAAAACTGGTAAAGGGAGTGGGAATGATGCTGAAAAGTAACAGTTTTGTACACTATTGAAACTAAGTTGGGGTATAAATTCAAACTTGGTTGTTATAAATTTAGATATTAATGGTAACCACTAAAATAAAACTAAAAGAATACACAGAAAAAGAGAAAATTTTCAAAATCATATACCAGAAGAAATGGATAAAGCATCAGGAAAGCAGCGCAGGAGGGATGTGGGCATGATGAGCGGCGATGGACAGGGAGCACGCATCACAAGGACAGGACGCACCCGCCTTTATTGCTAATTATTGTGCATGTGAATAGTTCATATGCTCCAGTTAAACGTCAGTGATCAGGTCAGCAGAATAAATATTTTTAAAAATCATCTAACTAGTGTGTGCTGTCTACAAGGGACAACTTTTTAGGAAAAATGAAAGGATGGAAAAGATAATGTATGCACAGTAAACAAATGAGAGCCGGATGACGATAACAGATAAAATAGCAGACAAAACAGACTTCCAAAATATTTCCATACACAAAGGACATGCATTATATATTTCTAACAGGGTCAATTTATCAAGAAGATGCAACAACTATAAATATATATGCCCCTAATAACCAAACCCCAAAATATATGAAACAAAAGTAACAGAATTGAGGAGAGAATTAGACATTTCTGTAATAATTGTTTTTTACTTCTATACCCCACTTTCAATAATGGATAGAACATCTGGACTAAAAATCAATAAGGATATCAAAAACTTTAAACAAACTATAAATCACCTAGACATGACTAGTATATGTAGAATATTTAAACCAACAACAATGTAATGCACATAGATTTATATATTCCCTCAGGAGTGTTTGCCACCTTTTGCAATATTAGCATTAGTGAAAGACTGATGCTTAGACATATAAATCATCGAGTGTTACAAAATGATGATATTCTGGTTCTTTCATCTCTTCTTTATTCATTAGCTAGGACACTTCTAAAAGGAGAGACTTCGCCTCACCTGCTTCGTGGTGACCTAGTAGTACGGGGAGATGTCTTAACATGCTGAATTCTGCCCCTTTATTTTCAAGGTTCCAGAGGTGACCAAGGTAATTTTTTCTTTCAGTGTCACATTGCAATTTATAGTTTTATACAAATTTGATGTTTAAATTCATAGCAGAAATTAGTTTTAGTGATACTCAAATTGCACCACTTTTGGTCAAAAATTCACTTGGGTTGACTTCATGTTTGTTTGGCTGTAACCTTGCAGCCTTTGATAGAGTTCTTATTACCTGTATAACAAGACATTCCAAGATCACCTTGTGCATTTCCTGCTCCAAACTTGGCACCAGTCCTTCTGAAAGGAGCTCTGCTTCCTTCTGTGGGCAATGAACAAGGGAGCACGGCTGCAGCCTGTGGGCTACGGGCGCTCCTTCCTACCGGTTTATTATTGCATGCTTTTAAGGCATTTCTAGGTACCAAAGTAGAAATACAGGCCCATATACGTCTGTACCTACTTATTTATGTACATGTGTGTATACATTGTGTATATTTCTGTCCATCTCTCTGTCTGTCTAGCTATCTAGCTGTTTACCTATCTCTCTCTCTATCTAGTTATGTGTCTATAAAATTATAGTTTGAATCCTAGTTCTCTAAAACACAAGAATAATAGAATTAAATATTATATACTTACTCATCCATTGAATTGCAAAATACATAAACCCAACAATCTCAAAAACAAACAAATAACAAATAAGTAATAGCAGGATCACCAACAGTATGTTTGTTGTAGAAAGTCTGAGACTTTTGGCAGCAATGTTTCCCTCAGAACATATCCCACTAGGACATGCACAGACAAGTTGTCGGGGTCTAGGGTTATTTCCACTCACAATAATCAGCCACCACATAGACACATTCAGGTGCACTTGTTCTATATCCTTTTCAAGTTTTCATGGACCTGATTCCAAATCAATTTTATAAAACAAAACATTTACAAAGATGCCTGGTTTCTAACCCTGTCCCTCCTGCCATATTCCTGTCTCATTACTAACTGTAGTGACGCTCACACTCACACACACTTGACACTCTCACTTTTCTTAGGTAAATGGTAGCAAACTACACACTTTTCTTCCCCTTGTTTTCAGGCCACATGATATTTTAGAGAACTCTTCCAGTTAAGAGAGAGAGCTATTTCTCATAACTTTTCATAGCAGCTTATTACTCTACTGTGCAGTACCGAAGTTTATTCACCCCGCCTCCTATCTGAAGAAAGCAGGCCACTGGGGTTGTTTCAGTCCTATTGATATTTCAAATATTCCCACAAAAAATGCCCAGCACACATGACTTTATATTTTTGCTTGTGCATTTTTGGCATCGATTGCTAGAAGTGGAATTGCTTGGTCACAGGTTAAATGAACACATTTTCCTAGAAAGTGTCATCTATGGGTCGCCAGCTGTTGACTCACCAGCATCCCCACCAGGAAGCCGTGAGAAAGCCTGGTTCCCACGGAGGACGGCAGAGCATGTTGTCAGAATTTCCTGTGCTGCCATCTGCGAGCTGAGGAATGGTATCTGACTACAATTTCAACTTCCATCTCTCTTATTGTGAGTGGATCAGAGCCTGTTCTCAAATGGTTATGTGCTCTATGAGTTTTGTTTTCTATGAACTTTATGTTCATATTCTTAGTCCATTTTTTAGAGATAGTCTCATTTTTTCTCTATTTTTATAAGCTCTATGCATATTAGAAATATTGAGCCTTTTTGATACAAGTTACAAATAGTTTTCCAATTTGTCCAGTTTCTTTTTACTTTACTTGGCTTTAGTTTTGTAACCATGCAAATTTTTTGTGTGGTAGTGCATTCATCCATCATTTCACTTATAATCCCTGAATTTTGCATGATAGAAAAGATATTCACAGTTCCAGACGGGAAGGGAATGCCCGCAAATATTCTTGTATTATGTTTCCAGCTTTTATTTTGAAACAATTATAGATCCACAGAAAAAACGGGCTGTGCAGCAACATCTCATTGTGATTTTCATTTACATTTCCTCAGTGGCTAATGAGGTGCACAGCTTTTCCTGGTTGCCATTCATATACTTCTTCAGTAAACCATCTCCTCAAGTCCTTGCTATTTTATAATTGGACTATTTTCTATTCAGCTTTGTGCATCCTTCACATAGTCTAAATAGGAGTCCTCCACTCGACATGCGACTCTCATGTGTTGTCTCCCAGTCTGTAGCTTATCCTCTTGTGCTCTAGCAGGTTCTTCTGCAGAGAAATAACTTTGATGAGGCCCATTTTATCAATATTTTCTCTGAGGATCATACTTTTAGCATCATATCTAAGGCCTCATCTAGTCGTGCGTTCTAAAGATTTTCTCCTACGTTTTCTTCTAAAAGGTTTTGTACATTTTATACTTAAGTATGTGATCCATTTTGAGGTAATTTGTGTATAAGGCGTGAGTTTAGCTTGAGGCTTGTTTTTTGGCCTGGGGTGGCCAACTGCTGGAGTGGCGTTTGTTGAAAGTACTTTTTTCATTGAACTGTTCTTGCTCCTTTGTCAAAAATTAGTTCCACATGCTTGTGTAGAGCTATTTCTTGGATCTCTTTTTTGTTTCATTCATCTATGTATCTATCCCCCTGTCAACACCACCTGCCTTGATTACTACAGCTACATAGTAAGTATTAAAATCCAGCTGCTCCTCTCACTGTATTCTTTTTTCAAAAGGAGCAAGGAGTGAGTTCCAGGTTTAGCAGACATTTAAACGCACTCTAAAATTTCTATAAAGAAAATAGTGAGATATTGACAGACGTACCTTTGGAACTTAACAGAAAATCTATAAGTAGGCCTAATTGCATATGGAAATTTAGTATAAGATATCAGAAAAGTCTCAGATCAATAAAAGAAATGGACATTTAAATGAGTGATTTGGGGATAACAGAAAAATGGTAACATTGAGTCATCTCTGTAATCTGCACCAAGTTTCAAGGGGATCACAAAATTGAAATGCAGTCATGTAGTTACCAGAATAAAATGTGTAAATCCCACAATCTGTAAGTTGTGAAATATTTTTAATCTATTATTCAATCCAGAAGAAATAAATATCAAACAAACATAGATAGTTTTGATTATGTCAAAAAACGTCATATGACTAAAATATACCATATGCAAATTAAAAATATACCCTATGAAAATTACATACTGAGGAAGAAAGGTCAATACTAATGATACAAACTAATTCTGCATTTTCCTAACATACAGAACCCTTTAAAAATAGGAAAGAAAACTTCATAGAAAAAGAAACTAAAGAAATAAACAGAAAATTCATAGAAAAAGAAGTGAAAAATGTCTTGTAAACTTATGAAAAGATGTTCAATCCTGTTTACACACTAAGAGAAAAGTAAATTAAAATTACAATGAGATATTATCACTCACCCATCAGAATGACAGCCCCCTAACTTTGTCAATATACTGCATGATGAAGCTGTGTGGAGACAAGTGCCCTCACCCACTGCTGATGGCAATACCTAAAAAGTAACACATGCACATTTACCTGGGATGCAGAAGTTTCCCGAGAATCTTTCCTAAAGGTGCCCATCACAGTGGTTGCAAATTTTTTAAGATATAATTTATGCTCATCGCTGCTTCAAAATTTTTATAATTTATTATAAAAATTATTATTTTTATAATAATTTTGATCTTATTGAATGTTTAAATTTAAAAAAAATATATACCTTCATATCACAATTAGCTTTATTTAAAATTGTTTTTAATCCTCACCTGAAGATATATTTTTATTGACTTTTTAAAGAGAAGAAGGGAAAGAGAGAGAGAAAAAACATTCATGGGAGAGAGAGACATCGATTGGTTGCCTCCCATACATGCCCCAACCAGGGATCGAACTTGCGATCTAGATACAAGCATTGACCACAAATCAGACTCGGCAACCTTTTGGTGTAGAAATGATGCTCCAATTAACCAGCCACCCTTCCAGGGCACAAATTAGCTTTTTAAAAATATTTTGATTCATAAATAAATACCACTCTTAAGGGTGCAGTTATTGTACCTCTTAAGATCCCTTTTTCCCACGAACACACATATGTGCACACACATTTTAAGAATTTTTAAACTACACAGCTGAGTAATATATCATCATGGGAGACAAAATGTCAGAGAAAAGTAGTGGAGCCAGTGGGCTGAGGACTGTGGGTACAGTTAAGTCATAAGGTGGTTGAGCAAAATCCACGCAGCATTTCTGAAGTGGAGAGCAAACAAGATCCAGCCTCCCATTGATACCGTTGTAATTAGCTGGTTATTAATAATAGGAGAGGAGAAAAGGGAAGGCCAGACTTTATAGACATGGTCCCTGCAAAACACTGGGAAAGGAGGAGACAGTATGGGCAAGATACTTGCCTGTCGATCACACCTGGGAACAGAGATCTTTGGCCAGAATGGGTGTGGCCACTGCAAGCACAGGGAAATTTGGGATAGATAATCCCCTAAACAAAGAAACTCTCTCTTATGCTCTTGGTTCCTCTTGGGGAGTTGTGCTTGACTCCTGGTTTTGCAGATTCTTGCTCCTGCTTCCCTGCATTCACTTGTGCGGCCCACAACCATGTGGACCTCCACACACAATGGGCTGATGGACTGCAGCTAGCATGACGCTGGCCTGCACCCAGCTCCACCATGGAAAGGAAAGCCTGGACACTGGCTTTGCTTCTAGCTTTATTGAAGCCCCAGCTATGCTTTTTCTGTGACTAGACTGAGGGAAATGAGACTTTGGAAACCCAGGGATGTAACTCCACGGAAATAAAACTTTCTACTGTATTGCATCCTCCCGTGTGAGTCTCCAAATTTTTTTTTCTGGGGATATCACAAGGACTACACCCCCAGCAGCACTCAGGGGGGAAGAGGAGCCCTCACTTCCTCCAGTATCACTGTTACAAAAAAAGACAGTATTTTAGTCTGAATTACTGAGCTTGGCTAGTGACCAAATTCAATTGAATAATTGTATGTCTTACCTTGAGTGTTCTATGCTGGAATAAGCTTTAGCTTTAGGTAGGGACACTAAATGTGAGCACTAAGATGGTTGTAGAGCTGAATTCCTTATTGTGCAGATGGGCGTGCATGGCCTGGACTAGGGTCGGGAGTGTGAGGCAGTTGGGTGCAGATGTAGAGGGCACTTGCTAACAGGATCATACAGGTGCAGGGCCTACTCTGAGAGTGACTTGCTCCTGCATTTTTGTGCTGGGAGCACCTTGCTCACCTCTTCTTAGTTAGAGGTTTGAAAGTGACAGCCATGGAGACCAAGTCTTGGCCAGTTCACATGGCTAGTTGATGACAGAACTGCACCTGTTTTGGGTTTTTTAATGCAGGTCTGAGATCTTCCCTGGACATTAGACTGCCTTTGCTCTGTCCACTGCACAAGGAAATGCCCTCAAGATAGAGTGGTCCGCCTAATAACCTGAGTGAAACCTTGAGCCCCAACCTGGTCACGGCATGATGACCAACAAAAGCACAGTGAGAGCTCACCCCCAGCAAGATGATCACACTGCTCAAGTGTGAAAATGTTTGCAAAGTGAATCAGCAGGGAAGCATTCATCTTACTACACAGTTCTTAATGTATTAATTTCCTGGCCTACTCAAATATCTCCACTTATTTGTTTTTTAATTCAATTATTTATTCATCTCCTCTTATCTCCACACAATCTGCTTCCATTTCCCTCTCCCACATTAGACAAAATTCTAATATATTTGAAGATTAAAGATGGTGGTGGATTGAGGGGAAGCTACACTGACACTCTCTTGGGATCAAACTGAAATTACAACTAAAATATAGAAAAACCATCCTGAATCAACTGCAACTGAACACGAGCTGGAGAACACCCCCACAACCACGGAGGAAAAGTGGAAACCACATAGAGACTGGTAGGAAATACAGAGGTGTGAGAGGGCAGGCTGGGCTCCCACAGGCAGCAGCTGAAGGTCCAGAGGGATATCTCAGCTGTGGGAAGTTCCCACTGAGGGCTCTGGGGCCTAAACCCCAGGCTGGTCTTCCCAGCCCAGAGCATCAGAACTGAGAAAGGTGCCCACATAACATCTGGCTGTGAAAAGCAACACGGTGCCTGTCTGCCAGAAGAGACAGCTGGAAATGCAGGCCCCCTCTAAAAGGGCCAATACACACAAAGTTTCCAGTGCAGCCACTCACCTTGGGTTCCAGCAGAGGGAGGGTAGAGTGGACTGGAGCTGTGTGAGGAAAATCTAGGGTTGTGGGCTCTGAAGATAGAGTTCAGAGGGCACCCCTCTGGATTTCTGTGTGGAGTCATTCCCCCATACTGCAGAGGACATCTTTCTCAGGCAGACATTTACCTTCAAGCAGCTTTTGTCTGGGTGGGGGAACCAATTGCCCCACCCTGCTGGAAAACCTCTCTTGCCCTCCCTGATGTAGTTTCTACAGCCTGAAGCACATTAAGAGAATCAGATTAATCAGCCTGCAGCAGAGGAAGGTCTCAGAGTGCTTTGAGTCTTTGCCTGATCTGCTTCTGGATCTGGCCTTGGAAAAGCAGACTTTGTTGTGCATCTTGGTCCTGTCCAAATGCACTCAGCCCCAACGCAGGGGACCTCAAGCTGTGTGTTGTTGATAGCTCCAAAGAAGGTACTCAAGGCCAGTTATAAATAACGTCTGACATTGGCCTGCATCAGAGACCTCCAAAAAAGACTGAGTCCTAGCAGGCCTACCTAATACATAGAAACAAACCCAAATAGCCAACTAAAGTGAGGAGACAAAAAAACAAGCCGCAAATGAAAGATCAAGAGAAGTCTCCAGAAAAATAGCTAAATGAAGTGGCGATAAGTATTCTATCAGATATAGAGTTTGGAATACTGATAATAAAGATTCTCAATAGCATGAACAAAATATATAGAAACTAGGATGGGAATTAAGAATGACACAGCAGAAATAAAGAATACATTGGAAGGAATAAACAACAGATTAGAGGAAGCTGAGGATCAGATCAGTGAATAAGAAGAACTGGTAGAAAAAAAATCACTCAATCAGAGATCAAAAAAGAAAAAACAATTATAAAACAGGAGGACAGTCTAAGGGAGCTGTGGGACAACATGAAACATAACAATATTCGCATCATAAGAGTGCCCGAGGAGGTTGAAAGCAAGCAAGGGTTAGAGAACCTTTTGAAGAAATAATGGCAGTAAACTTCCCTATCCTGGTCAAGGAAAAAGTCACACAAGTTCAAGAGGCACAGAGAGTCCCAAGCAAGAAGAATCCAAAGAGGCCCTCACCCAGACACATCATAATTAAAATGCCAAAAATTCAAGACAAAGAGATAATCTTAAAGCAGCAAAAGAAAAGCAATCTGTTACCTACAAAGGAGCTCCCATACGGCTGTGTGAGCTGACTTCTCATCAGAAACTCTACAGGCCAGAAGGGACTGAAGTAGTCAAGGTAATGAAAACAAGGATCTGAAACCAAGACTACTCTATCCAACAAGGCTATCATTCAAAATAGATGGTGAAATAAAGAACTTCCCAGACTAAAAGAGGCTAAAGGAGTTTATCACCATCAACCAGCATTGCAGGAAATGTTAAAGGGACTGCTGTAATTAGAAGCAGAAATAAAGAGACATAGGCATAAAGAATTAAAATGGCAATAGATAAGGACCTATCAGCAATAACCTTAAGGGCTTTAAGGGAGAGATCAACAGCAATACAGTCATAGTCATGGACTTTAACACCCCACTGACTTCACTGGATAGATCTTCTAGACAAAAAGCCAACACAGAAACAGGGACTAAATGGCACACTAGATCAGATGGATTTAATCGGTATATATAGAACATTTCACCCCAAAGCTGAAGAATATACATTCCTCTCAAGTGCACATGGGTCATTCTCAAAGACAGACCATGTGTTAAGACACAAAAGAAGTCTCTACAAGTTTGAGAAGATTGAAATCCTATCAAGCATCTCAGATCACAAGGGCATGAAATTAGAATCAACTACAGTAAAAACACTCAAAACCATTCAAACACATGGAGGCTAAATAGCATGTTATTAGACAATGAATGGGTTATGAATAAGTTCAAGAAAGAAATCAAAAACTTCCTGGAAACAAATGAAAATGAACACACAACAACACAAAATCTATCGGACCTAAGGAAAGCAGTCCTAAGAAGGAAGTTCATAGTGCTGCAGGCCTACCTCAAAAAGTAAGAAAACTTTTTAGTAAACTAACCCTACAACTGAAAGAATTAGAAAGCTCCCCTGTGAAGCCGTGCAGACCAGGGCTTTTGTTTTCTGGGAGTTTTTTTATTGCTACTTTGATCTCATCAGTTGCTATTGGCCTATTCAGATTTTCTGATTCTTCCTGACTCAGTTTTACATGATCTCACTCATATGTGGAATCTAATAAACAAAATAGACTGAGGAACAAAATAGATCCAGAGACACAGAAGCATAGAACAGACTTAGGAGCTCAGTGGGAAGGTGGGGGTCAGGGAGTGGGTGGGGAGAGATTAATCAAATAATTTATATGCATACATGCATAATCCAGGGACACAGACAATAGTGTGGTGAAGGCCTGGGGAGGGGGCAGATACGGGGACAGGGGATCAATGGGGGAAAAAGAGGATATCTTTAATACTTTCAACAATAAAGATAAATTTTTAAAAATTCTAATACATTTAATATGTATCTTTCTGTTTATATGAAGAAGTGTATCCTTACAAAACAGGCATTTATTTTGCAAAATGTATACTGTTCTTTTACATGCCTGCATTTTCAATTTACTCTAATGATATTTTGAGACATATCATATTCTACTTCTCTTTTTCTCATTAAGCACTCTGCCTTCACTAGCCGACCATTTTGTTATATTTGGTCCATTGCTTCCAACTATGGTACAACTAGCTCTCCATGATATCAATTGTACCTTATTTTACAGAGCCACTGTCTACTCCACAAATAAACTAAATAGCCTATCAATGTGTCTTATAGATTGGTAAATAAGGACTTTGGACTGCATATTAGCGAAGCTTCTCCTAAAAATCAGAACCATAGGACATGGACGTATATGTGTGCGCATGTGTCCCGAGACACTCATTGACAGGAATTGGTCCACATGACTATGTAGCTGAAGTCCCAAGATCTGCAGGGTGAATCACAAACTGGAGGCCCAGGGGAGTTGGTGGTCAAGGTCTAGACTGAAAGGCAGCGGACACAAGGCCCAGGAAGAACCAGTGTTTGGTTCTAGTCCAAGGCAGGAAAAAGTTGATGTTTTTGTTTGGAGGCCTTCAGACAAGAAAAATTCTCCCTTACTCAGAGGCAGGGTTAGTCTTTTTGTTCTAGTCAGGCCTATTTATTTATTTATTTTATTGTTCAGGGTATTGCAGATGCCCCCGTTTTCCTCCTTTGCCCCGCTCCACCAGGCCCCAGCCCAGGCCTTCACCACACTATTGTCTGTGTCCATGGGCTCTGCGTATGTGCCTATAAATTCTTGGGTTAATTTCTTCCCCCCCTTCCCTCTGAGATCTGTCGGTCTGACCCATGCCTCCATGTCTCTTGACCTATTTCATCTGTCAGTTTATTTTGTTCACAAGATTCCACATGTATGTGAGATCATGTGATATATTCAGGCTTTTAAGTAATTGTATTAGGCCCACCCACATTATGGAGAGTAATTTTCTTTATTCAGTTTATCGATTTAAATGTTAATCTCATCCAAAAACTGCCGGAAGCCATTCCATCCTTGCTGCTTGACACAGTCCTTCAAGGAGGAGACATCTGCACAGCCAATGCTCCATGGGACTTGGCATGTGGCATGTCCCTCTTCCCATGCTTGTTCCCCTTCCTGACTCTCTGCATCCTTACCCGAGTCACTGCACCAGAAAAGGGCATTGCCCTAGTTGGAAACTTTTCCCTAGCAGGGGAGTCAGACAGAACTGGAAAAGACAATGATTCAGTAAAAGCCCCAAGGAGTACGGGAAAATCTTGTTCCGCTTATGAGGAACTCAGACTGTCAGCAGAAAGTTTAGGACTTGTTGGGCCCATTACCACAGGAAGCTCCCCACCAGGGAAGAGGCCTGGGCCCAGGCCCCTGCTGACTCACCAGTGCAGGGCCATCCACAGGGAGGACACCAGGGAGTTCCCAGTGAGGAATGTATTACTGGGGGATGTTTATACTAATGGAAAACTCTGGGAATCCCCACAAGGAAAGAGCAGTCTAGGAAAGAGGTTATTTCAATCTACACCTGGACCCTTATCATACACAGAATAATTATACACAGAATATTATAGCGAGGGCAGACTGCTGCCGGGGATGTAAACGGAGAGACTGAGGCGGGTGCCAGACAGGCGTCAATCACCACAGCTACAAACCATCACGCGCAAGCTGCAGAGCCCTCACTTAGGATTTGCATAACCTTCACATAAGAAAAGCCGGCTGAGTTATTCTCCTTTTAGCTGTGTGGTAGAGCAATAAAACAGTAACTTTGGAATATAAATAACAAACTAGAGATTAACCTGTAGAATAGCCTATAGAAATATAAACGATAGGTAAGACTAAAATTAACAGACCTAAACAGATGTAAATTCTTTAGCGAAGGTCAGATAAGAAGGTATACTCATTAACTGTGAAAAGTCAAAACAGAAACCGGAACATAGCATGATGTCATGTTGTTTAACCAGCAATAACATCAAATACTATAAATACAGTTGTAACAAGGCGATAAAGGGAGAAGCTGATTGTCCGGATGCTCTGAGCGCTGTCTCCATGTCCTTCCGTCATTCTTCGCCGACGCCGTCCACTCCTTTGGGGACCCCTGGACCGCTGGGGCTGGACCCCGGCACAAAAACACCCTTACAAACAAACTGAGAATGTTTGAGCAAATGTGGGTATCCCATCGCCCAGTAAACCTGACACACAAAATTATTATAGGAGCCTGGCCGGGCGTCGTGGCTCAGGGGCTGAGCATCGACCTGGGACCCAGGAGATGGCGGTTCAGTTCCCGGTCAGGGCACGTGCCCGGGTGCGGGCTCGGTCTCCAGTGGGGGCGTGCAGGAGGCAGCCAGTCAATGACTCCCTCATCATTGAGGTTTCTCTCTCTCTCCCTCTCCCTTCCTCTCTCTGAAATCAGTAAAGATATATTTTTAAAAATTATTACAGCAAGTAAACCCAGGAGTGTGAATGCCGAATCACGTGCACACTTCGCTTGATCGGGTGCTGTCGGCTTGCTCTCCTGGCTGGTAGACCTACTCTGCCTCCACTCTCAGCAAATCACGCTTCTTACTCCTGGGGTTCTTAATCCCTGCTGACACAGCGTCATCCAGCTTTCTAGTTTTGCTAATATACAAGTTTTAAAGAGAGATCTTGTATCTCTTGTTTTAATTTGCATTTTTTATATTACTAATGAGTTTGAGCAGCTTGTCATATACACACTATCTGGTTTTCTCCTCTAATTGCTATTTTATTTATCATTTATTTATTTTTTTAATCTTCACCTCGGGATATTTTTTCCATTGTTTTTCAAAGAGTGGACAGGGGAGAGAGAGACATCGATGTGAGAGAGACACACTGATTGGCTGCCTCCCACACGTGCCCCGACCAGAGGCCAGGGATCTAGCTTGCTACCCAGGCACTTGCCTTGACCAAAATCAAACCCAAGACCTTTCAGTCCACAGGCTGACACTCCAACCACTGAGCCAAACTGGCCAGGGCTGATTGTTGTTTTAATATGCTTAAATCTCCAAGGTGTCTAAATTAGCCCATTTCACTTTATTTTTATTTTCTACATGTTCTTGTTTAGTCTTGCCTGTGTTCCATCTTGTTAATCTTCTAAAGGAACAATTTTTTTAAAATCATTTAGTCTTCTCTATTACTTTTGCATTTTATTTCCAAATTTACCTCATCTGATATTCCTTTTTTTTTTTACCCTTTTTTAAAAAAATTTTAAATATATCTTTATTGACTTCAGAAGGAGGAAGGGAAAGGAGAGATGGAAACAGTGATGAGAGAGTCATTGATCTGCTGCCTCCTGCACCCCCCCAACTGGGGATCAAGCCCGAAACCAGGGCATGTGCCTTGACCAGGATCGAACTGCAATCTCCTGGTTCATAGGTGGATGCTCAACCGCTGAGCCACATGGGCCAGGCTTATTTTTATGCTTTTTGAGGAGAGTGATGATTATTCTACGCAGGACCCTCCTAAAAGCACAGCAAGACCCTGGCACATGGTAGGTGCACAATATAAGCTTGTCAAATGACTGAAATAATGGGAAAATATATCATCTTCGAAGTATGCTGATTCTGTTTTCTTTTTAAATTGAGTTTTCTGTAGAGAAATTAGGGTAGGATGAATATGTTTGGCCAAATGAGAAGAACAGATTGAATGAAGGTGATAAACAGTGCACATTCCACATGCCTTTCTGCCACGGTCCTGTATATCTGCTGACTGCAAACACGCTTAGGACTGTGGGAGAACGGCAATTCTCTCTTCCAAAAATAATACCAAAGACAAGAATACAGAGAGTTTTTTTTAAATAACACTCCTTTTAGAGCAGTATTAGGTTCACAGGAAAATTGAGAAAAGGGTACAGAGATGTACTACACACCTCCTGCCCCACAGTGCACAGCCTCCCCTATTGCCAACCTCTCCCGCCTGAGTGGCCTGCTGGCTACAGTTGTGGGGCTTCAATGACACAGTATCACCCAAAGTCCATTGGTGTACATTTTATGGTTTGGGGCAAGTGTGTGAGATTTATCTATTATTATAGTATTATACAGGAAAGTTTTACTGCCCTGAAAATCCCCAGTGTCCCTACTGTTACTCCTCCCTGTCTCAACCCCTGGCAGACACTGGTCTTTTTACTATATAGTTTTGCCTTTTCCAGAATGTTATATAGTTGAAATCATACAGTACTTGGCCTTCTTTCACTTAGCAGTGTGCATTTAAGATTCGTCCATACTTGTCCTGGATTGATAATTTATTTTTAGCACTAAGTCATATTCCGTTGTGGGGATATATCACTGTTATCTATTCATTCGCCTATTGAAGAGATTCTTGGTTGTGTCAAAGTTTTCATAATGATGAATAAAGCTGCAATAAATATGCATGTGCAGGTTTTTGTGTGGACATAAATGTTCAACTTCTTTGGGTAAATATCATGGAGCCTGATTGCTGCACATTATAGTAAGAGTATATTAATTTTTGTAAGAAACTACCAAACTATCTTCCCGAGTGGCTGTACCAGTTGGTATTCCCACCAGCAATGAATGAGACTTTCTGTTGTTCAACATCTTCACCAGTATTTGATGTGAATGCTTTGAATTTTGACCATTCTAACAAGAGTATAGTGGTACATAATTTGAATTTCCCTGGGGGTATATGATGTTGAACATATTTTCTAATATCTATTTACCATCTGTATATCATCTTTGGTGAGGTGTTTGTTAAGGTCTTTGGTCCATTTTTAATTGTATTGTTTGTTTCCTCATGGTAAGTTTAACAGTTCTTAGTATATTTTGGATAATAGTCCCTTATCCGATGTGGCTTTTGAAAATACTTTCTCACAGTCCATGGCTTCTCTTCTCATTCTTTTGATGCTGTCTTCCACAGAGTAAAAATATTTAATTTTAATGAAGTCCAGTTTATGAAGTATTTTTTTCTGAATTGTGTCTTTAGTGTTGTATCTAAAAAGCCATTTCCTTACCTAAAGTCTTCTAAGTTTTCTCTTATGTTATTATCTAGTTTTATGTTTCACATTTAGGTCTTTGATCCATGGGGAGTTGGTTTTTGTAAAAGGTGTAAGATCTGTGTCTTAATTTACTTTTTTGCATGTGGATATCTAGTTTTCTAACACCATTTGTTGAAGACTTGGTTCCATTGTACTTCCTTTGTTTCACTGTCAAAGATCAGTTGACTCTATTTGTGCAAGAATATTTCTGAGCTTTTCATTCTATGCCAGTGATCTATCTGTTTGTTCTTTTGCCAATACCACACTCTCTGGGACACAGCAATGTGGCGGTGCGTCTCCCAGCTGGGCAGTGTCATCCGCAGCTCCGTCAGTACTGTGCTCGCTTTTCTGTAAACTTTAGCATCCCTGCATTGGCATCCACACAATAACTTTCTGGCATTAGGAGTGGGACTGCATAGAGTCTACAGATCATGTTAGGAAGCACAGCCATCTGGGCAATACTGAACCTTCCTGTTCATGAACGCGAGTAGCCCGTGTATTTAGCTCTTTGACTTTATTCATGGGGGCTGTGCGGTTTTCTACATACAGGTCTTGTATATATTTTGTTAGGTTTACACCCATGCATTTCATTATGGGAAGTGCTCACGGAAATGTTGTTGTGTTTTTAATTTCAAATTCCACTTGCTAGTATATACAAAAACAAAGGACTTTTGTACATTAACTTTGAATCCTGCAAACCATTCCATAATCATTCCTCAGTTCCAGGAGGACTTTTTGTTGTCATTGTGGATTCTTTTGGATTTTATACACAGACAATTATGTCATCTGTGAACAAAGGCAGTCTTATTTCTTCCTTCTCAATCTCGATAGTTTTAATTTACTTTTCTTGTCTTATTGAACTTGCCATAACTTGCAATACAATGTTGAAGGGGTGGTGAGAGAAGACACTCCTGCCTGGCACCTGGTCTTAGTGAGAAAGCTTCGATTTTCTCACTATCAACTATGATGTTTATAGAGAGATTTTAAAACACAGTATGAAAACTTTGATTATCAGAAATACAATTGTCAGTAATACTGAGAAGAGTTCTGTGGCAAGGTGCATGGCTGGCTTCTGTTAATAAGTGAGAGACCTAGGACAGGAACGTGGGCCACTCTGACACCAGAGCAGTGCTCCTTCCCTTCATCTGACTTACACATGCTTCTGTTGCCACCAAGCCAGGAAAGAGAGCATGCTTCTATACTGAGGGTCTTTTTGATTTATTCTTAGGCCGTGTTTATAGGGCTTGTTGTTCTCTAGTCAAGGACTGAAACCTATTCCTTACTCCACTTGTCATTATACCCACAATTCACCACACTCCAAGACTTCCTAGCTTTTGAAAATGCAGAATTTTTGGACTAAGGTATACACCATTGATTCTTGAACAATGCAGGGGTTAGTGGCCCTAACTCCGCACAATAAAAAATCCAGGTATAGCTTTTGATCCCCCACAAAACTTAAGTTGTCCCTCAGTATTTACAGGCTACTGGTTCCAGGACCTCCATGGATACCAAAACCCATGGATGCCCAAGCTCCTTGCATAAAATGGCCTAGATCAATACATCTGGTCAGCCCTCCTCATCTGTGGACTCCCAACCATGGATCAAAAACAGTTTGTATTTATTGAAAAAAATCCATGTATAAGTGGACCCACACAGTTCAAACTTGTGTTGTTCAGGGGTCAGCTGTAATCACTAAGATAAAAAGCTGAAAGGACAAGACTCCTAACTATTAGTTTCTTGAACCATGTGCACCTCAGGGCAACCTTGTGGTAAAGTAAGAGAAATACAGAGAAGGGGGCAAGGGGAATGAGCCTTTCGAGTGTTGTCTCCTTGTTGAGGCTCCTTCCTGCCCCACCGCCCCATGGGGGTCCGAACGAGTCTGCTTCCACTCCCCCACGTTCTGTGGAATGTCTTTAAGTATCACTACTTAGACTCACCAATTCATCTACCTCTGAGTTTGAGGGAAGATTCATGTTATTGATTTTTCTTACAGTGAAACTTTTATTTTTGGGCTCACGTAAGTTGGTGTGCATCTTCGGTTCTCCCCATAGTCTCCCAGGCACACTCATCCTGTGCCAGTGTGCTCTGCAGGACACGCAGCTCACTGTGGTGAGATGGGACGTAGTTGCTCAAATGAAATGTAACTCACCCCAGTGCTCGCTCACCCCATCTTCAAGGGTCAGGCTGGAATTCGTCTTCTAAAGTGTTCTCTCAGGCTTTATCTCATCCCGGGCAAGACTTAGATGCTACTGTCCGGAGATACCAGAGCTAGTTTTCTATCAATAATAACATTACATTTTGTTATATTTATGTATTTGTTCATTCACCCATTAAACAAACATTTATTGAGTGACTTTTATGTACTGGGCACTGAGCAAGTCACTTAAGAGAAAAGATACAGAATTTGTAAGACACAATTCTACCTGTTGTAGGAAGGAAAGTAGATTATCATAGGTTTAGGGCTAGGGCTTTGGGCAAAAATCAAGGTCAGGAAGGGCACCCCACTCTGCCCAAGGGGCATCGGGGGAGCTTTAGCCAGAGGATGCTTTTGATTTGGCACTTGCAGAATAAATGAAGGGAGTAGGTACTAGAACCAGGGGATGTGGGGGTCACATGACCTTGTTAGGGGCAGAGCCAGTGCCGAGCCCGGGGCACAGGGAGGAGCACAGGGATCGTGGAGAGCAAGCAGCCCAGAGAGGTGAGGCGGGGCCCACACCCTAGAGGCCTCCTTTACCTCGCGGCAGCCAACAGGGGTGGGGCAGTGTGAGCACAAGCTCCTCACTGCTGGCTTCCAGGGCTGTATTTCCCTGGTTCTGGGCTCACTATGGGTGCCAGATGTTAAATTCCAGACCCTGCAAGCTCCAGAAGGGTCTCTAAATTCTTGGCTTGAAGGACAAAATAAGTTAGAATAGTGAATCCATGTGCTGCTATTTATTAACTACGACACTAGAACAAATTAACATTGAGGGTCAGCTCGGCTGCCTGCATGGGCAGATATCTCAGTGCATGAAATGCCTCGCTCGCTGCCTTCATGGGCATAAAGCATGTGGTAATATTTAAAAAGACTCCCTCACCCAGCCATTCCACTTTCCCCACCTGTGTCAGCTCTGAGCATGAGAGTCACATCTGAGAGGAAAGCAAGAGTTAGGTTCTAGCACATGTGTCTGAGAGTTCTCTGTCCTTCTGTTCCATTCCATGCTTTTGGGGGCATAATGACAATCATCCTGATAGTTTGGGGAAAGTCAAGGATAGGAGGAGCTGGGCTCCTGATTCACTTCCTGACACTGCTGTAATAATTACCACAAAGTTGGTGGCTTAAAAGAACACACATTATCCAGCCAGTGTTGCTCAGTGGTTGAGCATTGACCCAGGAACCACGAGGTCACTGGTTTGATTCTGGGTCAGGGCCCATGCCCGGCTGCCTGCTCCATCCCCAGTAGGGGTTCTGCAGGAGGCGAGGCTTCTATCTCTCAATCTCTCTCCCTTCCTCTCTCTCTAAAAAAATCAGTAAAAACATATTTAAAAAATAATATAAAAGAACAAAAATTTATTCTCTCACAGTTCTTAGTGGGGAAAATAAAGGGGCCATGTCCCTGGGAGGGTGCTCAGCTGCGTATGTTCCTGGCCTCTCCAGACTCTGCTGCGGCTGTGTGCATTGGGTCTGGTGTCCCCTTCTTCCATCTTCAGGCCACAGCAGAGCATCCTCAAGCCTCACACTCTCTGCTAAATAGCAGCATAGCCTTCTCTCCTGTGTCAGGCCTCACATGGGCCTCTGCTCCCCTCTTCTAAGGACAAAGAGACCCCATTTAGGGTCCAAGTAAATACTGGATAATCACCCCCATCTCAAGATCCTTCAATTAACCAATGTCTGCAAAGCCTTTTGAGCAGTTTATGGTAACTTATCCAGATTCCAAGGATTAGGAGCTGGCCATCTCTGGGGGGCCAGGGCTTCTTTTGTGAGTAAAGCCTTGGAGCCTAGAGCAGAACGTGGACTGCAGTGAGGCCAGCGAGGGCTCAGCACCTGTGACTTAAGGGGTCCCTATGACCAGGTCTCCCTGAGTGAGGAATCAGCTCCTGAAAATGAGCACTTCCTTAAGTTATGTGCACTGGGCCCCTCACTCACCTCACCAGGGTGTCCTGTCCCTGGAGCCTTGGTGCTTCGGCGACACAAAGCAGAGTCCACTAGAGTCCTGCTGGTTCCAAGACCTGGGATGCCTTTGCCTTGTGTGTGTGAGTGTGTGTGTGTGTGTGTGAGTGTGAGTGTGCGTGTGAGTGTGTGTGTGTGAGTGTGCGTGTGTGTGCGTGTGAGTGTGTGTGAGTATGTGAGCGTGTGAGTGTGTGTGTGAGTGTGTGAGTGTGCGTGTGAGTGTGTGTGCGTGTGAGTGTGTGTGAGTGTGTGTGTGCGTGTGAGTGTGTGTGAGTGTGTGGGTGTGTGTGTGAGTGTGCGTGTGTGTGAGTGTGCATGTGAGTGTGCGTGTGTGTGTGCATGTGTGTGTGAGTGTGTGTGAGTGTGTGTGTGAGTGTGTGAGTGTGTGTGAGTGTGTGTGTGAGTGTGAGTGTGTGTGTGCCCCCTCGCGTGTGCAGCAGGGCATAGAGTAGCGGACAGGGAGAAACGTATGGAGCAGTAGCATGACTTCCCGTGATCACAAGAGCAACAGCCCAGTCTAAGAACATGCCAGAATGGAGCAGGGTTCATCAGGGAGCCAGCCTGAGAAAGGGGTTGGGAGTGGGCCGCTAGCAGTGGGGGGGCTTCGAGCATGGACACCACCAAGGGCCAGAGGAGCACCCCTGGCAGGCAGGTGCAACAGCAGGAGCAGTGATGGAAAGACAACAGACTGGCAGCGATTACCTCAGGGAGATCGAGGCCCCAGCGAGGAGGTGACGTTGGACGCCTCGCGCACAGAGCCAGTGTCCCGTTCACACACCCTGTTGAACAAGGTGCTCCTTGTTCTTGCCTTGGCCACCAGGACAGAAGGCTGTCCCCGCACCGTTTGTGCTGGAGGCCTGTCTGCAGGAAACGCAGTGAGGAATAGCACCTTCCCAGCTCCACACCCCTCCTCTCCCTCGGCACTCGGGCCCAGAGGACAGTGACTCAGGCTAATTACACACTAAGGAAAAAATCACACACGTTCCCCTCCAACAGCAGCTGGGACTTTCTATTTATTTGTCGGCCACTTTAACTCTCTCAAAGGAGAAGGTCATATCTCCTCCTCCCACCTCCCCTCCCCAAATGAAACTTCTCGAGGGTGGATTCAGTTTTATCTAAATTGGTTGGACAGAGGAGCACAGCCTGTATAATCCATACTGAAAGAGATAAGACTTTCTCTTGCACTTGAAATAAAAATAACCAGCAAGCAAAATGAGCATGGATAGGGGACAGTTAATTTACTCCCCTGCCTAATTAGGAGATGCAGGGTAAATGCATCTGCCCAGCTCCCTAATTATAATAACACTTAGCAGCTACATGAAAGTCTTCATCTTCAGAAACACCATCCTCTCCTGTCACTAAATAATTAATCTTCAGCACACTTGTGTGAGCATCTTATCTGAGCAAAAGAAGTAATGTGAGGTTGGAGGGAGCAGGAGATCAGGGTGAGATGTGAAGGCCGCCCCTTATCACTAGAGCAGAAGCTGTCCGCAGGCCCCCTGGTTCCCTGGCCTCGGGACCTGGGAGCTGAGAGGCGATCTATCTGCTGCAGCTGGCCCAGGGCTCCACCAGCTGCCAGGAGAAGTCCTCACCAAGTCCCCGAGCCTGTGGACACCCAGTGGCTGTGTATCCAGAACTCCTCCTGCTGCAAATGAGGCGATGATGGACCTGCAGGGAGCCCACCGCTGGGGTCAAGCTAGAGCGAGGAGCAGTCAGCAGATGAGCCTTTGGTCTGTGGATGGGCTTTCTGCTCAGTTCTTGGGTTGATGTTTGTTCAACCCTGTCCTTTCCTTTCTCCTGTGCTTGGATTCAATTCCTGGCCTCCCTCTTATCAACTCAGAACTTCTCATATAGACCTGTGACTCTCACCTTCACCAGATACCAGAAATGTCTTTGCCTCCAAACCCTGTGGCCTTACAGTCCCTGCACTTTAAATCAGAAGCCTTCAACAGACACTCGTTTAGCCTACAGTAGAGGCAGGTTTGCTGCTCCACCCTCCTGAGCAACAGGGCCACCTACTTCCATCCGAGAGGACCCACTTTTTTGCCCACGCTTTCCTGTCTTCTCCACTGGCCTTTCCGCAGCTGGGAGCTCCCATCATGCTTCCACTGGGACTAGGCCAGCCAAGGCAGGAGCTTGGCCCAGACCAGGACTCGGGGCGCAGGGGAAGGGGAGGTAAGCCCTGTGTCCCTGCCTTTCACACTTTCTACTTGCTGCAGAGGTGCTCATTGTTCTAAGGTATTGAAAGTACATTAGTATTATGAAAAAAAACATGCAGAGAGAGAGGGAGGGAGGGAGAGAGAGGGAGAGACAGAAGGAGAGGGAGGGAGAGAGGGAGAGGGAGGGATAGAGGGAGACACAGAGGGAGAGGGAGAGAGGGAGAGACAGAGAGGGAGAGACAGAGAGGGAGAGACAGAGGGAGAGAGAGAGAGGGAGAGAGAGAGACAGAGGGAGAGAGAGAGGGAGAGAGAGAGAGGGAGAGAGAGAGAGGGAGAGAGAGACAGAGGGAGAGGGAGGGAGAGAGGGAGAGACAGAGGGAGAGAAAGAGAGGGAGAGACAGAGAGGGAGAGACAGAGGGAGAGAGAGAGAGGGAGAGAGAGAGACAGAGGGAGAGAGAGAGGGAGAGAGAGGGAGAGGAAGAGACAGAGGGAGAGGGAGGGAGAGGGAGAGGCAGAGGGAAGGAGAGAGAGGGAGGGAGAGAGGAAGGGAGAGGGGGAGAACCAGTGCAATCATTGTGTTTGGCATTTGATGGGCTCTCAATAAAATATGTTTAAAAAATTAAATTTCAAATTGTTTGCTGAGACCTTATTTTTGTGACTTTCAGAGAAAAAAAAAACACAACAGGAAACTCACAGCCAAGCAATGGCAAGCATCTGAAACTTGAGATCTTGCATTTATCTTATAGCCAGGGGTGGGGAGAGGATAAATGATAAATTAAAAAATTGTTACTTAAATTTCACCTTTATTATATTTTATGTTTCTCTTAGTTTTATAAACATAGTAGGGCATAAAAATATTCTTAAGTGTAAAATTTGTTAAAGCTCAAAGTTTCTATAATGGGATAAGAACTGCAAATTCTAATTATATAGCTTTGAAGCAACGTAATTATGCAACAGTTTTTGAAAAAACATATGAATGCAACACAACAGATCTCTCTCATATTCTTAATTTTGGGCTTTATCTTGAGTTAATCTTGGAAGAAGATCTAACTCCTGGATTCCCACCAATCATCCCTCCATGGTTCAGTTAACAATACATTTCTGTTTAAACCATAGGTGTTAAGAAAAGGAGAGAAGCAGAGAAAAGCATGAGTTTCTCTGTCTTCTCAGCAGTGTGCGGGTTTGGTACATGTTCTCACCATATGCCTTTGAGATGGTGACTCAGCTTCATTTCACAAATGGGAAATCTGAGCTCACGGGTTCCGTCTGATGCCAAGTCCCCACAGCCTCCTCCTGGTTGGCACACACTGGGCCAGTTCAGAGGAAGGTGGCAGTGGAGGCCTGACAGAGGCAACACTCAGGGGCATGGGGCCGCGGAGAAATCACTGGGCCCGGGGATGAGGGGGAAGGCGCTCAGGGGAGCAAGGACAGCAGGGTGGCAGAGGGGGGAAAGCCCCAGCGCACCGGGTTCCCTTCACGCTGGCAGGGGACTGCCCAGCTCTCCTGATAGCGGGCGGCCCTCTGTAGTGGTCAGAGTTCCGCAGACCCCTAGACACAGGAAAGGGATGGACTTGTCCTGAATGTTGTACCAGGAATGCGATCTGCAGTCAGATGACTTCTCTTGAGGCCATTTCCAACTCTGAGGAACCCTGACTCTTATTTAAACTCTCAGTGTCTCAGTTTCCTCATCTTCAACATGAGAGACGTTGAATTAAAGCCCAAACACATGCTTTGACTTTCAGTGTGTATGTGTGTGTCCTTAGGTGAAACCTGAGCTGGTGTCTAACAGTGAAGCCTCCACATTACACATCTGTGTCCAGCAAGCTCACCACAGAAGAGAGGATGCGTAGGTTGTGTATCCTGGCCTGTGACTGGTTGGTTAATAAAATAAATGAGGAAAAAGAATTGTTACCCTTCTTACTTTGATCAAAAATTACCATCAGGAATGCTGTTTAAGGTGGGTGACTGGAGTTTTTCTCAGAGGATGCCTCATTTTTTCCTAATAAAAATGCCACATATACTCCACGTATTCTGTACCTCCTGCTTTCCAAGTGCATGCTATGTGTTTCCCATGTTTAGTCTGCACATCACATTATTGTTATTAATTACACACAAGAAAATGAAGCCCAGATAAGTGGTGTGTCAAAGTCTCCAGCCTGATTCCAAAATTCTTGAACTTCCTACCGTACCCTCTGCCCAAGGATAAAACCAGAACCCAAAGGGTTAAAATACAGTTCATTCTCATAACTTTTTGAGAAATTACTTTTTAGGTAATGTGGGCCTATAAAGGAGGTGGCACAATGTTTGATGTTGGAGCCTCTGCCCATCACGGGGTCTGCACATCCCATCTGCCTTAGGCATGGGAGCCCATCTGCTTTGCCAGTGGCCTGGCTAGTGGGCACTGTGGAGCACACCCAGATTCCCATGAGGAAATCTCAACAAGGATTTTTCCTGCTCCACCTACTTATCCCATCCACAGATCCAGTTTGCCCAACATTCCTGCACCACTCTCTGTCCTCAGCTATAACATCATAAAGGGTTAAAACCAAATATATTCTCTTTTTCAAAAAAAGACCTGCTTTACACTGACTGACATGTGCTGTACTGACAGGGCCACAGGCCTTTCTCCCCCAAAACTTTCAACACAGAAGGTCTCTGTCCAGAATACAAGCATATGCTACACTTTTCCCGTAAAAGAAGAAAACCAGTAGTCTCAAAGCCATGAGCATTCTGGTTCCAACTTCAGAGAAAACACAGACTAGTCAGCCCAGAGAGGATGGATATGGAGGGAAGGGGGAGCGAGACACACAAACTTAATTCTATGTTTAAATCCCAACATATGGGCCAGTCCTTTTTTAGGATGACAAATACTTCCTGGAAAAAAAATGAAAATGAACAGAAAACAACCCCAAATCTATGGGACACAATGAAAGCAGTCCTGAGAGGAAAGTTCAAAGCATTACAGGCATACTTCAAGAAACAAGAAAAAGCTCTACTAAACAATCTAACACAACAACTAAAAGAATTAGAAAGAGAACAGCAGGAAAAGTCCCAAGGAAGTAGATGGAAGGAAATAATAAAGATCAGAGCAGAAATTAACGACATAGAGACTAAAAAAAAAATACAAAAAAAAATCAATGAAACCTAGTGCTAATTCTTTGAAAAAATAAATAAGATTGATGAACATTTAGCCAGACTTATCAAGAAACTATGAGAGAGGGTGCAAATAAACAAAATCAGAAATTAAAGAGGCAATATAACAGCTGACCCAACAGAAATATAAAGGATCATAAGAAAATACTATAAGCAACTATATGCCACCAAACTGGACAACCTGGGTGAAATAGACAAATTCCTAGACACATACAATCTTCCAAAGCTGAATCAGGGAGAGGTAGAAAACTTGAATAGGCTGATAACAATGAATGAAATCGAAGAGGTAATCAAAAATCTCCCAGCAAAGAAAAGTCAGGGAGCAGATGGATTTACAGGCAAGTTTTACCAAACATTCAAAGAAGAATTACACCTTTTCTCCTCAAACTATCCCAGAAAATTCAAGAGGAGAATAAATTCCCAAGCTCTTTTTATGAGGCCAGCATCATCCTAATCCCAAAACCAGATAAAGACACTACAAAGAAAGAAAATTACAAGCCAATATCCCTGATGAACATAGATGTTAAAATCCTCAACAAAAATACTAGCAAACCAGATCTAGCAATACATTAAAAAGATCATACACTGCAACGAAGTGGGATTTATTTTGGGGTTGCAAGGCTGGCATGACATCTGCAAATCAATGAATGTGATACATCACATAAAATGGACAAAAGTCATATGATCATATCAATAGATGCAAAAAAAGTATTCGACAAAATCCAACATCCATTTTTGATAAAAACTCTCAGCAAAGTGGGAATAGAGGGATCATACCTCAACATAATAAAGGCCATATATGAGAAACCTACAGACAACATCATAATCAACGGTCAAAAACTAAAACCATTTCCTTTAAAAACAGGAACAAGACAGGGATGTCCACTTTCACCACTCTTATTCAACATAGTGCTGGAAGTCCTCGCCACAGCCATCAGACAGGAAGAAAACATAAAAGGCATCCAAATTGGAAAGGAGGAAATAAAACTCATTATTTGCAGGTGACATGATATTGTACATAGAACACCCTAAAGATTCCACCAAAGAACTACGAGATTTGATAAATGAATTTGGCAAGCTGGCTGGGTACAAAATTAACATCTAAAAATTGATGGCAGTTTTATATGCCAACAATGAACTCTCAGAAAGAGAAACTGAAAAACCAATATCATTTACCATGGCAACTAAAAAAATCAGATACCTAAAAATAAACTTAACCAAGGATGTAAAAGACCTGTACTTAGAAAACTACAGAACACTGAAAAAAGAAATAGAGGAAGTTATAAACAAGTGTAGGAATATATCATGTTCATGGAGTGGAAGAATTAATACCATTAAAATGTCCATACTACCCACAACAATCTATAGATTCAGTGCAATTCTTATTGAAATACAAACAGCACATTTCACAGAGCTAGAACAAATATTCCAAAAATTTATATGGAACCAAAGGAAACCCTGAATAGCCACAGCCATCTAGAGAAAGAACAGAGTGGGAAAGATCACTTTACCAGATATCAAACTGTACTACAAAGCCATTGTAATTAAAACAACCTCGTATTGGTACAACAACAGACATATAGATCAATAGAACAGAACAGAGACCCCAGAAATAGAACCATGACATTATGGTCATTTAATATTTGACCAAGGAGGCAAGAGCACACAATTGAGTAAAGACAGTCTCTTCAATAAATTGTGCTGGGAAAATTGGACAGGTACATGCAAAAAAATGAAACTAGCTCACCAACTTACTCTATACACAAAAATAAATTCAAAATGGATAAAAGACTTTAATGTAAGCCATAAAACCATAAAACTCCTGGAAGAAAACATAGGCAGTAAAGCCCTAGACATCTCATGTAGTGAAATTTTCACTGATCCATCTCCTAGGCAAGAGAAAGAAAGAAAAAATAAACATCTGGGACTACATCAAACTAAAAAGCTTCTGCACAGCAAAAGAAAACAGTCTCAAAGTTACAAAGAAACCCACAGTATAGGAGAACATATTTGGCAATGATGCACCTGATAAGGGGCTAATGTCCAAAATGTACAAAGAACTGATACAACTCAACAAGAGGAAGACAAACAATCTAATTTAAAAATGGGCAAAGGACCTGAATAGACACTTTTCCAAAGAGGACACACAGATGGCCAAGAGGCACATGAGAAAATGCTCAAAGTCACTAATCATCAGAGGGATACAAATTAAAACCACAATGAGGTATCACCTCACACCTATCAGAATGTCCACCATCAACAAATCATCAAACAACAAGTGCTGGCGAGGGTGTGGAGAAAGGGGAACCCTAGTACACTGCTGGTCTGAATGCAGGCTGGTGCAACCACTATGGAAAACAGTATCCATGTTCCTCAAAAACTTAAAAATGGAGCTGCCTTTTGACCTACTGATCCCACTTCTAGGAATATATTCTAAGAATCTTGAAACACTAATCAGAAAGAATATGTGCACCCCTATGTTCACAGCAGCACAGTTTACAATAACCAAGATCTGGAAACAGCCCCAGTGCCCATCAGTAGCTGAGTGGATAAAAAGTTGTGGGTAATTTACACCATGGAATACTACACAGCTGTAAAGAAGGACCTTGTACCCTTTGGGACAGTATGGAGGGACCTGGAGAATATTATGCTAAGATAAGCCAGGCAGAGAAAGACAAACATCACATGATTTTGCTTATACATGGAATCTAAAGAACTTAATAAACTGATGAACAAAACAGATTCAGTGACATGAAAGCATGGATCAGATTATCAAATCTCAGAGGGAAGGTCGGGGTGGATGGGAAAGATTAACCAGAGAATTTATATGCATAACTCAAAGACATGACAATAGTATGGCTAGGGAGTGGGGAGGGGTATGAGGAGGGAGTGGAAGGGGTCAGTGGGGAGAAAAGAGGACACCTGTAATATTTTGAACAATTAAAAAATAAATAAATAAAATAAAGCTATTCTTGGAAAGAGCAAAAAATAAAAAATTAAAGGAGCATTAGAGTTTCCCAGACAAAAACAACAAATCTAAAGGAGTTTATCACCACCAAAATGGTATTAGAAGAAATGTTAGAGAGACATCTTTAAGAAAAAGAAAGAAAAGAAAAAAAAACAAAGAGGAACATAAGTATTATAAAATGCATACTGATCAATAATCACTTTAACTATGAATAGATTAAATGCTCCTATCAAAAGACATAGGGTAGATGAATTGATAAGAAAACAAGACCCATATATATGATGTTTACAAGAGAATCCAAAGACATGAAAAAGAGTCCTCTACCAATAACCAAAGAAATGACATTAAGGCAACAGTACTTTTTCATTTGTGAAACTGGCAAAATATAAATAAGAGAAGGATCTGATCCTAGGCAGAATAAAAAGTGTGTCTTCTCTTGTGTAATAAAGGTAGCAATGAAAATAAAAACAAAGTGTCAAGAAACAAAAATGACAATATGTGTTAGGAAACGTAAACAGTTTTTAGTTCTTGACAGGATTAAATAAATTGTCCACTATTTGGAAAACAACCTCTTTTTAAACAGGTTCCCGTGCGTGTAGTTTCCTAGCGTGAATGAAAGGAAGCAGTCCACTGCCTGAATAATAGGGGAGTGGCTGAGTAAGTTCCAGTTGATCCACTAAATTGAATGTTACATGCAACTGTTAATATTAGGTTTTCATAAACCATGTAAAGCTTGAAATCATTAATTTTAACTGGAAAAAGGTGAAAATAAAATTAACACTTGCATTATATCAAAGATATTTGCACATAAAACCTAGCATGATATTGGTGATAAAACAATGAAGCGTGATGAGCTGAGCTGCGGCTTCCGGAGGGCTGTCCAGTGGAGGAGTGTCGGGGCCACCCACACGGAGTGCAGTGCCCACCTTTCCCCATGTCAGCCGCTCTCCATGAATGCGGCTCCGCAGCAGTGACTGGGCTTGCTGTAGGCCGTGACTGTGAGGTTGCTGTAGGCGGTGACTGTGAGGTTGCTGTAGGGCGGTGACTGTGAGGTTGCTGTAGGGCGGTGACTGTGAGGTTGCTGTAGGGCGGTGACTGTGAGGTTGCTGTAGGAGGTGACTGTGAGGTTGCTGTAGGCGGTGACTGTGAGGTTACTGTAGGGCGGTGACTGTGAGGTTGCTGTAGGGCGGTGACTGTGAGGTTGCTGTAGGGCGGTGACTGTGAGGTTGCTGTAGGAGGTGACTGTGAGGTTGCTGTAGGGCGGTGACTGTGAGGTTGCTGTAGGGCGGTGACTGTGAAGTTGCTGTAGGGCGGTGACTGTGAGGTTGCTGTAGGAGGTGACTGTGAGGTTGCTGTAGGGCGGTGACTGTGAAGTTGCTGTAGGCGGTGACTGTGAGGTTGCTGTAGGAGGTGACTGTGAGGTTGCTGTAGGGCGGTGACTGTGAGGTTGCTGTAGGAGGTGACTGTGAGGTTGCTGTAGGGCGGTGACTGTGAGGTTGCTGTAGGAGGTGACTGTGAGGTTGCTGTAGGGCGGTGACTGTGAGGTTGCTGTAGGGCGGTGACTGTGAGGTTGCTGTAGGCGGTGACTGTGAGGTTGCTGTAGGCCGTGACTGTGAGGTTGCTGTAGGCGGTGACTGTGAGGTTGCTGTAGGGCGGTGACTGTGAGGTTGCTGTAGGGCGGTGACTGTGAGGTTGCTGTAGGGCGGTGACTGTGAGGTTGCTGTAGGCCGTGACTGTGAGGTTGCTGTGCAGCAGTGACTGTGAGGTTGCTGTAGGGCGGTGACTGTGAGGTTGCTGTAGGAGGTGACTGTGAGGTTGCTGTAGGGCGGTGACTGTGAGGTTGCTGTAGGGCGGTGACTGTGAGGTTGCTGTAGGGCGGTGACTGTGAGGTTGCTGTAGGCGGTGACTGTGAGGTTGCTGTAGGCCGTGACTGTGAGGTTGCTGTAGGCGGTGACTGTGAGGTTGCTGTAGGAGGTGACTGTGAGGTTGCTGTAGGCGGTGACTGTGAGGTTGCTGTAGGGCGGTGACTGTGAGGTTGCTGTAGGGCGGTGACTGTGAGGTTGCTGTAGGGCGGTGACTGTGAGGTTGCTGTAGGAGGTGACTGTGAGGTTGCTGTAGGGCGGTGACTGTGAGGTTGCTGTAGGAGGTGACTGTGAGGTTGCTGTAGGGCGGTGACTGTGAGGTTGCTGTAGGGCGGTGACTGTGAGGTTGCTGTAGGGCGGTGACTGTGAGGTTGCTGTAGGCGGTGACTGTGAGGTTGCTGTAGGCCGTGACTGTGAGGTTGCTGTAGGCGGTGACTGTGAGGTTGCTGTAGGAGGTGACTGTGAGGTTGCTGTAGGCGGTGACTGTGAGGTTGCTGTAGGGCGGTGACTGTGAGGTTGCTGTAGGGCGGTGACTGTGAGGTTGCTGTAGGGCGGTGACTGTGAGGTTGCTGTAGGCCGTGACTGTGAGGTTGCTGTAGGCGGTGACTGTGAGGTTGCTGTAGGGCGGTGACTGTGAGGTTGCTGTAGGGCGGTGACTGTGAGGTTGCTGTAGGGCGGTGACTGTGAGGTTGCTGCAGGGCGGTGACTGTGAGGTTGCTGTAGGCGGTGACTGTGAGGTTGCTGTAGGGCGGTGACTGTGAGGTTGCTGTAGGGCGGTGACTGTGAGGTTGCTGTAGGGCGGTGACTGTGAGGTTGCTGTAGGCCGTGACTGTGAGGTTGCTGTAGGCGGTGACTGTGAGGTTGCTGTAGGGCGGTGACTGTGAGGTTGCTGTAGGGCGGTGACTGTGAGGTTGCTGTAGGGCGGTGACTGTGAGGTTGCTGCAGGGCGGTGACTGTGAGGTTGCTGTAGGCGGTGACTGTGAGGTTGCTGTGCAGCAGTGACTGTGAGGTTGCTGTAGGCGGTGACTGTGAGGTGAGAACGGCTTCTATTCCAAAGCTGCAGCAGAATGCTGAGGCCAGTGACTACACAGTGACAGTGCTCCCCCCCTCAGGAGACAGAGAGCCAGGCTTTCATGCAGACTGAGTGAGAAGGCCGGAGGCCAGCACACTGCAGCACACAGGGTGGAGAAGCCAAGTGCCTTATGATTTCACTGATATGTGGAATCTAATGAACAAAATTAACTAACAAAAAATAGAAACAGACTCATAGATACAGAGAACAGACTGACAGCTGTCAGAGGGGAGGTGAAAAAGGTGAAGAGATTAAGAAAAAAACCCACCTCATAGACACCGACAACATAGATGGTGATTGCCAGAAGAATGGGGCTGGGGGGAGGTTGAAGAGGGTATAGGGTATAAATGGTGACTGAAGGAGATTTGACTTGGGGTGATGAACACACACTACAATATACAGATGATATATTATAGAATTGTACACCTGAAACCTATATAATTTTATTAACCAATATAACCCCAATAAATTCAATTTAAAAAAAGACTTGAAAAAAAGCTGAGCAGTCCAATGAAAACATTCCAGCGCAAGGCTCAGAGGAGATCTCTATGCATAAAAGATGGGTCCAAAGGGAACAATCATTTTCTTTAGTGATCTGATTAAGAGTTAGCACCAGTGTTCTAGTCCTGTCTGGCATTTGATGTTGGCTGTCAAATGGGGCCTCAGTTTCTCTCCAGGTAGCATCTCCGCATAGGCTAGCCTGGGCTTCAGCAGGGCATGGTGACTGGCTTCCACAGAACATGCATCCCAAGGGAGAAAGAGAGCCAGGCAGAAACGATTTTGCCTTTTATGACTACCCCTGATTGTCATGCAATGTCACTCCTGCCCATTCTCTCAGCTGTAGCAGTCACAAAGTTCTGCCCCGTTGAATGGGGAGGAACATAGACTAAATCTGCTACTACGGGGCGTTAACACTGCATTGTAAGAGGACTCGGTGGTACGGGATCCACATAGTGCCGTGTTTGGGAGATGAAATGTGGGCAGTTGTTACTACAGATTAGGTATTTAGTTACCCCAAATGCATCACTTTGTTTTCTTCACTTACTATGTCATTATTACGACAGTCTCTAAACTAGGTGGCCCAACCTAAAAGAATCGAAATTCTAGTTTGGGGGAATCTGTGCAGAATGCTTAATCAGGCATAATTTTGTCTGAATTTGTAACATATTAAAACTATAACAATAAAGCTTGGAGAACACTTTTATAAAAATTCTCAAAAAGGGATACATTACTCAGGTTTATGATTCCCTCCTCTCTGCTAAGTACCCCTGAAATAGTGAGGCATCCCTGCCACTTTCCTTAAGTCATGTCCCTATTATAAGACTTTGCACCATCTGCAGTTCTTATTGGTCAAGAATTCCAGGCCACTTCCAAGATGAGCTGATCAGACTGTGAGCTGAATCATACTGATATTAACATTTGGACAAAAATTTGGTGAACTCTGGATATCAAAGACTTTGGGTTATATAAGCTCTAATTGCTTCCCTGTATAATGTTTGATTCATATTTTTCATTGAGACAGCAGAGTATAATTCATGTTTAAACTAGTTATAATTTCTTAATGTTTCTTAAAACAAAATAATATTTATATGTGTATATATAGGTATATATACATTTGTACATGTATATGTACCATATATGTGGGGGGGTATGTACAGGTATGTATATATATTTAATAACAAGTAAAAAAAAATTATAATTAAGGTAGTCAAAAATCTTGTAGCCAAAAAAAGATTACATGTGCATACCCCCTTATTATTATATGAAGGCTTTGGAGTTAGCATATTGGTTTATAGCCTACCAAAGAGAGTGATCTTGCTGTAATTTTGGATTTCAAATTAGATCTTGAAATGCCTTAAATGAATTCATACTCCAATTGCTAGTGAGTGAGGAAAAGCTGAATTGTGCATTTTCCTTGACAATTCTGTTCATTCCCTGGAAAGCTTTTTCTTAGCCATGTTTCAAAATCAGGTCTGTTCTACTCCTGCTTAAATTAACATCATCATCAAAAGGTGCGATATCACCTGCTCTGATTTTTCTCAAGGTCATTGGAAATTGAAAGGCTCACTATACATTTGAGATGCTCATCTCTTGGAAGGAATGACAGTATTGCAGGCAACTTATTTGCTTGTAAGTTTGATGTAATTATGGAGTAACAAGCAGAGCTGCCCTTCTGAATTAAATAAAGGATATTATGCTTAACTAGCACTCTGGCTTTTGCCAAAGTTCTTGAATTTTGTAAGCTTCATATATGATCTGAAGGTAACAGTGTCAATATAGTGAAGTTGGTGTGTGGATCGAGTGCAATGAAATGTGGAGTGATCTAGATAAGACCTTGTGTAGTGTAACCACTCACTACAACTTAGCTTCATCATCGCTCTTCCTCCTTTCTTTGCTCTCTTCCTCCCTGGGCCTAGAAACAAAAATAAGATTTGATTTCACCTTTGTGAGCATACAATGACTTTGGTTTGCTCCCAAACCAAAGGGGGTTGGAGGATATAGGTTGGTAAACAAATAATATAATTTAGGAAATGATATAATGGAGAAATAAACAAAAGTATATAAACTCAGAAGTGTAAACTATTTTAATTACTTAGAATACTACAAAAAATGTCCATTTAAGTTAAAACTCGTAATGTGCATGAGTTTGTCTTGTGAAGAATGATGCTGGATGAGGGTGGGACACCTGCCTGAAGGGTCCAGCTTCAATCCAACTCTGACTTGAGGAGGCCTCACTGCATTGTCTTCCCTTCATTACAAAGAAAATGCTAACCAAGATCCTTTTAGCTAAAAAAAAAGAAAGAATGTTTACCCTTTGCGACAGCATGGATAGACCTGGAGGGTATTGTGCTAAGTGAAACAAGCCAGTCAGAGAAAGACAAGTATCATGTGGTCTCACTCGTAGGTGGAATCTAATGAACAAAATAAACTGATGAACAGGACGGAACTAGAAGCAGGGATACACGGGATAGACTGGCCGGTGCCTGAGGGGAGGGTGGGAAGTGACTGGGTAAAGAAGGTGAAGGGATTAGCTAAAGAACATATATGCACACCCCTCGGACATGGACAAAAGTATAGTGAAGGCCAAGGGAGGGGGAGGTACAGGTGGGTGGAGGTGGGCAAAGGGCAGGGAAAAGGGGGGGACACCTGCAGTAATGTCAACATTACAATTTTTAATTAAAAAAAGAAAAGAAATGAAAAGAAAATGTCCAGTAGTTGTTGATGCTACTTCTACATTACTGTATACTTCAGAAGTAAAAAATATTTAATTTATAAATATCTCCATTTTTATTTCAGAAAGACAGATTATCATAATATTTTTCTAATCATAGGGCACTCAAAGGATTTTGTTTTGTTTTTTTTCAAATATATCTTTGTTGACTTCAGAGAGAGTAAAGGAGAGAGAGATAGAAACATCAATGATGAGAGAGTCATTGATCGGCTGCCTCCTGCATGTGCCCTGACCGGGAATCGAACCCCCGATCGCCTCAATCCTAGGTCGATGCTCAACCACTAAGCCTCGCCCGGCAGGGCAGGATTTTGTTTATTAAAATCAATAAGCCCAAAACACTTTGGTGTTTATTCAAGCCAGTCTACTTCCTCTTTCACTGTCTGCTGAAGGAAATCATGTATCTTCCAGCAGGCAGCTGGACTTTGTGAATTCTCTGTGGTCCTCATCAGCCAGCTGAAACTCAAGGTCACTGTTTTAGTCTGTTTCCTGGCAGAGCTCCCTTGACCTGACGAGGACCTTTCAAGTATAAATGGTCACAAACTGTTTTGGGATATATGAATTGCAATTCATCACCTGGCCCAGTGCTCCCCAGCTAATCTTGCCTATGTCTGAATATTTGGAACTTTCAGCAGGTGAATGGAGTGCCTCACTTTCTCGATCTTCTCTGAAGGTAAGATTCATCAAACAGCTGATTTCTTGCTATAAAGAAGCCACCTTCTGCCAAAGATTATGTAACACAGTCACCTCCTGAATGTCAGGACACTAACAAATAATCCCACATTGATTTTCCCAATTCGAACACACTGATGTAAAATTTGTAAATATTATTTACTAATATTATAAATGTTAATATAAATAATTGACTTCTTTGGGTTTTTTGTGTGTTAACTCCATGTTTTACCTTTTTATGTCATCTTTGGCTAAATATAATTAATTTATATTTCTGCTTTTTAAAAATCATTGGTTTTTTCTATTCTGGTTTTTTAAATAGAAAACTCAGTTTATTTATTTCCAAAATTTCTTATTTTTCTATATTTTAAGGCCATAAAATATTCATTGTTTACAGGGGTCTTTTACTATCTAGGTGTATCTTTGTTATGAGTTTTGAATGACAATTTCCATATGTTTATGTTTTCTCTAACTCAATTCTCTCTATAATTGTGTGTTATGTATGTATATACTTTACTTTTCAGTGAGTATTTGCTCCTATTTTATTATTGATTCTTAATTGTATTATGTTTTGTTGAATGGATATAGATTACATGAAATAAATTTTTGTAGTTTGTCAAAATTCCCTTTGGGTCCCAATGCATAATCAATATTTGTGCATGTTTTATATATGTTTTTTAAAAGTACAGTCTTTGAAATTCAAAGTAATACATATTTATTTGCTCAAACAAATTTATTTCATCATACAAATTCACAAAATAATGTGCAATTTTTACAGAATTCAAATTTAATTTGTTCCAACATTTTATTATTCGATATGCCTACACTTATTTTGGTCTACTTACCTGTTTTGTCACTTCTGAGAGATGTGATGAACTCTTTCACTAGGTGTGTAACTTTTTCCTCCATGGCTAATCATTTTTCCTGTATGTATTTGACGCTATAGTGCTGGGTACATAAATATTAATGACCATAATATTTTCATGGTGGATTATTCTTCTCATCAAAATGAAAAAGTTTGTTTTTTCTTTTAAAGTTTTTCATCTTGAATTCTATGTGATCCTGCTTGCTTTGTTTTGTTTGCAATTTAAAAACCTGCTTTTAGCCCGGCCGGGTGTGGCTCAGCGGTTGAGCATCAACCTAGGATCCAGGCGATCAAGGTTCTATTCCCGGTCAGGGCACATGCCCTGGTTGTGGGCTCGATCAATGACTCTCTCATCATTGATGTTTCTATCTCTCTCTCTCCCTTTCCTTTCCTCTCTCTGAAATCAATAAAGATATATTTTTTAAAATAAATTAATTAATTAATAAAATAAAAAAAAATAAAAACCTGCTTTTAATATATGAAATTTATTTACTTGTTAATAGTTATTAATATATTTGGATGTTCTCCATCCTATTTAGTGCTTTATATTTATCTTGAGCCCTAATTACCTCTTTCCCCCAATTTTTGGTCTTTATATATATCTTTATCACATTTCAAGGATTCAAGGATTTTTTTTCATTGTTTTGTTCCTCTAATGATGTGTAAGTTCTTCAAGTGTTTACCCTAAGGTATAAACACATGTACTTAAAGTTATATTTGTCAAACAGAATCGTGCTAGCATTAATCATATCTATATTACTATCTTCCCACCAACGTTTTGATTCCTTACTGCACAAGACATAGAAATAACCCAAATATCCCTTTTTATTTTCTCTACTGCATGCAAGGTTTTCCATTGGTTGAATGTGGCCTCTGTCTATCATGGTGATTATATTTCTGAGTGTATTTCTTTCCATCTGAGAGTTACTTGGCTTAATTGGGAGCACTCTGTGAATCTATGCAGTGTGCCTGAGGGGGAAGCTGGGATGTACCACGTTCTCCCGTGAATTTCTGGGATAGTTGCACCGTGCTGATGCCAGTGCCCAAACTCATAGTTTCTGCCCTTTGCTAAGCAGTTTTCTGGATTTGCATACACTGCATGAGAGAGATGAATTACTATACAGGTGTCTAAGTGCTGCCTTAGCTGGGTATCTGAACTGATGGTACTTCTTATGGACATTGTGCTCCCTTCTATTCCCAGAATCTTTCAGGCTTGGAAAGACTCTGGAAACCCTTCAACCATGTTAGCCAGAGGCTCTTTTGCTGACTGAACCTAACAGGTGGTGGCAGGCAGAGGAGAATCAGAGTGCCTTAAAACTGTTGCTGACCTGCTCCCAGGCCCGGTTCTGGTAAAAGCCAACAATGGTGTGCAGCTTGGTCCTTCACATACACACCAAGGCACAGTAGAGGCAGCCACAAACTGTTGCTTTGTAGCTCCAGTCACAGATAGCATCAGACATTGGCCTGCACCAGAGTCCCTCCCAAGAGGCCCCAGAACCAACACACCCAGAGGTCAGCTTCAGACAACAACAGAGCAGGATCTAATTAACTTCACAAGCAGCATCTCCACAGGGAGATCCTGGCAGGCACCAGACCCTGCAGAGGCAAATTCTGCTCTGTGCAGTAAGTACAAGCACGGCAGCTTATACACTAAGGTTAGAGTTGATCCTCACAGTCAGCCTGAGGATTGACCCCATGCACAATTGAGCCAATAGCAATCAAATCTCAGTTACCACAGGAAAGACACAACCCACATAAGTGACATTCCTGAAGCACCAAGCTCAGGTGACCAAGGAGACAGAGCAACAAGGTCCCAAAGGACACCTACTGCATAAGGCCAACCTACCAAGACTGGGAATCATAGCATATCTACTTAGCACATAGAAACAAAAACAAAGAGGCGGGCAAAATAGGGAGACAATGAAATAAATTAAAGAACAATAGAAATCTCCAGAAAAAGAATTAAATGAATTGTCATCAAGGAAGTTATCACATATAGACTTCAAAAAAAAAAAAAAAAAAAGATTATAAGGATGCTAAAGAAACTTAGTGAGAACTACAAGAAACTTAGAACTACATCATGAAAAAGGGCATAGAAACCATATAAAAGAACCGGCCAGAAGTGGAAAAAAAACAAAAACAAAAAATAGTATCTGAAATGAAGAATAGTAAGGAAGGAATTAAAAGTAGATTGGTGAAACAAAGGATCAAATGAGCGATCTGGAAGACAAGGTAGCAGAAAACACCCAAGCAAAGCAGCAAAAAAAGATAAATATATATATTTAAATGAGGATCGCTTAAGGGACCTTTGGGGAAACAAGAAGCATAACTACATCAGCATCATAGGAGTACCAGAAGGAGGAGAGAGACTGACAGAGAGCAAGAAATTAAGAAGCTATTTGAAGAAATAATGGCTTAAAATTTTCCTAACCTGGTGAAGGAAGAAGAAACACAAGTCCAGGAAGTGCAGAGTCCCAAACAAGAGGAACCCAAAGAGGCCCACAGCAAGACACATCATAATTAAAATGCCAAAGGTTATAGACAAAGAGAGAATCTTAAAAGCAGCAAGAGAAAAACAATTAGTTACCTACAAGGGAGCTCCCATAAGACTGTCAGCTGATTTCTCAACAGAAACTTTGCAGGCCAGAAGGGAGTGGGAAGAAATATTCAAAGTGATGAAAAGCAAGGACTTGAAACCAAGATGACTCTACCCAGCAAAGTTGTCATTTAAGATTAAAGGTCAGATAAAGAGAGATCAAGTAAGAAAAAAACCAGAGGAGTCTGTTCCCACCAAACCAGTGTTACAGGAAATGTTAAAGGACCTTCTTGAAGGAGGAGGAGGAGAAACAGAGGAACATAGTTAAAAGATTAAAATGGCAATAAATGTGCACCTGTCACTAATCACTTTAAATCTAAAGGGCTTAGATGCTCCAATCAAAAGACATAGGGTCGCTGAATGGGTAAGAAACAGGACCCATACTTATGCTGTCTACAAGGGACCCACCTCAGAATGAGAGGCACACACAGACTAAAAATAAAGGACTGGAAAATGATATTACATGCAAGTAAAAAGGAAAAAATTCTTCAGCACTTCTTCCAGGTGGCAAAGTTTAATTCTTGCCCCCTTAGGCCTGGGTTGGATTTAGTGACAAACTGAGAAAGGTAAGAAAAGCATAATGATGTTACAGTAGAGAAACCTGGCAGGTGGACTTGGGTAAGCAGTCAAGGTTGACATCATCTGTCACATTGGCGTCCCATGCTCCTGATAATGACACCATATCAAAGGGCATCGCCTCTCAGATGGTCTTCTCCAAAATGCATACTCTCAGCCTCATAATGATAAGCATCATACAAACACAACTCATGGAACATTTTATAAAATATCTTACCAGTACATTTCAGAAGTGTCAAAGTCACCAATACAAGGAACAATTGAGGAATTATCAGACAACTAAATGCAATGTGCAATGCAGGATTGGATCCTAGAATTAAAAAGACATTTGTGGAGCCCTGGTGGGGTGGCTCAGTTGGTTAGAATGTGGTCCCATACACCAAGAAGGTCATGGGTTCGGTTCCCAGACAGGGCACATACGTACATTGCATGTTTGATTCCCTGGTCAGGGCGTATACAGGAGGCAGCCAATCGATGTTTCTCTTTCACATTGATGCTTCCCTCTCTCTTTCTCCCTTACTCTCTCTCTAAAAAAAAATTAATAAAAACATATTGAGGGTTAAAAAAACAACATTAGTGGAAAAACTGAGAAAATCTTAATAAAGTGTGTAGCTTAGTTGTTAGTATGACTCTCATTTTAATCTCTTAGTTTTGACAACTGAACCATGGTCACGTGAGATGATGACATTAGGAGGCGCTGTGCAGAGTATGTGGAAATGATCTCTGCAACTCTACTAAGTCTGACATTATTTCAGAAAAGTAAAGAAACAAAGTGATATGGAGTCTGATAATATTCCACCTTGGAAATAAAGAACCACTATGAAAAACAGTATGGAGTTTCCTCAAAAAATTAAAAATGGAACTGCTTTATGACACAGTAATTCCAATTCTGGCAATTTATCAGAAGAAACCTGAAACACTAATTTGCAAGAATATATGCAGCCCTATGTTCATTGCAGCATTATTTACAGTAGCCAAGACGTGAAAGCAGCCCAAGTGTCCATCAGTAAATTAATGGATAAAAAGGCTTTGGTACATTTACATAATGGAACATACTCTGCCATACCCTTTGCAACAGCCCTGGAGAGTATTACGCTAAGTGAAATAAGCCGGTCAGAGAGAGACAAATACTATATGATTTAACTATATGATATGTGGAATCTAATGAAGAAAATAAACTAATAAACAAAATAGAAACAGACTCATAGATACAGAGAACAGACTGACAGTTGTGGTGGGGTGGGGCTGGGGGAAAATGATGAAAGGATTAAAAAAAAAACCCTCAAGACACAGAAAACAATATGGTAATTATCAGAGGGAATGGGGGGTGGGGGAGGTAGAATATGGTAAAGGGAGCATAAATGTAATGGAAGGAGATTTGACTTGGGGTGGTGAACACACAAGACAATATATAGATGGTATATTATAGAATCGTACACCTGAAATCTATATAATCTTATTAATCAATGTCACTCCAATGAATACAATTAAAAATAATAAAAAATAAATAAATAATCACTTCTAATTACATATTTTGTTCTCACATTCTTACTTTCTTTTGCCTGCTATTACAAAAATGAAAGCTTTCACAATTTTAAATAATTTCAATCTCTAGTTTTGATTCTAACAGTTTAGCTTTTACCTGAAATTATTTGGAGTCTTTTAGTTCTGTTATATTATGTTTTATATAATAGGTTATTTTATTATTATAGATTTTCCCTTTTGTTTTGTGTCTCCTGTTTTATTTACTTTTACTTAAATTTTACAGTATAAATTTTTGGCCATATTGTCTATTTATACTATATATATATATTTATAAATGTGTATATAAGTGTATGTGTATGCCTATTAGATTCTTTGTATATCACTGTTACCTCTTTTTGCCATCCTTGTTTGATAATTGATTAATTATATTACCATTGATAAGAACATATCCATGTCTTCATATTTTTTGTCAGATAAGAAAACTATGTAATATATTTTGAGAATCCTTGAAGCACACACACACACAAATAGACATATATACATACATACATACCAAATTTCCTTGCCCTAGTACATGGATGATATTTTGTCTGGGTATAACATTTTCAGTTCACGCCTGTTTTCTCAGTAGTCTGCACATTCTCTGAGTAACCTGAGATTATTTGGTTCTTTTTTTCTTTGTAGGAAATCTATTAATTCTACCATAAAACTTGAAGAAAATTTATTTTAATTGATGAAATTTATTAATTATAATCTATCTGTTACATTTATCTTATTTTTATAATTTTGTTTATTTCTATAATAATCAGAATTTCTTAATCATGACTTCATATCTCATTTTTTCTCATGAACTTTATTTCTTTGGAAACTGAATTATATTTATTAAATCTATTTGCTCTTCTAAACTGAAACACTAACATATTTTTATGCAGAAATTGTTCTGCTTTTCAGTCTGTATTCAAAAAATGTAATTTAACGGCATCAGGCCACACCAGCACACTCTTAGTTGTGCTCTTCCACACACAGAAATGGGAGCTAAAGGTTCAGGGATCTCTAGTCTGTCACCTTTTCAATGCACCTGTTTTCTCTTCTGTTGATCATCACATATCTTTAAAAATCAGATATTTCCCTCTATCAGTTGTATTCAGTGGCTCCACAGAATTAATTAATATCTTATCTACTAATATAACTTTGGACCTTCTTATATGAAACATGGGTTGATCTTATTTCTGTCACTGAGTTACATATTAAGTCTTCATTTAGTAAATAAGCTTTGCCAATTTCTAGTTTTTCATCTCCTACTGAGTACTAGAAATAATCCTACTGCGTAAATAAGTATTGTTTGGCACTTAAAAATATTTTTGCAATATCGTATTACTGCAAATATGGTTGTTATAACTTAACATTTGTGCATCATTGGCTGTATTTTGACAAATTAAGCCATAATTCAAGTATGTTTAAACAAATATAATTGAGGTTTTCTTGTATACACAGAGATTTGTTTATTCCCTCTATTTAAGCTGTAATATTAATTGTAATATAGTGGATTTGTTAATTCAACCCAATTAAAAAGGTGAATTATCTATTTTGAGTAACTAAATAGTCGATTTAACCAGTCACAAAAACTGCCTATGAGCAAGAGGGAACCCTTCGAGCAAGGCCGACAATACAAAAACTGCAAGGCAGTCACACACTTTCTCTGGTGTAACTTACTTTCCTAAGGTTTGTCTTAGAGCATAAGTTCTAACCCCAGCCTAGGCCCCTCAACTTCACGGGCCAGCTCTCTTCAGTTGGCATTGCTCACATGGAATACAGGGGCTTTCTTCTCCACAAAACATGGTGGCCAGTCAGCGGGAGAACAGAAGGCCTGTATGCATTTTCATACCCTTCACCTTATCCCGATCTCCCCTGGATTCAAGTTTGTTAACTGAAGGCTCATCTTGCTTGAAGAACTTGATCACACCAGGTGGAAGTTTTGAGTAGAGGTAGGATTTGGAAAACGTGTTTCAGATGCTAGATGAATGTGGAGTAGTTACGTGTGGCTTCTCCAAGAAAGCCATCAAGCTTCATTCCCTAGAAAAAGATGTGATGACAAATAGATTGGTGGTGGGGTTGTTGACCTGAGAAGTCCAGGGATCAGGCAAATCTCAGTCATAACACCAGGATTGCTGTAAACAGAATAATGCCCCTCCCCCAAAGATATCCACATACTAATGCTCAACATTTGTGCATGTTAGGTTACTTAGCAAGAAAGAATTAAGGTGGAAGATGAAATTAAAGTTGCAAATCAGCTGACCTTGAGATGGGGAGATTACCTTGGATTATCTGGATGAGTCCAGTGTAATAAAAAATGTCTTTACAAGTGGGAGAGGGAGCCAAAAGAGACAGTCAGAGATGGAGATGATGGGAGTGAGGTCAGAGTCATTCAGTGTGAGAATGGCCAGGAGCCAAGGATTGTGGGCAGCTCTAGAAGGTTGAAAGGCCAGGCAACAGAGCTTCCCTTAGAGCCTCCAGAACGGAGCACAGCCCTGCTGACATCTTGACTTTAGTCCAGTGAGGCCAATTATGGACCTCTGACCTCAAATTCTATAAGACAATATATTTGTGTTGTTTCAGCCACTATGTTTCCGGTAACTTGTTACAGCAGCCATAGAAAACTAAAAACAGAAGGGTGGAATCAGTTTCAGAAATAAAAATTGAATCATCTTTGTCCATTAATTCTTAGATCCCCAATTTCTTTTTTCCTTACCTCTTAACTCCCACAGCTCTTTCCTTTCACTTTTTCCCAACTCCTACCTATGTCCTTCTTCCTTCAACTTCCCCTCTCACATCTTTTCTCTTCCCCATTCCCTGCCTGCCCATTAGATTCTTCCCCTTTCCCTCTTTTTTTTTTTTTTTTTAAATATATCTTTATTGATTTCAGACAGAGGAAGGGAGAGGGAGAGAGACACATAGAAACATCAATGATGAGAGAGTCATTGATCAGCTGCAGCCCACAACCAGGGCATGTGCCCTGACCGGGAATCGAACCCTGATCGCTTGGATCCCAGGTCGACGCTCAGCCGTTGAGCTACTCCCGGCTGGGCCCTTTTTTCTTTTATCCCACTTTTTACCCACAGTTCAAGGAGGTGGAACTCAGGAGTAGAAAGAAGTCAGTGTAAGGATATTCGTGATCCCCTGTTGCACAATTTTATTTTTGAGAAAAAGTGTCATGAGGTCCTGCATTTGCTTTGAGAAACCAATGAACATCAACAACATTCCAGCAAAATCTATAGAGCAATAGTGACAATGCATGGCTCATAGTAGCCCAGCCACATAAAAGCCCGAACTCAGCTACGATCTGTTTGCATCTAGTGATTCCTGACCTTGCTGAAAAGTGCTCCTCCACGAAAGAGTTTGTCAGAGCGGAGCTCTTCACAGGAAAAGATTCCTACCAAGAGGCACACCTCCACAACAAATAGTTGAATACATGGGATGAAAATTCTGCAGGTTTCCTTTAATTTAACAATGTATAGAATGCCCAGCCGGGCGTGGCTCAGCAGTTGAATGTCGACCTAGGATCCAGGTGATCGGGGTTCCGTTCCCAGTCAGGGAACATGCCCAGTTGTGGGCTCGATTCCTGGTTGGGGACGTGCAGGAGGCAGCCGATCAGTGACTCTCTCATCATTGATGTTTTGATCTCTCTCTCTCCCTCTCCTTTCCTCTCTCTGAAATCAATAAAGATATATATATTTTAAAATGTATAGGAAATATGAAAATTGTACAAGCTAAATAAGGAGAGCAAAATGTCAAGATATGCTAAATTCAATGCTGTCTGCTGGAAAATGGAAGTCAAGTTTTACCTTTAATTGTGAAATATTATGCAAACTTTAAATAACATTCGGAATTTGGTCAAGGGGTCACTGTGGGTGGAAGAGACATGAAAAGTTCTCAGTCCACCTTTTCATGCTTCCTATCGTTGCTGTTTTTCGGTAGTTTGAAGAGCTGCAAAAGCTTTGTTCCTCTGAGAGGGCCCTAGCAACATGCTGGACATCGCACGCTCCCAATGGTCTGCAAAGACTAGAAAAGAAAAATAACTGAAATGGCTTATATTTTAACTCATATTTTGTGACCCAAGCACTGGATGGAGAAAAACCCATGACAGATTTTACCCACAATCACAGAGACAGAGAGGGAACGGAAAGTACAGGGGAGATGACCAAACCCTAGCAAGCCAGTGTTGAAAATAAATATTCAAGAGTGGAGCTGAGATTTTGTGAAACAGATAGTTGAAGATTAAGGAGCACTTGAAGTTAATCTGTTGAAAGGTATTCTCAAGTGGGTGGTTATTGTCACATTATGTTAAAGGTGGTATTAGTGATTCCCACAGGGAGAGTTCTTAGGGAACCCCTGGGAGTGTAGAACCAGCAGTACCTGAAGTCTAGTCAGGTAGAGTGTATTTCTGGTTTGTGGCTTTGGCCTTGAAGATGAAACCATAATTGTGAACTATTATTTACAGTTAGAATTTTATCTATACTCCTTACAGTGACCCTTTATGACCTGTCCTTGTCTATTTTTCCAGCTTCCCCCCACACCATGGCTGAAATGCCACATTGGGCCTCTCTCTGTTTCAGAAGCACTATGATCTGAAGTCTGCATAAGTTCATTTGTTTGTATCTTCCATCAACAGAATATAAGTTCTTTGCATGACAGAAAACATGCCTCTTCCGATCACACACCTTATGTGTGCTACAAGGGCCAGCACATTAGAAGTGCTCAGGATGTTTGTAGAATGAAGACCATAATATAATATGGCTTTTACCATGGCCAAAGACTAAAGCACAAGCCACATTCAAAGTATTAAATGTAGAATTTTATTGTAACATGAAAGAAAAAAATTATGAATTATTTTTAAAATTCAACAAGAAAATCTGGGATTATATCTTTTAAGTTTCTAAATTAATCTCTTTCCTGATTCCCAAGGATGTTTATGTGTTCTGTGCTCCCTCTCTGCTTACTTTCTTGTATTTTTCTGAAATTACAGAGTGGCAACTCTAGGTCTGTGTTGGCCTTGAACTAGTTTATATTCATCTGGGCAATGGGCTAATCATATCACCGAATATCAGTCAGAGCTGTCAGAGCTGGTATGCAGCTCAGGAAGAAGGCTCTATAAGGAGCAGGCAGCAGGAAATGTTTGCCCCTAAAGATGCACTGGCAGTTAGTTCTGGACTCCAGGCACTGCTGTATAGAAAGGACACAGCGCTGCATGATTCACAAGACTCCTTTCCAAGGTGCTTGGGGGATGATGTTCCTCTGAGACAAACTCGTATTTAACGTAACTAGTGCTGATGCCATGATCCTTCGTGAAGCCGAGCAGTGTCCTCGGAGCCATGAGTGTGTCTCCCACAAGCAGCAGTTACATGCAGAGGAAAATCTACTTGAGAAGTAGGCAGCGTCTATTGATCGAGGGAAAGAGGGGCAGAGGAAACACAGGAAGAGAGAAGAAGGACAAGAATAAGCGGGGAGAGGAATGAAGGCGGGACGGAAAGAGGCAGGTAAAAATGGGGGACAAAGTGAAATGAGAGAGAGGAAAAGTAAAAAATAAGAACATGTAAAATAAAAGGTGAGGATGAAAGAAATTTTTTAATTTCAATTAAGGAAAGCCAAATGTCTTGGGATTTCTGGTTTTTCTGTTTGGCTAGGTGGTGTCCACAGCTGCTTCTTATCTTGATGTTTCTGTCTCTCTGGGGATTCACCCAGGACTCTGAGTTGCCTTTAGGCACACACGTTTGGGGTAAGGGATTAGATGAAAGTATAGGTGGTAACCTTAAAACCACTTCTCAGTTTTTCTCTAAGAATCTCAAGACCATCCTCATGCCTGACAGCAGGCGTAGGGGAGTCCTGACCAGGCATTGCTCAGGAGGGGCAGGTCCGTGCTCCTCCACGGGAGGGACAACCTTAAAGTGAGGAAGACAGGTAGGGGCAGGCTCAGGTAGATACTGTGTATAAATGGCCATCTGACAGCTCATTGTGGTGCCATGAGAAGAGTGAGGGCGTCCAGTGATCAGTACCCGTGGGAGAATCATGACCTGGGCCAGGGTCTGCCCTCTGACTCTAGACACTGCACCTGGGAGCGACATACAGGGTGACCAGGATGAACAGAGGCAGAGGCAGGCAGTTGGCCTCCTGAATGGCTCACCTCTCCCTTGGTCATGTTATGTTCAACCACCTTCTGCTTCTTCCCCCCAAAAGCATGTTTCTTGGGATTGATCTCCAAGCACAGGGTGACCCCAGGGGAAGCTGTTTTGTTTACAATGACTAGAGCAACCACATCATATGTTATCCAAACTAGAGCCATCTGGGGATTGAGAAAGGGTGCTATTAATATTAAACCAGGATGAAAAATGTACATAGCATCATTCTAGGAAAAACAGGTGCAGTCACACTACTCACGATGCTCCCTTCAATTATCACAGTGCATTGGATCAAAAGTTGGAATGAGACATAAGCCAAGCTAATCCCAGTCTTTCTCTATGTACTTGAGAACTAGTGTGAGTAGAGCTTTCTTTTTATTTTTGGTGGATAAAGCTATTAAGTGCCAACCTGTCAGTGGTCATGCTTCCCACAGTGTGTTTTGGAGAGACTGGGGGAGTAGGTATGGGGTCAGAAGAGAAGAACCTGGAACAACACATGGCATGCAGGTGTGACACCACGGTTTCCTCACCCTGCCTCTGTGAGGCCTCCTAGGATCCTTTCTCTGTACATCAACTTGCCATTTGAAGAAAAGGAGAAGGTAGTGAAATATACCTGAAAACTGAGAACGTATCTCAAATAGACTGACTTAACTCTCACCAAAACACACTCAACTGGGACTTACACAGGACCCCTAATTCAACCTCAGTCCTCTCTATGTCCATCAGTTCAAAATGGAGCAAAAATGCATCAAGAACCTATGATATTCCCACCTGTAGGATGAAGTGGTAACAGTAACAGAACAGGCCACTTCTCTGAGCTCATGCAGTGCACATTCTAGTTGGGGAAAGCAGAAAATGAACAAATAGATAAATAATCCCAGATATGGAATAGTGTTAAGAATATACGCAGGGCGATCCAAGATGGCAACAGACTGAGTGGAAACTACAGTGACACTCTCCCAGGACCAATCAGGATTTACAACAAAAACACAGAAAAACCATCCTGAAAACCAACTGAAGACAAGCTGGAGAGTGCCCTCATAACCAAGGAGGAAAACTGAAGACCACATAGAGACGGGTAGGAGGTGTGGAGACACTAGAGGGCTGGGTGGGGTCACAAAGGCAGCAACTGAAGGTCTGAGGGAGGTCTCAGCTGTGGGGGGCTCCCATTGAGGACTCTGGGGTCTAAACCCCAGGCTGGGCTTCCCAGACAAGAGCACAAGAACTGAGAAAGGTGCCCACGTAACATCTGGCTGTGAAAGCAGCAGGGTTTCTGTCTGCCAGGGAGAGACAGCTGGAAAGGCAGGCACCCTCTTAAAGGGCCAACCCACAAAGTTTCGCGTGTAGCCACTCACCTTGGGCTCCAGCAGAGGGGTAGTGGAGTGGACTGGAGCTGTGTGGGGAGAGTCTGGGGTTGTGGGTTCTGGAGAGTGAGGTCAGGGCCTGTCTGGATTCCTGTGCTGAGTAATTCCCCCAGACTGTGGGGGACTTCATTCTCTGGAAGAAAATTTTCTGCTTTTTGCCTGAAGGGGGAAGCAATTGCCACACCCTGCTGGAAAGCCTCTCACCCTGCCCCAAAGAGTTTCTTCAGCCTAGGCTTGTTAAGAGACTGAGAACAATAAGCTGCCCCACCCTGTGGAGCTTCTACAACCTGAGGCTCATTAAGAGAATCAGATTAATCAACCCACAGGCAGAGGGAGACCTCAGGGTGCTTTGAGTCTTTGCCAGATCTGCTTTGGGACTCCAGCCTTGGAAATGCAGACTTTGGTGTGCATCTTGGTTCTGTCCAAATGCAGCCAGTCCCAGCAGAAGAGACCTCAAGCCCAGGGTTGTTGATAGCACCAAAGAGGGTACTCAGGGCCAGTCACAAACTATGTCTGACATTGCCCTGTACCAGAGACCCTCCAAAAAGACTAGCAGATCCACCTGATACTTAGAAACAAACCCAAAAAGGTAGCCAAAATAGAGAGACCAAGAAACAGGCCCCAAATGAAAGAACAAGAGAAATCTCCAGAAAAAGATCTAAATGAAATGGAGATAAGCAATCTCTCAGATATAGAATTCAGAATACTGATTGTAAGGATGATCAACAGCATGAGAAAATATATGGAAACTATGAAGGAAACAAAAAATGACAAAAGAAATAAAGAATACATTAGAAGGAATAAACAGCAGATTAGAGGAAGCTGAGGATTGGATCAGTGAATTAGAAGACAGGGTAGAAAAAAAATTAGTCAGAGACCCAAAAAGAAAAAACAATTAAAAAACAGAAGGACAGTCTAAGGGAGCTGTGGGACAGCATAAAAGGTAACAATATTCACATTATAGGAATGCCAGAAGAGGTCAAAAGTAAGCAAGGGTAGAGAACCTGTTTGATGAAATAATGGCAGAAAACTTCCCTAACCTGGTCAAGGAAAAAGTTCAGGAAGCACAGAGAGTCCCTAGCAAGAAGAATACAAAAAGAGCCATACCCAGGCACATCATAATTAAAATGCCAAAAATTCACAACAAAGAGAATCTTAAAGGAAGCTAGAGAAAAGCAATCTGTTACCTACAAAGGAGCTCCCATAAGGCTGTCAGATAACTTCTCATGAGAAACTCTACAAGCCAGAAAGGAATGTCATGAAGTGTTCAAGGTAATGCAAAATCAGAATCAGAAATCAAGACTACTCTATCCAGCAAGATTATCAATCAAGATAGATGGTGAAATAAAGAGCTTCCCAGATTAAAAAAAGGCTAGAGAAGTTTATCACCACCAAACAAGCATTGCAGGAACTGTTAATGGGGCTGCTGTAATTAGAAGTAGAAATAGAAATAGACAGAATGAGAAACACAAGCATAAAGAAATAAAATGGCAGTAGATAAGAATCTTTCAATAATAACCTTAAATGTAAATGGATTAAATGCCCAATAAAAAGATATAGGGTGGCTGAATGGATAAGAAAACATGACTCAAATATATGCTGTCTACAAGAGACCCACCTCAGAACAAAAGACTCACACAGGATGAGAGTGAAAGGATGGAAAAAAAATTTTCCATGCAAATAGAAATAAAAGAAAAGCTGGGGTAGCAATACTCATATCAGGCAAAATGGACTTTAAAATGAAGGCTATAATGAGAGACAAGAAAGGTCACCACATAATACTAAAGGGATCAATCCAACAAGAGGATATAACCCTGATAAAGATATGCACCCAACATAGGAGCACCTAAATTTATAAAAAACTTCTAGGGGACTTTAAGGGAGAGATCGACAACAATACAGTCATACCTGGGGACTTTAACACCCCACTGACTTCACTGGGTAGATCTTCCAAAAAAAATATCAACAAGGAAACAGTGACCCTAAATGACACTCTAGATTAGATGGATTTAATTGACATTTACAGAACATTCTACCCCAAAGCTGCAGGATATACATTCCTTGAAACTGCACATGGGACAGTCTCAAAGACAGACCACATGTTTAGGACACAAAACAAGTCTCTACAAGTTCAAGAAGATTGAAATCATATCAAGCATCTTCTCACACAACAATGGCATGAAATTAGAGATCAACCACAATAAAAACACTAAAAATCATTCAAGCACATGGAGGTTAAAAAGCATGTTATTAAACAATGAATGGATTACCAAAGAGATCAAGAAACAAATCAAAAACTTCCTGGAAAAAATGAGAATGAACACACAACTCAAAATCTATGGGACACTGGGAAAACAGTCCTGAGAGGGAAGTTCATAGCACTACAAGCCTACCTCAAAAAACAAGAAAAATTTCTAATAGACTCTCTAACCCTACAACTTAAAATTTTAGAAAGAGAACGAGAAAAACCCAGAGTAGGTAGAAGAAAGGAAATAATAAAGATCAGAGCAGAAATATATAATAGAGAGACTAAAAAAAACAATATAAAAGATCAATGAAACCAAGAACTGGTTCTTTGAAAAGATAAACAAGATTGATCAAACTTTAGCCAGGCTCATCAAGAAATAAAGAGAGAGCCCAAATAAAAAAAAAAGCAGGAACAAAAGAGAAATAACAACTGACACAACAGAAATTCAAAGGATTGTAAGAAAATACTATGAGCATCTATATGCCACAAAACTGGACAACCTGGGTGAAATGGACAAATGCCTAGAAAAATACAGCCTTCCAAAACTCAGTTAGGGAGAGTCAGAAAACCTAAATATACCGATAACTGCTGATGAAGTTGAGGCAGTAATCAAAGGGCTCCCAGCAAACAAAAGCCCTGGTCCGGACAGCTTCACAGGGAAGTTTTACCAAACATTCAAAGAAGAATTAACACTTACCCTCCTTAAACTATTTCAAAAAATCCAAGAGGACGGAACACTTCCAAATTCTTTTTACGAGGTCAGCATTAGCCTAATTCCAAAATCAAATAAAGACACTACAAAGAAAGAGAATTACAGACCAATATCCCTGATGAACATAAATTCTAATATCCTCAACAAAATATTAGCAAATTGGATCCAGCAATATATTAAAAATATCATATACCATGACCAAGTGGGATTTATCCCGGGGATGCAAGGCTGGTACAGTATTCACAAATCAATAAATGTGATACATCACATAAACAAACTGAAAGACAAAAATCACATGATCATATCAATAGATGTAGAAAAAGTATTCAATAAAATCCAACACCCATTTTTGATAAAAACTCACAGCAAAGTGGAAATAGAGGGATCATACCTCAACATAATAAAGGCCATATATGACAAACCTACAGCCAACATCATATTCGATGGACAAAAATTAAAACCATTTCCCCCAAGAACAGGAACAAGACAGGGGTGTCCACTTTCACCACTCTTATTCAACATAGTACTGGAAGTCCTAGCCACAGTGATCAGTCAAGAAGAAAACATAAAAGGCATCTAAATTGGATAGGAAGAAACAAAACTGTCATTATTTGCAGGTGGCATGATATTGTACAAAGAAAATCCTAAAGACGCCAGCAAAAAACTACTAGATTTATTAAAGGAATTCAGCAATGTAGCAGGATACAAAATTAACACCCAGAAATCAATGGAATTTTTATAAACCAACAATGTGCTCTCAGAAAGAGAAACTAAAAAAAAAAGTCCCATTTACCATGCAACTAAAAAAATAAAATACCTAGGAATAAACTTAACCAAGGATGTAAAAGACTTGTACTCTGAAAACTACAAGACACTGAAAAGAGATAGAGGAAGATTTAAACAAGTGGAAGAATATACCATGTACATGGGTTGGAAAAGTTAACATCATTAAAATGTCCATGATACCCAAAGTAATCTATAAATTCAATGCAATCTCTATTAAAATACCAACAGCATATTTTGCAGATCTAGAACAAGCATTTCAAAAATTTATATGAGACCCCAAAACACCCAGAGTAGCCACGGCAATCTGGAGAAAGAAGAACAAAGTTGGAGGGATCACAATACCAGATATCAAGTTATACTACAAAGCCACTGTAATCAGAACAGCCTGGTACTGGCACAACAACAGACATATACATCAGTGGAAAAGAACAGAGAACCCAGAAATAGACCCACACCATTATGGTCAATTAATATTTGACAAAGGAGGTAAGAGTATACAATGGAGTAAAGACAGTCTCTTCAATAAGTGATGCTGGGAAAATTCGACAAGTACATGCAAAAAAGTGAAACTAGACCACCAACTTACACCATGTACAAGAGTAAACTTAAAATTGATAAAAGACTTAAATGTAAGTCAAGAAACCATAAAAATCCTAGAAGAAAATGTAGGCAGCAAAATCTCAGACATCTCTCTTAGCAATATGTTTGTGGATACATCTCCTAGGGCAAGAGAAACAAAGGAGAAAATAAACAAATGGGATGACATAAAAATAAAAAGCTTCCACATGGTAAAATAAACCATCAACAAAACAAAAAGGGAGCCCAATGTGTGGGAGAACATATTTGCCAACGACACATCTGATAAAGGGTTAATATCAAAAATATTTAAAGAACTCATACAACTTAATAAAAGGAAGACAAACAATCCAATTAAAAAATGGGCAAAAGACCTACACAGACACTTCTAGAAATAGGACATACGGATGGACAAGAGACACATGAGAAAATGCTCAAAATCACTAATCATCAGAGGGATGCAAATTAAAACCATAATGAGGCATCACTTCACACCTGTCAGAATGGCTCCATCAACAAATCAACAAACGACACTTGCTGGCGAGGGTGTGGGGACAGGGAACCTAGTGCACTGCTGGTGGGAATGCAGACGGGTGCAGCCACTATGGAAAACAGTATGGAGGTTCCTCAAAAAATTAAAAATTGAGCTGCCATTTGACCCAGTGATCCCACCTCTAGGATTATATCCTAAGAATCCTGAAACACTAATCAGAAAGAATATATGCACCCCTATGTTCATAGCAGCACAGTTTACAACAGCCAAGATCTGGAAACAGCCCAAGTGCCCACCAGTAGATGAGTGGATAAAAAGCTGAGGGACATTCACACCATGGATACTACGCAGCTGTAAAGAAGAAGAATCTCGTACCCTTTGGCACAGCATGGAGGGACCTGCAGAGTATTATGCTAAGTGAAATAAGCCAGGCAGAGAGAGACAAGTACCACATGATCTCACTAATATGTGGAATATAATAAACAAAATAAACTGATGAACAAAATAGATCCAGAGACATAGAAGCATGGCACAGACTGAGGGACCTCAGAGGGAAAGCGGGGAGGGGGGAGTGGGTGGGGAGAGATTAATCAAAGAACTTAGATGTTTATAAGCATAACCCATGGACACAGACACAGGTCTGGGGAAGGCCTGGGGGGGTGATGCTGGATGGAGGGGATTAGTGGGGGTAAAAAGGGGACAATTGTAATATTTTCAACAATAAAAATAAACTTTAAAAAAAAAGTAAAAGAAGAAAATACGCAGGGTAATGGAACAGAAAGTCTCTAAATAGAAAATTGTTTTACTAAGGAGGTCAGAGAAGCCCTCTTTGAGGAGGTGCCATTTTATCTGATGACTTAGCGATAAGAATTATTATTTTAATTAGCTCCACTGTGCATCCAGACATTGTAAAGGGTTTCAGACCCCTGTCAACAGCCAAACACGCATCTTCCTTTTTACCACTGATTTTTTATGTGTAAGTCTCAGAAATCCCCCATTTCTCCCTTTCTTTCACTTGCAACCTTTAATTGTCTGCTAAATACTCTTGAGTCTACCTGCAAAATACGTCGTGTATTTCAGGCCAGGACAGCAGCACCCAGACTCAGCATTCCTGAAAGCACAAAGAGCAGAAAGCATCTCTGTTCCCTTTCCTACTGTACCTCTAGAGTCTAGAGTCCTGCATGGCACCTGGCACAAGGAGGCGTCAGCGTATCCTTTTGTTGACAAAGAACATCTGATGATGGAAATTAGCTTCCCTGGCGTCCTATTTCCTATGGCATAAAAGGTAAACAGCCGTCGGGTGAATCCCCGCTAGCCCGCGCCTTGACCTCCCGCGGCCAGCCCGCCACTCGCCTGACTGCCTGCGCCCGCGCTGCTCTTTCGCGAGCCAGCACCCCTCGTTGCGGGCCGTGTTTACTGTCTCCTTCCCGTGAAGAAAGCTTTTCCACCTTGAGGATGCAGCTGCAACACGGCCCCCGTTGTGCGGTCCTTCTTGAGTCCATGGCTACAGCCCATGCCACGAGACACCTCCCCGCCTGTGGCTGCACCGGTTCACCGCCCTGCAGCGCTCTTGCATTTAGTGTAAATTGCCGCAGACGTTTTTATTCCTCCCATTGCTGCCCAGCATTGCTCACAGTGCTGGGCCCAGAGCAGGTGCACAATAGATGATGACTGAAAGGCATGAGATGGCAGCTGCTTTGTTTCTACAACTCTTGGCTGTAGACAGGGATCCAGGGCGTATGCCTTCAACACATCATTGTCTAGAAAAGAAGCGATTAATAATCGCTGGCAGAAACCGAAATGATCGGCCATCCAGCGCAACCACAGGTGCCTGGAAACTCTCCAGTCGGATGGCCCTTATATGTATGGAGTAGTTACATCTTTCCCACCGTCATTCGAGATCGGATACGTTTGTCTCAGAGCCTGTCAATTAGCTGTGTGCCAATACACACGCACACACATACACACTCACCAGCTGGCCTTAACCTACTCTGGGTTTTTTCTATCAAAGACCAAATAATTCCTACACTACACAAGCCATTTCAAAGTAGATTTAAAAGATTAGAGCTGATTTGCTCACATGTTTTTATGAAGCAAATGTGGCTTTGATTGTCAAAATGAGGTAAGGGCAAAAACCCCGCACATCACATTCTCATCAGACTCATGACAACCAATGCCAAACTATTTTGTCTAGCTTACTTACCCAGCTCTATTCATCTACCACTTCCAAACAGAAGGCTGCCTCGACACAAGCTCACTGTCAGACAGTTCAGCGCTCGGCGTGCCCGCCACGCATCTCCAAACGAGGAGCAGTGTTTCGCACGCACCCGCCTCAGCATTTCCTGAGTGAAGATTAAATGACTTGATGTGCGCAGCCCTTTAAAGTCCTGCCCGGCACTTACCAAGTGCCATATAAATGTTAGCAATCATTATCGGTAGACTGAACTAGTCACAGTTGTAAACACTAACACAGGCTAACTAAGGCTAAAGGGCATGAATTAAAGGCATTTTCTGAATTAAAGACATGAAATGGCACTTTCTCGTAGCTAGAAAGTGCTAAAATTGGATCTGGGTCCGTGCAAGTCTGTCTCTAGAAGTTCACACTTGACCATTCAGTTACATTGTCTCTGAGTTGAAGGGGCCGAGCTTTAGAACTGATCTTCCCATTCATTAAAACCTCACTATGCTTATTTGTTTTCTTTTCCAAATTATTAATATTAAATAATACTAATTTCTAAACTTACTAATATGTGATATTATAAAGCAAATACTACATTTACATGTATTTTATACTATGTATGCATATATATATTACTTATGTAAACATAATTATTATAATAAATAAGAGAATTGATTGCAGTTGTAAAATATGTGAATAGATATTACATTATATACATTATACATCATAGAAAAATAAAAAGTAGAAACAATGAGATGAAAATAATATAACCAATGTTTATATCTTTAAAAATGTATTTTGTACATTAAATAAAACATTTTCACACAGTGAATATTCTCATTAATAATAAAATTTTAATAACAACAATGTTTGAATATGCATTATTGTTTTTAAATATTTTTTCAGTCTTGGCGATACAGAAATTCAAAATCTGGTTCTAAATTCAGTTTATTTTGATGCTGATCCTGATCATCAGAATTCAGTGACTTTCAAGGCTGAAACCTAAGGCTTGCCATTGTGTTGGTTTTTGAAAATGGTGTTACTGGATTGGAATCCTCAGCTTAGGTGTTGTCTCTGGGAGGTCAGTAGCTTCCAGGCAGTGCCCATAAGAAAGGAGCTTCCTAGTCAGGAGTCAGTTGCTTCCTGGGGGTTGGCAGCTCTGTCCAGTCGGGGAGATGGGAGATGAGCCCCCACTGTGAGGAGACAGGCCATTAGATATATCCAGACTTGCATTATTGCGGTGTTTAAAATAGGCGAGTCATTGTGCTTTGCACCAGTTAACAGGCGAATAGGAAATGCTTTGGTTATTTGACATAATGTTTCCCTTGACAGCTCTGCTCCCCGTTGTAAGTCACCCCATCCACTGGCAGCTCAGTCTCTGAGCTTAGTCAATGTGAGGGTGAGCGCAAGTATATTCGGGTGTTCTGTTGCAAACTGTTGTTTGTTTGCCCAGCATCTGTTCCCCTTCCTAACTGCTCAAGCCAACCCTGCTCCAGGGGATGGGCCTAACTGGTAACTCCCCACATCAGCCCATGCAGTGGTTGTCTGGGAGCACCTCGGGAATGCAGGCTACAATCATACCCACATTTACTGATGGCTTATAGCAGTCAGCTCAGAAATTACCAAGAGACCCATTTCAGTCCATAAGTGGATATAGGTGGATATCTCTGGGAGGGGAGAGAAGTTACTTTTTTAAAGCATTCATTCTGGGTGTTATCAGATACAGAGGTGAAGCCTGGAACTGCTTCAACAGGCTCCTCCAGGCATCAAGTAGGTATCATAAGGAAAGCAAGGCCAAGAGAATGGCTGAGGTGGAGCCAGGGTCCTGATAGCTCCATAAATCTGCTTCATGATATTAGGCAGTTTGGAATGATTTTCCTGTTTTCTGAGGCTTAAAACATTCTAACAGCCTGGCTGGCATGGGTCAGTGGTTGAGCATCGACCTATGACCCAGGAGCTCGAGATTCCATCCCCAGTCAGGGCACGTGCCCAGGTTGCGGGCTCGATCACCAATAGGAGGCATGCAGGAGGCAGCCGATCAATGACTCTCATCACTGATGATTCTCTCTCTCTCCCTCTCCCTTCCTCTCTCTGAAATCAATAAAAACATATTTCAGAAACATTCTAACAAATACAGGCTCTGGCAAAACCAAATTTCTAGAGCTGTGGAAATCTGAGCCTGGCTCTGGAACACAGTGACCTGCTACCTGACTTATCCCTTGTGAAACTGTCTCCAGATGCTGCCCAGCAAACCTAAATTAGCAAAACAAGGGGTAAGTGATGAGAAGCGTCCAGGGTCTGTGCGGACAAGGCGGAGGGGAAACGCGCAGACGCACGCCGCCTTTGGCAGAGCAAATTGACCCAGTCTTTCTAAGGAGAAATCTGTTGCTATGTAATAAAACCTTTATAACTGTTTGCAGTTTTGATCCAGAAATTCTACTTCTGTGATTATAACCCAAAGAAATTCTCTTGAATAAAACAAATAAAAATGTAGGTACTCAGAGGTACAATTGGAAAAGGTGGGGTGGGGCAGAACAAAACCTGAAAAATAACCCAATTGCCAAGCAAACGGAAAGGATGAAAACTCAGCGTAAAGAAACACTGTGCTGCTTTTCCAAAGAAGCAGTATTAGGACTGTGTCCACATTGGAATGAATATGAAATAAAGTAAAACGAAAATAGCACACAAACTGGTAAGAACAAATTGTTCTCTAGGACATCAGGCTCTTCTGTGTTCTCATAGACTCAAATCCAATCTTCCTATGACACGGGGAAAGCTACTCCCTTATACACAACGTCACACACACACCACTCACACACACAGAACACACTCACACTCACACACTCACAGACACACTCATTCACACACAACACAGCACATACACATGCACTCACACACACACTCATTCACACACACAACATGGCACACACACTCACCATCACACACACACACACCCACCACCCCCTTCCAACAGCAGACACACTGGTAGCGACTCTGAGCAGCCCTGTGTGTTGGGCGTTAGACACAAAAGAGATGTCTTCACAACTCACAGTGGAGTGGGGAGCACAGTAGACCAACAAGGAAACACATGAATGAACAAGGCACTCAGCGCCGTGGTAGAAATAAGCATGGCGATGCGAGTGTGACTGGTGAAGGCGGGGGCTCCTTTGGATTGGGCAGCGAGGGCACGGCTCATCTAAGGAAGAGATACTTAAGCTGAGATTTAACAAATGAGAAAAATCTGTCAGTGAGCTAGGAGAACAGACTGTACACCAGGCCATCCACAAACACGAGGGCCTGAGGTGAGGAAGACCTAGGCATGCTCCAGGGAGAGAAAAGGCCAGCGTGGTCAGAGCATGTGCTCTTCCTGGCTAAGAGACATGGGGCGGCCTCTGCAAAGGCTCAAGCAGCCAAGCGCGCTGGGCCTTCCCTGCCAAGTAAGAACTGCATGGATAAGTGCTGCGGAGGCCGCTATATGGTTGGAAGCAGCGGAGGGAAATGATCAGATCTTTTATTTATTTATTTATTTTTGGTTACCCAGAGTCAACCACAGTCCAAAAATACTTAATGGAAAATTCATGTTTTTAAAAAAAAATTTAAGCATAGTTGGTATAAAATATTATATTGGTTATATTAGTTTCAAGCATACAATCCAGTGATTTGACATTTTTATACCTTACAAAGTTATAAAAAGGTATGTCTTTTATACCCCACTAATTCTAGTAATCAACTGTCACTGTATAAACTTATCACAATATTATTGACTATATTCCCCTCCACTTTTCACCCCCCCACCCCCCCCCATGGTAACTGTGTCTTTGGTCTCTGTTTCTATTAGTCTGTTTTTGTCTCGTTAGTTGGTTTGGTTTGATTTTGGGCTCCATATATACGTGAAACCGTGCGGAGTTTGTCTTACTCTCACTTAGCATCCATCCATGCTGTTTTAAATAGCAAGGCTTCATTCTGTTTCTATAAAGTCCACCCTTGCTGCTATGTAGTGAGGTGATTGTAGGGCCCATCTGGAAGCAGGGCGATGAGGAGGAGGCCACACTGGAGTCCCAGGGGCATATTTTGGCGGCTTAGACCAGGGCAGCAGCAATGACACTCAGGCAGCAGAGGGACCTTTTGGAGGCAGCATCAGTAGAAACGCGGCTGGATTCGCTATGGGCACAGGCAGCAAAGCTCGCCAACGCCAAGTCCCCAAACGTGGCTGCGCTCCCCGCTTCTCCACCGCGGGTGCAGAGCCTTGCGTCGAGGGGACATCCCTAGTGGGCAATCCCACGCGACCCCCCGGGACATGCACAGGCAGGCCCTGGGCGTCTAGGGCACACGGCGAGAAAGCATGTGATGAGAAGCCTGAACCCGGGCGCGAAACCAACGGAGCCTGGAACCGGGGAGCCACCGCTCAGGACGAGTAGGAAGACACGATCCTTAGAGCCACAGGAAGGAGCCGCAGCCCCATCGCCCGCGGATCCCGCTGCAGTGAGCAGAGACACAGGCTGAGGCGAGTTGTTTCCTTGGGCTGAGGTCCTTGTCCATGACTCTATCCACCACGCCCGTGATGAAAGTTTCCACATCTACACTTTAAACCCAGAACTCTTTCCAGAGACCTGGACTGAAATAGAGAGCATTGTCTTGGACATCTTTATCTGGCTGCCTCACTGGCAACTGAAAACGGCATGTATAAAAGAGAATTAGCATCTTCTGTCACTTTACCACCAACCCCTCCTCCTAGGCACCCTACTTTATTTAACAGGGTCATCTTGTTCTGCTAGATTTTTCCATTTCGAAGAATATTAATGGCTGATGAACTTGTCACTTATGGCCCACAGCCCTCCTGACCTCAGGTCTTTCTAGGAAGTAGCAGCCACTGTCTCCCATTCCCATCATGAAAACTTGTATCTCTTTGTTACCCCCCATATGCATGAACAGTTACCTGTAGACTCCCTCTACCTGAATCATTCATCACTGTATTCCCAGAGCCTGATAAGTGACTACAGTATATTAGATGTTAGAGGCTCAGCACCTATTTGCTGAGTTGATGGAATCCTGAAGATTTATTCACAGGCAGGCAAGGTCATGAGTCAGAAAAGAAACTCGCATGTGGACCATCACATTTATGAGAGAAAGAACATCCTGAGAGTGGAACTACCCAAGAAGAACTTAGAAGAGTCCTTTACTGCAGGCATGCCATGAAGGTTCCTAATTGTGTGCTATGTGAACCCCTTGTACTAGTGCTCAACCACACAAGTAGAAACACAGGAGTATGATGTCCTGCAGACTTCGAGCCCTTTGTTACAGAACTAAACACACACCTTGCCCAGGAGTCAAACAAGGGGAAGGTGGAATAGTTTCAGGCCCAGCTGCAGCCGCATGCCCACAGGGTGAGTGAACTGATAAGCAACAATGTGTGTGATCTGCAAGTTGCCGCTGCTTTCTCTCTGCTTCCAAACTACCCAAGGATCTCCCTGTGCCCATCTCCCAACCAGAAACATGGGTAAAAGAGAATTGGGGATGTGTATTCAGTCTAGCCAAATTGACATCTTATTAAAAAACCACCACAGCTAGAAATGTCAATGCTAGAGTTAAAGAAGGGGATTCTGGAAGTTCTAATGTTTGACTAAACTTATTGGAGCTGGATGCCTGATGCATCAAAATGATGTTGGATTTCCTGGGATAATTCTATGGTCAACTATCACTCTTAATAAGGGACATTTAAATCCTGGGACTCACCTGTAACAGCCTCTATTAATCCTAATAAGCTGCTGAAAAGAGATTCACGGTCAAGTCTGAGAAACACTTCCTCCTAAAATGGAAAAGTTGAAGGCCCACTGGCCATGTTTCTGAGTCCAGGGTTCCAAACACTGTGAAGCATGACTATCCAGTCCAGTCCTGCTACTAGGCTTTGCTTTACAGTATGTACACTAAGATTATCTTATCTATTAATTATAGATAGATGGAGGGGTAGATTCACATCTAATTATTTACATAACTCGGAGTATCCATAATATTAAAAAAATAACAATTGCTCAAAATTATGACCATTTAGTTCAGAATTTCTCCTGAGTATCTTCACACAGAGGATCAACCATGAGATAAAATGAAAGTGTCTTCGGCAACATCCTGACAGCACTCACAGTAATAAATTTGACAGGGCTAGTTAGTCCTTATAGTGTCCTTCAATTTAATCAAATGCCACCACACAAAAGCATAGTTTAATAAAGTGGTTTCCAGGGTCCAGTAGAATGTACTTGAACTGGAACAACATTTTAATATTTTAAACAGTGTGTTTCTGTTTCTCCAGATACTATTTTTCATTCCCTGGCCTTCCACAGCGAAGCCTCAGAGAGTGTTACCAGAGCCTTTTGGCATTTTAAAAGCCTGATCCTGAGAAGACACATGGTAACAAAGAAAAAATAAAAGTGTGTTGTAGAGAACACAGCTCCCCAGGTGGTGAAGAGGAGAGAGGCTGGGAGGACATGGCACCGAGTGGTGGGTAATAAAGTTGGGGTTGAGGTGGCCAGACCTCAAGGGAACAAAGAGGCAGGAGAGGAAACAGCGAGTCAGTCAGAGCAGACTGACAACTCCCAAATCTCCGAGGCTCAAATAACAATTTGGTTGCTATTTTATCGTGTGTGTGTGTGTGTGTGTGTGTGTATTAACCCACCTATCAAGGGTCATTTGGAGAACTCTGCTCATTCTAGTATTCAGACTCTGGTTGACAAACGCCTATCATCTTGAATGGAGCTAGTTGCTTTGTCAGAGGAAGAAAATTACTCTTCTGATCCGGCCAGTGTAGCTCAGCAGTTGAGCACCGACCTAGGATCCAGGAGATTGTGGTTCGATTCCTGGTCAGGGCACATGCCCGGGTTGTGGGCTTGATCCCCAGTAGGGGGCGTGCAGGAGGCAGCCAATCAATGACTCTCATCATTGATGTTTCTATCTCTCTCTCCCTCTCCCTTCCTCTCTCTAAAATCAATACAGATATGTTTAAAAAAAAAAGGGGAAGAAAGAAAATTACTTTTCTGAAACTGAGAATTAAATGCTCCAGCCCAGATGATGTATGTCCCATATACTCAAAACTCACTACCCAGAGCTGGTCATACAGCCTTGCACAATCTCAGGGGACCCTGGGTGCCATTCCACATCGGCCTGGAAAGAGAAAAGAAGCAACCTTCCGTGAGCAGCACCAAGGACAAGCCTGGTGAGCATCCAGAAATGCCTCTGCCTCCATCGGAAGGAGCCTCCTGAAAGCACTTCCAAGGCCGCCTGCCAGGAGCTCCCATCACGCTTAACTTTGTGAGTCAGCTTGACTAGGCTAACGGATGGCCAGGTAGCTTGTTAAACATTATTTCTGGATGTGTCTGTGAGGGTGTTTCCAGAAAAGATCAGCATTTGAATAAGAAGACAGTAAAGATCTGCACTTACCAAGCAGGTGGCATCGCCCAGTCCACTGAGGGCCTGAATAGAGCGAAGGGCGGAGAAAGAGCATGTTGTCTCTCTGCTGGAGCGGGGACGCGCGCTCTCCTGCCGAAGATGCCTGAGCTCCTGGCCCTCAGGCCTTCAGACGCCTGGACTCACACCTGCGGCTCCCCTGCTGCTCAGGCCTTTGACGTCAGGCTGAATTGTATCACCAGTTGTCCTGGTCTCCCAGTTTGCAGATGGCAGATTGTGGGACTTCTCAGCCTCCATAACACCAATTCTTACTCTCTCTCTCCCTCTCTCTCCCTCTCTCTCCCTCTCTCTCTCTCTCTCTCTCTCTCTCTCTCTCGTGTGTGTGTGTGTGTGTGTGTGTGTGTGTGTGTGTGTGTGTGTGTCTCTGTTGGTTCTGTTTCTCTGGAGAGCTCTAATAGTGTCCTTTGGAGTAGTGCTGTGTGTTACCTATCACCCATATGGAATTGCTGTTTTCTACTTCCTCCCCATGGCAGCCCATGAGGTCCTCTGAGGGACAGCAGTGGCCTTCATGCAGGAGTATAGTCCATTGATCCTACAAGATGCTGCTCTGTTTCTTCAAAAGTACCCAGCACTCTAGGTCCTTAAAATAAAGGGCAGGATGAGGGCACTGGGACAGTGCTGAGAAAGGGAATGTTATTTTAGGTGGAAATAGACAGGACCCCTTTAGGTGAGCCCCATTGTTGGCTGTCATTCATTTATAAAACATTAATTCAGAGTGGTTGTTATATCTCAGTTTCTGTAGTATGCAAAGAGTCATTTTGCTAAACTTATTCATGGAAAAATATTACAATCTTTAAACAATGTAAGATGAATTTTAGTAATGTAATATTTCAGGATTTCTTTTATTTCTAACAATTTTATGATAAGGCTGTACCTGGTACTTCCTGTATGTATGCAAGCCAGGTTGGGTGATAATAAAATGCATGAACTTTAGAGCCAGGCAGATTTTAGTTAAATTCTGTCCCTAGAGAACCAGTGATATCTGAAATAATATATTTCATCTCTCTTTTCTCATCTAAAATGAAGAGGGTTTTTCTATTGCAAGGTCGGCTTCCCTTAACTTAAAATAGAGATGCCACTCACATTACAGTGTTAATTCGAGGATTTGTACTTTTATATGTAATCTGATTAGCACAGAGCCTGGCACTTTGTAGGAATGTTTGGTACTGTTATATGATAGTTATTATATTTGTTAATATGCAAGATGTGTATTGATTAGTTTCAAGAAACATTTATTGGCTGCTACTATAAATGACTCTTTACAGAGATGAGTCGGGTGTGGGTTAGGGGCTCTTGGGGTCGCCCTGTCTAATAATGTTGGTTTGAGAAGAATGTCCTGTTACGCTCTGCAGGAAATGGACTCCGTGGGGCTAAGCCCACATGGAGGAACAAGTGAGAATGACAGTCACTGATAAAAGTGGGTGAAGACAGGAGATTGATAAGGGCGAAGAGGGGACACTGGAGTGTGAGCCTTGTCCACGATGGAGGAACAATGCAGAGTTTGGAATGGACAAACGAAAAGCAGTCGAAAGGAATTATTAGAGACATTCAAGTTGTCTAAATAAATAATGTGGGAACAGACAGAGATTTGTTCAAATCTTTACAACAAAATAGGCAATTTGAGGGTTGGGGAGATCCCTGAATCTCAATGCAGGCCCAGAAGGTAGGGGCCCCAAAAGCTACCTCACAACAGCTAGCACACAACAGGTATTCAATGCACCCTTTTTGGTAGCTTTGAATTGGCTCTGTTAGGTATGAGCAGACTAACAAGGGAAATTATGCCATTTAATTACCTCAATGTCTTTATAAACAGTATGAAAAAGACACCATACATTAAGTATTAAACTTTTTATGAATACTAATTTTCATTCCACTGTACTGCTTCTAAACCCCTTTAAAATGAATCATGTATGTACCCCCAAATTTACTGCCATTATGTCATCTCACCTTCATTTAGCAGAACAAAAAAGGTGAGACTCCAAATATCCACCAACTCAGGTGAACACATGTGGACAAGGGGAGCGGGAAGGGTTCCAGCAACTTAAGGTACCTTTATTCAGTAAAATACGTGCAGACTATAGGTTTAAGGTTTAGAATATCTAGTCCCATGAAAGGTAAGGTACTCTGCTCTTTCTGCCTCTGTGAGACCGTGTTCTATTTCCCCCCAACCCTAAGCCCCCGGCCTCCCCCTTCTCTGTCTTTCTCACTGATGCCTCCTTCTCTTGACCACCTCAGAACGCCTCCCAGGGTCTCTGAGGGCACACAGCCCGCGCCCGCTGCGGTGCCCAGGCCGGTCCCACCTGCATTTCTCCAGCCTCGCCTCGCCTCGCCTCTCACTTCATGTGAACAGACCAAGGGCCTTCCTAAAAACTGCATGTGGGTGTTTCACAGCATTTCAAATGACAAACACCTGAAAACGATCTCTCAGTTCCTCCATTCCCACCTTCCCCAAAAGAAAGTAACTCGAAGTGAGTCTTTCCCCAAGCTGACCCATATTGGTAAATAACACATCTTTCAGAAACCTTGACAATATAACTTACCACTCACGTCCAAGCCATTAGCACAGACAGTTGGTCTACTTCCAAAGCGTATCTCAGAGGCAGGCACTGTTTTCCCCGTCTGATGCTAGTGCCCGAGGCCCAGCCCACTGCCTCTGCCTGGACCCCTGCAGGTGCCTCCCAAATTCATGTCCGAGCTTCTGATGTGCCCCATACACGTTCTTCATGCAGCAGTCAGAGTGATGTTTTAGAACAGTTTAGCTTAAAAGCCATCCGTGGGATTCAGCTTTATATAAATTAATATACTCCTGTGACTCACAGGGCCCTGGCCTCCCCTCCAATCTGTGTCTCTGACTTCCCAATCTCCCCTTTGGCCACACTGCCTCCCTCCTGTCCCTTGCACATACCAAGTTCCTTCCCGCACACCAAGGCCTTCGGGGTTGGGGTTGCTGTTCCCTCCGCCTGGGACACTCTTCTCATGGCTGTCCCACTCTCCAACAGGTCTCAGGTATGACATCACCTGGCCCTAGAAGCTGGCTCCAGCCCGGCTAGGCTCCTGGCGGCACAGGGCTCCCGTAAGAATACTTGATTATGAGCTCTAACTTGGGGTTCACTGCATGCAGTTTCCCTCTGTGCCGTCAGCCCCAGGGGGCTTGGAACTGCAGATCCACACAGTGTGCCCAAATCTAGGAGGGTGCTTTCACAAAGGTGGCCCCAGTGTGTGTTTTATGAGTGAATTACCAGTTAATGCTAAAAACCTGGTTTCTAACAGTATCATCCCAGGACACTGATAAAACAAGAAGCACAAAGAAAGTGTGTGGGGGTGTCTGTGTGTGGAGATGTGTGTGTGGAGCAAGTGTGTGTGATTGTGACGTGGCTGCATGTGTGTGGGGCTGTGAGGGGTGTGTGTAAAGAAATTGGAAATATAACACCAAAATCTTAACACTGGTTATTGCTGAGCGAGGTGTAAGTTTTTTATTTTATTTTCTGTTTTCCTAAGATTCTACAATGCATATATTTCTTGAATAAAAGAAAAGTGTTATTTTTTTAAAGACATCGATTTTAAACAAAAGCTTTCCGTCGGCACAGGCGACCGTTCTGATCCTGGAGGTCGGCAGCGAGCCACTGATTCCTGCGAGTTCCTGCCACATGCAGGCATGATCCTTGCCTTTGGCCCATCTGTTGATTTTAATTTGCTCAGGAGTGAATCCGCTTCCGGAGCCCGCCGACTCCCCCCACATGTCCTCAGCAGTGAAAAGGCGCTGGCCTCCTCCTGCTTCTCTCTCATTCGGGCTTTTCAAAAAATCTCTTGCAGTAATTGAAGAAACGTAACCCCAGATCAGGGACAGAAAGGAGAGATGGCCTTGAGCTTAATTCGGCGCGTTTTAACCTGCTGTCTACATCCCACCAAGGTGATTACAGAAGCCTGCGTCCTGCCTGGCTCCTCCAGCTGGGCCTCTCCTCTCTCCACCCGCAGGAGCTGTGCCGCCCCGATTCCCGGGCAGGCAGGCGGCAGGGCGCTGAGCCACCTTCTCTGGGGACTGACCCAGAACACGGAGTTCTGCGGCTGATGGCCTGGCTCCTCTTCCTGCGGGGAGCGCGGAGGCCCTGGAGGGCCAGGTGGCCCTGGCTTCACACCGTCGTGTTCACCTGTGGATAATTACCGCCCCTGGATTACACCAGGAATGTTTGAAGTTCTCTGCAAGCTAACTCAGGGTGCCTCATGGCATTATGTGACTTTTGGAATGCTTCTTTCTATAATATGCTTAACGTTTCCCTGCTCTTGACCGAATTAAAATTCTTTCCATCCTTAGGGCTCATCTCAAGAGCCAGCCCCGTGGGAGCATCCTGAGTGGTGTTCTCCCTGCCTTTTTTGTGTGCCCAGCTACAGTGGCTCCCTTTGCCCTGGCCCGTGGAGACGGCTGGCCTTCTCGCAGACGCACTGTTACTGCACAGAGAAATCAGCCGCCAGCTAGGGGAAGCCTGGGCCCTGTCAGCACCGCACAAGGTCGCCCTGCAGCGCTCAGCTCCTCCTTCCCTGGAGTTCCATGCCCTAACTCCCCACCCTCTTTCCAGTCTCTGGAGTATCCCACTCCCAAGGCCCATCAGATGTGGGAGCTTGTTGGGCCTTGATGGATATGGCTCTTGGCTAGACCCTAGACATTTCCTCTCCAGAATTTGGAACAACACAGTGGGTGACAGAAGTTCTCTGCTGAAGCCACACACACTCCCCACCATCCCCCCTTTCTCTTGGCCAGAGGAGGGAAATTTGGCACCAAGTAAACAGTGTCTGTTTACACATGGGACCCCTCTGGCATACTGAGTTCCCCGAGGGCAAAGGCCTTCCCCGTTGTTTGCTGGCCACGCCTGGCAGAGCATTTTCAGGGGCAGCAGAAGGCCGGGCAATGTTTGGGTTCATTAAGGAGCAAAAGGGAGTTGACAGTCCCTAGTGGGACTTGCTGGAGCCCAAAGAACCCTGAGTCTCAGTGGATCCTTGGGTTCCGTCTTCCCAGGGCATGAGACCATCTGCTTCATTGCTGTGGCTGTGGGGAACGGAGCCCGTCACAGAGCCCTGCATGTCCCTGCGCCTGGCCCAGTGCTAAGACCCTTCCATCACTGCGCACGCATGTGCTTGTGTGCGTGTGCAGGTGTGCATGGCTGTGCGTGTGCATGCGCATGTGCATGTGAAGGGCGCTACCTGAGGACTGAACCTCAGGTTTCCTGCCTAAACTCTAGTCACTGGCTGCCTGCATTTTACCTTGTACCCACCTGTGGGCCCCCCTCACCTTTCCCTCTAAATCCCCAATGTCAGCTGCTTCCCTGGAGCTAAAGATCATCATGAACTGTCGTTCTTCAAAACATGCCCGTCCTCTGCGTGGCAGGCTATGCTCAGTATTAATCATAATAATAACGGCCAGAATTTAGAGACAATGGAAATGCTGCATTGAATTTCAATTAATTATGAATTTCTGGAGATAAGAATCAGATAACTTTGTTTCACTGCTTTAAAAATTTAAAGATAAACTTCAACTCAAGTAACTCAAGTTCTGTTTGTTTAAAATTCCCTTTAATTTCTATCAAACATTTTGACACAGGTTTCTGGGTAACACAGGGCTTCGGGACATGAACTGCACTGCAGCGGGTATGAGTCTGAGTGGTTTGGAGCTTCTGAAAACGCAGTCTTGTTGTTGAGTCAGGGTGCACCAGGGCTAAGAGAGTAACCAGTGTTTCTCCAAATTAATTTTACTGTTAAATGTAATATTTATCAAAGTCTAAGAAATAAAAATTCAAAAATAACAAGAGCAATTGCTTACCCCTTTAATCACAAAAAGTTTTTAGAGGAAGAAAATGTTATTACTGAAATTATTTGAAATTGCTAGAGCATGAGAATAATACTGTCCTGGGTGGATTGTCTCCCAAAATTCATGTGATAAAGTCCTGACCCCCAGCACCTCAAAACATGACTGCATTTTGGAGATAGGACCTTTAAAGAGGTGAAGTTAAAACAAAACCTGTAGAGTGGGCCTTAATCCAACCTGACTGGCGTCCTTGTAAGAAGAGCAAATGTGAACACACAAAGCTGACAGCAGGGATGGGTGCACCCAGGAAAGACCAGCTGAGGACACAGGAAGAAGGTGCCATCTACCAGCCAAGCTGAGGGGCCTCAGAAGAAGCCAACTTTGCTGACTCCTTGACCTTAGGCTTCCAGCCTCCAGAACTGTGAGAAAGTGAATTTCCGTGGCTCAAGCCCCATCTAAGGTACTTTGTTATGCCAGCCTGGGAGACTGATGTGAATATAAGGCGGCTGACAGGAAGGTTCAGTGCTCTCACTTCTCTCAGGCGTCGCAGCCCTGGCTGCTGCCCAGGGGACCTCTGGCTCCCTCCTTGGAGGAGTCTGCTCATGCCCGGGTGCACAGCTGAGTCTCTGCTCTCAGTAGGGTGCCCCAGCTGCCCTGCCAGGCTCAACCAACAGCTCTAGTATCAAGCAGTGCCCATCTCCTGGCTACAGGACACCCTGAGTCCCTGATACGTCCTGAAGGATGACCAGCACATGCGGCTGTCCACTGAAGGACACCCATCACAGCCAGAGGCAAGGAAGGGCATTTCCCAGAAGACACTTGCCAGTACTCACAGTGGCTTGGAGGGCTGTTCCATGGGAGATGCCTGCTGCAGGGACCCCAGAGCCGTAGGCAGACCCTTCACGGACCGACCCCCACATAGGGGGTTACAATCACAGAATCAAGGCAGAATTTTCTGCAGAGATGTTCCATATGCACAGGCTTGGAGGCAGGGACAGACCCTGCAGAGAAAATGCCCCTACAGTAGTCACAGAAACACCCAGGGCTTTCTCTCAGGTTCAGACAGAAGCGATCTTCTCAGACAGCAGTGATCTGAGACATAGGTGAGTATTTCAGAAAACACACTCTGGCCTGGAGATCAGAGAGGCCCAACAAACATTTCATTAAAGATGCCCCACAAAGATGACCCCCAAAGATCAAGACAATGACATCCCAATATCAGAGAAAGGAGCAAGGAGGCGGCAGTCAGCAAGCCTCATAGAACCTTGTGGATGTCTGTCCATCTAGCTCCCCTCTTGGTCTCCTACCCAGCTCTTCATCTGCCAATAGATGGGGTGTAAGGCCTCGCAAGTTTCCCCTCCCTTAACCCTGAGGGTGCAGACAGAGTCTCTGTGCCTATTTCAGGACGCTGTCCACATGCCCCTGAGAATACCTTGGAAGAGGAGAAGCCATTGGCACAGGTCAAGGTGTTGAGGCCATTTCATAAGAACAAAGCCTTGTCGAGGACAGATGAAGCCAGGAGAACACACAGAGGCTGCCAGGACCATGAGGCATCCTTAGCAGCCTTCAACACACGACCTACTTTTTTTTAAAATTTATTTTTATTGCTGAAAGTATTACAGATGTCCCCTTCCCCCCCTCCGTTGATCCCCTCCACCCCGCATCCACCCCACCCTAGGCCCTCCCATACCAATGTCTGTGTCCATGGGTTATGCATATAAGCATGTAAGTTCTTCAGTACATTTACACCTATGTTCTTTTTAAGCAGTAGCATTTCCCTCCTAGGATTAGAATCCTAATGACCCTAGTGAGGACTGAATCCCAGGAAAGGCAAAGAGTGGAGAGGTGAGGCAGAATTTATGCAGGAGGAGACCACTGAGCAGCCATTCACATCCAACCACCTGCTCTTTCTCTCACTGACTCTACCCCCTTCCTGCACTGCCCAGTACCCAACTCAGAGTCCCTCCCTTCCTTTCACTGCCAATCTCTTTTCCTTGCCCAGTGCTGCTGGGCAATGACCACATTTATAGCCTGGGTCCTTATGCTTCCCCTGGGGTCCCCCTGCTGAGCTTTTTCTGGCTGGGAGTAGCTTGGGAGAGGCAAATGCCTCAAAGGGAGCTCAGAATGGTTTCAATTACGGATCAGTAGAAATTGCCCTGCTGAGAGCTCCTCCAGAGTGTCTGTGGGCAAGTTGGGGAGGGGCCTGCAGGTGGGAGGAGAGAGGATGTGCTTCAGTAAAATCTAACCCTTGTTAATGCCTCCCCCACTCTCTACAGCCTCATCGCCTCTTCGCCCACTCTGACAGGCCTGCAGTGCTGAATAGAGGTCAGGGCGGCAGTGGGAGCAGACCCCTCCGTGGAGGGAAGGGTTTTGTCACTGACACTGAGTTTAGAATTTCAGGAGCACAGTGGTACTATAAAGCAGACCAACTTTCCATTTTCGTATTGCTTTAAATTCCATGCAGACAGTGTCCTTCCTTACTGTGCACAGCCAGGGCATTAGGAACCTCGCCACTAGTAAGCACGACCAATCCCTGTCTTAAGATCAGACCTCTCAGATCAGCAGGTCTTTGCCCTAAAGTGTGGACAAATCAGGGGAAGGCAAAGAGTGGGGTGTCTCACGAATGAGGGGAAACTAAGAGCTCCTCTTCCTCATGGTATTACAGACACGCTTCCAAAAAGCAGGACAAATTAGGCCAGAGAGATGTCTGGCGAGACTGGAGTTCACACTGTGGTAGAAAATGTGGTTTCTCAGGCAACACAGTGGTTGTCAGACCTTCCCAGGTGCTCATCTACTTAGTTTTAGACCATTTCACTTGGCTTTTTCCATCAGGACCAATACAGAATTCTGCTATGTGAGTACTTAGGGTCTCATCCACTTTTTCAGGGGGTCTAGGCTTTGCAAAAGAGAAGAAATCATGAAAACAAAGGATTGGAGAAGGTTGAAAGTACTGAAATAAAAAAAGGAGACCCAGTTTCTAATCCTGACTCCCCCGTCACTAACTAGATAACCATGAAAATTGTCTCCGTCTCTTAGCTTCAAAGACATGGGGCTATAAATGCTTGATTAAATCACCAGCAAGCCAGAAAATAACTGGCAGGATATATTTAAAAATGTATTCTGTACTGACAATAAGAAATCATCATCATCATCATCATCATGCAAGACTCACAATATTAAAGTTAGCTTACTTTAAGGAACACAACCTCAATGTTTTCTAGTCTAATCTCCACAATGGAGCCATGAGAAAACTGGGAATGACAATTTAGTATCAGGAAAATGGACTATGGTGTCGGAAAGACGGGGGTTCAAATCATGATCTGTTTGCTGTATGCCTTGTTTTATTGTGCTTTGCTTTATTGCATTTCCCAGTTATATTGTTTACAAATTGAAGGCAAGAACCTCCATCAACAAAAAGATTATGACTCACTTTGTGATTCTTGCTTTATTAGGAGGGTCTGGGACCAAAACCACAATATCTCTAGGGCAGGCCACAGTACTGTAGCATTGCTACACTTGGCATCAGTTGTCTCACTTGCATTAAGGAAACGACCCTTTCACAATGGTGAAATAAAGAAATAAAACTGGAGTGTTGTAGCATCCTGATGTTTCTGTTCCGTGGAGTTTAGATGGGACTCTTCCCATCCTGCCTACCAGAGCTAGTCAGAGGGCCCAAGTTTAAGCAATCACCGTTCTCCATCTCCTTGGCCGTAAGGATTGGATCGAGTGTGACATATAACCTGGCCCGACTCAATGAGTAATGTGTCCACCATGCTCTGTGAGAGAGGCCTTCCCTTCTCCCTGTTGTTTCTGGGAGGGCGGTGCTAAGCTTAGAACCGTGACCACCACCTTGCCGCCGCAGACGGAGAGCCACCTGAGCGCAGAACAGGAGGGAAGCCGAAGGGGCAGAGGTGGCCGCGTGTCACAGGCGACTGCCCCTGCGCCCGTGGGTCCAGCCGCTGTCAGTCAGCTCTTCACTAATACTTTCAGCTGCACGAACCAAGAAGTCGCTTCTCATCTTTCCTTGTTAAATACATTTTAGGTTGGAATTTTCTTAATTGCAACAGAAAGAGGAACAAATAAGGAAGTGATTAGAATCAGGAGTGAGCTATTGGAAGCGATAGCCCGTAATGTGGTATTGAGGAATCATTGGAAGGTGGTGGGAGCCCCTCCGCTCCTCGATGGGAATTTGTCACTCATACCATGCAGCAGTGAACCAACCGTGCAGGGTCACTTATGTCCAAAATTGGTATGCTGCACCCTTGCTTGTTTTCAGTCCATTAATCTTTGAGAAAAAGTGACCTTAGAAACATGCATTTCATTTTCAGTGGGATCAAAGAAATTCACCCACTACAAACCCACCTTCCTTTCTCTTTGCTTAGCTTTAGAGGTATGAACCAGCTTCGTGCTGGTGTGAGCCAGCTGTGCCCTGGTGTGAGCCAGCTGTGCCCTGTGAGCCAGCTGTCCCCTGGTGTGAACCGGCTTTGCCGTGGTGTGAACCGGCTTCATCCTGGTGTGAGCCAGCTGTGCCCTGCTGTGAGTCAGCTGTGCCCATGGTGTGAACCAGCTGTGCCCTGGTGTGAACCAGCTGTGCTCATGGTGTGAGCCAGCTGTGCCCTGGTGTGAACCAGCTGTGCTCATGGTGTGAGCCAGCTGTGCCCTGGTGTGAACCAGCTGTGCCCTGGTGTGAGCCAGCTGTGCCCTGGTGTGAGCCAGCTGTGCTCATGGTGTGAGCCAGCTGTGCCCTGGTGTGAGCCAGCTGTGCCCTGGTGTGAGCCAGCTTCGACCAGGCTGCAGAGCCAGGCCAGGGCTCGCGGAGCTCGGGGTCACGAGCTGAGGGCAGCCAGCCCTGCGCTGTCGCGACTTCCCACGACAACTGTCTTTAAGGGTGCCTCTGGGGCCGCTCGCGCTCCGCAGGAGAGGAGCCGGGGCTCAGGACACGGGCTAAGGCCCGCGGGTCCGGACGGGGAGTGGACCTCAGGCCCGTCGGGTCCCGTGTCTGAAGCTGGGGGGAGCAGGCGGAATGGGCTGCACGGGGCGACACCGACCCGCATCCGAGCCCCGCGGGTTCATCAAGGGGAGGACGGCTCGCTGCGGACAGCGGCTTCCCGGGAATCCAGAGGGTGGTGTCTCGGGGTCAGCGGGGCCTTCGCTGCTCCCCGCATTTCCCCCGTGGGGGCGGGGGGCTCGGGGGGGGGGGCGCTGCCAGCAGGCGGCCGGCGAGGCGCCTTCGCTCCCGCGGGCAGGGCCACGGGCGGGCGGGAGCAGACGGCCCCTCGGCTGGCTCCGCGCTGGGGGGGGGGGGAGCCCCGCGGGGAGCAGACGGCCCCTCGGCTGGCTCCGCGCTGGGGGGGGGGGGAGCCCCGCGGGGAGCAGACGGCCCCTCGGCTGGCTCCGCGCTGGGGGGGGGGGAGCCCCGCGGGGAGCAGACGGCCCCTCGGCTGGCTCCGCGCTGGGGGGGGGGGGAGCCCCGCGGGGACGCGCAGGCCCTGGACCGAGCCGAGGCCGCCGGGACCCGCGGGGACGGCGACGCTTCGCCCGGCGAGGGCGCGTCCCCGAGAGGCTCCCGGCCCGCCGCCCCCGGACCGAAGCTGTCATCGGGGTTTCTCCTCTCCTTCTTTCTTTTCGTTCAGGCTCGCGGCGGTTTCGTGCCCTTCGGGCAGCAGGGTCGCCCGCGCGCGGAGCTCCGGGCCGCGGCTTCGGCCCCCGGCGCGCTCGGGGCGCTTCTCCCTCGGACGCGCCCCCGAGCCCGGGCGGGCCCCTCACCTCCGCCCCCCCGCCAGGCGCCCGCACAGCCCCGCGTGGGCGGACCGGACGGCCCGGGCCTGGGCTTGCTGCTCCACCCACCCGCGCGTCCCGACGGGCAAACCCGCAGCCGTGGCCCCTCGGACAGCAGCAGCCAGCGGGCGCCGCCAGGGCTGGAGCGCCTGGCCTGTGACTCCCCTCCAGAAGTGCCCTGTACCGGCTCAACCAAAAGTGAGGCCGAGCCGCGGGGCCGGGAGCCGCAGCGCACCCAGCTTCCTGGGGCCCGCGCCCCGCCCCGTCGAGGCCGCCGCACGGCCGGGAGGCGGGCGCCGCGTCGCTGCTGCGGGGCTGGTCGGTCAGGCGGGGCCTCGGCCGCGCGGGCACCCGGAGCGCAGGGCCCCCGACTCCCGGCCCCGGGCTGCTCCGTGCCACCCGGTCTCCCCGCCTTCTGCGGGCACCCGGAGCGCAGGGCCCCCGACTCCCGGCCCCCGGCTGCTCCGTGCCACCCGGTCTCCCCGCCTTCTGCGGGCACCCGGAGCGCAGGGCCCCGACTCCCGGCCCCCGGCTGCTCCGTGCCACCCGGTCTCCCCGCCTTCTGCGGGCACCCGGAGCGCAGGGCCCCGACTCCCGGCCCCCGGCTGCTCCGTGCCACCCGGTCTCCCCGCCTTCTGCGGACCCCCTCACCCCGGCCGGGCGGGCGAACAGGGACGCGCACCGTTAAGTGGAGAGAGGGCGGAGAGCAAGGCCACACACTAACAAACCGAGGAGGTGGCGTTTCCTTGGCGGGCCACCGGCGCCCGCCCGCGCTCCCGACAGCGCGGGGCAGCAACGCCGCGTCCACGGGGCGCACCGCGCGGGGCCGGCCGCGGGCACGCAGGACGCTGCCGCGCGACACCCGGGGTGGCCGCCGCGAAGACGGTTTCTTCCCCAAATTACCGAACAATGTCTTGAATCGACAGCCCTCGAAGCCCCGTGCACAGTTCGGTCGCAGGCCCTGCGCCATGGGAGAAAGAAGCAGCTCCTGGCAGAGGGCACACGGAAAGAAGCAGCTCCTGGCAGAGGGCACACGGAAAGAAGCAGCTCCTGGCAGAGGGCACACGCGCCCCACCCGACGGGGCCCCGGCCCGCTGGAGCCAGCAGCCAGCCCCCAACAACAGGCAGCAACGACCAGCATGCTCACCCTCCCCGAGCACCCTGAAGTCTTGCTTTGGGTTCCTTTTTTCAATGTTTTTTACCCCTTTCCCTAATATGATTAAAATTCTTTAGTCAACCTTGAAACATATAAATGCCATTTACGTGACATCTGCCTGATCCAAGGGGCAGGAGCACATTCTGAATCCCCCAGGGGATGGGTACACGGTCCTGCCCTATGACCTGTGTAAGCAGAGGGGTGCCCCAGTTAAAGAACTTTTTTTAGGAAAAGTAATGCACTGGTAATGTATCTGAAAGTGATCCAGTTAAAAACAGGTCCAGATAAGTAATTAAAATGAAAATTAATAATAAATGGCAACTGGTGGTGTGCCTTAATTACAAAGAGGTACATTATAAACCCAGCCTGCCTACAACCTAGGACCAAGATGGTGATGGAATAGTCGGTGAAGGAGCTTTGCTTGTGGTGGGGTGAGCTGATGTGAAGGCTCTTATTTACCTGCCCCTAAATGATCAATCAGACCCCAATGAAGAAGGACCTTCACCCAAAACCAGGAGAAGCAAATGGAGAGCAGGTGAGTGGTAAGTTAACCTCTGAGCCATAACTATGTTTCCAGGTAGAGTAGACAGAAACCAGTGCAACTCCTAAACCTCATTTGAGCACAGATCTCGACCCTCACCTCTACCTCAGTTTCATCCCCTGCCAAACGGGAATACTATCATTTCATTTGTCAGTTTGTTTTGTGGACCAAATAAAATATCACAGGTAGAGATGCCCTCAGCTCCTGATAGGTGGTAAGTGTTCAGCAGAGGGCGGTCCACCTCTTTCTCTACCCAGATATTTTGAAAGAACCCACAGCACCGCTGGAAAGCGGTTGTGAGAGGATTGCTTTTTCAACTAAGCAGACCCTCTCTGGGGGTTCCAATTATATTAAGAGGGTTTTTATCTCTATGACAAAAGCTAATTTTTAATTACCACTATTTGAAGATAAACCGATGAAAAGAATTCCAAAGAGATAACAGCATAAGATACACAAGGAATCTGCCCCCCTAATGCTCATCATTGTTACTATTAAATCATCCAATTCAAGGAGTTTCCAACAGCAACAGCAGGAGCACAGCAACCACAGGGAAGAACAAGGGCTCGCAGGAATGGAAAACACGTAACACGTTTTTCAGCCTCGCCACTCCCGTGGCACCGGAGAGCTATCTGTATTCAACAACATCTCCACATCGGTCACGGGGACCCTATACCTGCTCTGTGCTACTTCTGGGGGTCTAGGAGACCTCCTGGGACAGGCGTAGGGAACAGCTACCACTTAAAAGTACCTGGACCCCAACTATGGCCTGGGTAGAGTCTCCTTGTGCAGCTAGGCAGTGATCAAGTCTCTGCGGCTTTCTCCTTTAGGCTTGCAGAGCCACCTCTCCAGTCCCCATCTCAGGCGGTGCTCTATGCTTCTGGTCACACTAGACAGATGAGTGAAGATGCAAGCCTCTACCTACTCTACTTTCTACTTCTGGGTCAGGGTGAGGGCATTGCCAGGCCCAGGTATAGGAGAAAGAGGAAAATGTGGCCTTTCCCATTGAATCTCCTTTGGGCCTAGACCCATGCAGGCTGGGAATGCGCTTTCAAGCAGCTCCTCAAGACAATCACGAAAGGGCAAAGGCCAGCACATCACACCACACAAAACACAAAATCCTGGCTTATGAATAAAACATGGACTCACAGGCAGCACAGCAAACCAAACAAAAACAGCATTGGAACAAGCAGAACTTGGCTCTGCAGAGAACCAGATGTTGACATAAAAGATAAACTTAAGGAAAGTAGTCCCCAGACAACCCCTTCAATTACTTCAGAGCACCCCAGCCTTTGAGTGCCCTGGCACGTTGGGCAGTCCTCCATTATAGCCACCCTTGCTCTGGGGATTTGTGTACATGTTTTCATTATTGAGGCCCTAATGTCAACAATACACCTTAGTTGTAATGAACTGAATGTTTGCGTCCCACCAAAATTGCATGTGGAAACTTCAATTCACATGTGATAGCATTTGGAAGTGGGGCCTTTGGGAAGTAATTAGGTCATGAAGGTGGAGATCTCATGAATGAGATTAGTGTCAGGACAAGAAAAGGCCAGAGAGCTAGCTGGCTGGTTCTGCTCTCCACCAGGGAGTGGGACCTCACCAGGCACCAGACCTACTGGGTCTTGGGTGTTTTAGCTCCAGAACCATCAGAAATAATATTTGTTATTGCCAATCTATGGTAATTTGTTGTAGTAGCCCAACTGACTGAGACAGTTATTTTTATCTCAAATGTCTGGTAATTCCTGTAGGGAGAATGAATGTTTTACTGTTTATTGAATGGATGAACAATTCCTGACTAAGGGAATGAATGTATTAGGAAATTAATGACAAGATAGAACATGGAGGTTCAACCTCCAAATGGTCAGTATTTCCAAGGATAGGCATCAATAATTATAAATCTAACAGAAGAAAAGTTAGAGAACTGAAAAGAAAATATTAGAAAGATCTGAGATGAGAACTTGAGAGGGATTGTCAGATGCTGAACAGAGTTAATAGCAAGAAAATATGCCAAGACAAATCCTGGGGGAGGGAAAATCTTTCCATTTCAAAGATAAAGAAAGATTTCTATATGTTCTTAAGCCAAAAAGGGGGGGAAAAATCTTAGACGCCATTCTTCAAAAAAAATCCTTTGACTTAAAGGAATAAAACCCTGAGAGTTCTTAATTCAAAAGAGAAAATGAAGTAGCTGCTCTTACAGACACAGAAGGTTTTGAGAAGAGATGTCTTTGCTTTGGCATAACGCGCCGTCCCTGGGAATCAGGGTGCTCTCCCCTATGACCTGCACCTTTGAAGGCTCTGGGCCGCATGGTTGAGCACCAGCTGCCTCTGCTTCCCTGAGAGAAATGTGGGCCTCGAGGCACCTGATCACAGCTCTGAAGCTCTGGACTCCCACGGACTGCCCACTGTCCCAGGGAGGACAGCTAGAGGAACGAGCACAGGATCCGTGGCTGCAGAATACAGTTGACATGCCAGATTTCAACTGTGATTTTTGCAGACCTGCTTGCAAGGCAGGATCTGGGCTCTCATCTAGGAACTTAGATTTCAGGAGGGTTCCCACCACATAGTTCATGCTGCACTCCTGCTCTCCTTCTGCAAATCTGAAATTCTGATACATTCCAGAGACAGGCTGCCTATATGATCAGCCCCCAACACAAAACCTCTTCACTGAGTCTCTAATGAGCTTCCTGGCTGGCCACACTTCACATGCTGCTGGGGGAGCTAAGTGTGTCCTGTGCGACTCCAGTGGGAGAGGACTCCGGAAGCTGGAGGCTGGTCTCTCCCAGACTTCACCTCATGGGCCTCTTCTCTTTGCCAATGTGTCTAGAATGCTTTCACATATAATAAATCATAGTCATGAGGACAACTATGTGCCAGACCTGTTAGTCCCCCTACCACATTCAGCCCCAAATCCCTGATCTTTCTATTCTACCTCTATACTATACGAACTGACCTAATTGTCTCCATCCCGGCAAATATAAGAACCTTTAGAGATACTCTCTATATGAAACTCTACAGGCAGACAAGCTCGAGAACAGCATGTTAAAAGATGGAGGAAGCAGAAAAAGGCAACCTCTGGGTCCCAGGACTATCATGCAGACATCTTTGGCAAGAAAGAGGCCTATATGTTTCTTGAAATTTCCACTAATATGTCAAGCAGATGCTCAGTATTCTTCTTGAGCACCCTGGTGTCCTGCCAGGTCCTTGCCCACTCCTGCTGGGATGATAAAGGGCTTTATAGACTCCCTAAAACAGAGACATTATTTTCCAGCTGTGGCATCTGGTTATTTTTCTTTTTACAGACAGTCAGCAGAAAGACTCATCTGTTGAGACATAGCCAGGGCAGTATGTGTGTGGCGGAGGGGTCTATGTGTGTTTATGTTTATCTGTTTATGTGATGGGCCGAGGGGTGGTAAGATGGGTATGGCAGAGGAAGAATACATGAAAAGCATCTGACACATGGGAAAGACCCAGCCACAGGTGTTCCCTGAGGTGCACAAGGAGCAGTGCAAGAGGGTCTCCCTCAGCTCCCTTCTACCTCAGCCTCATTGCTAGGACCTCCCTGTGGGGATAGCTTTACCCCTGTTCTGAAAGCAAAGCAAGCGAAGGCCATGAAATCCTTGCAGTGGAATTCCAGTGCACTCCCACCATTGCAAGTCAAAGCTGGTGCGAAAACCCTGCTGCCATTGGGATGGTCAAGGCACAGTGCCACTCTCTCATCAATTTGCTGTTATAATTTACTTTGCAAGAAGAGCTGCTGTCAGTACTTATCTAACAATGAGGATTGAAGCACCATTTTTTCTTAGAAATTTAACATTAAAGATCTAAGGGACTCTTTAGAGATGGTCTATGCCCCTGGCTCAGCTTATATAATCTAAAGTATCTCTCAAATATCAAAAGTATTTATCTACATATACAATAATAAGCACTTAATAATTGGAATTACTTTTTTTATATGTCTCCAAGGAAGGTGATTTCTTGACCTTATTTCAATTGATATCAAGTATTATTGAACATTTACTGAATGTCCAGTTGATCCTTGTTAAGTTGTTCTAAAAATGTTGAGATTTAGAGAATATTGTAAGGAGTACAGCAGTAAGTGGAATGGTCATGGACTGACCACAGATCAACGAGGTTGCAAATTTGTGTTCTTTCTCCGACAGCAGAATTTCTAAACCTGAGCACCATGGACGTTTGGGGTAGATAACGCTTTCTGTGGAGACTGCCCCATGCTTTGTAGGATGCTTAGCAGCATTCCTGGCCCTACTACTATATGAAAGTAGCATCTCTCTAGTTGTGAGAACCAAAACCTCCCAGACATCACAAAATATCCTCAAGGAGGGGAGATGAACCCCACTCTACCCACCCGCTTTCTGCTGAGAGCTCTGTAGCAAGCTGCCTCTAAAACCTTGCTACTAGAAGTGTCGCCCAGGGACCAGCAGCTTCTGCATCAGCATCACCTCAAAGCTTATTAAAAATGCGGGAAATCTTACCTCTTCTCAGTCCTATAAAGCAGAATGTGCATTTCAACATGATCCCCAATGATCTGAGAGCACATTAAAGTTTGACAAGTGCTTTTCCAAGGTATGGTGTAGTCAATTGTCCCCACAGATTCTCCTGGACAAATGCAGTCTCTGGAAGTGAGATTCTTAACAGAGTGCTCATAGTTGAATTATTTTGTTTCAATCAAAGATTGGAAGATTTCTGTCAAAAGATGATACATTTTTTTACTACCCTTGCTTACCATATTGTTTTCCTAAAAGCAATCACTGTGGGATGGGAAAATCAGGGGCCAAGGCTTTAATCAATTCACCTATTAATTTATTTATTCTTGTCAAGGAATTTTATCATGCAGGACACTAGAGATATGGGTTGTGCAGCAGCCTGGGCTGCCATCTGGAGGCCCAGCCCCTCTCCATGATCCCCAGCCTGAGTCTCAGTGGCTGGATGCAGATATTTCTCTACTTCTCTTTGGCCTCACCTTTGTTCACAGTCCATACACTGTTCGAGTGCAATCTGGATTTCTTGTACCTGCCCAGAGCCAGCAGTGCAGGGATCCTGGGGAAGGGGACAGTGGCTTTCCATCTGTCTATTTAGCTGCTTGAAATGCACAGTAGGAGCCAGCCAATAACCTTAAGGTTAGTGACTATCCGATTCACACGTAGAAAGGCTTTGCCCACTATCCACTGCTCTAGAAAAAGGACTGCTGAGGGTTTGGGTTTAGAAAGCAGATGGTCCCTTTGCCTTACCAGCAATTTGAAGAGATGGTTTGAGCATGGTACATTCACCATCTATTAATGATATATGGTTTAAAAGAAGCCTAGATTAAAGAGGGGGAACTGTATCCTCACATCATAAGGCCGTTGTTATCATATATGAAGCATTAAGGACAAAGACTAGGCTAGATGGTCTTCAGAACACAATTTATTTTTATAAAAATTAATATTTTTAAGCACAGCTCAGGTTGGAAGTCCCCCCAACCACCACCAATTTTCTTGTTCAGAGTTCATTTGGAGTCAACAGAACTGAAATGAGACATCATTCTTTTCCTGCCAACAATAGAAACTGAGCATATAATAAACTCTGAGGCTCTGAAATGTATAAGACATAAGAGGACCTGAAGGCTGGACAGAATTATTGTCACAGCCCAGGGAAAGTATATTTCAGGCACTGGAGTAGCAGCATACCAGACAGGGAAGCTGAAAGGAAGCGGAATGCAGGAAGAGAAGAGGAAGCGGAGGGCCCAAGAAGGAGAGGAAGCATTTCAGGGGTATGACAGCCCAGGGCTCCAGTGCCAGGAAGAAAAGTCCCCATAATTTCTGGTTGTGAAATCCCCTGGGGACTGTGGCTGAATGAGGCAGAGCTGCTGGAGTTCCAAGCGTTCCCCTTAAAGGGCCGGCACACAGGCCTGCTTAGACTCGCTTGCCCTGAGCTCCACACTGAGGCAGTAGATCAAAAGGCACCAGGGACATAGAGGGAGGAATTGAATTGTGTGGCATCGGGGCGAGGGCTGGAGGGGCAGCTTTCTCCCAGACAGAAGTGCTGGCAGAGACGACTGTTTCTTTGCTGAGCTCTCATCCCTTGGAGTCAGGAGGCAGGGGCCATATCTGAGTCTCCACCAACCTAACATTGTTTGCTCCACCCTGGTGATTCCCTGAGATCCCACCCAACTTTCAGGGTCCACCCAAGCCATTTCCAGTGGCTTTTCCATACAAATGGCCTGTGTTTGCTCATGCTACAAACTTCTTTAAAATCTTTCAAACAAGCAGCATCTGGCTTCGTTGTGCCCCATACCTCTTGCTAAGTGGCCCCAGGCCTGGCACTAGCAGTAGCCAGACTTGATCACAGCTTGGCCTTTCTTGGCCATGTCAGAGCCCAACACAAGTAGCAGCCATCAACAGGTCAATTTGTAGCTCTTGCTAGGTGGCCCTGGGCAGGGCACAGGCAGCACTGACCTTGGCCTGCACCTCCCGGGAGGCCCCAGAGCCAGCGCACCTGGTTAATAGCTTCAGGCCACGCCAAAGCACCATCTAACCACCTCCATGACTGACACACTCCACGGGTGGCCTTAGCAAGTGCTAGAGCCCTGCTGAAGCAAATACCACTCAGCATGTTCAGCCCCCACACAGCAGATCCTCCACAGTGGTGGTGGCCACTCCTTGCAGCCAGTCATCTTGAGAATAAATCCCTTCCCTTGACATGCCAACAGCAATCAAGGCTCAGCTACCGCAGGAGAGAGTACACAGTCCAAACAAGGTGGTGGTTGGGGAGGGTGGGGGAAGGGTACCTGGAGTGCCCTGCTCAGGTGACCAGGAGACTGCAATACTGGGCCCTACAAGGCACCTTATTACATAAGGCCACTCTACCAAGACTGGGAGACCTAGCAGCTTTACCTAATACATAGAAATAAACACAAGGAGGCAGCCAAAATGAGGAGACAAAGAAACATATCCCAAATGAAAGAACAGAGCAAAACTCCAGAAAAAGAATGAAAGAAAATGTAGATAAGAAATCTACCAGATGCAGAGTTCAAAACACTGGTTATAAGGATGCTCAAAGAATTTAGGGGAAGAGTAAAGAAACTTAGAACTTCAACAAAGAGACAGGAAAGATAAAAATTGAGATAGAAAACATACAAAGGAACTATCAGAAATGAAGAATACACTAACAGAAATGAAGAATACATTACAGGGAAACAGCAGTAGAGTAAATAAAGCAGAAGATGAAATCAGCAATTTGGAATATAAGGAAGCAGATAACACACAATGAAAACAATAAACAAGAAAACAAATGAGGATAGTATAAGGAGCCTCTGGGACAATTTCAGGTGTACCAACATGGGGGTGCCAGAAGGAGGCCAGGGAGAGCAAGAAATTGAAAACTTATTTGAAAAAATAATGACAGAAAACTTCCCCTACCTGGTGAAAGAAATAGACTTACAAGTCGAGGAAGCACAGAGGGTCCCAAACAAGAGGAACCCAAAGAGGCCCACAGCAAGACTCATCATAATTAAAATGCCTAACGTTACAGAGAGAGAATCTTAAAAGCAGCAAGAGAAAAGCAATTAGTTACCTACAAGGGAGCTCCCATAAGACCATCAGCTGATTTCTCAACAGAAACCTTGCAGGTCAGGAGGAAGTGGCAAGAAATATTCAAAGTGAGGAAAAGCAAGAACCTACAACCAAGATTACTCTACCCAGCAAGGCTGTCATTTAGAACTGAAGGTCAGATAAAGAGAGTCCTTGACAAGAAAAAGCTAAAGGAGTTCATCACCCCCAAACTAGTATCACAGGAAATGTCATGAAGGAGAAGAAGAAGAAATGAAGAGAATGGCAATAAATACATATCTATCAACAATTACTTAAATGCAAATGGATTAAATGTTCCAATCAAAAGACACACAGAGGCTAAAGGAAAAATAAAACAAGCCCCTTACATGTGTTGTCCACAAGAGACACACTTTAGAATGAAAGACACACATAGACTGAAAGTAAAGGGAGAGAAAAATATATTTCATGAAATAAAAACTAAAAAAAATTCTGGGGTAGTAATTTAGATTAGACAAAATAGACTTTAAAACAAAGGCTATAACAAGAGACAAAGAAGGACCCAGTGATTCCACTTCTTTGGTATTTATCGAAAGAAACCCAAAACACTACATCAAAAAGACATACACATCCACATGTTCACCGCAGCATTACTTATAGTAGCCAAGATATGAAAGCAACCTAAGTGCCCCTCAATAGATGGTGGATAAGAAGTGGTGCATATATATAGTAGAATATGACTCAGCCCTAAACAAGAATGAAATCTTGCCATCAGCAACACAGATGGACCTGGAGGGTATTGTGCTGAGTGAAATAAGTCGGACAGAGAACGACAAGTGCCAGATGATTTCACTTGTATGTGGAATCTAAAAAACAAAATAAATGATCAAGCAGAACAGAAACAGTCTCATAGATACGGAGAACATTTAGATGGTTGCTAGATGGGAAGGAACTGGGTGAAAAAGATGAAGGGATTAAGAAGTGAAAATTGGTGGTTTCAGAATAGTCATAGGGATGTCAAGTACAGCATAAGCAGTATAGTTAATAATGTAATAACTATATATGATGTCAAGTTGGTACTAGATTTACTGGGGTGATCACTTAGTAAGCTATATAAATGTCTAATCACAGGGTTGCCCACCTGAAACTAATACCATATTGCATATCAACTGTAATTGAAAAATAAAAAAAAGTTATTTCAAAGGAAAAATATTTATTGGGCACCTATGCATCGGGTTCTATAATTAGCAGTAGGAATGCAGAGAAGATAAAATCCTATCTCCATCTTGAGGGGATGTGCTACATTGATAAAAACAGAAATGGGAGCCAGGTCACAGAAATGGGAATCTCCTGTCGGCTGCATGATCCATGCTGGACCGAAGGTGCTAGAGGCGTCACTGACACAAAAGCCCACTGTCCTTTCTCTCATCTTTTGAAGTCAAGGCCCTAGAGAGCCTCTGGTCATGGACAGAAGATGAAGACTGGTCTGTCCTGTGGTCGTTTGGAAGGTTGATTTGTTTCTTCTTTGCCTGTTTGTCTCAGTCTCATGATGCCCACTGACACCAGGGGGCAGCCAGGGTCATGGCTGAGGCCCAGCTCAGGTTGCTCCGTTTCAGCATGTGTGCACCTGTGTGTCCTACATGCACATACAAATATAGTGTAGGCATCCGCACACATGTAAGTACATGTATTCAACCACCGTGGGATGTGGGTGTAAACAAGGGGAAACCTGGCACGCCCCTTTCATATTCTGTGGTCCCTTCTAGCTCAGGCCCAACCCTCCGGGGTCAGGTTTCTTCCATTATGTTAATGCTCAGATCCCACATGGGGGGGGGGGCTGGACTGCGGACTTCTCCCCACCCCTGACGACATGCCCGCGCTCAGGACCCCATCAGGGATCTCCTTGGCCCACCTGAGGGCTCTAAGGAATTTTGAACTGTAGCTAAAATAACTTGTTTTCTTTCAGCTGAATAAGGACTCTCTCCTTCACTGGGGCCGAGGGGGAACTCTGCCAGACCGACGGCCAGCGGGTGAGGGGGTGCGGGCGGACCTGGGCGGTCCTGCCGGTCAGCACGCGGAGGCCCGGCCCCCGACGGCGCCGCGGGGCGGGTACAGGGCGGAGCGAGGGCCCGGGTCCGAGAGCACCTGAAGGGGCGACTGCGGGCGGCCTGGCCCTCGCGCCGACGGCAGGAGGGGACCGGCGCGAGCAAAGGCAGACCTCGGGCGCCACGGCCCGGGGCGCAGCCTGCACGGTGGCCGGCGCCGCGCGCCCTTCTCCTCGGCTTCCCCTCCCGGGCAGCCAGAGGCTTCGCTGGAGACCCGTTTCTCCAGGCGCCGCGGCCCCCTGCGCGCCCCTCGGGGCCCAGCCGCGGTCCCGGGCCCGTCCTCACGCCCTCGGTCACCGCCCTGCGCCCGCGTCCGGGGCCTGGGCACGGTGCCTGCAGCGCGCGCCCCCAGGGCTGGGCCTGGCCGGAGGGCTCCGGGCGCCTGCTCCCGCGCTGGGCCTCGGCCGGGCGGGACGCGTGGGAGAGAAGCCCGAGGGGGTGGGCGCCGGGGCGCGGGGGGGGGCGGGGGGCGCGGGGGCGCAAAGGCGCGGGGCCGGGCGGGGGGAGGGGCGCGGGGGGCGCGGGGGCGCAAAGGCGCGGGGGGCGCGGGGGGCGCGGGGGGCGCGGGGGCGCAAAGGCGCGGGGCCGGGCGGGGCCAGGAGAGGTGAGGCCGGAGGGCGGCGCAGGGCTGAGGCGCAATCGAGGGGCGGTTCCCGGAGGTGCCGTCAGGCTGTCCGGAAGGAAAAGCCCCTCTGGGGCAGCGTGAAGGGTGGACTAGAGGCCGGGAGACACCGGCTGCTGCCTGAATCGCGGGGCCTGAGAAGAGCCGGGCAGCGCCTCCAGGGCGTCGGGCGCACCCCGGGCAGGACGCTGGCGGGCGCGAGCAAGGGCGCCGCGGGCGCGCCGGGCGGCTGCGCTGGTGAAGAGCACGCGCCGACTGGGGAACTGGGGGGCCAGTCAAGGCCCGCTCCGCCCCTCGGGCTGCAGCCTCCGGGCCGCGAGGCTCGCGGGGGCTCGGCCCGGCGTCGGGCCTCCGGGCGCTGGCCCCAGGCCGCACCCGCCCCGCTGGGTCCCCGGGCCAGAGCGGTTTGTCCTGCCTACAGGGATGCTGCTGGCAAGAAGCGCCCAAACACTCAGCTGCAAGGCTGTAAATTTCAGCGAGGCTATTCAATATTCATGTAATTACCCCAGAAAGCGCATCTGACTTCTCGTAAATACGGCAGACATTTAGCATTTGTCTCTCGCCCTGTGTTACCAAAGCAGACAGGGAAAAATAATCCCCGGGGATCCCCGGTCCCGAAATGGCAACAGTTATGGAATCCATAGGCTTGATGGGTCACAGTCTCCCCTCTTTAGCCCTTCCTAATGTACAAATGGAAAGGAGGCAGGGGCACAGCTGCCCCTCAGAAGGGGCTCTGCCTGCGCCCCCAGGCCCTTATGTTTTGGTGTCTTTCCCGAAGTGAGCTGTGCAGACCCCACAGGGTCCATGGCGCAGAGGCCCAGCTGCCCAGGGTCTGCAGGCTGCGATGCTTACAGCCTTGTGCGCCAGCCTTAGAGCCACCAAACACGACCTCAGTTTCCCAAGGACCCCAGGACTCTGCAGAGGGGCCACGGGGATCTGCCTGGCACTGGGCATGCCTATTGCACACACAGCTCCTGGTACGGACGACGGGCCCTTAGCAGTTCACTGAAAGTATGGCTGAGAAAACAGAGAGGAAAACGCCTGTGCTAACCCAGCCCCGCCTCCGAGAGCTGAGCCGGAGCCGGGCACAGAGCTTCTGAAAGAGAAAAGCCGCCCGCGGTTGGCTGGTTGTGCTCCAGCACAGTGTCTCCATGCAGGGACGGGCGTCTCTCCTCCACACCCGACAGGCGTGATGACCTTCTCCACCACCGCAGGCTAATGAAGATCAGAGTGCATGTGCACAACCCAGGTGTTTGTAGGTGTTTTCCCCAAAAGAAGCAACAGAAGCAGTTTTTTATACATGAGGTCGTAAGATCACAGAACAGAGCTATTTTCAGAGCTATGAATTATCTTGACCTATTTTAGTATTAGAGACACATTCTCACTATGTAAATGTGTTATATTCGTATATTGTGTGTGTATATATCTAACACAGGTATGTCTAAGTTAACGTACCCTTACGTATGTGTATGTTTAAATATATATGTATATACACACAGACACATATGTATGTAAATGGTTGTAAATGTTTATACTACCCATGGATGTGTATAAAGTATAACATCATGTGTACGTTGGTATTTATGGTTGTGTTTATGTTTGTGTATAAGCAAAGATATATGTGCACAGAAATGTGTGTGCATGCACATGAATGAATATGTGTATATTGGGTCTAAGTACATATGGTTTAATACTAGTTTATATTTAGTTTAAATTTATCCAGAGTGAAATCTGTGGCAGCCACCAAGATTTTTACAGCTATTATCTCAGTTTATTCTCACATTGTCTTCAAAAGTCTATAATTACTTTCATTTTATTGATGCAAAAAGTGAGCATCGGCGAGAGAACGGTTTCCAGGATCACACAGGCACCAAAAGGCAACATTGAGATTCATCTTAAATCCCGATGTGACACAATGCAGACTCCTGCACCCAGTGTGTGATGTATGCACTCCCCATGTGTGCTGTGCAGGGTATGTGCATGTGAAAGCATCCTCTGCACAGGGATCTCTGCACAGAGAGGCCTGGCGGCAGCAGGCAGACAGGATCCCCTTGTGCTCCTGTTTACCTCCACTAATTGATCCATTTACTTCTCTAAAAGCCTTTCCGTGCCCAGCTGGGTGGCTCAGTTGCTTAGAGTGTTGTCCTGATAAGCCAAGGTTGTGGGTTTGGTCCCAGGTCAGCGCATATACAAGAATCAACCAATGATGCTTCAATAAGTGGAGCAACAAGTCAATCTCCCCGCCCTCTCTCTCTACCTAAAAATCGATAAATTAAAAAAAAGAAAGCAGCCTTTCCTTCACCGAGTAGCCTCCTCAAAGGCTGCTGTCTGTCTGGGCCCTTTTCAGTGCTGCTGCTGCAACAGCAAAAGAATCATGAGCTGTGGGGCCGCTGCTCTGGCAAAGCCACCCAACTCTTCTAGCACATTCCAGAGGCCTGCAGAGCCAGGGGTTAGGGGGCCTGCTTCCAAGCAGTGAGCTCTGGCAACACAGGGGTCCTGCCAGCTTGTAGTATTCACAGAGAAAAGGGGCACCTCCCAAGTTAAATTGTAATCCCACCTTAAAGGGGTGTCTCCCGCCCAAGGTGGCTGATAAGAAAAAGTGAGATCGGAGACAGATCTGGCACAAGACCACACAGGCCAGTGCTCTAAAAGCCAGGGTCGGCGCTGCTGAGGGTATTTTCCTGTTAATCTTATGTCTTTGAAACTAGTTCATTTTGCATGTGAGAACCCACTTCCATGCCATCTGCTTCCACTCCCAGGTACAGATGATTGGAAGAAAGGGAGACTCCGCCAATCCACAGGACAAACCAGTGAGACCCAGGCTCCCAGGACATGAGACAGGGCGAGTGCTGGCCTCTGGGGAGCATGTGACTGGAGAGCCACCTCTGACCTGCCTAGAGCAGGGCTGGGCTGAAGGAAGCTGTCTGCAAGGGAAGGCAAAAATACAGCTGGAAAAGGCAGAGTCAAGAGACCATGTGGCCCCCAGAGAGCAGGCAGCGACCTTCCAGTCTTGTGTCTGCTCCTTCCCAGACCTGGCTGCACATCTTGCTTTGGGTCCCTTAAGGTAACTGCAACATCCTTCTTAAAAAGCCTCCCTTTTGCTCATGATGTTTGGACTGGGTTTCTGTTCCTTGCTACTCAGTGATGCTGAATTAAAAACAGCCATTTCTGAGGCACTGTGAGTTCTAGAGCTTCCTAGCATTTGCTTCTGCTACTTGTGGAGGCGCACCAAGTCTGGCACCCCTGTTCTGGTACGTCTAGCTTATGGGCTTGGTGAATAAGAGGCTGTGGAAAACTTGAAATGTCAGGTATCTTAACATCACTGAGCAAGAAAAATGGCCATGAAAATTTAATATACAGTTTAGGATCCCAAATTTAAAATATCCTCAGAATCAGACATCCTCATTTTTCTCAAAGATGCAATAGCTGCACGCTGTGTTCTAAAATGACATAATGCCTGCAACTCTCACGGGTGACATATGACACACTTGTGTAGCCAAGAGTGACAGCTGATGTCTCTCTGTTCTTTAATATGAAATAAAATTAGTTCAAAAGTGTATGCTATTTCAGTTCTGAAGTTTTATACTTCCCCTATATTTTTGTGACTTTCTGGATGCTTTTGTGTTTTTGGCACCTAATTGCTGTTTGTTCCTCAATACCTCCCCCCTTAGTGATTTACTCATCTCTGCCCTGGGCTGAGCCTGACTTGGGACCAGCCCTGTGCCTTGATTCCTTGCAAACATCACTCATGCTGAAGACAAATGACAGGACTACACAGCCAGCAGCTTGAAACCAAGGGACAGACGGCTGGTCCTCTTCTCAGGAACCTTGAAGGCCTGTCCCCACCCTCAGGCTCTGCCTGGCAGGATGCTCTCCACAGTTCCCTGTACTCGCCCCCCCTCACCCTCTCTGGGTCTGCTCCACCTGTGCCTCTTCTTTCCCTTCCTGCTCACTCTTAGTCCCATACTCCCTGTAATTCTTCCCCTGCACAGTTATCGCTCCAAGACAAACCCCAGCCCATTCAGACAGTCCCCACAGGGCTTCCAATCATATTCATATTCCTTGTAAAACAAGGACAGCTCCCTCCCTGAGTAGAATTCTGCTCCCAACATCCAAAATAACATTTTCCTCCCCCTTTGGGGACCTCCTTCTGTCCCTAATCTTCTTTGCAGCTGTTTCCCCTGGCACTTCTGTCCTGATGACCTCTCCTCTGGCTGCAGAGCGTCTCCACACTCCCCAGAACAAGACTCAAGACTGTGGCCAGACTCCTGCCCACAGGCCGATTCCTCTGCCTGGAACACTTCACCTTTCAGCTGTCAGATTCCTCCTCATCTTTCTAAACTCAGCTCAGATACCGCCTTCTCTGCAACTTCTTGGCCAATCCCCTGGACTTAGGAGAAATCAGATGGTGCCTGCCCTGAACTCCCCAGACCTGTGGTTTCATCTCCAGAACCTTTGCCCCAGGTAACACAGTGCACCTGCCTACCTTCCTTTCCCCTCACAGCCAGGCGAGCCTTTGGTGGAAGAGCCGGGTCTCTGATCTGTGTCTCTCTTGTATATATTGCAGCTTGAAAGTAATCATTGCCCTGAAGGTATGATTTAAGCTAACGTGTGCATGGTGAGGCGGTGATATTTTGTGTTTTGTGCTTACTGTATGCCAGGCAGGATTCTAAACATCCTACATGCACTTCCTCACAACACTGCATGTGGATTTCCTCAGGTTCATTAGTGCTGGAGCTGAGATCTGACCCCAGCCTAGGCTCCTAACAGTTACGCTGGCTTCAGACATGGGAATTTGTTTGAGTGGGTTTGGGAGAGGGTGATGGTGGGGTTCTTCATGGACCATGGTTTCAGGTGCACTGTCATGCAGCAGACATTGACTAGGGAACTCTATCGAAACTGTGCTAGAATCAAAGGACACAAAGGCAACTGTGATCTACTGTGGCTGGGCCTGTTAAGTTCTCTGGAGTCAAGAAGCTTGGGTGGAATTCCTCGTTCACCTTTCAGCTGGCGTAGGAAGTACCTATCCCAGGTACTCTAGTCTTGTAATTACACCAAGACTGCAGGCTCACGCGAGGCCCCCAGTTGTCATAGGGACTTGAGGTATGCCTCGGCCATTCGCAGAGCTCTCCCTAGTAGCCAAGGAACTGAAGGCCCAACGAGGAGCTTCTTAGAACTGTGACTGTGGGGCTCTGGTCCTGTTGGAAGATGACTCTTTCCTTAATACTTTAATGCCATTGGTATTGTGTTTGCTTTGCCAAAAGAAGTATCAGCCTTTTTGCTGAAATTAAACTCGAAGCCCTCATAGAAAAGTTCTGGCTCTGAAGGCAATACTGACACCAAGGCAGTGAGAAGCGCGTGCAGAGGTGTTTATTGAGCCCGTGGAAACAGTGCTTGCTGCTCTCATTTGTGGTTAGAGTCATCACCTTGTACCCTGTTGGAGTTTCTCTCATGAGCACATGAGAGGATGTGAGTGTGCCTGGGAGGACACACGAGAGGGAATGCTACTCTGGGTAAAGCTGAGTGTTTCTGAGCTGCTGTTTCTAAATAGTTCTGACAATATTTATTTCTGATTGTATCTGTTAGCTATTGCTGTGTAACAAACCACACCAAAATTAATAACGTAAATAACAATTATGTCTTATTTCTAAGGAGTCAACAGGATGGCTGTGTGGTTGGCTTTTCTCAGCTGGGCCTGCTCAGGTCCTGTGGTCAGCTGGCCCTGGGCTAGGGCTTGCTAGTCTAAGATGACCTGTGAGGATGACTCTGTCCTTCTCTATGTGTCTTTTCGTTTTCCAGCAGGTCCATCCAGGCTTGTTCTGGTGGCAGTAAGAGTTCACGAGAGAAAGTGGTGTATCCAAGGCCTCCTGAGACTTGGAACTGATACGCTATCACTTCTATCACTTTCTGGTAGCCAAAACAAGCTCCAAGGGCAGCCCAGATTCCAAGGTGGGGAAGTGAACGTCATCTCTCGCTGGGAGAAGTTCAGAGTCACATTGCAGTCAATCCACCACACCGCGAGAATGAGTGGGTTCACTACCATTTGGTGAATATGTGAGACTTAGTATTACATAGTTATTATTACCTCCACGTTTATGATGAGGCAACTCAGCCCAGAGAAGTTGAGTATCTTGGCCAAGACCACAGAGCTGGAAATGAGGAGACCTGAGGCTTTAGGCAAGATTCACTTCACTCTAAAGCTGGTGCATTTTCCATTTCACCAAATGGACCTGAGGGCACTTTCCCCTGAAACACTGATGTGAAGAGGCAGTTGTGCTTGGCTCTGGGTGCTCATGAGGGTGTGAGATAGGAGGGAGGGTTAGCCCAGGCCCTGGGGAACAGGCGGCCTCCGAACCAACCAGCTGGCACAATGGGAGGGAAAACGGTTTTAAAGTTAGACACCCCTGGGTCTAAACAGCTACAAAACTCTTGCCTCATCTGCAAGGTAGTGATAGAAATTCTCCCTCACAGGGCTGTGAGAATAAGCACGCTCGGCCTACCTGAGTTCAGGTGCAGGCTTCTCCTCGGGGGCGGTTCGACCTCGGGCAGGTTGTTCCGCTTTCCTGGGCCTCAGTTTCTTCAGGTAGAGTGGGCCTGGTGAGGATCCCGTCTCCTGGGGTTGTTGTGAAGATTAAGTGGATTAACAACTGCACAGCACTTAGAGTGCCTTGCACCAGGTAAGCAGCATACAACAATCAACATGCAAATGTGCACATGTACCTATGGGCCACCGAGTTAGGAGGGGCAGGCCATGCCCATGTGCTAAACCCCATGTCTGGGGCCTGGTGGAGGGCCGAGCGAGGAATGAGCACCCAGTAAATTAATTATGCCTGCACCTTTAGGGTCTGAGCAGACAGGCGGCTGAGGTCAGAATCAGGTCTAGAGACAGACGCAGACCGAAGGCCTCTTTCAGGAGTCAGTGCTCCTGCCCAGCTCCAAGGGCAGTGACGGGAGTGGGCTAAGCCGTTTTACATGGACATCCTTGGAGGTACCTTGTCCTTCTGAAGGATATAACTGCCATGCTCCGTGGAGGCACACAGCTCAGGGAGCTGCTCATGTGTAATTGCTGAGAACTAGGGGAAATAAAGTATTATTAGGAAGAAAAGTAATCATTTTATATTCATTCAAATACACAGACATTTCTAACTGGATATATGATGCTATTTGAGAAGGGAAATGGAAGGAGTTGATGTCATGGGCTGAATTATGTCCCCCAAAATTCATCCCTAACCACCAGGACCTCAGAATGGGACTAATTTGGAGCTGGGACCTTTAAAGAGGCATCTGGGGGAAATGAAGTCATGTAGGTGGGCCCCAATCAATACGACCAGTGTCCTTATAAGGAGAGAGGAGTGCATAGACACACACAGAGAAGACCACATGAGGACCCAGTGAGAAGGCAGCTAAGCACAGGCCAAGGGGACTGCCCTCGGAAGAAACCAACCCCTCTTTCCCAGGGCAGGTGGGCTGGGGCCCTTGAAGATGGAGTGGGTGTGGCTCACAGACTGTGGAGGAAAAGGCTGAGCTGAGGGCAGATTCCCATCTTCCTCACCCTGGGGTGCTTCTGGTGCAGCCACCGGGTCCTGCCAGCTGAACCCTGCTTCTTCCCTGGCCTATGCTCATGACCAGCCTTGGTTTCATCCCATATCCTGGATTCCCCCCTGTGGCACTCGTCCTGCTCCCCACAAGCCTGCCTTCTGCTCTTCTCCCAATGGACACAGCAAATGTGGCAGGGACGGACTCCTATGGCTGCTCTGGGACCTGCCCCTCTCCAGACTTCGGGCCTGAGTGTGAGGACGGGCACAAGGCCCATGATACCTGTGGGTCCTGCAGGCTCCCTGGCTTGTAACTCATTTCACATTAACACAAACAAATGACATCTTCGAGGTTAATGACCCAGTAGCTTATAAGACAGGTGGGGTTTGAAATCAAACAGTTCAGATGTGCTGGAAGCCTGTGAAACAGCCTCTATTACGCTGCTCAGTAGCATCTGAGAAAACCAGTTTTCCTCTGGCACTGATGCAAACATCCAGGACCCAGGTCCTCCATCTCATTTGCACTTTGAAAAAATTCCCCCAAGTCTTCTCACTTTAGCAAGTGTCTGGTGATTTTTTAAATGATGTTCATCATGACCCAACTCGTTGCAGATGCTGAGGGTCAGCTAGGGACTTGCTGAAACTGAAGAATATAAACAAATTCTTCTATAAGGAATGGTCTGCAATGGACAACAAAGAAATTATGCTGAGAAATTACAACAAAGTTAAAATCATACATGTTTTTGACCAGTTACAATTAAAATCAGGAGCTTTCCAATCACATTCTAAGCAGCATGTCACTGACTTTCTCATTTCTTTGAATGTAAGAGACTGTGAAGTGTGGAGGTCCGCGACCCCATTCCCCGACCCCTGGCATCTCTGACAGCCGGCCCCTCTTCCTGTCTGCAAGGTGGGTCTTGAGCCAGTTCAGCCACTTCGGGGGTGAACCCGCCAGGCACTGTGTTCTGAGAAACTCCATCTCTTCATCTTGGGGCCTCAGCTGCCTGCCGGGACCTCCCTTGTGCAGAGGAGCCTGATGAATGCGATCTCTCTATTTGATTTCCTATTGTTTTCTTTTTAAGTTGCTCCTATAAATTAAAAAACAAGGCATAGTGGCTGCAACACATTTAAAAATGCAGAGTTATAAAAGTGTTGTTAATGCCACTTCTTCTGGCCTCCCAACCCCACTGAGTTGAGTTCATCGCATTAGCCGTTGGGCCTGTGTGTATCTTCATTGGCTTTTCTCGGCAGTCACACAAACGCTGTTCTCATTAGCACCGTTTTAGGGAAGTGGGAGGAGACTATACGCACAGCTCTTCCCCTTGACTTGTTTCATAGAGTAACCCTCAGGGACATCATTCTGACCCACACACACGTATCGCAACAAGAGCACAGCGTTGCACAGGGAGGCTGCCCTGCGCGTTGCCCAGCCCCCGGTGGTATTCACGTTGTTTTATCTTTACGCTTCGCTCTGCTTTGTTTTGTGTATCGCACATACTGCCACGGCAAACACCCTGTGACGGCCTCGTGCGCGTGGACCACCATCAGCCTCCCGAGGGTCAAAACACAGATGTTCTCAGTTGCACTTCATACCCTGGTATTACTTTTTTAAAAAGTTACAGCAATTTATGGATTCTTCAACGATATGTGTATTTCCCTACACCCAAACTGGTGTAGATGTTTTCCAGCTAGACAGCATATCAAGGTGCAGAATTTCTGATATATTCAGGAAACTGATCATTAGTACCATGTGCTATTTGTATTTGCAGCTACAAATGCTTCCAAATTTTCTTTTAAGATAAGCTAGTTTTATTTGTATTCTTTCACTCGCAAGTGAAGGAGATGTGACATAATGTATTTGCAAGTAAAACATTACGTATTTTGCTATATATAGTAATTCTTTATTATATAATTTGAATTTCCTTCTTTAACATGTGCCTCAACCTAACAGTCCTACAATTATTCACCTGCACTTTTGCTGAGAATTTTTGTGTGTCAGGTAGTTTTTCTGTTGGTATCTTGGGTTAGATATAAGTGCCCCGGTAGCTTAAGATTTTCTTAGAGTAAAGAGACATGGGCATGTTTTTAGTTCTATATGATCCTCAATGTCTTGGACTCCACATTTCACATAAGAAAGGCATTTGTAGAAAATAGGAAACAGAGATGAGGGAGGGAGGGAGGGAGGGAGGGAGGGAGGGAGGGAGGGAGGGAGGGAGGGAGGAAATCAAGTTGAAAAGAAGGAAGGAAAGATGGAAATGAGTTTCTGATGCTTTAAAAAAAAAATGCTTTTTTCCATATTACTCAAGATGGGATATTAGTTCCTGATCTAGCATAGCTTGCATGTGTGTTAAGACTGATAATGAATATTCCTCTATATAGTCACTGCTCTTTTCCAAAGCTCTGAAATGGCGATCAGACATACTTGAGCTTAAGTGCTCGAACTTGCACTTTTTAGCTGGTTTCCCTTGGAAAAGTTGCCTAGCACCTCTGGGCTCACTCTCCCCACCATGAAATGCAGCTGACAGCATCGCCCTTATGGGCTGCCCAGGAGGCTCCGGGGGCGCGGAGGGAAAGGGCTGGCCCGGGGGAAGCAGTGAGGTGCGCCCATGCCAACTTTGCCCCGTCAGCCCTGCCCCGAGTTCTGTTGACTGCCCGTTCTGGCAGAGCCACGTTCGGAGAGAAGACGCTCGGGCTGGAGGAGGTCCCCACGCCTCTCGCTCCACGGGCCCATTTGCGGGAGCCCACAGGGTGGCCGGGCCCCAAGCTGCTCCCTTCGTGCTGCTTGTTGTCACCTGGGATGAGACATTCCTTCAGTTTTCCTGGATCACAGGGCTCTTTGAGAAACTGATTAATGATTTCAATATTTACCTAAGGGGAAAAACAATAATGTACTACCCTGGTGGGTAGCTCAGCTGGCTGGCCTCGCCCTGTACACCAAAATGTTGTGGGTTCCATTTCTGGTCAGAGCACATACCTAGGTTGTGGGTTTGATCCCTGCTGTCAGGGTGCATAAGGGAAGCAACCAATCTCTCTCTCTCCCTCTTCTTTCCTCTGTCTCTAAAAATCAATAATAAAATAAAATAAAATAATAAAAAAACCTCGGGTGAGGTTTAAATTTTTTTTTAATGTAAAAGCTTTTCATAAGTATGTACATGCAATTTTGGGGTAGCAGACACCCCATATGAAGCCCGTCCTTAGCTCTATGGCTTGGATCTGGAAAGGGTGGCATGAAGCAGGTCTAGCTCCCACATCCTGCGTGGCTAATATTTTATAGCAGAAAGCAAGCTTCCCTGGGAGCAGTGTGGCCTGCTGGCACCCGCCCCGTCTGAGCCCAGGTGGGCCCCAGGGCTCCTGCACAGGGAGCGGTAATGCGTGTGTCGGGCCAGCAGAGATGTCTGCCCTTTCGTCATCAGCGAAGCCTGGACAGGGACTCTGTCAGGGTAGCGGGGCAGGGAGGTGCTCAGGTTTTTCATATGCTCTCGCTTTTGCATACCTGGAAGTTTTTAAATTAATGAAAGAAAATGCAAAGTGACAGTCATCTTATTTGAACCTCACAACCACCCTGGGAAGGTGTTTCATTTCCATTGTGGATATGACAGTCTGAGAGAGACTGAGACGTGGTCAAGGTGACATCAGCAGGAGAGGAATCAGGAACCCAATCAATGCTTACACCCTGCGCTCTAACCTCCCACTGTGGTCCAGCTAAAACCAGACTGTGATAAACAGTCTAGTACTTAACCTAATAATAAAAGAAGGAGGCGACCCATCCCCAGGGGCAGGAGCACTTTCCTAAACATCAGAGACATGTCCTGAAGATTTGTGTGAAGGAAAGAGTGTGAGGCCTCACTGATAGGATGACTCCAGGAGCAAGAATCTACATGGATAAAACAACCCTGGGCGTAGTCTCAGTGAAGTTTACCAGACACCACATGCCCTGTCCAAGCTCAATCACCCAGGAGTTGTTGTGTGACGTTTTTCTCAGAGCCAGGCCTGTGCTGGTGCTGGGGATGGACAGATGGGTAACATGAGGTCCTGGTCCCCAAAGAACTCACAGTCTAATGAGGGTAGGTAAGTGCCACACAAAGTAATAATGTGTCCGGAGTGCTGTGGGGACGAAAAGAATTGTGGGACCCCTACAATGTGGTGATATGACAGCTGGCACTCAGGGAAAATGTAGCTGTTGGTCTTGCAGAAAAGAAAGAGGGAAGCGTTTCAAGCAAAGGAAGAACATGACAGTGAATAGCTTGTCCCTGAAATACCAGGGGCTTAACACCGCAGATTTGCACTAGTTTGCTTTACTTATCCAACAAGGACCTGGGTGGGTGGGGAGCGTGGGTCTGCTCCACACAGTCAGAGGCACCTGCGCTGAACAGGTGACTTTCAAGGTTATCAGGCAGAAGAGACCACCTGGAGGAGAAGCACTGGATGGTAAAGGAATCGTCCAGAAGTAGCACTTTATTCCCATTCCTTTTTACTTGACTAAGACTAGTCTTTGGACCCACCCAAGTGCAAGGGAACTTGGGGGTGTTTTCCTCCGGTCCGCACGAGAGAAGAACCAGCTCTGGGTGACACCATCCACTGTCCCAAAGCTTGTCTAGGAAAACGTGAAGCACGTGGATGGCGGGTCAGAGCCACGTGCTGTGAACGTGCCAGGACAGTGCGCATGAAACAAACACTTTGGGGCCCCTTTCGTCTCTAGTTTCTATAAAGCATTTTGCCTTGATAATTTATTAGAAAAAATTATATGTGTTTATATAAGAAAAGAGCAAAAACTTAACATTGTCTTTTCTGTCCCCAGACTCTCAGAAAGCCAGGATGACAGAGTTTACGCTAAAGAAAGCCACCTGTGGGAAGGGCGTGTAGGACGAAGGAAAAGAATCTTCCTATCCTGAAAAGTCTTTAAGGCAAGCTTGCCAACGCCTTGGAACAACGATCTCCCAGCTTGGCTGCTCCAACCAACCGCCTCGAAATCACCTCCCTTCCCTGAGGTCTGCGTCAGGCACCTGCCGGCGTCTCGCTGACCTGGAGACAGCAGCTCCCAGTCACTTCCCAGCTGCAAAAGGCCTCCTCGGTCCCAGGGCCCTGCCTCCCCCACCCCTGCTGTTTTCTGGTTGCTCAGGGGCTGCGTAGGTCTCCCATTCCCAGGGCTCTGTTCTCTCAACACCACCACTGTGGGGACACCTGCTGTCCGGGCGGGACCCACCCTCATATCTGCCCCGCACCCTAGCTTACTTCCTCACTGTTCTGCGCGGGCCCATTTCCCTTCTTTCCCGCGTCTGCTCTCGGGCCGGAGCGGTGCCTGAGAGAAGGCTCGCCTTGCTCCTGCGCGGCCCAGCTCCAGCAGCTCCCGCTCAACGGCAGCGGGCCTCCCAGCCAGCCCCCACCGGCCACATGCTCCCTCCAGTGGCTCTCCCTACCTCGACCAGAAGGAAACCACACAACACAGTGGTTAAAGTGTGGGTGTCAGTGTCACGCTCAAGTCCTAGTTATTTAGCTACTTTGGGCCTCAGTCTGCTCATCTGAAAGAACATGGATGGTGACCTCTTTAAGTGACTGTGACAACCAAATGTAATAACGTATGAAGCACTTACCAGAGTTTTGATAAAAGCAAAAGCATTTCATTTATTTTAACCACCACCACCACTTTGTCACCATCAGGGCAGACCCCTGTGCTTGGAGCACCAGTTATCTCAACATCATGAGTCCCCACGGCTTCATGCACCACACATTTTGGGGGGAGGTGACCTTGCTCTGAGGCCCTGTCCGCCCCTGAGGCTGGCGGTCCTTCTAGCACCACCACAGCTTCAGAATGTCTGGGAGTCAGATTTCCCAGAAGCCATTCCTGGGAACTCAGAAATCCTACACACCTGAGTTAAGCTGAGTTTGAAAACCGGGAGCAGCAAGCAGGCACCAGAATCAAGATCCAGGGGCTCAGACACACAGTGGCCGGCACAGCTGCACGAGCCTCCCCAGGACGGGAAAGCAGGTCTGCTGTCCGGGCACCATTTGTCCCTTAGAGACGCAGCATCTTGGGTCTCTCTCAACTTCTCAGTGGCCCCTGGAGAGTCGGCCTCTTCTGCTTTTCCCCAGCTGCCTTCCCTGGCATTTGTCTCATAGGATAAACGCTTCCCCGTTGCTGGCACTGCTCTGATTTTTCCTTCCCCTATCACCTTCCCAGAACTGTGGAATGAAGTTCTGAGTCTCGTTTAGGCTTTCAGGTGGAGGTCAGAGTGGGTGACCTGCCCAAGGTCAAAGGTTCTCCTAGGTGCAGCGAGAACTCCACACTTACTCACGGTGCTTGGGGCCAAAGTGTGTTATGAATAAAGGGCAGACTTGCTTGCCTTTGTTCTCTGCACACGTGTTTCCCATGAGGACCTTGCAGAGAGAGGTGACTTGTCAGTGGCATCTGTAACTGATTGATTATTCCTGGATTCTCTTCCCAAATATCACAAAATATCAGCTGAATATCTTCAAATAGCCCTGACATCCAGCAGAGTAACAGCTATAACATAATTAACAGTTTGCATCTGTTCAAAATTCCCAATCAAAGAATCTTCACTCAAGCTGAGGGATTGGAGGGTGCAGAGCTGAGCTGTTCCTGGTCTATGCATGAATTACCTGCTGTCCCATGTCATACATGGACAGCCGGCAATCAGTGGAACAGCTGATAGGGACAGAGCTGCATCCACTTAATGAGACCCAGAGGCCAGAAGCGTGCAGCTGGTTGTGTGTCCTTTGGTCTCTGCCTACAGCTTGCTTGCCCTTGCTGGGAGCCCTTGTGGAGCATGTTTTCCTTCTTGATGCCAGTATCTCAACTCATGTACCGGGATACCTCTGCCTAAGACTCTCCCTTGGGTCTGCTTGTTCAGCAATCACAGGAGACCAAAGTTTCACCATGTCCATTCAGTTCCTCAGTTGCAGAAATGTGACGTGACCTAGAGTCCCCTGTGTAATCCTGAGCCAAGGAGTTGGCAGGGCACTAGGAGCCAATCTTAGTATGTGGGGTTTGGGTCCCTGGAGGACTTCTATCTGTTAGGAATCCCTCAGCCATCCTAGGCTGGAAAAGAGAGTTCCTTTGGATGAAATTCAAAGCAAGAAAGCTGAACATTTTTTTCTTTAATAAATGCCTTTTCCTCTCCACATTTAACTTCCAAGTGTCTTTGCTTTGTGCTCTTGATTCTGACACCCATTTCCTGGAGAGCAGTGAAGAGGGTGCATGGATCCTGGGTACCAGGAGGCACTGTAAAAACACATTTTCTAACTCAGTTGTTCTCACACTTAACCGACCTTCAGAATCACTGGAAGGTTGACACTCAGATTGCTGGGCCCCTCCCTCAGAACTTTTGCTTTTATAGGCCCTGGGTGGAGCCTGAGAAGTTCACCTCTTATAAGTTCCCACGTGGAGCTGCTGCTTTTTGGGGCCCACACTTGGAGAACCTCTGCAGAAACTCACATCAAGTTAGATGGCAGCCATGCCAGGGCGAACCCATCTGTCTCCACTTCAGATATGTTACATTTTGCTTTAGCCCAGAGAGCTGGCCTTGCATTGCATCAACTCCTTCGGAAATGCTTCTCACTTGCCCAACACCGTATCCTGGAATGCCTCCCAACCACTCCTCTCTCTAAATAACACAGGCAGGGTCTGGGGAGCTGGAGTGGAACAAGCATCTCTACGTGCCAGGTTGAGCAGGGTCTCCTCCGGGGAGTTGCTTCCCCACAATTCTGTCTCAGCCAAGAGCTGGCGTTCCATGTCCCTGGAGATGTCTGCTTCACTCTCTCAGCAGCCTCTGGTACTATTTCCCAGAGAAGTTGTCTTTTCTACACTGCCAATCAAATATCTCTATGCTCTTTCAATGCCAAGAAAGAATTAAAATAGCCTTTGGGGAATTTTATCACATATAGGAAAACAATGAGGTTTGGGCGAAGATGATATGATGCGACTAAAAAATATTATTCTGTCACTAGCAGTAAGTTTTCTGAGTTCCCATAGCACGAGTCTGGTTCAGCTCCATTCCCTCATTCCTCACCAGACAATCACCATGTGTTAAACAGGGCAGGGCCTCAGGGACGCTAGGTGGCTGTTGCCCCAGAAGTTCATAAGAATGGCCATAATGACACCTGGCATTGCCATTACTGGAGGGCTCTGCAGCATCCAAAAGTGCTTGAACCCTCCCCATCACAAACATTGGCTGGAGTCTGTATGCGGGTCCTGCTGCGGGTCTGTGGATCTGGAGAGGATAGTGCAAGAACTCAAAACCAGCAGACAGCTGTACCGTCTGTCGTAGCCCTGGTAGGAGAGCGGTGGACATTCAGGTCAGATGGCTGTAAGAAAGCTTGATAACAGGGCTATTGGCAAAGGTAGAGGCAAGTTGTAGGGAAAGCAAAACAGAGGAGGGTGTAGTATCCTGTTTGAATGGCAGCGGCAGGATGAGCCTTTGCCTGCCATAGGTCTGAAACAGTAAGGTGGGAGGAGCAGTGTCTCGAAGGAGCCATGATCTTTGAGCAAGGATGGAGACAGCTTGCAATGATCCACCAGAAAAACAGCCAGAACCAATGGCTCTCTTCTTCCTTCCAATCTCCTACTGGGCTTTCCTTTGGACAAACTCAACCCAAAGCCAATGCGCAAAGGAACTAAACAATGAAATCCATATAGTGCACCTTTGGGGGACACAGAACAGGGTAGAGAAGGGTGGAGAGCAAAGTTAGACTGGAACTACATTCAAAAAGAAGGAAGCCCTGAGATAGGCATTTAATCCCAGATAAGAAGGGGGGTAGAGGTGGGGAGAGATCCTTAGACATATCCACTCAAATCAGTGTTCCTAATGCTCTTTCAAATAAAAGATGTGGCTACAAACTTTAGGGATTAAAAGACATAACGTGTGCCAGATGACTCAGTTCTCATTATAAGAAGAGCTCTGTTTCCATATTCAATCTCGGAAATTGAGAGAATTAATTTGGAGGATAGATAGTGACATCTCATAAGGGTTTGGAACAATGTCCCTATTTACTGTGGTTCTGGAAGGAAGGAGAACACTTCACAGGGACAAGGTCATGGCAGGTAGGACACATCGAACAAAGGCACAGACTCAGAAGAACAAATGTATAGCCAGAGGTTGGTGAGTTGCCAGGAACAGGGCAAAGCAACGCACAGTACACTGAAAGGAAAACATAGCAAGAGTCATAGAAAACAGTCAACTGGTGCCAAATTGGGAAGATTTAGAATGCCAGGAAAAGAAAGACAGACTTTGTTACATATGGGGTGGGTCGTGTTTGAGTGGGGAGTGGCTCGCTTAGCCTAAGATGCGCTGTGGAACCGACATCGCGAGGTAACGTGGGTACAGGAAAGACGCTGAGGCGCAGTGAGGTGAGGTCAGCAAGACGCCAGCAGTGAGAGGATAAATGACTACGGACAGGGGAGGGCAGGGCAGGGCAGGGCAGGGCAGGGCAACAGGAAAGCCATTGTGAGGGTCACACCAGAGCACACTGGCACCTAGGCATCAGGGTGGGTGGGAAGGAGAAACCAAATGTGCTTCCAATCATTCTTGACTATCTTTTTGTAAAAAAATGTTTATTGATTTGTTTAGAGAGAGAGGGAGGGAGAAGAGGGAAACACCCATGTGAGAGCATAACATCGATCAGCTGCCTCCTGCCCTCCCCCTCCTGAGGATCAAGCCTGCAATCCAGGCACTGCCCCGAGCAGAGCCAAATCAGCAGCCTCGTGGTGCACAGGGCGATGCCCAGCCAACTGAGCCGCACCGGCCAGGGCATTGCCTATCCTTCTAGGACGATGTTTATGCCTTTCATCATGATATAGCGGAGTTTTGTGGAGAGGGAGGGTAATCCAGTTATAGAATTAATTTGCTGCAGGACATCTAAATCAAGATGCTAAATTTGGTGGTGAAAGTATGGATTTGATGTGAGAAACCACAATAAAGGGATGGGATTTTAAAAGGAGTGTTATGTGAGGCAAGGAAGCTGTAGTCCGGGAGCCGCGAAGGCCCTGAGGTGTCTGACATAAAGCAGCTCTGGCTCGGGAGAGGCTCTGCAGATCACCCGGTGAGTGAATGAATGTCAAGGGGAAGTGTGGAAGGAGGGCTCCAGGAAGGAAGAGGGGTTAGAGCTCAGTAACCATGGCGTTGGAACCGTCCTTTGCTAGACGCTGAAACTCTCTGAGATAAAAGCAGAGGAAAGGGGGAAACGTCCCTGGGTGACAACATGAAGCTTCATGAAGGACCTGACCCTTCTCAGTCTGCAGCCCACTCACCGCTCCGGCTCCAGCTCACTGTTCCCTTGCCTTGGGAGTGAGAATGGATTAGTTTCCTATTGCTGCTGTAACAAATACTCACACACTTATTGGCTTAAAACAATACAAATTTATTATATACATTCCTGAGTTCAAAAGTATTAAGTGGGTCTTACAGGAACAAGACCAGGCATTGGCAGGGATAGGTCCCCTCTGGGGGCTCTAAAAAAGCAACCATTTCCTTGCCTTTTCCAACTTGCAGAAAATGGCAACCTTCCTTGGCTTTCAGCCCTTTTCCCTCATCTTCAAAGACAACAGACTAGCATTTCAGTTCTCTCTCTGATTCTGACTCTCTCGCCTCCCTCTCTGACTCACAGGGTGCTTGTGATGACAGTTGGCCAACCTGGATGACCTGGGAAGATCTCACATCTCAATACCCTCACCTCAGTCACGCCGGCAAAGTCCCATTTGCACAATAATATACTCACAGGTTCTGAGGACCAGTATGTGTGCATTTCAGAGGAACATTAGTCTTCCTACCATAAGGAATATACTCTGTCCTACTTGGGATGGATGCTATGAACTCTTCCAGACATTTTTAAAAAGATAGTTCAAACAGCAGCTCCTCTGGGTTCACTCACTGACTCCCCCCAAGCAGAGTTACTCCCACAGGACTGGGTGGAGTCCGAGGGAGATCACCAGGCAAGTTCTGTGGTCCTGTGACCTTCCCCTCTGAGAGTGAGAGTAAGAAACTTGGTCAAGTTATTTCCATATAGCCAAGGAGCAGCACAGGCTCTGGTTTTCAAGATGGATAGACTTTTTTTTTTTTTTTTTAAGATAAGGAAGGGAAAACAGAAGAGAAAATGGAAACTAAGAGAAAAATGGGAAGAAAGGTGAAAATGGCTGAGTCTATTTAAGCCAGGCCTTTACACACTTTCTTGGTTCATCCTCTAAACAATCCAGCATAATAGTCATTATAGTCCTTATTTTACTCGTCAGGAGAACAGGACTCAGAAAAGAGAACTGCCTTGTCCAAGGCTGAGCTAGAAGCTATGTGCTGTTCCCAGCCTGCATTTCACAATCAGCCCCTTAGTGTTACCAACCCCCTGCACTGGCCTGCGCTGTGCTCTAACGTTGATCGTTCCCCACACAGTGTCTCTGCACCTGCTTTCTTTGCCTAGAATATTCTTCCCTCATATCTTCATATCGCCGACTCCAACACTTAGGTGTTTCCCCAAAGACCATCTCATCGGCAGGGCCTTATGACCTTTCTTTTTTTAATGGGTTCTTCTCCAAAGTACTTTCAACCCCTTACTTTAGCACATTTTCCATCATAGCAATTTTCACAAGCTAAAATCAGCTGTATTTATTACTAATAAAGAAGTCTGGGGAAGCAGAGACTTGCTCTCTTTCCTTCACCTCTGTATCCCTAGAGCCTCAAACGAGTGCCCAACATAAAGTAGGTGCTTCTCAATAAATATTTATTCAGCGATATGAATGAACGAATGAAGTGAAGGATACGGCCATGACACAAAAAGGCTGAGGGCAAGACTCCAGGAAGCACGATCTGGGAGGGAAAGCATTAAGCATTAAGCATTTGGGATGATTCTTAAGGTAAGATCAGGTACAATACAAATGGAATATTCTATTTGCACCAGGACCAAAGTCTAGGGTTTGGCAAATGTATGGATCATCCATAGAAAATGAAAGACACATGCTCAATGTGTGCAGGCATTTTGTTCCCTGATGACAGTTTCATTCTGATCAAATGAGGCCTAACTTTCTGGAAAGCAGGGCCACATGGCCATGGACAGGGCTCTGGAGCCAGGCCACCTCGCAATTCACAGCCATGCTCACCACTTACCAAATTTCCACAAAACAATTACCTTCTCTGATCCTAGTTTGCTTTCTTATATATTTAAGATGATAAACTCTAGTTTCCAGGGTTTTCCTAAATTTGCAATTAGAGAAGGTATTTAAATCACCCAGTACTTAAATGTGCTCAAGAAATCTTAGGTCTCCCCTTCATTCCACCTTCGCTAACAGGCCTGGGCTCGGTCTAGGTTTTGTTTTGTTTTTTTGGTTTTGTGGGGGTTTTTTGCAGTGTTTTTATTCTCAGTAATGCCTTTAAACTTCAGGGTTGGATATAAAGATAATTATTGTCTCCTTCAGCTGCCCCAGGGGGATGGCTGTGTTTTAATGGAAGCACATTCCTCCACAGAGCTTGCCCTGAAGGACTGTAACTAGGGGCAGCCATCCACCCTGAGTTCTTCAGATCTTGTGTAAGGAGAGCATGTTGTTCCCTTGAGCCAGCCTAGTGCACAAGGAATCAGATGATGTGAGGCCAGCCTGAATTTGGCTTTTTGTCAGCAAGTCTGCCTCCAGCATCCAGCCTCTCCCCATCAATCTTCATTACAATGAGAGAAATCAAAGCTGGGAGGGTCCCACCCGGTGCCCAGAACTGCCTGTCCCCTTCCAAAAAAAGGATCACTCACACAATTAGCCTACAACAATAGCTTCTAAAAACACACAGAATAACAAATTTTCTCATAAAATATTCCATTCCAAGGAATCCAGCTCCAATTCCCTTGCCCTGTTTCTTTCATCACTTGCTGCTATTTGAGCCACCTGACAGAGACCAAATTAGAAGCTGGTGTTACTTCTGAGTTATGAAGGCAGACACCCAGCCCCGACCATGGAACCTGGTGAAATGCACATATAGGTCCCTGGTGTCCTTGGGGAATCTATACCTCTAATACAGCTGAGGATCCTGCTTTCCCACACCTTTTTGAGCACCACAGAAAATAAGGAGGTGCTTTTGGGCAGTGGTTCTCACAGTGAGGTCTCCAGACCAGCAGCATCAGAATCACCAGAGAATTTGTTCAAAATGGAAATTCTTGGGCCCAAGTCTAACCTACTAGATACAAAGTTCTGAAGGAGTAGCCAAGCCATCCATGTCTTAACAAGACTTCAGGTGAATCAAGTTTAGAACCACTAGTCTAGTCACCTTAGCTCCTTGCAGACTCACCAGGACTCTGAGGGAATGCCTGGCATGGGGAAAGAAAAGCCCATGGAGGGAAATACATGCACTGAAGGATGAGCCCTTGTTCTTGGTGATTAAGAAGTGGCTGATTCAGGAAATACCAGTTAACTCAACCTACCCTGAAGCCAACTAGTTACAGTTCTAACCGGGAAGACCCCAAAAGAAAATATTGACAGCCTGGTTCTAAGTCACAATGATTTTCTTAGCATTTGGGTTGGTTCTAGTTTGGGAGGTGATGAATCATGACTCAGAGTCAACCTTGTGATGACTCTCATGTTTTCCCAAGACTATTAACCAGTCATAGGAGGAGAAGATGGAAAATTCTAACCATCCAAAGATGGAGGGGTAGGTAAATGCTGTGCTGGCCTCCTATGATGATCACATCAAAATTACAACTAAACTACAGAACAACCATCATTGATAACCATCTGAAGCTTAGTTGAATAAAAATCTTGTAACTAAGGGCATGCCAAAAAAGGAGCCACATCAAGGCTGGGAGGAGGGGCAGCAATGCTGAGCAAGCTGGTCCCACACCCACGTGTGGTGGTAAAAAATCAAGAAGGATATCTCAGTTTTGGAGGTCCCCCCTGAGGATTCAGGGGTCCCAGTCGCACACCACACCCCCCAGCCCAAGGTTCAAGTTCTGGGAAGAGAAATCCCCATAATTACTGGCTTTAAAACCAGCAGAAATTGTGGCTGAGTGAGAGTCCCAGGCATTCCTCTTAAAGTGCCCACACATGGAAGTATTCACTGACGGACTCACCTCCCCAAGCTCCAGCACAGGCACAGCAGCTCAAAAGGCATCAGGAACATACTGGGGGGAACTGAATTGTCTGGATCCAGAGTGAGGGCTGGAGAGGCAGCTTTCTCCAGAGAGAAGGGTTGCCAGAGGTCATTGTTCTTTTGTTGATCCTGGCCCCCCAATCCAGCCAGCCTGTGTAGGCTGGCACCATATCTGAGTCTCCATCAACCTAGCCAACACCATTTATCTCACTCTGGTGATTTCTTGGGACCCTGCCCTACCCAACTTACAGGTCCACCCGAGCTGGTTCCAGGGCTTTTCCATACAAATGGCCTGTCTTGGCTTATTCTTCAAACTTTCCTAAAATCTCTCAAATGTTTACAAATCCCAAACAAGCAGCATCTGGCTTCATTGTGCCCATATCTTTTGCTAAACAGCCCAAGCCTGACACTAGTGACAGTGAGCCTCAGCTCAAAGCTGAACCTTTCCCAGGCACCTCCAAGCCAAGCTGCAACCATCTGCAGGTCACTTTGTACCTCATGCCAAGTGGTCCCTGAAAGGACACAGTCAGCAGCTGACCTGGGCATGTAGCAGATCCCCATCATAAAGGTCTCAGGACTAACACATCTGGTGGCCAGCTTCAGACCACACCAGAGTAACACCCAACCATCTCCACAAGCAACACACTCAAAGAACAGACTTGCCAGGCAAAAGAGCTCTGCTAAAGAAAATTCTGCTCCATGGGATCAGCCCCTGCACAACAGCTCCTCCACTGTAGCCATGCCCAGGCCTCACACTCAGCCTAAGCAATCATTGACGTGCCAAGAGCAATCAAAGCTCAACTACAACAGGAGGGCGCACACAACCCACACAACAGGCATACACAACCCACACAAGGGGCATGCCTGGAGCACCAGGCTCAAGTGACCAGGGAGTCTGCACCACTAGGCCTCACAGAAAACTCACTACAAAGCCACTCTATCAAGACCGGGAAACACAGTAGCTCCATCTAATACACAGAAACAAACAAAGAGAGGCAGCCAAAATGAGGAGAAAAAGAAAAATGTCCCACATGAAAGAAGAGGAAACCCCCTCCCAAAAAAACCGTGAACAAAATGGAGACAAGCAATCTACCAGATGGACTGTTCAAAAGGCCAGTTATAAGGATGCTCAGTGATCTCAGTGAGAACTTCAACAAAGAGGTAGGAAACATAAAGATGAAGATAGAAAACATAAAAAGGAGCCAGTCAGAAATGAAGGATACACTAACTGAAATGAAGGCTACACGAACTGAAATGAAGGATTCACTAGAAGGAATCAACAGTGGAGTAGATGAAGCTGAGGATTCAATCAGTGATTTGGAAGACAAGGAAGCAGAAAACACCCAATCAGAACAGAAAAAAAATCCAAAAATATGAGGATAGTTTAAAGGGCATCTGGGACGCCAAGGGTACCAACATTCACATCATAGGAGTGGGTACCGAAAGGAGAAGAGAAAGAGCAAAGAATTGAAAACCTATTTGAGGAAATAATGACAGAAAACTTCCTAACCTGGCAAAAGAAATAGACTTACAAGCTCAGGAAGGACAGAGAGTCCCAAACAAGAGGAACCCACAGAGGCCCACAGCAAGACACATCATAATTAAAATGCCAAAGGTTGTAGACAATTGGGAATTTTTTAAATATATATTTAATTCTCACCGAAGGATATTTTTTTCACTTGATTTTAGAGAGAAGCATCAATGTGAGAGAGAAACGTCAGTTGGTTGCCTCCCATACTCACCCTGACTAGGGATCAAACCCACAACCTTTTGGTGTACGGATGATGCTCCAACCACTGAGCAATCCAGCCAGGGCACGAAAGACAGTTATCTGCAAGGGAGCTACCACAAACTGGCAGCTGACTTCTCAACAAAAACATTTCGGCCTGGCTTGTTTGGCTGAGTGGGAAGAGTGCCAGTCGCAGGCTGAAGTGTCTCAGGTTCGGTTCTAGATTACAGGCTCGGTCCCTGGCCCCAGAGGTTACTGAAGGCAACCAATAGATGTGTCTCTCTCACATCAATGTTTCTCTCTCTCTCCCTCCCACTCTCTCTGAAAAGTGATGGAAAAACATATCCTCAGGTGAGGATTGAAAAAAAATCAAGCCAGAGGGATTAGTACAAAACAGTCAAAGTGATGGAAAGCAAGGACCTACAGCCAAGACCGCTCTACCCAGCAAGGCTGTCCTTTAGAGCCGAAGGTCAGCTAAGAGAGTCCCAGGCAAGGAAAAGCTAGAGCAGCTCATCGCCCCCAAACCAGTCCTGCATGAAATGTTAAAGTGACTTTTCTAAGATAAAGGAAAAAAGGTCAGAAACATAAATAATAAATACAATAAATACATATCTATCAACAATTAATTTAATGTAAATGCTCCAGTCAAAAGACGCACAGTGCTGAATGGACAAGAAAACAAGAACCTTACATATGCTGCCTACAGGACACTCACTTCAGATAAAAACACACACAGAGACTGAGAGCAGAGGATGGAAAAAGATATTTTATGAAGATGGAAACAAATAAAAGCTGGGCTATGAATACTTATATCAGACAAAATAGACTTTAAACAAAACCTATAACAAGAGACAAAGAAGGACCTAGCAATTCCACTTATGGGTATTTATCCAAAAGAACACAAAACACTAATTTAAAAAGACATATGCACCTTAAGTTTTCTGCAGCATTATTTACAACAGCTAAGGTATGGGAGCAACCTAAGTGCCCACCCGTAGGCGAGTGTACAAAAGAAGAACACAGGGGGGTATGCCTCAGCCAGAAAGAATGAAATTTTGCACCTGCAACACCGTGGATAGACCCAGAGGGTATCATGCCGAGTGAAATTAGTCAGACAGAGCAAGGCAAATGCCATAGGATCTCCACTTATATGTGAAATCTGAAGAACAAAATAAAAGAATAAACAAAATAGAAACAAACTCATAGACTCATAGAGAGAGCCTTTTGACGGTTACCAGATGGAATGGGTTTGGGAGACAGGGTGAAAGAGGGGGAGGGATTAAGTACAAACTGGCAGTGACCAAATAGTGGTGGGGACCTGAAGCACAGCGCAGAGGACACAGTCAAGAGCATCTAATGACCATATGTGGTGTCAGATGGTTAATAGATTCATCGGCTGATCCCTTAGTAAGTTATATAAACTTCTAATCACTATGTTGTACAGCTATAGTTGATATAATACTGCATGTCAAGTAAAATTGAAAAAGAAAATAAAATTCTAAACACCCACCCCTGAGGTTCACTTGGATTTTCCCCTTGACTGATCTTTCTTCCAGTTATTTTCTGTCCCCAATTCCTTTGGTCTTAGGTCAGTCAGGACACCAGCATTTATTTATTAATAACGCAAGGGGTTTTTGTTGGGTTGGTTGGTTGGTTTTTGTTTGTTTTTAACATGTTCTATATCTTCTCTTACCTCTTTTCTCAGAAGGGAAAAAGTAATATTTATTCTTTTAATATAAACTACATACTTCATATTTGACTAAGCCAATGACGTACATTATGTGAGGCAGGCATTAGTATTCAATTTTTAAATGAAGCCACTGAGGCTCCGGGAAGTGAAGCTCCTTGAATAAGAAGCCTGCCTGCTATGGAATAAAGCTGTGAGTGACTCTATCCCTCCACAACTTCTCTCTCTGTGTATGGCCTCAAAGCATAAGTATTTTTTAAACATATATATTGAGAAATTTACTATATGCACAAGAATAAGTCGTATAAGTGCATTTCGTTAGCTAGGAAGAACTATCGATGCTGCCATAGTGGGCACCTACATCTTGGCACATAAACTACAGTTCTCACCAGCACGAAGTCGGCTGCAGGCCCAGGTGCTCCAGGGCACCCGTTCAGAAGTGAGTCCAGAGGCCCAAGCTGTCCCCATCTGGGCATAAGCCAAGAGCGCCAGCAGTTCATGTCACAGCTTTTACTGTCTCGGCAGAAGTGTTGAGCATCCCTCACATTTCACTGGCTGGAAATCATGTTATGTTTCTCTAATGGCAAGAAGGCTGGGAAATGTGCTCTATGTACCAGCAAAAGGAAAGGGGTTAGTGAGCACAGAGTATATGCTTTGCAAACATGCCTTAAAGGAAATAAATGAACATACACATACCTAGCACTCACCTTAACAAATAGACGTCCACGATATCATAAAAGCCTACATGGGTCCTACAGCCAGAGGAAACTTCTGTCTTTAATTTTCTGTTAACTATTTTTTTCTTATTGGTATAGATTCTAACACTTGTCTGTATTTCATAGTGATATTTTCAAATATTTTCTGTTCTTGAACTTTTTATAAACTGACTCATAATGCATATATTCTTCCATGGCTGTTGTTTTGCCTCAATATTATGTTTTTGACATTTATTCACACTAACATGTGCAACTCTATCTAATTAATTTATTTTCTTTGCATCCCTGTATTATATTACATAAACATACTTACATTTATTTACCTGTTCTGATGTTGACACAGATTGTTTCCATCCTCTCGCTGCCATGAATGATGCTGAAATGACCATTTGTGTACGTATCTTCTCATGAACTTTCCCAAGAGTGTTTTAGAGTATATACCAGTGAAATGATTTTCTAAACTAAAAGGTATTCTCACTTTCAGTTTCACTAGTAAACAGCAACCTGTTTACCTATAAAGAGAACTGAATGAGAATCAGTATTGTTGGACTACCATCTGCTTCCAACAGTAGCATATATTGACAAAACCACTTTGGAAAACAGTGTAGAAATGAATCCTGTGGTCAGAGGCAACACTGTTTGGGATAAAAAAGTGACTAAGGCATCTATAAATCTATGAATGGTGATGCTCGTAAGAGCATTGTGATATTGAAGCAAGTCTCATCTAGAGTGATGGAGGCCCCTTTATGATGAAAGGTGATTGTAATTAACCTGCCGCCGGGGGGATGACCAGTCCCCCGGGAGTGAGCTGTATCCGAGGCTCACCACCGGTCCCTGTTAGAGCAGGCAGGTTCATTAAAGAGAAGACGCCATGCCAGTTCTGCTCAGGGTGCATTTCTGCAACTTGGTTCACTTCATGCTTTACTCTGCGAACAAGCACTGCAGTGGCGGGGAAAGGGAAACTTCTGCCCCAGTTTTGTCATTTTGTTCATCCTGATATTGAAAAACTGCTCTACAGTGGAGTCCCTGCGACATGCATTCACACAAAGAAACAAATATCCTCCGGTCAGTGCCCATTTTGAGAAATCTTTTCACATACCTCTTTTCCAGATTTCTTGTCACTCACCTTCAAATCTTGTCATTCCAAGTCCCTAACCACGAGGCATAAGCAGCGGTCACTGCCATGCAGAAGGGGCATCTATGCTTTTGACTCTTTCTTCTTCCAAAGTGAGGAGGCAAACTCACTGACCAAAGTTTTCCCCAATGAAAGAATGTGTTTTCCCCACCGTAATTTACGGCTGCCTCTCTGACTGGGGCCATCAAAACTGGCTGGTGTGGGCACATTCTCAGAACCAACTGTAAATCAGGAATGAAAAGTCTGGTCACAGAAAACTCCTCTAAGACTGAAAACGTGAGGTGAAGGAGAGGTATTAATATGGAACAAATAAATGCCATAAAAATCTGAATCAATTGTTGATTCTATTCACTTCTTTTTCAGTGTCTAAGCCTGATCTCATATGAGCCACTTCCAGGTGCCAATGCTTCAGAACAGGACTAACATTACAATCTGATCAATCGGACAGCAATTCAGTGTGCCAGTGTCACAGATTCAATTACTACCATGTTCCAGTAAGAAACTAGACACTGCTTCATAAAAAAGAAATACATGGTGAGTGATATTAGAAAAAGGGTGGAGTTGGCAACTACGTGCTCCTATCCCTCCCCAGAAACACTTAAAAATCAGCAGAAACTAAAAGAACTAACTTTGTCAGAACACTAGGAAATAGTCAAAAGCTTACAACAACCAAGCAAATGCTGAATCAAGAGAAAGACCATTTGAAAACTCTTGCCCTATTTCCTCCCCAGCATGGGTGTGGTCTGACAGACGGCAGCCTCCCTTCCCAGTACAGGACCCTGGTCCCTGGCTCCAGAGGGAGCAGAGCAGACTTCATTCACAAGCTACTGTGCTTAGCTGTTCTAAAATTTCTAGGAGATTCCCGAAGAACTGATGCAAGGCACTCATCTCTTTTGCTTAACTCAGAACTCACAAAGAGTGGAAAAGCAGCAGGCGGTGATCAGAAACATTATAAGGTGAACAAAACCTGCAGTCACCCGGAGCAAAAGATCATATTTGAGACATACAATAAATTACCTAAGCTTGGAGAAAATTTGGGAGAACGTTTCTTTAGGATCATAAGACATTTGAAATCACCACATGCATGTCTAGGACAAATTGTACGCTCAGAAAAAATAAGAAAAGACCCTAAACTTCCACCACAGGATGATCTCTAAACTCAACAAAAGCAGCCTGGCTGCGTGTTGAAGGAGTGCTCTAACACAGAGCCAATCGAAAGAGACTGGTGGGAGTGGTTTGGTTTCATTATTACTGTTTTATTTTTAGTTTCTGGCATTTAAGAAAATCTCTATCAAAACATTCGTTAAACACAAGCTAAAGAAACAGGGACTTTGGGACCACACTTACATAAGATATAATCTGTGAAAAATAGCTTGGAAAAGTCACTAACCAAGTGGATAACTGCAGCCTTCAACAGTAAAACGTAGCAAACCCTAGAAGAATTGGGAAGAATCTGATTTCCAGTGTTATTATTTAAGTTTAAATGTTCAGTTTTCAAACAAAAGAATAGGAATACAAAGAAACAGTGAGGAATGTGCCATTCAAAGGGGGAAAAAAAGTTGACAGAAACCATCACTAAGGAATTCCAAATATTGGAATTACTAGAAAATAACTTTAAAACAACTGTCTTAAATAGCTCAAAGAGCTAAAAGAAAAAAAAAAAAAAAAAGTACAAATATATAAAGAAAACCAGAAAAATTAGAACAAAATGAGAACATCATTGAAAATATAGCAATTATAAAAGGAATTTAATAGAAATTCTGCACTTGAAATGTACAATAATTGAAAAAGCAACTTACTATAAAGGTTTAACAGATTTGAGCAAGTTCAATCTACATTTCAATAGGAAAGTCTAATCTATTTACATTACTGATAAGGACTTACTTGTGATCGTTTCTTATTTGTTTTATATTTGTCTTACACTTCTTTTTGTTTCTTATGGCCTCCATTTCTGCTCTCTCTGGTGCTTGCTTGATTTTTGGTAGTGTACTTACCATGGATCACTTCATAGCTCCTAACACATAGCCCAAGACTGATCACAGGCAGCATCTGACACAGGCCTATGGCCAAGTTGCTCTCAAGAGGTCTCAGAATCAACACACCCAGTGGCTGGCTTCAGACCACATCACACCAAAACCCAATTAGCTCCTAAAGTGGCATACCCAAAGAGAGATCTCAGCAGGCACCAAAATCTTCTTGTGCAAATTTTGCTTCATGGGGTCAGCCCCTGCACAGCAGCTTATACACTATGGTCAGGGTCAATCCTCATAATCAGCCAGTCTGAGGATCAACCTCACCCATGGATGAGCCCAAAGCAATCAAGTCTCAAATAACACAGGGGGCTACAATAACTCACACAAGAGACACACCTGGAGCACACGGCTTAGGCGGTCAAGCAGACCACACCACTGAGCCTCACAAGACACCTACTACATAGAGCCAACCTCCCAAGACGGGAGACATAGCAGATCTACACAGTAACAAATACAAAGAGGAAACCAAAATACAGAGACAAATAAACATGCCCCAAATGAAAGAACAGCAGAAATCCCAGAAAAAGCACTAAATGAAATGGAGAAAAGTAATCTCCCAGATACAAAGTATAAGAAATCGATTCTCACGGTGCTCAAAAAACCTAGGGGAAGAATGGGTGAACTCAGTGAGAGCTTAAACAAAGAACTAATAAACAAACAAAAAAAGACATAAAAAGCATAAGAAAGAACCAGTTGAAAATGAAAAATAGAGTATCTGAAATGAAGATTACAGTAGAAGGAATCAGTAACAGATCGATGAAGCAGAAGATCAAGTCAGCAATTTGGAAGACAAGGTAACAGAAAACACCCAACTGAAGCAACAAAAAGGGAAAAAAATGAGGACAGGTCAAGGGACCTGTGGGACAGCGTCGTGGGCCCACAGCAAGACACATCATAACTAAAACGGCCAAGGTTAAAGACAAAGAGGGAACCTCATAATCAGCAAAAGAAAGATAGTTAGTTACCTGCAAGGGGGCTCCCATGAGACTGTCAGCTGATTTCTCAACAGAAAGTTTTCCAACCAGAAGGTATTGGTATGAAATATTCGAAGAGATAAAAAGCAAGGATCTACAACTAAGACTACTCTACCCAGCAAGGTTATTTAAAATTGAAGGAGAAATAAAGACCTTCTCAGGCAAGAAAAAGCTAAAAGAGTTCATTACCACCAAACCACTAGCACAAGAAATTTTAAAAGAACTTCTTTAAGAAAAAGAAATTTAAAAATATAAATATAAGTAATACAATAACTATATCTACATATTGATTAAAATTACTTTAAATGCAAATGGATTATATGCTTTAATCAAAAGACATAGGGTAGCTAAATGGATAAAAAAACAAGACTCACAGGTATGCACAAGAGACCCACCTCAGACTGAGACACACCGACTGAAAGTACATGGAAGGAAAAATATGTTTTGTGCAAATGGAAACAGAAAGAAGCCTGGGGCAGCAATACTTATATCAGACAGAACAGACCTTAAAACAAGGGCTATAACAAAAGACAAAGAAGGACATTACATAATAATAAAGGAAGCAATCCAACAGGAGGACACAACCCTTGTACACATCTATGCACCCAGCATAGGAGCACCTAAATATGTGCAGCAAATCCTGATGGACATAAAGGGAGAGACTGACAGTAATACAGTCTTAGTAAGAGACTTTAAGGCCCCATTGGCATCAATGGACAGATCTTCCAGACAGAAAATTAACAAGGAAACAGTGTTTTTAAATGACATGTTGAAACAGATGAGTTTAATTAATATGTTCAGAGCATTTCACCCCAAAGCAGCAGAATATAGATTCCTTTCAAGTGCACATGGAACTTACTCCAGGATAGACCATATGTTAGGACACAAGGAAAGTCGCAGTACATTTAAGAAGACTGAAATCATTTCAAGTATCTTTTCAGAACACTATGGTATGAAACTAAAAAACAATCACAAGGAAAATACTGAAAAGCCCACAAACACATGGAGGCTAAACAACGTGCTACTAAGCGGTGAAGGGTTAGCAGTGAGATCAGCAAGAAATTTAAAGATATGAAAATGAAAACGCAACAGTCCAACATCTATAGGATTCTATAGGTCCAGAAGTATATAAAATTCAGTTTATTAAGCCAATAATACACTCTCAAAGTAAAAAATTAAATAGCATATACTTCCAGAATATGTATTTAAGTTTAATCAAGTGAGTAAACATATTGAAGATAACGGGATTCATGTTTTTCTTCTTTAGGGTACAAATTACAATAAGAAACTAGAAGAAACTAGAAAGTATACTGAGGTGGTTCAATTGGAGAGATCGGTACAAACTCAGACTTTTTTAACATTAGAAGGGATCAGTAGATTAGAAGATGATAGGTGACAAATAGAGAGAGAGAGAGAAATAGAGATAAAGAGAGAACAAAGAAGAAGGGGAGGAGGAAAGACTACCTGGAAGCAATACCAGCACTGTAATAATCAACATCACCACACCCACATTTTGGTATCTAAATACAATCTCAATGGAGAGGAAACACAGTGTTCTGGAGAACAGCCTGATTCCAGGGTTGAGAAAGAGAAAATACAAAATTAATCTGGATTATCGGTCTGCCCCACAAAGTGAGAAAGTGCCAGTAGGGACATATTTTTATTGAGATATAATTCACATACCATAAAAGTCAGCATTTAAAAGTTCAAAGGTGTACCATTAAGCAGCGTAGCATATTTACAAAGCTGTGAACACACCACCACTGTAAAATTTAAAAACATTCTCATCACTCCAGAAAAGAAACCCCAGCCCTGGAGCAGTTATTCCCGGCATGCACCCGCTCCAGCCCCTGGCAAAAAGTACACCACTTTTCTGTCTTTATGGACTTACCTATTCTGGATTATTTTATAAATGAAATTATATAATATATAGTCTTTTGTATGTGGCTTCTTTCACTTAGCATAATGTTTTCAATGTTTATCTGTGTTATAGTGTGTGTTAGTACTTTATGCTACTTTATCAATGAATAATATTTCATTGTATTAATTTACCTCATTTATCTTTTCACTAGTTGAGATGTTTTCACATTTTTGGCTATAATATATAACGCTGCCATGAACATTGATATACTAGTTTTTGGGTGAGCATGTTTCAGCCTCCTTGCGTATATACCTAAGCATGAAGCTCCTGGGTCATACAGTACATCTAGGTTTGACTTTATTTGTTGCTGTTTAACTCTTTGAGAAACTTTTTGAGGAGCTGCCTGACTGTTTTCCTTAGCGGTGCATAATTTTACATTTTCACCTAATACATGTTAGGGTTCCAATTTCTATACATCCTTGCAAATATTTGTTATCTGTCTTTTTAGGATAAAACCCAAAGAGTGGGTATAAAGTGGTATTTAATTATGACTTGATTTGCATTTCCCTAGGAACTAATGGTTCAAAATCTTTTCACGTATTTATTGGCTATTTTTATGTCTTCTTTGAAGAAATGTTTATTCAGATCCTTCCCCATTTTTTAAATTGGGTTATTTATTTTTGTTGAGTTGTAAAAGTTCTTTATATATTTTGGATACCAGATCTTAATCTGATATATAATTTACCAATATTTCCTTTAATTTGGGGCGTTGCCTTTTCATTTCCTTGACAATGTCCTTTGATTCACAAGTTTTTACTTTCAAGGAAGTGCAATTTATCTATGTTATTGTGTTACACATACTTTTGATGTGATGCCTAAGAAATGATTGCCTAATCCAGGGTTGTAAGGATTTAGCCCTATGAGAGCTTTACCTTTTACAGTCAGGTCTTTGGTCGTTTTTATTGTAATGAAACTGTGCAGGTTCGAGTGCACAACTCCGTAGCACGTCGCCCGCACACTGCACCTGTGCCCGCCACGCGAAGCAAAGCCCCCTTCCATCGCCATCCCCCGGCCCGCTGCGCCCACCCCACCCGTCCCCGGCCGCGGCCACACTGGCCATGGCCCCGGCATGCGTATTTCCCGAACCCCTTCACCCAGCCCGAGCCTCCCCCGACAGCTGTCAGTCTGTTCTACGTAGCGATGCTTCTGGTTCTAGTTTGCCTGTTAAATTATTTTGTTGATTAGATTCCACATATTAGTGAGATCATACGGATGTGTCTTTCTCTGACTTGTTTCGCTTAGATCCGTTTTCAGTTCGTTTTTGTTCATGGCGTAAGGTAATGGTTGAGCTTTATTTCTTGCGTGTGCACACCCAGTTGCGCCAGCACCTGTTACAAACCAACCAGCTACGTCCCACTGAACCGTCCCGATGCTCTTGGTGACAGTCGGTTGACCGCTAAGCTGAGTGTTTACTTACGGGCTCCCAGCTCTATCCCACTGGTCTAACGTCCGTATCTGTACTAATACCATGTACAGGCTTGACTACTGCAGCTTAACAAGTTTTGAAACCCAGAAGTGTGAGTCTTCCAACTTCGTTCTTCTTTTTAAAGTTTATTTTGACTATTCTAGTCTCTTGCATTTCCATACAAATTTTAAAACTTTTTTTTAAAAAAATATATCTTTATTGATTTCAGAGAGAGGAAAGGAGGGGGAGAGAGAGAGACAGAAACATCAATGATGAGAGAGACACTGATCGAGCCCGCAACCCGGGCATGTGCCCTGACCGGGAATCGAACGCCGATCGCCTGGATCCCAGGTCGACGCTCAACCGCTGAGCCACGCCCAGCTGGGCCTCCATACAAATTTTAAGATTTTCTTGTCATTTTCTGAAAAACAGTCAGTGGAATTTTGATAAGGTTCATATTGGATCTTTAGATAAATTTGGGGGAGCACTGCCATTTTAACAAGAGTAAATCTTTCCATCCATGAACAGAGGATGTCCTTTAGGGGTTCTTTATTTTTTGAAGGGTTTTTCTTTTCCAATATTTTGTAGCTTTCATTGTACTATTTTTACATCTCTGGTTAAACTGAAACCTACTATTTAATATTGTAATGCTCTTGTAAATAGAATTGTTTTATTAATTTCACTTTTAGATTATTATTACTGTATGGAAACACAAATAATTTTTATGTGTTGATTTTATATCCTGCAACCCTCCTAAGCTCATTTTTAGCTCTAATGAGCAATTTGTGAATTACTTAGGGTTTTCTACATTTAAAATCATGCCGTCTGCAAATAAAGGTGCTTTCCAATATGGATGCCTTTCATTTCATTATCACCCAATTGTCCTGACTGGAACCTCTAGTACAGTAAGGAACAGAAGTAGAATAAAGGACATCCTTGTCTTGTTCCTGACAGCTTTCCCTCTTAAGAATGATTTTTATCACGGATCTTTCATAAATGTCTTACTATGTGGAGTAAATTCCCTTCTGTTCCAAGTGCGTTATGTGGTTTTATGATGGATAGGTCTTGAGTTTTTTCCAATGCTTTCTCTGCATCTATTAAGATGAGTGTGTGTTTTTCCCTTCCTTCTATTAATCTGGTGTATTACATTCATTGATGTTTATATGTTGAACCAGCTTTGCATTCCTCGGTTAAATGCCACTTGGTCCTGGTCCAGAATCTTCTCACATGCCTCTTGATTCAGTTTACTAGTGTTTTGAAGAGAATGTTTATGCTTATATTTATAAGGGACATAATTCTTTCCTTTATGATATATTTTCTGATTTTGCTATCAAGATAATAATGGCCTCATATAATTAGTTAGAAAGTGTTCCTTCCTCTTCTATTTTTTTGGAAGAGTTTGTAAAAGACTGTTAATTCATCTTTGAATGCCTGGTAAAATTTACCAGTGAAGACATATGGTCCTTAGCTTTTCTTTGTGGTAAAAATATTTTTAAATACTGACTCAATCTTTTTACTTGTTATTTATCTATTCAGATTTTCTACTTTGTCCTGAGTCAGTTTTAGCATTTTGTTTCTTTCTAGGAATTTGTCCATTTCACCTAGGTTATCTAATTTGTTCCCATATGATTGTTCCTTTATATCCTTTCTATTTCTTTAAGGTTGTCAGTGATGTTCCATCTTTCACAGTAATGGGATACTATATTAAAGAGTCATAAGAGCCAGACTGAAGGCTCCTACTAGCCAATTCTGGGACAAATTGAAACCAAATATATAAGGACATAGTGCGATTCACTCATTAAAAAGAGTAATAAAGTCCTGGCCGGGTGGCTCAGTTGGTTGGAGCACTGTCCCTACACCAAAAGGTTGTGGGTTCAATTCCCAGTCAAAGCACTTACCTAGGCTGCAGGTTCAGTCCCCGGTCGGGGCACGTACAGGAGGCAACTGAGCAGCGTTTCTCTCACACATCAATCTCTCTCTCTCTAAAAATCAATTTTAAAAAGAGAGTAAGAAATAAAGAGTTCATGCAAATATAACTAATATAAGTAAATAAATGATTAAATTAGTAAATACAGGAGAACTGGAAGTCTGTCTTATACAAGCATCACAACTAAATAAAGAGGGGATCATAAAGTTAGAAAATCTTCACTGATACTGAAACTACTGACTTAATGTTTAATTGGGGGAAATATATTTATATGGCCTCAAAGAACCTCCCCACAAATCATTTACTATAAAAGGGGAATAGTAATTTCACAGCTGAGGAACTGGTGAACACCTTGTTCATGTTCAAAGTTAACATCACCGATACTGGGGACACCGGGAGTGATGCGTTTATTGATCCGATACAGTGAGTAGAGTCTGACACTCCCGGTCCATTGTTAACAAACAACAAAAACAACAGCAACATAAAAATAACTGTGAAGAAACATTAGACGAACACAAATTGATGGTCATTCTGCAATGCCTGAACTCTTCCAAAACATCAAAATAAGGGACAAGTTTTTTCGTATTAAAATAGAATGGAGATTCATGCAATGCAATGCGATGCGGAGTCTCAGACGCCAGACTAGAGGAAGCAACGATACGGGTCACATTGTGGGGCAAGCGGACAAGTCTAATTTTAACCATTTTGTCTAATTTTCCTGAACTGCCGGGTGGAGGTAAACCTGTGCATTTCCTCAGGTATTAGTGTGTAGACTGAGATGTCATTGTGAAACAGCACAGCACAGGCACAATAAAGATTTAATAGAGCTTCAGCAATAACTTCTTTATCCTCAACAGCCCTCTCGTTGACTCTATGATTTATTCTTGTTGGGCTCATCCTACCAACTTAATCTATGTTTGCCGCCTAATTATAGCATTAGGGTCCATTTTTGCAACTCTCCTATCTAGTGTCAGGTTGTGACAACTTTGCTTCTAGTTTTTGTTTCTACATATGACCGCAGGAGGTGCAACGCTGATCTCATTTCCAGATTTACCCGGCCCTCAGGCTATACCAACCAGTTCAGAGTATTAGAATTGCATCTCCCTCTTCTACAAACAATGTCTCTGTGTGTGTGTGTGTGTGTGTGTGTGTGTGTGTGCGCGCGCGCACTCAGCCTCTCCTGATATCAGGCATATTTGTCCTCAATGTCAAATATCACTTTCTGATGCCTTTTATGACTACATTTAAAATGGCAGCCCAAGTGCCATGGCCATCAGTAGATGGGTGGATAGAAGAGCTTTGGGACATTGACACAATGGAACACTAGGCAGCTGTAAAGAAGGAGGATCTCCTACACTGTCAGGCAGCAGGAATGGACCTGGAGAGTATTATGTTAAGCGAAATAAGCCAGTCAGAGAAAGACAAACATCACATGATCTCACTTATATGTGGAATCCAATGAACAAAATGAACTGAAAAACAAAACAGATCCAGAGACATAGAAGCATGGAGCAGGCTGAGGATCTTCAGATGGAAGGTGGGGAGGGGGCGGGGAGAGATTAACCAAAGAACTTATATGCACATACGCATAAGCCACAGGCACAGACAACCCATTGGCCCTGGGGGGGGCAGGGTGAGCGGGTCACGGGGGAGAAGGGGGTAACATCTGTAATACTTTCAACAATAAAGATAAATTTTAACAAATAAATAAATAATAAATAAATGAATAAATAAGTAAATAAATAAATGAATAAATAAGTAAATAAATAAATAAATAAAATGGCAGTTCACTACCACCCAGCAACTTATAGGCTTTTTTTATTTTTCTTCACTTTTCCTCATAATACTCGTTATACTTTAACATACTATAAGTCTTTAATTGGTTGTTTTGAGTATTTTCTGTCTAGCCTCACTGAAATTTATCCCCCTTGAGGGCAGGATATCCTGACTGATTTTTCACTGATATATCTCCGGCATCTAGAACAGTGCCTGACACTTCTTAAATACCTGATAATATTTGTGAATAATGCAATTTTCATTTATTGTGCTATATTTGATAAAACCCAAGAGCCACACTCACAGCAGCCACTGTGAAAACCTACAGTCATTCATTATGTTGACTGGTATTTCTCAAACTCAGCTTTATCAATAAAACTCAGAAGTTCATGAGGTCATGAAGAATTCAAAAGACTTGGAACAAACTCTCTAAGATCTTGTTTGAGATCAAGAATTATAGATATAAGAGCAAACATTTGGAACTGTAAGGAATATAAGGAAATGAAACATGTCAGAGTGTTTCTACTAAAAAGTGGATTACCTTGTTACCAGGAGAAATGGGGTCACTAGACAGCGTCTCCATTCAGATGCTAGGGACAAAAAGGAAGTAGAAATAAAGTGATTTTAAATGTGGGTGATAGACTGTGAGGGGCAGAAGTAAGCTTCAAATTAGACCTGCTGATATAGGGTATTCACTAATTTTCTAAATATTTAAAAATGAGCAATATCTTAAATGTATACTTTAAAAGAAAAGCATGAACAGTCTGATTTTTTTCATGCGAAGGAAACTCTAGTTCATAATTTCACAACTAAACTCTTGTTGGGAGATTTCTTCTGCCACATGGATGTTCATACATCATTCATCTCACACAGCTGGAATAGGCTCACTAGAAGGGTCGACATTCTGGGGACGTTTACACCAGGAATATGTATCCTCTCCATTTTCTACTCTACCCCTATGCTTCTAAATAGCATTAAGTCCCCACTAGGATCTTTGATTTATAACAGCAATGTGAGTCCAGATTATATTCTGTACTGTGGTCCGGGGGAAAAAATTGCCAGAAAACCTAGAAATTCCTTTGTTTTTTCTAAGTTTTGGTGTGTGGGGCAGACACTCTTATTCACAACTGTGGGGCGCAGGAGGTCTGGAGGTGGACAGCTCAGCTTCGGAGGTGCTAGCAACAGGCACTGTTCACTCTGCCATCTCCCTTGCGGTCCGGTGTTGGGCAATACGGCTGGACTTATGTGGAATGGGGAACCGAATCATGGACAAGCCATTTACTAAGGGCAAAACTTGACCGTAACATTTAATTTAATCGATGGCCCATTCTAACCCATTTCAGCTCTTGGGTGGGAGTGTATGTAAGCTCCTACCTCTAATAAAATATGATCTCATGAAAGGAAAGACAGGCCATGCATATCCAGCCTCAAAAATGACAACTATAGTCCTGACCGTCCGCAGACTCTTAAATCCAATATATTAAAATTAAATATTTTGGAGAATGTCAGAGGAAATCAGCATTTCCCTGTGTTCACTTTGTCTATAGAAAAGGGGACTTTTATTTAACTCCCCAAAAGGAGAAAATATTGGAATCAATACTTTTGCATTGTCTCTGAACTCCTGAATTTTCCTGCTTCTGTGCTTAATTACAGTCCAGGGCACTCACAAGCTTAGAGCGAGCACTTCGTTTGCTTCCAGACCGGAGCCGGTCAGCCTCGCTCTTCCCTCCCCACACCTGAGTCTCTGATGAGGGCGCTGGACCCCCTTTCTCAGCTCACGCTTTCGGCCACCGGGCAGAGTCTGCACCGCACCCTCCGGAGGGGGCCCCGCGCCCTAGCTGGCTGTGCTGGAGGACGGGTGCACCCAGGCCACACGTCAGCATGCCCGGGGTGCCCAAGGCAGGCTTACAGGTGCTCACGCGGAAAATGCCGCAGTGACTGACGGCAGCGCCAGCACAGTGTGCCGCTCCGCCCGCCCGCTCAGGCCCGCGGATTCCGTCAAACCCGGTCGCAAGGGCAGTTCCATCCGCAAGCACCCCCAGGCCAGACCTCTGCCGCCGGGGGCGGAGCGGGGGAGAGCGGGGACCCCCAGGAGGGCTGCGGGGGGGTGGGGGGCGGGGCCCCGCTCAGGGCGCGGCCTGGGCGCGGCGGGGGCTGGGCCTGGGCGCGGGGGGCGGGGCCTGGGCGCGGGGGCGGGGCCTGGGCGCGGGGGCGGGGCCTGGGCGAGGCGGGCGGGCGGGGGCGGGGCCTGGGCGAGGCGGGCGGGGCCTGGGCGAGGCGGGCGGGCGGGGGCGGGGCCTGGGCGAGGCGGGCGGGGCCTGGGCGAGGCGGGCGGGCGGGGGCGGGGCCTGGGCACTCGGTAGGCCGCCCGACCTCGCAGCTCTCCGCACGCGCCCGCCCGCCGGAGGGCGGCACCGCAGGAGGGCGGCGGCAAGGCCAGGCTGGCACTGCCCCGAGCCTTTCTTTACCCAGCTCCTGGCTCAAACTAGCCGCCCGCGGGGCCCCGAGAGAGCCCGCTGGCAGGGCAGGGCGCGGGTGCGGCCTCTGGGGCGCCCTCTGTGCCCGGAGGAGCCGTCTGCCGGGGCGCCCTGGAGGCGGGCGGGAGCAGGAGCGCGCGCCCGCGGCGCCCGGGAAACGCTCCCGGGCCTCCCGCGTGGCTCGCGCCGTCCGCAGGCCCTGCGGCTGCTCTAAGGCGGCACCGCGAGGCGCCGGGCAGCGCCCCGGGCGGAGAAGAAACGGGTACAGGGTGGGGCAAAAGGACGTGTACGGTTGTCCTCTGGAAAGTAATACAATAATTAACTAAAACAATAAAGAATAACCTGCCCTGCACGCTGCAGCTGTAACCCGAGGGACAGGATCCAAAAGGCAGCGTCCCGGGGGCGCGCCGGTGAGAGGCGAGCGCAGGCCGGCGGCGGGGCCGCGGGCCCGCAGCCCTCCCCCAGGGCCAGCCGCCCGAGTTTCCCTGCGCGCTTTCCCACTTTCCTTTGCAGCTCGACCACCTGTACCGGGCGCAAATGCTGTAGTTCAGCTTCCAGACGTTTTACATTATATTAGCATAACCTTATGTTTTCAGTTCATGTTAGCAATTTGTGGACCCGGTTGCTTTCCTTCAGCATCACGGTTGTGAGGGTCACCATGTCATGGCCCAGAGCTGTCATTCATACGTTTTCATTGTAAAAGTTTTCCATTTAACATAAACATGCCTCTTTGTCCGTTCTATTCCAATGGACTCGAATTGTTCAGTTTAGGGCTCTGATAAGTACTGCAGCTGTGAACACCCGTGCTCACGGCTATTCATTCACACCCATAGACATTGATTTTGAATGTACAGATAGATGTAAAGGTGAGGGGCCATAGGCTTTATATATCCTCAGCTTTAATGGATAATATAAAACGTTTCCCAAATACTTACACTAACTTCTACTAAGTGTCTATAAGAGTTTCTTTTGTTCCATATCGTATTTTTCAGCATTTTCTTTCTTTTAGCCATTCTGGGGAGTGGAATATTGTATTAAATTGTGATTTAAATTTACATTTCTCTGCTCATCATGAAATTGAGCACTTTTTAATATACATTTATTGACCAATGGGACACTTAGGTAAAATATTTGTTCAGACTTTTTGCCCATTTTTCTATTGGGTAGTCTATTCTTTTTTCCTAATGAAATAAATAATTATACATTCTATATATGAGTGTTTTGTTGGTTATATGGGCTGCAAATATCTTCTTTTACTCTGCAACTTTTGTTTTTTCTCTTTCTTAATAGTGTCTTTTGTTAAACAAAATGTTTAACTTTAATACAGACCCATTTTTTAATATTTTCCTTTATACTTTCAGATATTTCTGTATTATTTTTAAAAGCTTTTCCTATACCAAGATTGTAAGCATATTTTTTAACAGCAGCTTTATTGTCTGGAATTTATATGTAGATTTACAGCCCTTTTAAAATTTATCTTTGTGTTTGGAACTAGATAGGTGTCAAATTTAATTTTTGTCCACTTGGATATCCAATTGACATGACACCATTTACTATTTATTGTCTTTTTTTCCTACTGCTCTGTAATTTTTAATTTGTTTAAATCAAGTGAGTGTTTATGAATAGGTGTGAACCTGAGCTGATGATTAGTTCTTTGGTGTACTTGCTTAATTATAAAATATTATACTGCATTATGCATGATATTTGGAACAGAATTCTTTACAGATATCCTTCATCAGAGCAAGGCAATTCCCTTCTATTCCCAGGTTGCTAAGACATCAAAGATGAATGGATATTAAATTTTATCAACATCTTTGCATCTTGTACAATGATCATGTACTTGTTCTTCTTAATTCAGTTAATGTAGTAAATCATATTATTCGATTTTCCAATGTTTAGAGCAATCATGTCACCTGAAATTAACCCAACATGGTCATGAAGCTTCACACACACACACACATATATATAATGGTCTCTGTTTACAAAAATATTTTAAGTTCTCTGAATCTATCTTGAGGAGTGAGATAGCCTCTATTTTTATTTATAATGTACTTTCCAGGTTGTGATATTAAGATTATTCTGGATACACAAAACACATCTTTATGTTCCTATTTTGACGGGAAAAAAACTGTCTTATTACAAAACGCAGGAAGAAAGCTTTCAACTCACCTCATAACTTTCCCTAAATATTGGTAGAACTTTCTAAGCACATTCCATCTAGTTATGAAGTTGTATTTGGGGGAAGGTCTTAAATTCCTTCCCCCAGACTCTCCTTCTTTAACATTTAGAATATTCTTCCAGTTGTCTCCTTTCATTAATTTTAATATTTTTCCTAGGTATTTTTCATTCAGTTTACATTTTCAAATGTATGGTCATAATGCCATTCATTGTATATTCTCACTATCTCCCTTGAGTAACTAGCATGTACATCGATGGGCCTTTTCCTTCCTAAAAATGAATATTTGAGCCTTCTTTTAATCTAGTCTTGATCATAACACCCTCCTTGCATGTTTTTAATTTTTCTTATTTTCTTTTTTTAAAATGTACTGGGGTGAGATTGGATGATAGGGTCCTGTAGGTTTCAAGGGTGCATTTCTGGGACACAGGATCAGAACCTTGCACCGCGTGCCCACCACCCTGAGTGGAACCATCGTCCATCACCACCTCTCCACCCCTCCCCTCCCCGCATGTTTTCAGTTTCACTTGTTTTCTCTCCTTACTTTTCTTTCGGCTTCTTTCTCTAAGCCTCACGTGACTTTAACTTCTTTACTTGGTCTAACTTCCTAAGAGAGTTGCTTAGCTCACTGATGTTTCAGCCTCTGTTCTTTCATAATATTGACATCTTCGGTTACTATTTTTCTCTAAGATTATGTTTATTTACATCCCAAAATTTTTATAAAAAAACTTTATTAGCGTTCAGTTCAAATGTTTTCTAATTTTATTTAATGTGTATTTTGACATATGAGTATGTTAGAACTGTGTTCTTTAACTTTTAGACATACGAGAATTTCCTAATTATTTTCTTGTTGTTGTTGAGTTCTAGCTTAATAACACTGGTCAATGAGCCTACTCTGTAAACTTTCAATCCTTTGAAATTTGTTGAGATTCCCTTTACCATCCAGCATGTAATCAAAGTTGGTAAATGTTTTGTGTATACTTGAAAATAATGTTTTTTCTGTGTTTGTTGTGAGCAATGTTCTATATATAGCCTATTTGGTCAAATTTGTTAATCATTTTGATATCCTTGCCAATTATGTTTTCTGCTTCTTTTACCAGTTGCTGAGGGAGAAATGTTAAAACTTCCAGACAGGATTTAGATTAGTCTGTCAGTCGCTGAATTAAATTGAAATCTGTGTTATTAAGATCATGCATATTAGAATTGACAATTAAGCTGCTAGCATTATGAAATGTTCCTCTCTAACTGAATATCTTCAGACCTAAACAATTTCTTGAATTTCAGCCTTATACCCCCAACTGTCCACTCAACAGCTCTACTTGATTTAATGGGCACCTCGAATATTACATAACTGAACAGAAGTTAAGATTTTCTCTCTTAAACTCTCTCTTCTTCTAGATTTCTCCCTTTTAATAAATAACACTACCATTATTCCAGTTACTTGAATGATAAGATTAGAAATAGTTCATGATTTCTCCCTTTTCCCCAAATTTACTAGGCTAAAACCGGGGTGTTAACCAAGCTACAACCCTTCTGGAAGCTATAGGGGGAGTCTGGTATTTTTCCCTTTTTCAGGTTATAGATGCCACTCACATTCTTTGACTTGTGGCCATAGCAGTAAGTCTTCAAGTCTTTTTCCTACTCTGACATTCCTGCCTCTCTTTTATAAAGACTAGTGAATATAATGGGCCCAGCCAGGTAATCCAGGGCAGTCTGCCCACTCAGGATCATTAACGTAATCACATACGCCAAGTTCCATTTTCCGTGTCACGGGTTTGGGAATTCGTCCCTGGGCACCTTGGAGGGTCCTCTATTCTGCCTCCTGTAGGGGGTGTGAAAAGCAAGACTTAGTATAAGAGCCAAGCAAATCAGCTTCTCCAGGAACCTGCACTCGTGGAGGACCTGCTGTGTGCAGACACTGCTGCGTGTGCTTGATGTCCAGCAGCTCTGGGAGGAGACTCCGATTCCCACTCGCTAAGCTCCCCCACAATTTGCTTCGTGTACGAGAGTGTCCAGACCCTCCTGCTCAGCCTGGCTCGTCATTGCCCCCCCGCCGCCTCTCTCCTTTTCTTCCTAATGCTCGGACTCCCCTCTTTTAATCATAAGGTAGCGCAGTCTCAAGAGTGTTACTTTCAAAAAGATAATAGGTGCCTTAGACTCAAAAATGTTAATATTGCGTGTTGACCTTAAATCTTGTCAGGGCTGTCAGCGTGGAGGTATCTGACATCCTCTTTTACGTAGAAATGCAGGAAACGTTGCCCCTCCCCTTGTCTCTGCAGAACTAGAAATGCCCTCTCCACCTCGGTTGCGGGCTCGGCGTCCTCAGTGCTCCCACTGGAGTTTTTAAAGCCTTAGCCCTAATTCTTTTCTCACTCTGCAATCTCTCCTTAAGTAACAACATCTGTTCCCATATTTCAATTAAATCTAGATGCAGAAGACCAACAAATTTGCTCTAATCCTGACCAAGCTCTGATGACTTAAAGAACTAATTTTGAGAGTAAAAGAAGGAACTACAGATTCTGACATGGACCAGCTGGCAAAATCTCAACTGTAAAGCAAACCAGACAATCTCCTACCTGATTTCCCCACTTGACTGTCTCTAGGATATCTCAGACTCAGTATCTGCAAGTTTGAACTCACAGTGTTCCCTGCCAATAAGCAACCCCCTCCAGTGTCACCCACCCCAGGGAATGGCATAAATATTCAGTTGAGTAAAAAAGAAACCTAATTGTCATTCTTTACACCTGTTTCTCCCTGACATCAAAGTTTCCCTCTGTCTTTACTAGCATATAACTAGGTCCAGTGAGCGTCAGCTCTTACTTGGATGACTCATAAAACCGTTCTTGCTTTCCTCTGAAACATTCTCCACGCATCAGCCAAGGCGATACTTTCAAAATGTAAGAAGATTATGTCAAATCTACCTTCATCTATCCCCATTCAAAATCTTCCTCACTGTTAAAATAAAAACCAAAGCATTAAAAGGACTTTTGTTAGTTAATTCACTTAACAGATATCTATTGATTGCTTGCCCTGTACTAGGCTGTACTAAGGCACTGGAGGTGTGGAAAAAAGCAAAGCAAACACAGTTTCTATTTTTGAGAGGCTATTTCCTACTGGAAAAGACTAGCACATAAACAGAGAAAATAGAAAGACGTATAAAACATGCATAAGATGTAATGACAATCATGGAAGCAAACAGAAGCATGAGATAATTGAGGAAACAAGTGGATGGGCACGGCTGGGAGAGAAGTCCACGCATGAAGAGCTGTGTGCGCACGTCGCATGCTAGAGAAGACCATGGGGAGCTGAAGGAGGTGACGCAGTCCAGCGTGGGTCATGAGGGGACTGTGCCCGTCGACGCAGGACGAAGGGGGCCAGGCCCCCTGGCTCTGCAGCCTGGTGGGAGGCTTGGAAGCTTACGAGGGCAGGCGGAGCAATGGGCTATTAAAGATGCCCCCATACTAATCTCCAAACCTGAGAATATGTTACTTTACACGGAAAATGATACACTTAAGAATTCTGAACTCTAGAAATATAAAAGAATAAATCTGTACTCTTAAATCACCAAGTTCGTGGTAATTAATTATAATAGCAATAGAAAACTAACGGCAGCCACACTCCCAGGAATGTAAACCAATGTGTAATTTTTCATATTCTGCAATCACAAGAAATGACTCCTTTTGGGAAATGCTTTCCAAGTGCTCAAGTCCCTGGGTGCTAACTGGGGTTTCACCTTATAAAACCAGGCAAGTATTTACACATCACTTTAGATTTTAAACCAATAAGAAATGGGAAATTTGACTCCACAAAAATTACTCATTTGCATCAGCTAACTGCACATTGCTAAATTAGAAGTAGCATTCAGGTCCCTTTTTTCCCCACCAATGCTCTTTTCTCCTCCTGGCTTTTCTTTACCAAACCTGTGGATGTTATTCTAAGTCATCTAAGCCCAAATCAATGTGAAAGGAATGTTTCACTGCTTTCTAGAACTATTGACTTGTAATTTGTGTTATAGGGTAAAACTTAATAGTTAAAAAGTGTAGTTCATGGAAAAAAGAAATTTTGACTCATTTATTTACTTGGCCATTCATTTTATCCATAATCTATTTATTTACTCATTCATTTACCCAGAAATTCCTCAGTGGCTAGGATGTGGCAGACATTGTTATAGAAGTTGAATATGACAGAGGAAGACAAGAGGTCTCTTCTCACAGAATTTGATTCTAGGAGAAGACAGATGATACAGAGCCAAAATAAACAATAAACTGCCACTTGGTGATCATGGCCAGACGGTGCTAGTGAGCACTGGAGGCTTGATGTGGTCCTGAGAGTTTCTCTGAGGAGCTACGCTCTAAGCTAGTGGCTGGATGAAAGGAAGAACCCAGCCACAGGGAAAGAGCTTTCCAGGCAGAGGGCGCAGCAGGTGCTACAGGGCCTGTGTGATCAAATGGATTTAATTTGCAATGTGGAATGCAATGCACTGCGTAGGACAGATATGGTCATAAATTATGGTTTTATTGTAAAACAGATATGTCCTTATAAGCGTGTTACTTATCTGAGACTCAATTGTTTATCTCTAAAAGGGGATCGTAAAACACACTGTAATGAACTGTGGTAAAGATGAGACCAGATAAAGCTTGTGGAAATGCTTAGCACATACTGGAGAGGAAATGCATCCGGTATCCTTTCCCTTTGGAAGAAAAAACACGCAGTGCTTAGCCCGGAGCAATTCTTCACGTCGAGGCACAGTCCTGAGAGTCAAAGGGAGGCAGGGGTGCGGGAGAGGAAGCCGGGGAGATGCACCCGCAGCTGAGAGGAGGGGCTGACCCGAGGCCCAGGAGCATCTCGGAGGAGGAGACGGGCGCTGAGATGGGAAACAGGGCAGAGGGGAGCGGTCGTGTGACCTGGCGATCGGCACCTCAGAGGAAAAGTATAATTTGTACCGCATCCAACTCTCACTTGTCAGTTTGAGAACAGTGTCTTCCAGTTGGTTGTTTTCCCAAACCAGCTGATTAAAAATGTCTCTGCCCAGTGAGAGGCCGTGACCGCCAGCGCCTCTCTTAAACCCACAGCTGTTCAGCAGTGTGTTTCCTTTATTCCAACCTTGCGCTCGTACGGACGGCTCCTCATCACTCCGAAATGACTGGGCCACACCGCGTGCTGTGCCCTCTCTGGCCTCAGGCCCTGGCCAGCGAGCAGGCTGGGGTCAGCCGAGCGGGCGGGGCTCGGGGGTGCCAAGCGGGCAGGAGGGCAGGCCCCAGGCGCTGCAGGGAACTGGGGGTGCCCGGAGCAGCTCCCTGGGGAGGCGGGAAACCAACTCCCAGGGGCAACGGGGGGGGGGTTATCAAAGAGCTGTCTTGTGCCAGATTCGATTCCTCACAGGGGATTATTGGGAATGCAAATTTCCCACAAGAAATGCTGTCCTTCCTTAGAGACCAGACATCTTCGTATAATTACTGCTCAACCAAGGCAGTCTGTCCCCCCGCCCACCACTCAGAGACCCACCTTCCTTGCCAAACACTATTTACACCTCAGACTCCTGCAGGGGCAAGTCCTTGACCTTCCGACCACCTTCCCTTCCCTTGAGTACTATGACCTTTGTTTATGACCAACAAAACGCCACGTTATTGCCGCTGTTTTTCTGTTCTGTGTTAGACCCATTCCTAGGTCTTTGCTCACATCTGTTTCTTAGATATGCTGATTTCCTGAGGCTGCTTTTGGGTCTCTTCCATTCTCTTTGCATGTTCCTGCTGGCAATTCCAACCATGCCCAGGGAACCAGCTACCAACCAAACATCGAACATTCTTTCTAGAATAAATGTTTTGCCAACTCAAAATTCACAGACATGTGCATGGGTTTTGGACAGACAAACGAGCCTAGATACAAAATCTCTTCACAGCTCATGGCATCAAAGGGATGATTTACATCACCTGCTACCTTACACTCCAAACACAGACATCACAGACACAGGTGATTATAATTAATCTGGAGCCACTTTTTCTAAATTTCCACTTATTTTCAAACATGTTAGCAAGTTTGCAATTTACAACAGCACAAGTCCTGACTCCATGATAAGGAAAAGCGTACTAACTCACTCCACTTGCCCTGGCGTCCCTGGGCCTTTTGACACCTTGCTAAGGTTGCCTAGATTCCCAATTCCATATTTTGTAAAATTTTAGCTTTCTCAGAGATTGTTTTTTAAATATTCAAGACACAGGTTCTCATGATGGCCTTTAGCTTTGATTTCAGCTACTACTGGATTTAAATAATTTCTGGGTCACTTCTTATGCTGTTTCTAGTTCTATAGTATGTTGCTATGAAGAACATTCTTTCTCTCTCTCTCTCCCACACATACACACACACACCTTTGTTCGTAGATGTGGATTTTATGGACGATAGTGTGTGAGTGTATTATAGACTCTGAGAGAATTGGTTACAGATGGGAAGGCAGACATTAAGAAAAGTTTTAACCTAATAACATGCAAAACTGTTCTTAACTTTTTTCTCTTGGGGACTTCCTATTCAGGTAAAATGCAGACTAGTTTCTCTCTGATTCTTCTCAATAAAAACTGTAATTCCTGGGAATAATGCAATAGTCAATTAAGGAAAACTCTGAAAGGTGGAAAGAGAAAGTCAAACCAATTAATGAACGCAAAACAGAAGAACGGTCATAAGGGCAGGACATCTTATGTTCCCTCATCCCGCCCAACAGAGCAAAGCAGTCTAGACCCGGCTTGTTCTAGCCCCAGCCCACCAACAGACAGCGATTAAACATTGTTGTAGTGACCTTACAGTTAAAGTGTGACTCTTGATGACAGCATATAGCAGAGTCTCGATTCTTGATCTACTCCATCAATCTTTGTCTTTTAAACAAAGTGTTAAGACCATTAACATTCCATGTAATTATTGGTATGGCTTAACTTAGGTCTGCCATTTTTAATTTATTTTCTGTTTTCCCCCTCTGTGCTTCTTTCCTCTCTTTTCCCTTTCATGCCTTCATTTGCATTTTATTTCAGGAAATTTTTTTAGTATTTTAATTTATCAAATGGATTTCTGGGTGTTTTTCTGTACTTTAAAAATTGTTGCTGTATATATCTTTGATTAACTAGTCTGGTTAGCCTGTGCAAAACCTGAATGGGTTGGAGAATGGCTGTAATATTACAAATGTAGTCAATTCTTCCATTTCAGCTGCTTCAAACAAAGTTGTTTATCTACTTTCACTTAAGGAGCTATGGCTAAATGTGTAGCTCTGTACTAACTCAAGGGCAGTCACCAATTTTTGGGCGACTGGCCAGGAGATGTCAAGATATCTGTTTCTTCAAGGCAGGGCATTCACTGCAAGGAAGCTCTTAAAAGAATCGGGTAGGCAGATAGCCCGTTGCATGAAGAACACTCCTCAGCCTCTCTCCTTGGCTGTCCTGCTCCTTGATCAATAGGTCTATGAGCAAAGGGGCCATGGTGGTAGCTATGGAAGCTAAGCCTGGGTTTAACAACATGGATGACCCCTCAGCAAGACTGATCTGACTCTGGCATGTGCTGAGTTTCCACCCTACCAATAGCAACACCCAGGGCTATTCACTACTGTTAGCAATTCAAGTTCACTGGACCCCCTCCATTACAAATTAAATAGGGATTTACCTTCAGAGGACTAGACCTTTATTCTAGATGTATATTTGCCCTCCCCATTTGAAACGCTTCCATCGCCTCCTTTCAAGGTGTGTTGTGGTTCCTTATAACATTACTTCTGATCACGAACTTTATTTTATATCCACATGAAATTCTCCAGCCATCTGCATATACCTCAGCTTTCTGACAGAATGGTGGAATGCCTGACGTAGGTGCCAACATTTTGGGTGCCAAGACTGCAGCCAATATTGATGCTATTTTTCTCATGGCCACGTTACAGAGTACAGCACCCAAAGGGCAAATTTGAGAACAATGACTTGTAACATTATACTTAACCCATTCACAAAACTATTTTGGCTTTCTGTCCTTATGACCTGGGGTTCTCTTCGTTTATAGGTTTCAGTTCCCAAAGGGAGACTGTTTCCACAATTTCATTTAATTTGAAGTTGAGGTTGCCTCCTGGACATTTTGAGCATTCAGTCCATTTCAGGCCCAGATTGAACTGCTAGGTAGAGCATGGAGTATGATTATGCCTGGGGTTATTTACACCCATTAACAAATGAGCCTTACACTGCATTTACCAGATCAGGGAGGACTACTTCTAGGACTTAGGGAATTGCCTGGAGCACCCATATCCTAGAGTAAAAGTTATTAGAAGGGAGAAGCAAGCCAACAGAGGCAAGCTTTACTATTAACTTAGATCTTTCCTGAATGAAGGTTTACATTATCTCACCAGTTCAAGAATCCCAACCAATCATCCAAGGTGCTGGCTGAGAGCAAAGAGAACATAAGGGATGCTATGGAAGAGGGAGCTGTAGCCACAACCAGCACAGAAATAAGACCACAGCCTCTATGCTATCAATATATATCAATCAATTCTTTTTTAAAATGTCCCCTATTATTTTGAGGGAGGTAATAATTTAACCTGCAGCACAACTGAGCAATGTGATGTTTAAATTTACAGTTCAGTTCAGAAGCCAACCGGCTATATAGAGCCACATCTAGAAATAACAGAAGAGGCGGCGCCCGAGATGCTGGCCTTTGGGGGTGCAGCGAAGGCGGAGCATCTCGTTTCCCTCCCGCCTCGTGGAGCCGCTGCTGTGTGCGCGTCAGCCGGGCCGGCGATGGAGCAGGGCGCTGAGCAGCGGAAACGCGGGCCCTGCGTGTCTAACACCTCTTTGCTTTCAGACCTATTCCCTGACCAGAGTCCAGAAAGGCACAATTTGAGGACGTAGATTAGGAAGAAGCAGAGCCATGGGCAGACGGGAGGAGAGTTTTCAATAATAGAAGGTGGGCTGAGGAGAAAAACACCAGGATTATAATTCAGTGAATCTGTCGGGGCAATAAATAGCACACTGCCGAGGACGGAGCAATGCGAGCACTTCAGCCCAGGCAGAAGGCTTAGATGGCCCTTTCAAAAATGCTGATGGACCATCTAATCCAGACGGATTGTCAGCACCGAAACGCATGGGCAGCCTGCGGGGCAAGAAGGCCGGCACAGCGGGCGGTCAGCCGGAGGGTGGTCGCGGAGGGCGGGGGGCATGGGCCTCGGAGCCAGGTAGGTCTAGCCCTAAAGCTAGTCATTCTGTGCGCGCCTGCCTGGCTTGCCTGGATTTTGGCTTTCATACTCAAATGAGGGTGCTGTGAGTGCAAATAAAGATGCAAACTGTGCAACTGCTGCCCCTTGAAATTTCAGTGCCGGCGAAAGTCGGCTTGTTAGTGGTAGCAGTGAGGGGGCCGCCTCAGCAAGACACAGGCCTCTCTTGAAATCCAGGCACTTAGAACACGCTGAGAGGGGGTGGGCCTGGGGGGAAGGAGGAGAGCTGAAGACAGTGTGCTAACAGACGGGCAGCAGCCAAACGGGAGAATTCCAGAAGCAAAGTTACCTCCATTTAAGGATAAACTGTGGCCCCAGGGTGTGCCCCAAGAGAGAGCTAACCAATGGTGTAAAATTTACAGAAAACATTAAATCAGACCCTTGGGAGGAAAACAAGCAAACAAAGGAAACGCCAGTTTTGAAGGCAACAGGCCGCCTCACGTTATGTGCAGGCCTGCAGCTGCCAGCCCAAGCAGATGCGGTAGACGGATGACAAAAAAGGACCCTAAAGGCAGCGGGAGGATAGCATTAAATATAGTGGCCGCCGGAAGGGTGAGATGCACTTGATGAGCCTTGAACATGGGAGGCGGTTGGCCTGAAACCTTCCTGCCCTGTGATGGAGCCTACGTCCCTGGCCAGAAGGGTTCCTGTGCACTGAGGCTGTGTTGGAGAGAATGTTATTTGTGCTAAAAAATAGGAAAAGCTCCCCAGAGCAACCGCCCGGCCTTCAGAAATGGTCCAATGGATAGAAATTATTTCAAGCTCCCTTTCACACACACATTGATCACACCTACTGTGCTCTTTGCAACGATTCCACTATAAATGATTTCACAGCATTTGGCATACACTGATTTCTGCCAAAAGCAAACAGCCATGGGCTCCTACTGTCTGTCCAGGCCTGTCTTCCTGCAGGGAAAAAGGGAACTTTGAGAAAGCCACTGTCTTCAAGGAGCACTGTCTAGAGGAAAATGTTACTAATTAAATATATATAAGGAAAAGTAGAAAGTGATAGGCCACCGCGGATGAGGACAGATGGAATATTGTCCACCAGGTTCTAACTGTCTCTCAGGCCGCCGGCAACTGCCCTTTGCAGATTCCTCTTGAGAGGCTGCTTCCTTTGTTTGGCATTTTATTCATCTTCTCTCTCCTCATCCCTTGCAAGCTCGTGGCCTAACAATTATATCTGTATTTCCTCGTGTTTCCAGTCCATATGCAAATCTATAGCCAATATTTTCCCAGCATTACTGAGACACAGCCTGTGCAGGTTTAAGGCGAACAGCACAATGACTTAACCGACGTAAAATGGTCACCACGGCAGGTTTAGCTGATGTCCATCATCTCATATGGGCTCAAAAATAAGTTTTTTCCTTGTGATGAGAACTCTTCGGATTTACTCTTAACAACTTTTGAATACATATACCACACAGCAGTGTCAGCTGCAGGGGACATCCAGCTCTTCCAGACATCCCTGGAAGTCTGTACCTTTGGGTCACCTTTACCCAATCCTCCCGTCTCACACCCACTCATACCCAGGTAACCACAAATCTGATCTCTTCTATGAGCATGGGTTTTGTATTTTTGTTTTTTTAATTCAACATATAAATGAGATCATACAGTGCTTGCCTTTCTCTGTCTGGTGTGCCCAGCAGTAGGATTGCTGGGTCACATGGTAGTTCCATTTTTAAACTTTTGAGGATCTGCCACAGTGTTTTCCACAGTGGCTGCACCAATTTACATTCCACCAGCAGTGCAAAAGGGCTCTTTTCCTCCAAATCTTTGCCAGCATTTGTTATCTCTTGTTTTTTGTTGTTGGTTTTTGGGTTTTGCTTTTTTATGACAGCCATTCTAACAGGCATGGTTTGGATTTGTGTCGCTAATATCAGTCTGGGAGTGGAATCCAGTGCAACTGGGATCAAAATGGGAGACGTAGATATTAGAAAGAAGAAAGCGTACTAAGCAAAGTGACTCACAGCGGGATGAGCTGGCCCCTTTTCTTGGCAGCGTGTGTGAGTAGTTGACATACTTCGCCCTGAAATGAACGCACTTTCGGTAGAATCCAGGCGGACCACTCACTGGCGCAGCCACCCTGGCAAGGAGCTCTCAGGCCTCCGCAGCACAGACGTGTGTCATTCACACAGCGCTTTGCTGGGGGCCTCGCCACCAAGCAGAAACTTAGTAAATGTGAGCTATTATCTTTTAAAATAATGTTGCCAAGATGAGCTTTGATTTTATGTATAAGAAAAAAAAGTCTATTAAAAACAAATATTACCAAAAAAGGAATAAAAATTGAAGAACCTTAAAATTCAGAATTGCCATGATCGTGTCTGCTGCAGCCTCTCCTCTCGCTCGGGCCTCCCCGCTCCATCCCGCTTTCCCCGCGCCTGCGATGCTGCTGCGCCTGGGCGCCCTGAGGCCGCACGTCGGAGGGCTAGGGGGACGGGCTTGCATCACTCGGCAGTCCTGGCCAAGTTCTGACCTGGGCCCCTCCGTCATGTCTCCTCCAGCCTGCCTGTGGACCAGGCCGGGTGTGGTCCTTCCTTACCCCCGGCCCTGGGACCTACCTGTGGCCTGGGGCAATACATTTTGTTTGAGAAAAGAAGGAAGGAGGGCGCATGGGAAGGGGGTGAGAAAGGGAAAGTAGAAGTTTTCATGGCCACTCAGGGATGTTGCTGCTGTTGTTATACTGAATTCCTTGCCTTTTCTTCTCTGGCACCAGTTCTGCGAATAACCTAAACCCATGACCCATGAGACCGAGAAAGAAATCAAATCCGAGGTGATCTCATTTTGCTCCCGCTCCCTTTTCCATTGTCTGGGGAGCAACCGGGAGCAACGGTGAGACTGTTCCAAGTGGGGGGTTAAATGTGCTGTGGGGGTTTCCGCGTTAGCTGTGGGATAGGCCCGAGTTTGAAGCAAGCCTTGCAGAGGTTTCGGGAAGCGCTTAGGCTCCGATTCTCTCTCCGTCCTCGCACGTCAGGAGACCGCGTCTCAGCGGGTTGGTCCCGCCCTTCTTCACCGCCCACATCTCAGGTGCTGAGAGGCCTTCGCACCAGAGGCCAGAGCACCGTGCGGGGAACCCAGCGCTCTGAGTAGTCAGGCGACGAGATTGGCCTGAATTGTTCAGATAAATTAGTTTATGAGCAAAATCTGAGTTCTTAACAATAGAGAGTCCCAAGAAGCTGCTTGGAAGAATTTGGTTACAAGACTTGGCTGCAGTGAAAGAGCTCAGCCCTGAGCTCTGCTTTGTGAAGGTATAAATATGAGTGTGCGTGTGTGTGTGTATGACTGCGCATGTGTGCTTGTGCATGCACGCACTTGTGTGTGCATTAGTGAGTGTGTGTGCATGTGTGTGCGGGAGGGAGGGAGTGTGTACGCCAGGAGTTGGGGAGTCAACAAGAACAAACGGAATACAAGAGCCAAAGTTGCTAAACCTGCCTCTCCCCTGCCTTCCATATTCTGCGCGCTGTCTTCTGGTCTGGGCACCGCCAGAGGGGCGGTGCATGCCGCGCATTACTCCCTGAGCTGGCCTGCACTCCTCTGTGCCCTGCGCGGGAACCAAAGCTCTTTCCTTGGGGGCATTACAGTCCCTCAGTTAAAACAGCTCCAAACTGCTGGGACAGATGAGCACTGCTTAGAGCTATTCATAAACCCCCAGCTACACAGGAAACAGTAAAGAGCACAGATCTGGGGGCACCGAGCTGGTCCAATAGGCCGCCTGAGACCGTAGACAGTGTAGACAGCAGAGTAGTGAGAAAGGGAAGAGCCCTGGAGACCGACGTGAGCAGTGTCTGCGTGTGGGTGCGGTGAACAGGTCGCGGGGAGGAGGGCAGGTGGGCTGAGCAGAGCTCCTGGGAGGGAGGCAGCAGGGAGGCGGCAGGAGAGAGTCCGGAAAAGAGGAGACAGAGCATGGGAGGACTTGCTCTGGGGTCACAACTTCTTAGATTTTAGACTCACTCTGCAGTTGGAGTATTTCAATAAACTTTACGCCTCTTGACAGATGTTTCTGAAATGCACTTTCATTTAATTCTCCCTATGGCAGGTACTGTGATTCCTGGTTTACAAATCGAGAAACTAAGAAGTTTGAAAGCTCTACAAGGAAACAGCTCTGTGTGTGAAGAGAGGTAGAGAGAGAAAGATCTCATCCAAATCTTCTCCTCCGGGATCATTGAAGCTGTGGAGATGAAGGGGGATGGGCTGGGACCAGAGCGAGGAACGCGGCCCCTCAGAGGCATCAGCTCTTAGGCCCAGGGAGGCGCCTCTGTAAGAGCAGGGAGGCGCCCTCCTGAGGGCGGCTGGAGGCCGTACAAGGTCCCCTCTGCACGCCCAGGAGGGAGGGGTTAGGAGGCTCAGGCTGCGGTGAGGGCGTAATGCTAACAGCTGGGCACAGCAGCACACCTTATGTCAGTAAATACCACGCTGATACTTGGAGGAGGCGATGAGGCTTCGGGGTCAAGGAATGATCCACAGTCATGCACTCTGTACACTCTGAACAAATACTATCTGTATGGATAAACGGGGTTGTTCTTGACTGGGGCTAAGGCTCAGACAGTTGCCAGGTTACAACTTAACTCTGTGGCCAGAGGCAGAGTGAAAATGGAGTTTTGTCAGGGTTTAGTGAGCCTGGGGACGATTCCAGTTTGTGACTAAAAGCAAGGCTGATCTTAGACCCAGGCTCCATCTGAGGCCAGGCTCAGACCAAACTGTGGACTTACCAGATCTGTGCTTCAGGATCTTCCTTCCACTGTGTGGAGTGTCTTCTGAAGACCTGGGACTCATTCCCACCCCATGCCTCTTCCTGGCTCACTTCTAAGTTGACAACCAGCACCACGGGGCCCCCCTCCGCTCCCACAAGTCCTTCCTCCATTGTAGACCACGAGCTGCCCAGGGTCCTCAGCACTGTGCCCTGCCTCCCCCGAGACAGAGAAGACTCAGCTCCGAAATGGCAATGGCAGGGTGACGGGGGAAGCTGCCAGGTGACACGGGTGCTGTCTCCTGCACAGCCATGCTGTTCTCACGTCTTCCACAGGGAAATGCGTCACAAGACATGAGACTTTGAACAACAACGAATCACAGACTTGTGGATGGAAAGAATCCATAATTAAATCCCAACCAATTTAATTGTGGTTAAGTTTAAGCTTAATTTAAAATTAGATTGCCAGATAATCAAAATGGGTGATAAAAAAGTCGATCTTTGGTGGGATTTGTACCCAGTTTCCTCCTGCATCTCTTCCCACAGCCTCCTGGGATGGAGTGTGCAGCTGGAGACACGAAGCGTGGGGCTTCCCACTTCACTGCCTCCTTATCCTGCTGGCTCATTGCCATTTCCTTCCCCGAAGACACACAAACAGAATCCCAAAAGACCATGACCCAAAAGTGTAGCATACGGAGCAATTAGTAAAAGGGCATTAAGTGCCAAATTGGCCCTCCACTGCCACTTTCCTGATAATGAGGGGGAAGAGCCTGGGGAAATAATCGCAAAGCAAAAAGCTAGGACAAGGTGTGAAAAGTTTCTGAGAAGAGGTTCAGTCCCATGATCCAAGGTCACATCTCGAAGAAGACACTTGTAAAACTTCCTGTACAGAAAACAGTATTTCTCGAAAGCAATCTAGCAATATATAACCAAAGTCTTAAAAATGTCTAAAACCATTGCTCCACTAACTCCACTCCTGGGGAATTACTATAAGGAAACATCAAAAAAAGTAAACCAAGATTTATTTCAATATTGATCATAACGGTAAAAACTTGAAAATAACTTAATAACTTGAACCAACAGAAATATGGGATGAGTAAAAGAAATTGTGCTGGAAACAAGCAGTGGAAAACTATGCAACCACTAAAAACAATGTCCACAAAGAATCCTTATTAACACAAGGAGATGCCTGTAGCAGAATTTTACACTTAGTGCAGCACATAAATCTAAAACCACAGTGTGATCTCAACTGGCTTCATATACCAGCTGATGTCTTTATCCAGCTTAAATACCCATGTAAACATGTGGAAATTGTAAATGGTGGTTTTTGCTAAATTTTGAGCTCTGAGTGAATTTAATAGTTCCTTTGTTGTTTTAGGTGTTTTACAAATGATTTGTAAAAGATGCACAATGATTTGATAATCTGAGAGGAAATGCAGACTTAGGAATAAACAATGCATCTACTCCCCCGCCTCATCCTGTCCCACACCCTGCAAGGCCGCCCTTGAGATAAAGGGTCCTGGCCTTTCTCTCTAGAACCACTGCCCTCCGCAGGGCTCACAGAGAGGACTTCTGAGGCCCCATCAGGCGGATTCTCTGAGGCTCTCCCATAGTTGCTGTCTGCCTTTCGCATAGCCAGCTCAGCTGTCCATTCAGAGCAGTTGTTTGCAAGGTGGTCAGTGCAAGCAAGATGAGGGTCAGGTGGCAAAAGTCCTCTTTCAAAATGGCTTTTAATCTTAAAAGGGGAACTGGGGTCCTGTGTCACATCTCCAATCTCCTAACGCACTGCTTCTCCATGTGCAGTCCCTGGATCGGCAGCCTCAGAGGCTCGTTAGGAATGAAGGTGTGGGCCTCATCCCCAACCGTCTGGATGGAACCTGCATTTTAACAAGCTCCCTGGGGATTCTGTGCACACTGAAGCTTGAGAACCACTATTCTGTAAGATACATTCACACCACCTGGTATTATAAAATGAGAGCAAGATGACAAGGAGGGCCACCTGGCCTTTGGTGCTGACTGTAGGCAAAGAGAAGGAATCTTCCTCTACCCACTTTAGAGGCCCTGCAGACTAGACTGATGAAAAACAAATTAACCAGGAAAGACGCAAACAGAAGTTTACTAACTTGGGCATCTTAAATACCCATGGGAGTGCTCAGCAATGAGTCACTCCAAGGGCTGGTTAGAACCTGGGCTAATACAGCTTGATAACAAAAGCACAACACACCTTTAGAGAAGTGATATGATGCGAGGAAAGGGCTTTCAGCTTCTAAGGGTGGCAGATGTGGGAAAGCACGAGTAGGGGGAAACTTATGATGCATAAGGAACAGTTATAGCAAGATTTGTTATATAGAGCTGTCCGATGCTGTCTCTGGGTCGATAATGGTCTAGAGTCATGGCCAGTGATTCACTTCTGTCCATCCTGGTGAGGTGGGGACACCTTTGCAAATGTGTGTCCTGTTTTTAGGCAAGCAGAGGGAAGCCGGAGAACTTTTTTGGTATCGTTTCTTCTCGACTGCTTTCAGTTAAACACAATTCTATGCAAAGTGCCCTACTTTGGGTGGCATATTCTGCTACCCTACACAGCCTGTAACCAAAAAGCATGAGTACTCTGGATACCCTTGTCTGAGGGGTCATATCTAGTTCCAACCCCTGAAAAACAGGGATAAAGTCTCTCCATTGTAGGGTTTAAGAGAATTGAATCAGGTACCATGAAGCCTCTAGAATAATGCTTGGAACAGATCAAGTATTAAACAATTTCTAAAAATGTATCTTTATTGTTCAAAGTATTACAGGTGTCCCACTCCCCCCCCCCTTGGCCCCCTCCACCCTGCTTCCATCCCCTCCCCAGGCCTTCACCCCATTATTGTCTGTGTCCGTGGGTTATGCATATATACATAAAACTTCTTTGGTTAATCTCTCCCCACCTTCCACTCCCCTTCCCTCTTCCCTCTGAGATATAACCATCTGTTTCATGCTTCAATGTCTCTGGGTCTATTTTGTTCATCAGATTATTTTGTTCATTAGCTTTTTCTTAAAGAAGATCCTTCAACATTTCATGTAATACTGGTTTGGGGTGATGAACTCCTTTAGATTTTTCTTATCTGTGAAGCTCTTTACCTGACCTTTAGTTCTAAATGATAGCTTTGCTGGGTAGAGTCATCTTGGTTGTAGGTTCTTGCTTTTCATCACTTTGAATATTTCCTGCCAATTCCTTCTGGCCTGCAAAGCTTCTGTTGAGAAATCAGCTGACAGTGTTATGGGGGCATCCTTGTAGGTAACTAACTGCTTTTCTCTTGCTGCTTTTAAGATTCTCTCTTTGTCTGTAACTTTTGGCATTTTAATTATGATGTGTCTTGGTGTGGGCCTCTTTGGGTTCCTCTTGTTTGGGACTCTCTGTGCTTCCTGGACTTGTAAGTCTATTTCTTTCACCAGGTAAGGAAGTTTTCTGCCATTACTTTTTCAAAGAGGTTTTCAATTTCTTGCTCTCTTTCTTCTCCTTCTGGTACCCCAATAATATGAATGTTGGGCTGCTTGAAGATGTCCCAGAGACTCCTTACACTGCTATGTCTCCTCATATTTCTGGGTTCTTTTTGGTCTTCTGTGTGGGTGTTTTTTGTTTCCTCATGTTCCAGATTGCTGATGTGATTCTCAGTGTCCTCTACTCTACTGTTGATTCCCTGTAAATTATTCTTCATTTCAGTTTGTGTAGCCTGCATTTCTGATTGGCACTTTATTGTGTCATTGATGATCTCACTTGTTTCCTTGATAGTCTTACTAAGATCTTTGAGCATCCTTATAACCATAATTCTGAACTCTGTATCTAGTAGCTTGCTTGGCTCCATTTCATTTAGTTCTTTTTCTGGAAATTTCTTCTGTTCTTTCCTTTGTGACATGTTTCTTTGCCTCCACATTTTGACTTCTTTTAGGTGTTTGTTTCTATGTATTAGGTAGAGCTGCTATGTCTCCTGGAATTTGTAGAGTGGCTTTGTGTAGTAGGTGTCCTGTAGGGTCCAGTGGCTCAGCCTCCCCAGTCACTTGTGTGGGGCCTTCTAGGTGCTCCCCTGTGTGAGCTGTGTGCACTTTCCTATTGTAGTTGAGCCTTGGTTGCTGTTGGCGTCACTGGGAGGAATTGACCCCCTAGCTAATCAGCTGTGAGGACCAGCTGCAACTATAGTCCAAGAGCTGCTATGCTGGAGACACCCGTATGGAGCAAGATTTGCTTCAGTGGAGCTTTGGTGTTCACCAAGTGCGCCCCTTGAGTATATTGCTCATGGATGTGGTAGGGTTGTAATCCAGCGTGGTTGAAGCTGACCACTGGGTGCACTGTCTGTGGGGCCTCCTGTGAGGTGCAAAGTCAGCCTGCCTATGCTCTGCTTGGGGCCACCCAGAATGAGCTACACAGCAATCTGTAGATGGCTGCTACTTGTGCTGGGCTTGGAGGTGTCCAGGAGAGGCCAATCTATGAACTACTGCCAGGCTTGGAGCCACTTATGGAGAGATACGAGGCATACTGAGGCCAGCCACTGCTTGTTTGAGAGATTTTAGGAAAGGCCTAAGCCTGAGGCTAGAGAGGCCACTTGCATAGAAAAGCCACTGGAAATGCCTTGGATGAGCTTGCAAGTAGGGAGAGGCTTGGCCTCCAGGAATCACCAGGGCAGGGCCAAAGGTATGAGTCAGGTTGATGGAGCTTCAGATGTGGCTCCTGCCTGCCAGCTTGGTCTTGAGGTGCTTCTTCTTTAATTCCCTCATTGTAGGGTTTCTGTTCAACTAGACTTCAGGAGATTCTGAATGATGGTTGTTCTGTATTTCAGTTGTAATTTTGAGGTGGTTGTGGGAGGCGGTGGGTAACGTGTTTACCTGGCAGCCATCTTATTTCTCTCATATTAAATAATTTTTATCTCCCTTATAATGATTATACATGACACTTGTAAGGGTTAATAAGATAATTAGTATTCAAGGCTACTCCAGATGCAGGAGATTCTTATGCAAATGTGAGGAGAAGATGTTTTGCAGGTGTTAGGAACCATTCTTATCCAGAAAGTCAGCTGTGAAGTGATATGGGGGTCGCCCCAGAGCATGGATCCTTGGAGCCTGATCCCCCAGAGTTAGCGGGGCCAGTAGCATGGAATGAGGGTCCAGGTTCAAGGCCTCCCTCAGGGTTCTCAGTTTCTTTTGCTCAGCAAGGGAAGGAGGGGCCCCTGACCGGGAGAGGGAAGGAGATTTCAGTGAACCCAGCCTCTCATCCTGGACACCAGGCCACAGGCTCCACTCGTCCCTGAGGCTGTTGGTGAGTAAGCTGCATTTTTTTTCCATTTTCAAAGGTTAGGAGACTCTGTCTTGATGCCTTGAACTCAGAGGAAGGAAATGGGTCTGCATTACACAGGCTTCATCAGCTGTCAAGCAAAGCACATCCTAAAAAAGATTCACTTTTCTGTTTCTGACACGGCTGTCCAGTCCATATTTGTCCTTCCACAATGCTGTGGTCTCTCCCAAATGTTCACTCCAGGGGGTTAAGTCAGGGTCCTGCTCTGTCTCTAAATGGAAGCCAAGGATGAACTTCTACTGAGGTCAGTGAGGTGCAGAGGAGCCAGCGGGTGCCACAGGAGTGGGGGTGCACCCATTTGTCTAATTTGCCTCCACTCACTTTGGACCTTTGGCTGCCTTATTCTTGATCTCAGCTGGGCTTCCTGTCAATAGTTATCCAAGAGGACCTAAAATTCAGGTGCACAAAACATGCACAACGGATGCCCCAGTGTTGCCTATCACATCCACTGGCCTGTTTCTCATTTCAGTCCCAGGTGCAGTGCATGGTCTCATGCAAGCCCAGCCTAACCTTGCACTTCGAGCAGGAGCCAAGCATCTGTCAGCTTTGCTTCTGGGCCAGGACACTGTCAGATACCAGTAATCTGCTCAGCCCATGTGTAAGCAGAGCCAGAAGTGCCTGTGAAGTAAGCCTACCTTTCCTGCACCTCTCATGCTTTGTTCCTATCATCAGCGAGTTAGGCCCGAGCTTCTCAATGTTCCTGAGGGCATCACACCCTCAAAAGCACAGCTCTGTCCTTCACGTGTTCCCTTACCCACCTGGGCGATTCCTCTTCATTTTTCACAATGTCTCGTTTTTGTAAACACTCTGGAAAATTTCATCACTCTTCTACCCTCTTCTCAATGGTTTGCAGTAGGCTCAGATTCCTTCTGCCACTGCATATACTATTCTGCATACGGCCAGGATCAAAATTTGTAAACACCTTATGGGAATTTATTTGCCACATAGAAATCATTCAATAAATGCTGAACCCTGTTTGAGCTACAAAAAAAATACTCAAGAGAATGAAGGGAATGAATATAAATCAGCAAATCTGACCATAAGAGCCTTAATTATTTAATGAGTCAGGGAGCGGGGGGATGTATAATTGACTGCATCTTTGAACCCAGGAGGTTATGAGAAAGGGTCAGAGCCAGCTAGAGATCAATATTATTAATTTAAGAAATACTTATGGATGCCTAGTCTATGCCACGTGAAGTGTTTGGTAAGACTGGGCTTATATGATGAACTGCCTCAGCATTCACCATGCTGTAATTACTTTGAAAGTAAAAAAAACGCTTAGTTGGCTTGAATAAATATCAAAATGTTCAGTATCCTTAAGGTAAAGCTTGAGTTCAGGGTGATAGAGTATCCTAGCAGTGAATGGAGCCATTGCCACCGTCAGTTTTGATTGACAACAGGCTGCGTGCACCTGATGTTTCTGTGCTTCAGCTGATCTGAGTCTACCTGAGACAGGCAATGTGGCAAAACAGCTATAGTCAACGACAGCTAAGGAACTGTCAAGAAGTAGGACTACCCCTTACTTATCCCCCATCAGATTTATGGCTTAAAACCTGCAGAGGCCGACATGGTGACTAATGTCACCTGGAGGTCACCCCAGCCTCATTATAAGCTCATTGTAAGACATTAGCAAACCAACCCGCATGCCTGAGCCACCGTGATGGGAAGGAAAAGCCCATATGAGGACACTGAACGGCCTATGGAGCTCCACTGAAGAGTCTCCGCCCCTTGCCCAGGAGATCCGGGACTATTCCTCCCCTTATTGAATATCTTACCCCCCCATTAAATGAGCCTCAATGAGGAAGCAGACGCTGCTAAAGGAGGGGCTGCTCTGTCTGTGGAGCAGCCACTCTGTCCCACTGCTTCACCAGTGAACTGTCACTTCCAGCTCTTTGCTGGCTTGTGTTTTAATTCTTTCCTGAGTGAAGCCAAGAACCATAGTGGGTCACGGACCCTCGGAAAGCCTGCATCGTAACCATTAAGGAGAACTGTGAAAAGTACTAGGACTGACTACCATTTCGTTATGTGTACAGGGGAGGAGCTATCAAAGGGCTGTGAAAGGCATGCGTGGCGGTGCGGGCCGGCTAAGTAGCCCTCTCAGATGGTGAATAAAGAGAATCAAAGCTGTTAAAAGGGGGTGGGGATATCCAAAGGGAAGAGCTACACAGCTCTGAGCCAAAAGGCACTGGGTCCGTGATGGCAGCAAAAATATACTCGGGACAGTGAGACAAGGAAGATCATGGAAGAGGCAGCAGGAGCCCAGGCGGGCGGCTCTGGCCACTGAGACGCCAGGGGCAAGGGGGGTAAGTCCAGGGCCAACTGTCCCTGCCCACTGCTCCCCTGGTTGCAAGTCCCGTGGGGCCCCCTCAGAGGGATGGGGATGGTGCTGGCGTGACCCCCTGCTGGGGAGCCTGCACTGGGTCCTTTGTCCTGAGCTTATTTATCTCTCTTGCTGGTGGGAATCTTAGGGGAGGTGTCAGGGGAGGGTCCAATAGAATACTCACCGGCTTTCCAGGTGAGCCCTTTCAGGGTCTTGGTCTCCACTGATTGGTCGGTGCCAGGGCAGGGGGTCATTAGTCGGTGCTGCTGGTCCTCAGGCAGCCACAGTGTCACTTGTCTGGTTTTGCTGTTTTTCTGGGCCTGGAGCTGAAATACAACTGAGGCCTAGATGTTATCTTTAGGGAGGAAATGCTCAGGGGTCTAAACCGCATGACCAGAGATATGCTGGAGGAGAACAGGTTACCTTGGGGACAAGGTTCTTGTTTTCCCAGTTTCACCCCTTGCTAGGCATCCAGGGCTTCCTGCCCTGGCGAGTTTCTGTACCTGAATTTCTGTACCTGGGTTTCTGTACCTGGCTCATCTAACAGACTGAGGAACTTTTTAGTCAAAATTTCGAATTTGTTGCCACCTGAGCAGAGTCCTAAGGTCACTGTTACAAAGGTAAAGCTGATGCCCTAGTGTTGACTTTACAACTTCTCTTTGTCATGGGTCCACCTCTGCAAGTGTCCGGAGAGACGCTTTGTGATAACAGAAACGACAGGGAACCAGACAGAATCTGCCCTTTATTTAAATGTTTTTAAGTTTGAACAAATTGGTTTTCCTCTTGGAACCTGGGTTTATTTACCTGGGGGTAAAACGGTGTATCTTGCAGAATTAAACAAGATGATGCAAAGTCAAGTGAACCTGGCCCGGTGACAAAGATTCTTTGGTTGACCACACTTCAGTCAAGCTCCTGAACCTTCTCCTAGTCCATCTACACACTTACTTGTAAAATCCAGTTTTAGCAAGAACCCTGCTAAGTCAGCTTAGCCAGACTCTCCCATCCTTGGTATCTGATCAGATCCCTCACCCTTCACCGTCCCCAGTGATGTCTCATCTCCTAGGCCTGCCTCCAACAAGAATCCTGCTAGATCGTTTTAGCCAGAACCTCTTGCTCCTAATGTTTCTTAGTCAGCTTTCCTCCACTGGCCCGGCCTGCAACTTGGCTATACATCCCCATCGCCTACCCCTATTCCCGGGGAGCCCTCTCCAGCCCCCTGCAAAATTCTCTTTAGGTCCACGGCAATGGTCCTAAATGAAACCTACCTTGTCTTCTTTAACAAGTGTCACTCACCATTGTTTCTTTACCGGCAGTCCCTGGGGATAAGGTTTCCCCTCTGCCTGTCCCCAGAATCAAGACCCCTGCTTTGGGGTTTCTCAATTTCTGAGCTTCTTAATATTTTCCCTCCCTACCTGCTCTTCTATTCAACATTTCATTGCTAGAAAGAATTAAGAGGCAAAATAGTTTGGAGCAAAGAACACAGGGCAAGAATTCCCTGTCTCCTCTTGGTACTCCCAAGTCTTCAGAGCTGCAGTCTCCCTCCTGCACTAGAGGCAACTTTAATAAGAAGAGCAGGTGTCCTGCGGAGAGCTGGAGCTGCTGGGATTTTTGCTTTCAGTTATATAAGATGAAAATATTTGAAATGCATGTGTAAATGTCCACTTGTTATTGTTATTACCTCATACTTAATCTTCATTTCTGATTGCTATTTAATCAGCAATAGCTTGGAACACTTCAGCTTTTAGTTTCTTCCTCTGTTAAGCAAGTAATGATCTGTAAACAAACACTTGAGTAAGTGCGACTTAAAGGGAGCTTTCCATCCTTTGTAATGCAGGGGATTCTTTTATTGTGCCTATGAGCTCACTCTAATTGAGTTTTTGTAAGTAGGGCATTCAGAGACTCCATTTACCTCTTCTGCGTTGAGCTTGATTACACCTGAAGGAGCATATATTGCTTCCCATATCCGCTGTAATAAGTTACCACAGATTCAGCAGCATAAAATAAAACCATTTTTATTAGCTCACATTTCTATAAGTCAGAAGTCTGGGAGGGCTCAGCTAGGTTCTATGCTCTGGTCTCAAAAACAGAAAGCAAGATGGGGCCTGGCTGGGGTCTTTTCTGGAAGATCTGGGAAAGAATCCATTCTCAGGCTGTTAGCTTGTTGGCTGAATTTTATCTGAGTTGCCAGTAGGGGGTGCTCTCTACTCCTAGCAGCCACCTAGGCCCCTTCCTACAGGGTCCTTTCCATCTTCATACCAGCAAAGTACATCAGGTCCTGACTCTCCACTGCTCTCTGGCGTTTCTTTCTACTTTCTCTTCTGCCACCAGACAGAGTTCTGTGCTCTAAGGGCTCGTGTGATTGGATCAGGTTTACCAGAAAAAAACCTGTTTCTAGGTCAAGGGTGTTATGTAACAGCACAGCCACGGGAGTCTCTCTTCCCATGCCCAGGTTCTGGGGATCAGGGTGCAGAATCTGGAGCCCGTTCCTGGAACTTCTGCCATCACGTGCACGTTGCTACGCAAAGGTGGCTTCCCACTGTTTCCTCTCTCGCCTTCTCTTGAATGGCCCACCTTCTTGAATGGTCTTCACGCTGCTGGGCAAGAAAGACTGGCGGGTTAAATAAAAGTGAGCAGAGTGCCAGTGGCAGAGGGAGACATCAAATAAGGACAGAGATTGTTTGACAGTTTTCTTGAGTTAACATCATTGAAAAACCAGAGCTTCTGAGACTGAGCCAAACTCAATTTCTGAAGCGTCTGGTAAGACTGAGGAGGAATATACACAACCTCAAAGTTTCCTTGTGTTGGCAAGACAACCCCATCAAGCCCGATGACTTTCCCAGGTTCTCAGAGATGCGAGGTTATATACACGACGCCTGGCAGTGCCCTCTGATTGGAATAGGTAGTCCACACTGTCTATCAACAATTAGATTAATAAAACCAGGATTAGCACAAACAGTATGGAAAAGATTTATAGGTAAGAAAGCTCTTTATTAAAACCAGATAGTTATCTATTTATGTATTGATTTACAAATTTATATTAATTATCTATCTATTATATTTAAATATGAGCCATAGTGTGCCATTGCTAAAGCTGAAACAGTTTGTTAAAATCTTCTGTGTGCTCTGGGTAGACAAGGCCTCACCCACCAGACAGAATACAGGATGAAAAGTGGCTAGTCCATAATTCCTCAGTGCATTCATTCCTTTTTTAGTACATAGGTAGTGTTTACCATGTGCCAGATGCTTATGTGGGGGTGGGAGAGTCTCTGGTGTGGGTAAGAGAGAGACTGATGTGGGTACAAAACCAACCCGGCCCCTGTCCTCAAGCAACTTCTGTTCTAGGTCCTTACAATGTGAGTAGCCATCCAGGTGTACAGTCGGGGCCTGCAGGACACCGACGGATGAAGGTAGACATGTGTCAAGTGCTGGAAATCATCTGACAGGTCCAGAGTCTGGACCGAGTAGCAGTAAACGCCAAGACGCTGTCCTGGTTATGAGAAAAAAGTGCCCATTGCCTCCTGGAAGCACCAGACTTTACCGGTGATGGAACTAGACAGGAAGGTGTAACCTAGAGACAACGAGCGGGCTTGTCCAGATCTGTGAGTTCTCTATCGTTCAAAACAGGCAGCAAAGCTTGGTCTGCATAGGGCTTTGGGTAAGACAGTGATTTGAGCACAGGATCTAATGGCTTCTATCACCATTAATTTAATTAGAAGGATTGATAGACAATAAAAATAGGAAGTTTTTTCATCAGTCCTGAGTTGCAATCAAATGTGAAAAATAAACTTGGATTTCTAAATAACACCTCATTTCATCCAGGAAAAAGTAAGGAGGCGTGATAAACCTCCAGAGTGGCGCCCAGCAGGCCGATAAGCAGGCAATCAGAGAGCTGGCTCATAAACTCCAGGAAGAAAATTTGACCAAATCCTCTCGGTGGACTGATTTGCAGATGCCAAGTGAAAGGTGGGGGACAGTTGAGAAATACTACCTTGAATCTAGTAGAGGAGGGAGAAGGGAAAAGAAAGCTCCTTGCACCCAGGAAGGGAGCACCGCTGCCCTCCTGACTGGAGTGTGTCCCCAGGGCAGGTGGGGACCCCGATGGCTCTCCGCTCGGCAGTCACCCGAGAGGCAGGCGCAAGTCTGGGGGCAGGACCAGCCCAGCCAGCTCTCCTTCCTTCTCTTTCTCTTCATTTCATTTATTTTTGAATTATACTCGACATACAATATTATATTAGTTTTAGGAGTACAACATAGTGATTAGACATTTATATACGTTACAAAGTGTCCACCCCAGGAAGTCCAGCGCCCCCTGGCACGTACACGCCATGACAACATTGCTGGCTCCTTCCCTGGCGGCACTCCAGCCGTCTCACCTGAGCAGGCCAGTCTGAAGCCGGCCGCGCCGCGCGTGCCCGGGCTGCTGGGCCTGGAGACAGTGGCCAGGCAGCCAGCCCGGCCCTTCCCCGGCACAGTGAACAGCAGGCGACGCAGCAGGAGGGGTGCCCGCCGCCCCGCGCCCGCTGCCGGTCACGCGTGAGGAAGAGACGAAGGCCGGAGAGGAGGAGCCCGGGTTCCCGTGGGACAGTGGGCTCCGCAGGCCCGGCCCCCGACTGCCTGGCGCCTGGCTCCAGAAGGACGCGGGCAGGCTGCGAGGCGGCCGGTGCGGGGCTGGCCTGCGCCCTCCTCAGACGGCGCGGACCGCCACACTGTCGGTGCAAAACCGCTGCACGTTTCATAATTACCAGAAAGGACCCCTTTCCCTTCGTGCGGACTGAGAGCGCTCGGTCCGGGTTTCACTAGAAGACAAGACTGGCTACGGGCGGAATTTGGGTTCTGAGGATGCGCAAACCGGAGACTCACGCTGGGCAGGTAGCTCTGGGGTCCGGTGGGGAGGAGCTGAGGTGCGGCTGGTGTCCTAAAGGGGCGCCACCCCGGGGACAGGGCCTGTTCCGGAGCCTCGCGCCCGGCCCGGTGCATGCTCTGCTGCCCTCTGTGGACGCCAGGGAGGGAGCTGGCGAGTGCAGGGGTGAGGCACGAGGTAGCTGGGGGTTCGACGGTGAAAATGAGAGACTCATCTCGTCTCCATTGCCCAAGGAAGGAGACGGCCTTTGTCCGTTGTCTGCTGTGCCACGCTGTGGCCGCCCGCCCTTTGCCCCTGTGCCCAGGTCGGTGCTGACACAGAGCCGTCCCCGTGGCAGCCTTCGCCCCCTTTTCCTTCCAGTCTCCCGCCCCAGGGCCTTATTTCAGAGGATCTGCGGGCCAGAGCTCTGGCCCCATGCCTCCCCGCAGCGCCTCCTTGGCTGTGAAATCGTGTTTGTGCTCTGTCCCGCGGGAAGCAGGCGGCCGCCGATGCTCCCGGGGCCGCCTGCCCGCTCTGGGCCTCCAGCGCCAGCCCCCTCGTAAGTGCCCGGTTGGGGCGCGATCTCGGGGGCCAGTGCGGACATCGTTAGAGGCTGGTAAGCTTTGTGACATTTGATACATAATAAATAACAACTGACTGCCAGCTGGCTGCTGTATGGCTGCTGCTGTGACGAGCCATTCAGGAGGAAGCAATAACCACGAGAAGTAGGAAAGCAAACAGAAAGTCAGTCTGTTGTGCTGGGCGGAAAAATAAACCTAGGAACAGAGAGATTCGTCAGGGTTGAAGCATTTTGTTGGCAGAACCACAGGGATAACAGGTGCGTTCAGATGCGTCCTCGGCACAGCTTCGCGGTGCTGCGAGGCACCTCTCCACCCCTCCCGGTCACACGGAGGCAGAGGGCCCCGCTCTGGGGCCCGGGCGAGGGCTCGCAGGGCCCCCGGTCATAGTCCGGCCTGCGGCAATGATTCAGGTGTCCGGCGTCCTGGAAACCTGTTTTCATGCTGACTCCAGACGGTCAGCAGCTGAGAGCTCAGCAATGGGCATAGTGGGGTGTTTGGACTTTTAACATACCCTATTTATATATACCTTGGGCTATAATTCACTTTAGAAAATTCTTGTACTTGTCAGAGGAAGCTGAGGGGGCAGCATTCTGCAGTTTGTCCCGAGAGAAGGACACCGCTGGGTGTCTGAACGCCCAAGAGCTGCAAGCACAAGGTGCCGGAGATCAGGCCCTTCAGAGGCTGGTGGATGTGCTGTGCGACCCCCCCACAGAGCAGCCGTGAAATGACAAAGCTGCAGCACTGAAGAGCCAATCGGTGCGGCCAGGGTTATTTTTAGGGGAGGCCACGGCTACTCAGAGGTAGCATGAAGAGCCCTGTATCTCACAGCAACAAGAACAACAAAACCTAATGAAAACCAAGTAGAGCCTGGTTTAATCAGTGATACTGGGCCACTGCCGGTCTCCCGGCACTGAAAACGCACTACACCATGAAAACATTACCGGGGGAAGCTGAGCAAAGCTTACAGCAAAGCTCTCTGCATTCTTTTTACAAGTGCCCTGAGTCTAAAGTTGGTTTAAAATAAAAAGTAAAAAAAACTACGAAAAATATTAGGAAACTGAGTGGCAGAGGCTCCAGGTCTGTTACATGGAGTAACCACATGTCCCGAGTCTCTCCCGCGCTGGGACTGCAACGCTGGAGACCGTGAGAGCCGGAGGGGCTGCAAGAGGGGGCACCTGAACAGCGACCGGGAAAGAACACCCGGACCCAAAACACCAGGGAGCAGCGGGAGTTTGCACTCGTTCTCCTCCAGCACCCTCAACCCGAACACAAGGCAAATAGAAATCTGGAGGTGGCCACCTGCTCAAAGAGACATCGGGAGAAGCCCTGGGTCATCACTCCAGGAGCTGAAAATAGAGCGCTGAAGTCTCAGAGAGGAAACACCAGAGAATAAAAAATTAAAAGTTAGCAAATGTAAAAACCTCTGGAAATACATTTAGCAAGTTGCAGGACATACGGCAATGCAAAAAAACCAATCTTTTTTATATGTAGTCTCCCCTTATCCGTGGGACACATCCCAAGATCCCCAGTGGGTGCCTGATAGTGCAGAGAGTACTGAGCCATGTGTACACACGCACTCATATATAGGTATGTACATGTATAGATGTTGATTTTTCCTATATAAATGTACCTATCATAAAGTTTAATTTATAACTTAGGCACAGTGAGAGAGCAACGACGGTAACTACTAATACAACAGAACACTTACTATGACACACTGTAAACAAAGCTTTGCGGACGTGGCTTCACTGTGTAAAATGCCGGTGCTGCGAGCACCAGCACTGCGATGCCACAGCTGCTCTGATCGCCTGGATGCCAGGCAGGACACGCGGCGGGGGGAGTGTGCAGGGCCCGCGTGCGGCGTACAAAGGGACGAGTCCCGGGCCAGGCGGGATGTAAGGAACAGGCGCGATTTCAGCATGCTACTCAGAATAGCGCATAACTTAAAACTTATGAATATTTTATTTCTGGAATTTTCCATTTAATATTTTCAGACCCTGGTTGATTGAGAGTAACTGAAACCATGGAAAGCAGAGCTGCAGATAAGGAGGGGCTGCTGTACAGCAATGTAAAACTAAAATAACAATGCCATTTAAGATAGTTTCAACAAAAAATAAAATAGTTTGGTTTACATCTAAAAGATCAAGTGCAGTATTTTTATACAGCAAACTAAAGGCACTGATGGATTAAAGACAGTTGGATGGAGAGGCCTCTCATGTCACTGTGGACTCAGACGTTGAAGCCTGATGCCCAGGGTGATGATGTCTGGACTGGGGCCTTCGTGAGGTAATTAGGTCACGAGGTGGGGCCCTGGTGAGTGGGATTAGAGCGGAATGAGGGGAAACCTCAGAGATGACCAGCCTCGGCCCTGTGGGGGGACAGCGGGAGGCCGCTCACTACAAGGCAAGAGTGGGCTCCACCAGACACTGCATTGCCAGCAGCTGGGTCTCACTGGAAATAAATGCTCCTTGTGTAAGCCATCAGCCTGTGCTCCTTTTGTTACAGCAGCCCTGCTGACAAAGACACACGTGTTCATGGGTTCGAAGCTTCAGTACAGTAAAGACATCAATCCTTCCCAACTTGACCTGTGAATGACCGTAATACTGACCAAAACTTCAGCAAAACATATTGTAGATTAGACAGGCTGATTCTAAAATTTATATGGAAAGGTAGAAAAACTTGAATACTTAGAACAATTTTGATAAAAAAAGAATAAATATGGAGTAATCATGCTGTCCAATTTCAACGCTTGCTATCAATCTGTAGTAATCAAGGCACCGTGGTATTTGTGGAGAAATAAACACACAGATGAGTGAAACAGAGCAGAGTGCTCGGCCGCAGACCCACGGGGGCCAGTCCCGCGTGGGAACGGCCAGGTGATATTTGACAAAGCTGCAAAAGCAATGCAATGGAGACAAGATAGTCTTTTCAACAAATGGTGTTAAAACAATTCGACATACACAGACCAAAAACCTTGAACTACACCTCACATCTTATACAAAAATTAACTTAGAATTGACCACACATCTAAATGCACAATGCAAGACTGTAAGTATTTCAGGACACAATCTTCATGGCCTAGGGCTATGCAAAGAATTAGAATTCTTAGACACAACACCAAAGCCTGAGACATAAAACAAAAAAATTTTTTTGAAAAAATTGGACCATGGAATTTAATAAACTTTTCTCTGCACTTGATCTGAAGAATGAAAAGACAAGCTAGAGACTGGGAGATTATATTTATGAATCACATTTCTGACAAAAGACTCCTATCCATAATAATAAAGAACCCTCAACACTCACAGTGAAAAACAACAATTTTTTTAAATGAGCAAAAGAGGTTGACAGGCACTTTACCAAAGAAGCTATATAAATAGCAAATTATCACATAAAAAATGTTCAACATGATGAGCCACTGAAAGCAAAATCATGATGAACTATAACTGCCATCTCTGAATGTCCAAACTAAACGCTGCTGACAATACCAAGTGCTGACAAAGATGTGGAACAGTGTGTCTCTCAGATGATACTGGTAGAAATCTAAAACGGTGTGGCCGCCACAGAAAACTGTTTGGCAGTTTCTTCTAGTTGATCAAACACTTATATGGCCCAGCAATCTCACTTCTAGTTACTGACCCTAAAGGAATGACAACTTATGTTCACACTAAAAACCTGTACATGAATATTCACAGCTTTTAATCACCAAACACTGGAAATAACCCAAATGGCTCTCACCTAGGGACCAGGTAAATAGTGCTATGTCCATACCAGGGAACGTCCCTGAGCCATGCTAAGGAATGTCTACTGACACACGCACAAACGGGATGAATCTCCAAGGCACTCTGCTGGGTCCTAGGAGCCAGTCTCATCAAGGTTATGTCACAGGGTTTCATTCATGTGACAGTCCCCAAAAGGCAAAACCATCACAATGGAGAAGGGGGCAGTGGTGGCCGAACATTACGGGTGGGTGGTCAGTACGACTATAGGTGAGAGAGCAATGAAGCTGTCCTGATGCTGATTGTGATGGGGGCTACACAAATCTAGACACGTATGAAAATTCATACAAATGACAGCATTTAAGACAGTGTGGTGTTGACAAAAAAAACAGACAAATAAACCAGTGGAACCAAATAAAGGGCGCAAAAACGGGGCCACACAAATTGGTCTATTGAACTTTGACAAAAAAGCAAAGCAATTCAGTGGAGAAAAGATAGTTTTTGCAGCAGTGCTGCTGGAACGGGACATCCACATACAGAAATGCATGAATCTAGACACAGACCTTACACCTTTCACAAAAATTAATTCAAAATGGATCATAAGTTTAAATGCGAGTGCAAAATTATAAAACTTCTAGAAGATAACATAACAAAATCTAGGTAGCTGGGTTTGGTAATGATTTTTTTTTTTAGATACAATACAAAAACAAAATCTATAGAAGAAAAGTTAATAAACTGGATTTCATTAAAATTAAAAACTGCTCTAAGGAAGACTCTATAAAGAGAATAAAAAAACACTACAGGCTGTGAGAAAATAGTTGCCAACAACATATCCAATAAAAGACTAGTATCCAAAATATGTAAACTCTTAGAACTCAAAAATAACAAAGCAAACAAAATTGAAATGAGTTAAGATCCAGACAACTCCTCAGAGATAAACAACAGACAAATAGCATGTGAAACGATGTCCCACCTCACATGTCACTAGGCAATGACACACTGAAATAACATTGATAAGCCCCTGCGCGCCCGCCGGCAGAGCCAGCATCCAGAACACTGACACCGGGGATGCTGGAAAGACCTGGAGCCGGGGCTCCCAGCCATCGCTGGTGCAGGCGCCACGACACAGCCCCCTTGAAAGACAGCCTGGCAGCATCCCACAGGGCTGAAGGCAGTGTTTCCACACCACCCAGCAACAGCTCTCCTTGATACTTACCCAAATAAATTGAAAATTAATGTCCACACAAAAACCTGCATATAAATTTCCTAACAGCCAACTCTTGGAAGCAACCAAAATGTCCGTCAATGGGTGAGCGGATAAATAAACTGGCACCTGTATATCCAGACAATGAACTATTATTTAGCATGAAAAGAAATGAGCTCTCAAGTCACAAAAAGACACAGAGGATGAAATAAATTATTCTAAAAGGGCCACGTACTGTAGGATTCGAACTATATAACATTCTGAATTAGGTGAAAATATAGAGACAGTAAAAACTTCGGTTGTCTGCTAGGGACGGGGGCGGAGGGAGGGCCGAGCAGGAGACGCAGGTTATCAGCACAGGGAAGCGGCTCTGCGGGAACTGTGGGGGCACCTGGCGTTTCCATCAGCCAGAGCCCGTGGAGCTGTCCAGCCCCAGGGGTGTGCCACGCAGACTCGGGTTTACCGAAAACGCGTGCCGTCGGCTCAGCACTTACAAGCGCCTGGTAACCCAGATGCTAACTGTGTGCGGCGTGTGAGCCTCAGGGCTGCTAGGTGGGAATCCTGGGCTTGCTGCTCAATTGTTTGTAAAACTAAAACTGTTCTACAATATAAAATTTATTAATTAAAAAGGCATAAAACTATATAATAAAAAAAAAACATTTACTATATCAACCATTTAAAACAACAAGTTGAAAATAAAAGCAACGTAGCTGTGAAGCTTTCACTCCTCAATTCAAGTCATCTGAATATTTTCCACAAAAATTATATGCAAAGAGGCATTAATGAACCGTTTGATGCCAAATCAAATGGGTGCTTTTCCAACTTTATTTTCCTTGATGTCCCCTCAGTGCTTAAAATGTTCTCCTCTAGTTCCTGGGACCCTCCTGCCCCCGGTTCCCGCCTGCCCCTGCACGGCCCCCGTGGCGTCTTCACTCGCACCCGCCTCTGCTGTCGGCCTTCAGACTCGGCACGTGGCTTCCGCAGCCCCCTCTACTCCTGCACATTCCCCGGAAATCCTAACCGCAGGGTAGGCCTTTCTTCTGAGTTTCAGTTCTATAACAGAATAGCTTCCTCTATTTGTATTTCCAAAATTACCGCAAAATGAAGATGAAAACCTGAATTCATTATCCTCTCTTCTTCTGTAATGAGTCCAGTCTTAATTGTTTATCCGGTTATCTGAACTAGAATCCTGGCAGTCACTCCTAACCTGTCCCTCTCTAATCCCTCACATCCAGTCAGTGCCCTGGCCCTGTTGATTCTCCCACCTAAACATCTCCTGAATACTCCACAGTCGCCCCCAGGGACAGTCACAACATCAGATCCAGCCCAGCATCATGTCCCGTAAGGGTGTGAGCCTAGTCCCCTCACTGATCTCTGGCCTTTAACTTTGTTTACCTCCGGTGCATTTTTTCACACAAGAACCTCCTCAAGGGAAGGACCACAGGACAGAACAATTCCTGCTCCTTGAATGAAATACTCATTTGGACTTCACATGGGTAAGAAGCCAGAAACACTCAACCAGAAACACTCAGTTGGGCTTCCCAAAGGTAAGAAACAGGTTTCTGTTGTGGCAAATAATTGAGGTTTGATAACTGATCTATGTGCAAGTAAGCAAAAGTCGTACGTACACTGCTAACAGTTTACTGCGGCCTCACCCGGAATCCGACTTGCTCTAGAGCACGTGAGAAGCTATCGCCACGCGTGAGTCCTCTGGCCCTGGAATGGTGGGACTCACACACTGGTGTAAAGAGATCCTGCCATTGGCTGTTTAGGAGACACCTTATGGACCATCCTCTCCACACTGCGCCTGGGAGCCCGAAGCACAGAAAGGGAAATACCAAATCCAGTGTAACTGGGTGAGGTCTTGTTTCCAAGTCTCCCGGCTCACCGGTGACAATGCCCCGTCCGAGAAACTCGCACCCTGTCAAAGGTCAGGACAACCGTCCCCCCGGCCGTGCAGGTGCAGCCGCTCCGCACACCGCCACCGGCTCCCCTGAGCTGCCCTGCGGGGAGGAGGACCGTGTCCCTAGACAAGAAGAGCGCTTGACCAAGAGCATTTAGGGCCCGCTCTCCCTTGACAGAGCCTTTAGAACAACGACTCTTCAGCCCAGAATGCATCTGTAATCCTGGGGGGCGATGAACATCCTAAATCAGATGCAAAAATCACATAGTACAGAGTAAAAATGATTAATTTTGCTACAGCACCTTTAAGAATTACTGTTCACCAGCAGATGCTGTCGATCATGTTAATTGATGACAGACTAGAGGAAGGTGGTGGAAAACAGAATCCCTCAGGTAGAGCTCAAAATGAGTTAACTTGGAGTTAGCTGGTCTGAGTTATCTCAGGAGTATCGAGGCGAATTGCACGTGTGGAGATTCTCTGACACCCAAAGAAAACTCTCGCACAGGTCTACAACTCAACAGGTAAAAGGACAGGAGCGGTTTATGTGTCCAGTCCTGGGAAAGTGAGCATGAAATGCAATGGACAAACGTCGGAATGAATGGCAGCCCTCAGGGCGTGGAGACCTGCACAGAGCGGCACAGGTGATATTAAAACAAAACAGAGTGAATGCTGAGTGGATACAGTAAAAACAAAGCCAGCATGTGGGATGAGATACATCTACATATATATCCATATACACATATATCTATATACCCATAGATACACATATTATGCAAATTTAAACACATAGGAAGCAACAAGAAATCTATTTTTCATTTGTATCAAACATGTTTTTAGGTAAACAAATGTATAGACAAGATAACCAAAAAAACCTTGACCTGCCACTCAGATTCAGAAATAAAACATTACCAATAAAATTCAACCTCACACGTAATTGAAAATTAAATCTCCAAGGAGGTTTTTCTCTCCCCTGACCAGCTAGCCTGGCCTTGCTGATAATTTCTCCTCATGGTTTTATACATTTACTGTGGATGTATTTACGCAGAAACAATAGATAGTATTATTTTAGATGTTTAAAATTTTATGAAACAAGACATCATACTGTATAAATCCTTTAGAAACTGGCTTGACTTATAAACATTCTGATGTGACATTTTCCCCGTGGCTTGTACACCTAGTGTTCATTTTGACTGTAGAGATGGAGGAACGTGTCACATCTTACTTTTCTGAGGACAGATCATTCCAGTGTTTTTGACATTGCAAGTGATGTTGACACGAGCACCCTTACGCAGGCCTCCTCGTTGCCGCGTGTGTTCCTGCGGTGCAGAGCTGGAGCGGGATCCCGCGGCTTTGCAGCGTGCGCTTCCGGGGCCCTGCACAGCCCTGGGCCCTCGCCCGCTGCACCAAGCTCAGGGACTGCTCTTAGCTGGTTTTTTATTTTATTTACTGATGAATGTGAGAACTCTTCCGAGGCTGAAACTCTTGTTTTTATTAACTCTTTTGGATTAGCCAGTTTGTGTCTTTTGCTATTTTCCCATTTTCATCTGTTTTCTTACTGATTTATAGTGACTTTTATATACACTGAACGCTAATCCTTTGTGTTATATATTGCAAATGTCTCCCCTGACATGTGGCTTATCTTTTCAATTTGTTTATGTTTTTATATAAAAAAATTTAACATCCTTATTTTCCTTTCCTGTTCATATTTTTCTTTGTGTATTTAATAAAATCCCACTCTCCTGTGCCAAGTTCATACAGAAATGTTGCTATATTTTCTGGTAAACATTCTTGAGTTCATTTTCACATTCAGATATGTAATTGGCTGGAACTGGTGTGTTTTTGTCGTGTGAGGATGGAATCCGATATATGTCTCCATGTGGATTAGCTCGTCTCCAAAACGCTTCTGAGCAATCCCTGCCTCCCCGACGGGTTTTGTGATGGCAACTGTTACGTATCAATTTTACACTCATTTACAAGTGTTCATTATCTGCCATGTATTCAAATATGTTCTAAACACTAGTATATATTAGTGATAAAATAATTATGCCCGAGTCTCATTCTGGGCTTCCATCCTGTTTCCTTATTTAAGTTGGAGCCTCTGTGCTTTAAGCTCACTCTTTTAATGATTTCAACGCTGACTTGGTCATGATACCTACCAAAGGAGATTGCCTCCTCTTGTTACTCTTTTTTAAATAATTCTGACTATTCTTGGCCCTTTTATCATATATATTAATGTTATGATAGAATATATTAATATCATGATATGTATTATATTAACATTATGTATAATAAATGTTAAAATGGCATGTAATTTTTAATGCTATGTGCATACATGTGAATCACATTGCTAGTTCCTATGAGAGGGATTGTTGTGGAAAAGCTTCTCTTGAGAGCCAAAGAGGGGAGCTAGGTTGCCACTCTCAGAGAAGAGCACCTGGGAAGTTCTCCCTCGGCATCGCGGCCGGGCCGGGCTGCAGCAGGCTCAGCGTTACCCAGCACAATCTGTTTATTTTTAAGAATGAACATGTACTCCCAAACCCGTAGATTTTACACATGGAAAACATGGGAGTCAGGGACATGTAATATAAAAACGGAAAGGTTATTTAAGTTGGAGCCTCTGTGAGCAAAGCCAGTTTGGGAAGGGTACACACTGTATGACTCCAACTACATGACATTCTGGAAAGGACAAGACTATAGAGGGGGACAAGAGAGGATTTTCAGGGCAGTGAAATCCTCTGTATGGTTCTGTCACGGTGGATACTTGGAATCATAAGTTTGTCGAAACCCACAGAAAGTACACCACCAGGAGTGAGCCCCAGCGTCGCTGCGGACTTTGGGCGATTACGACGTGTCAGTGTCTGTTTAGCAATTGTAACTAACGCACAACTGTGCTTGGGGTGTTGATAACGGGGGAGGCGGTGCATGTGTGGGGCTGGGAGTATATGAATTATCTCTGTACCTTTCTCTCAAATTTTCTATGAACTTAAAACTGCTCTAAAAAAATAAAGTAGAAAGAAAGCATTTGCACTTGATGATTGAATGATGGAGTTCTAGTAATGATCATCTCAGTCCATACAGTAAAAGACAAATGAAAATAAATACACGGGAAGCAATAAATAGACAACTCTTCCCCCCCACATTTTCCCTTTTAAAATATTGATTTGCAAAACTGAGGAAGTCTTGTGAACAGCAAAGGCCTATAATTTAGTTGATTTTTGTTCAGCTTTTAAAACTCTCCACTAATGAAATAAATAAATTTTATGACATTCATACAATGGAATATTATGCAGTCATAAAAATGAATGAACTAAGGCTTGCATAAAAACATTGTTGACTTACAAATATATTGAATAAATAAGCCAGAAACAAAAGACTATCTGTATGATTTCACATATAAAATTTCAGCCCGGCCGGGCGTGGCTCAGCGGCTGAGCGTCGACCTAGGATCCAGGCGATCAGGGTTTGATTCCCGGTCAGGGCACATGCCGGGGTTGCGGGCTGCAGCCGATCAATGACTCTCTCATCACTGCTGTTTCTGTCTCTGCCTCTCCCTCTCCCTTCTGCTCTCTGAAATCAATAAAGATATATTAAAAAAAAAAAATTTCAAAAGCTGGCAGGACTAATTGGTGGGAGTAAAGCCACAAGGAGAAAGAGTGTAAAAATCCAAGGAGAGGAGAGAGGCTTGTGGGTCTCTACTAACATTTTATTTCTTGGAAAATGTAGTAATCACAAAAATATGTTCATTTATAATTATTCACTAAGCTATATTCTTATCATTTTTATACTTTTCTATATTACAGTCAACTACAATATTTTTTTAACTTTACAGTCTAACAAGGGACAGAACAGCTTTGAGAATGCTGCCTTTTGGTGAGGAAGAATAGGAAAGTGATGCTCACTCCCTTTCTTACTTATATCCCCACACACGGGCTTATGTTTGAAAAATGAGACGCTGAAAATGAGACAAGAAGTAAAGCACAGCCCATTATTGTTAAAAGAAAAGAAGAATCAAAATAAAATTTTCACATTATACCTTTTATACACTTTTGGTTTTGAACAAAATAAATGTTTTACATATTCAAAAATAGACTTTAAAAATTAAACGTTAGAATGAAAAATCGGCTGAGGCGCTCCCCTGTTCCTGTTTAGAAAGCTGCAAGAAATCGTTGTTCTTATACTATCCATGGACACAAGCTGGTTATTCAACAAAATGATACTTTTAAAAAACTTATCAGAAACTTGCGATGGCGAATGCACTAAACCCCAGAAGAGGATAGCAGATGATAGGATGGCAGCAGCGGGCTCCTGGAGGCGGAGGAGAAGCCCCCGCGGGGCTTTGGGGCAGTGCCCACGCCCGCTCGCCAGCAGGCCCAGGATGCGGGGCCAGCGGGGTGCGGGAGCCGCCCCAGCTGCAGGTCCAAAGGCTGCAGAAGCAGAGGCCGGAGGCCCCCGGGAGAAACCGATCCATTAAGGCAACTCTGAGCCTATGCGCCATGAGGGTGGGCTCGAGCATGGGGAGGACTGGGGGCTGCTTAATATTCCTCTCTGAGGAGCTGATAAAGCACAAACCCAGTAAAAGACAGGCTGTGACGGTGCTATCATGCAATTCGACCTAACTGGCATTTGTAGAACAACTCGCCTCAAAACTTCAGGCTACCTGCAATTTTGCATATTTTCAGTTGTATATGGAACAGCCACCAGGATAGACAATTATTCTGGGTCAGTTTCAATCAATATAAAAGAGTGGAATTGTTCAGAGTATATTCTCTGGCCAAAAGGATTTCAAATTGGAAATGAACAACTTTGAGATACCCACAAATGCCCCAACTATTTGGCAATTTAGTAATAACACTTAAAATCACCCATGAGTCAAACAAGGAATCAGGCAGAAAATTGAAAAGAATTTCAAAATGAGTGACCATGAAACACAGCACATCTAGATGGGCAGGTTACAGCGAAGGAGGTGCCGAGAGGGGATTAAATGCTTTAGATGATAATGTTAGAAAAGAAGGAAGGGCTGAAACCAATCACTTTAACTTCCACCTTAAGAAGCTAGAAAAAAATGACACCAAAAATAGAAGGAAAAACAATAAATATTAGTAGTCAAAAAAATATAAAATTGACAAATTTTTTAAAAAGATAACTCAGTACTTTAAAAATAGTAATGAAATTAGTCAAAATCTAAGAAGGTTAGTTAAGACAAAGAGAGAAAACATAAATTGCCAACATCAGGAATAAGAGAGGAGGCGTGATGATAGGTGCAGAAACATTAAAAGGGTGATAAAGGAAGAGCTTGGAGAACTTCGTGACAGTAAATTCTTTAGCATCGCTGAATGAGCAAACCTTTGAAAAGTACAACTTACCAAGGTTAACGTAAGTAGAAATACAAAATCTAAAAGTCCCAATATCTATTTTTAAAAATATTAAATTCATAAAGAAAAATTTCCATAAAGAAATGTACAGGCCCAGGTGACTTCATAGCACTTCAATGAAACAACAAGACAGTGCAAGTTCTACGTGAACATTGTTTAATGTTAAAGAGAAAGGGGCAATTCCTTCCACGTTTTACGGAACTGACATAATAATAATACCAATACCTGACAAAGACATTTAAAAATTTACAAATCAATATCCCTCATGAACACGGACACAAAATATTTAATAAAATATAAACAAATCTTTCCCAGCAGTTGATAAAAAGGATAATAAATCATCAACTGCAGTTTATTTTAGGACTGCAAGGTTTTTTAACGTTTGAAAATCAAGCAATGCCATTCACTCCGTTAGCAGGATGAAGGGAAGATGAAACGACCGCCTGAGCCGGTGCAGGGAGTGTTTGATGGAATTGGCCGCCTCTTGGTGACAGCACCTCTCAGGAAACCAAGAACCAAGAGAAAGCCCTCATTTTGATCAAGTACGTTTACAGGAAAAAATAACAAAAAACCCTCAAAAAACCCAGGATAACTAACATCATGCTTAATTCTGAAATATTGGGTGCTTTTCCACTTCCAGACCAGGAGGAAGGCAAAAAGATCTGTCCTCCTAATTTGTAGTCCGCACTGTACTGGACACCCAGACTGGTGGGCAGGAGGGGAGGCAGGGAGGCAGGGAGGCAGGAAAGGAAAATGAAGATTGGAAAACAAGGAGTAAAACCGTTGCCTGCTGCTATTTTCAGATAATGATTGTGTACGTAGAAACCACCACTGGAATCTACCAAAAAATTACTACAAGTAAAAAAAATTAAATTTAGCATAACACAGAGGACGACATCAATACATATGTAAAAACCAAATATAATGTAATTCTAGCAAAAAAGAATTGACAAATAAAATTTACAAAATAATGCCACCAAACAATATTGTAAATATATTTAGGAAAAAATTAAATAATATGCAAATATTCTATATTAAAGACTACAAAATATTACAATAAGAAATTAGAAAAGACAAAAAAGAGACAGATGATAGAGATAGATAAGTGATAGATAGATGATAGATGATAGATTAGATAGATAGATGATAGATAGATAGATAGATAGATAGATAGATAGATAGATAAATAGATGATAGATAGATAGATAGATGATAAATAGATGATGATAGATAGATAGATAGATAGATGATAGATAGATAGATAGATAGATAGATAGATAGATAGATAGATAGATAGATGATAGATAGATAGATAGATAGATAGATAGATAGATAGATAGATAGATAGATGATAGATAGATAGATGATAGATGATAGATAGATAGATAGATAGATAGATAGATAGATAGATAGATAGATAGATGATAGATAGATAGATAGATGATAGATAGATAGATGATAGATGATAGAAGATAGATAGATAGATAGATAGATAGATAGATAGATAGATAGATAGATAATAGATGATAGATAGATAGATAGATAGATAGATAGATAGATAGATAGATAGATAGATAGATGATAGATAGATAGATGATAGATAGATAGATGATAGATGATAGATAGATGATAGATAGATAGATAGATAGATAGATAGATAGATAGATAGATAGATGATAGATAGATAGATGATAGATGATAGATAGATGATAGATAGATGATAGATAGATAGATAGATAGATAGATAGATAGATAGATAGATAGATGATAGATAGATAGATGATAGATGATAGATGATAGAAGATAGATAGATAGATAGATAGATAGATAGATAGATAGATAGATGATAGATAGATAGATGATAGATGATAGATAGATGATAGATAGATAGATAGATATAGATAGATAGATAGATAGATAGATAGATAGATAGATAGATAGATAGATAGATGATAGATAGATGATAGATGATAGAAGATAGATAGATAGATAGATAGATAGATAGATAGATAGATAGATAGATAGATAGATAGATAGATGATAGATGATAGATAGATAGATAGATAGATAGATAGATAGATAGATAGATAGATAGATAGATAGATGATAGATAGATAGATGATAGATGATAGATAGATGATAGATAGATAGATAGATAGATAGATAGATAGATAGATAGATAGATAGATAGATAGATAGATAGATGATAGATAGATAGATGATAGATAGATAATAGATAGATAGATGATAAATGTATCATATTCCCATGTTAGAAAACTCAGCTTGGTTAGGATGTCAATTCTTTGCAAATCACCTAGATTCAACGCAATCCCAATCAAAACCACATCGGGTTTTTTAAATTTATCTCTGTATTCACTTATGTTAGCAATAGTAATATAATGACAAAGTTAATGTAGGAAACAAAGGGCCAAAAATAACTAAAACAACCTTGAGAAAGAATAACAAAACTGGAGACAAATCCTTAATTTGAAAATTTCAGGAATCATGGGGTGATTTCGTGGGGTAAAGACAGATAAATAGGTCAATAGATTAGAAAGTCCAGAAATAGTCAATTAATCAATTGATTTTTGATGAAGTCACTCTATTAGGTATCTGTTGCTGTGAAATAAATTACCACAAAACTTAGCATCTCATAGCAACAAACATTCATTAACTCACAATTCCTGCGGGTTAGGAATCTGGGCCCAGGTTAGTGGGTCTGCAGGTAAGGCGTGGCGGGACCCCAGGAATCTCAGGGTGCGGGGGGAATGGACTCCAGCTCTCTCAGGGGCTTAGGGGCAAGACTCTGCTCCTAGCAGAGGACCTCAGTTCTTCATCAGCTATTGGACCTCAGTTTCCTGGGTCTCCCCGAAGAGGAACCCGTAACAGTGCAGCTCCTTTCAACAGAGCAGTGAGAAGACTCCGAGAGGGAGGGAGGGCGGGAGAGGAAGGACTACGATGCTAAGTACCTTTGCAAGGGCATAATCGTTCTGGTATCATTTTTGTGACATTTCTGTTCAACTTTTAACCATTTTTTTCACTAATTTTTTAGTGCTTTTAAAAATATATATATATATATCTTTATTGATTTCTGAGAGAGGAAGGGAGAGGGAGAGAGAGAGACAGAAACATGAATGATGAGAGTCATTGATCAGCTGCCTCCTCAAGACCCCGACTGGGGATGGAGCCCGCAACCTGGCGATGTGCCCTGACCGGGAATCGAACCTCGATCTCCTGGATCCTAGGTCGATGCTCAGCTGCTGAGCCGCACCCTGCCAGGCAGTGCTTTTTATGCATCTTGGATGCAAGTTTTTTCAGCTATAAGTGCTATAAATATAAATATTTTCCCTATTTTTGGCTTGCCTACACATTTTATTATGATCAGCAGAGTTTCGATGAAGTAAAATTTATCCATGTTGTTTTCCTTTATGGATTTTGCCATCTGTGTCTTCTCTAAGAAATGTTTGTCTGCATCCAGGTGACAGAGATATTCTCCTATGTTTTTGTCGTTATTATTGTTTTTGTTAACCCTCAACTGAGGATATTTTTTCCATTTATTTTTATTTTTATCTTTTTAGAGAGAGAGTGGAAGGGGGGGAGGAAGAGAGAGATCAATCAATTGGTTGCCGACTGAATGCTCCCCGACTGTGGACCAAGGATCAAACCTGCAACCCAGGCACATGCCCGTGATCCTGTGGTGCGTGGCTGACACCCAACCACTGGGCCACACTGGCCAGGGCTCACCACGTGTCTACTAAATGCTTTTTATATTTAACTTTACCACATTGATCCTTGATCCTTTTTGAATTTTTATGAAGTAAGAATTGGAGTTTATTTGCTTTTCCTTTTTTAAAAAAATATGTTTTTATTAATTTCAGAGAGAGGGAGAGGGAAAGAGAGAGAGAAACGTCAATGATGAGAGAGAGTCATTGATCGGTTGCCTCCTGGACGCCCCCTATTGGGGATTGAGCCCGAAAAGCCCGAAACCTGGCCTTGTGCCCTGACTGGGAATCAAAACGGTGACCTCCGGTTCATAGGTCAACACTCAACCGCTGAGCCCCACTGGCCGGGCTGCTTTTCCTCTATGGATATCCAATTGTTCTAAACCCATTTGTTAAAAATTACTTTTTTCCACTGAACTGATCCCATGCCAACACTGCATGGTATCACATATATAGAATCAAAAAAGGGGTCGAACTCAAAAACAGAGGAGAAAAGTAGTTGCCAGGGGCTGGGGCCTGAGGAAATAAGAAGAGGCTGGTAAGAGGGTGCAAACTTTTGATGAGAAGACGACTCAGGTCTGAGCGTCTAATGTATGACATGGTGGCAATATTGATAACACTATTGTACAACTGAAATTTACTAAAAAGGTAGAACTTAAATATTTTCAAAGAAAAGGCAAACAGCAGAGGTGATGGGTGCTAATTAATTCAATGAAGGAAATCCTCTCACAATGTATCAATCAGCATGCGTGCACTTTAAATATCTTACAATTTTTTCAATTATCCCTTAATAAGAATAATTTATAAATTAAAATGTAACTCTAAAAATTAATGTGATGTGTCTACCTTTGAACTCTGTTCTCTTCCATTGATCTACTTGTTCACTCTTATACCATAAACTCACAATCTTGATTACTGTAGCTTTACATTAACTCTTAAAGTCATAAAGTTTAATTTCTCTGTATTTGTTCTTATTTTTCAAGACCGTTGTGGCTATAGACTTAGCCTGTAAATTTCTACAAAACACCAACTGAGATTATGATTAGAATCATCTTAAACCAGTAGTTTTCAACCTTTTTTTAAGTCATGGAACAAATAAACTAATTACTAAAAATCTGCAGCACACCAAAAAATATATTGCATTTTTTGCCAATATGACAAAAAAATAGGTATAATTTTGATTCATTCACACCGGACAGCTATTGTTGTGTTGGCTGTGGTCATTTTTTAATTTGACAGTCAGTGCCCCTGACTAAAAGAGGTCAGTGCCCCTGACTAAATAGTCAGGGAGTGCATGCTTTAAAAATTCTTGCGACAATTCTCCGGTTGAAAATCACTGCTTTAAACCAATAGATCAATTTGGAAAAATCGACATCATAAAATACGGACAATTCTAATTCATAAGCATACTATATCTTGCCATTTATTTAGATCTTCTTTGATTTCTTTCAGCTATGTATTAAAATTTTAGTGCATACCTTTCATCCAGTTTTTATCTTATTTTTAAATAAATTATCTTTTAACTTTATTCCATATTCCCAATTATTTGCTGCTATTACATAGAGTTACATGCTTTGAATACTGTCCAGGTATCCTACAATCTTACTAAATTTACTTACTATTCAAGTTGGGAGGTTTTTTAATAGAGTTTTTGAAATTTTATATGTAAAACTGATGTTTAAAGTGAATATAGAAAAATTTAATTCTTTATTTGACCAATTATTTATGCTATTTATTTTTTACTTCTTACCTTACTGCAGTGTCTGGGGCCTTCAGTACAATGTTTAGTATTTTATCACTGAGTATACTGCTAGGTATAATTTTTCACATAAGCTTTTTCAGACTGAGCAATTTTCCTTCTCTTTCTAGTTTTCTAACGGTTCTTGACATGAATAAATTTTGAATGTTATAAAATTACTTTTAGGCTTCAATAAAGACATCACATGATTTTTCATGTTTGTTCAAAAATCTAGTAAATTACATTGATTTTTAAATTTAAAATAGCCTTCCATTCCTAGAATAAATGCTATTTCATTATGATCTATTATTATTTTCATATACTCTTGATTCAATTTGCATTTATTATGTTAAAGTTGTGTATTTATATTCATGAGGGTATTAGTGTATAATTCTCTTTTTGCAATAATTTTGTAAGATTTTATATCAGTCTTACATTGGCAAAGAACGTATTTGCCAATGGTACATCTGATAAGGGGTTAATTTCCAAAATATACGAGTAACTCATGCAATTTAACAAAAGGAAAACAAACAATCCAATTAAAAAATCGGCAAAAGACCTAAATAGACACTTCTCCAAAGAGGACATACAGATGGTCAAGAGACATATGAAAAAATGCTCAACGTTGCTAATCATCAGAGAGATGCAAATTAAAACCACAAGGAGGTATCACTTCACACCTGTCAGAATGGCTCCATCAACAAATCAACAAATGACACGTGCTGGTGAGGATGTGGAGGAAGGGGAACCTGGTGCACTGCTGGTGGGAATGCAGACTGGTGCAGCCACTGTGAAAAGCAGTATGGAGTTTCCTCAAAAAATAAAAATGGAACTATTTGACCCAGTGCTCCCACTTCTAGGAACCCAAAATAGCAATCAGTAAGAATATATTCACCCCTATGTTCATAGCAGCACAATTTACAATAGCTAAGATCTGGAAACAGCCCAAGTGCCCTTTAGTAGATGAGTGGATAAAAAGCTGTGGGACATTTACACCATGAAATACTATGGAGCTGTAAAAAAGAAGGATCTTGTACCCTTTGAGACAGCATGGAGGGACCTGGGGAGTATTTTGCTAAGCAAAATAAGCCAATCAGAGAAAGACAAGTATCACATGATCTCACTCATATGTGGAACATAATGAACAAAATAAACTGATGAATAAAATAGGTCCAGAGACATAGAAGTATGGAACAGACTGAGGGATCTCAGAGGGAAGGTGGAGGTTGGGGGAAAGAGACAAGAGATAACCAAAGAACTTATATGCATATATGCATTACCCATGGACACAGACAATAGTGTGGCGAAGGCCTGGGGTGGTGCAGATGTGGGGTGGAGGGGGTCAATGGGGAAAAAACAGGGGACACCTGTAGTACTTTCAACAATAAAGATAAATTTTTTTAAAAAGTTAAGATATTGCTTTACCATTACAAGTTTCCAAGCACCAATTCTGACATAAGTGGAAGTTTCCCTACACCAGTATCTTATAATTCAATTCAATTCTTTCACTGTCTACCCAGATAGAGTATCAGATCCCAAAGCTTAAGGGTTGAGTCCTACAAGACTGCTTCCCCCTTCAGATACCAATAGCAAATCCAGGTTGTCACCTGTGCTTCTGACCAACCAGCTATAGATCAGAGGTTTCAATGGGTTTGATTAATTTGCTAGCGTGGCTCACAGAACTCAGAGAAACATTTGACTTACTAAATCACCAGTTTATTATACAATGATATAGCTTGGGAACAACCAAATGAAAGAAATGTACAGGGCAAAGTATGTGGGGACAACAAAGATCTTCCATGCCCTCTAGGATTGAGCCACTTTCCAGCACCTCCACGTGTTCACCAAACCAGAAGTGCTCTGAATTCTGCCCTTTTGGGATTTTATGGAAGTGTCCTTACTTAGGCATGATTGACAAATCATTGACCTTTGGTGATTGATTCAACATCCAGCCTCTCTACCCACTCTGGAGGTGAGAGGAGCTGGACTGAAAGTTCCAACCTTCTAATTACAAGGTTGGTTCTGGCAAGAGTATCCCATCCTTAGATGCATTCAAAACACCACCTCATTAGCATAACAAGAGACACCTCTATGCTCTCATAAGAAATCCAAACATTTTTGAGATTATGTGCCAAAATGGGAATGAAAACCAAATATATATTTTTATTAGAAATTACAGTATTACTACCATGAATATAAGAACCTTGTTATAGTAGTTTCATTTACCTTGTTCTTTGAACATTTATTGTTATATGAGTAATATAATATTGAATTATACACCTACAGTCTATAATTGGTAACTGTGTTACCATAGACAGTCAGTCAGAGTGTGGACCCAGCTTGCCACTTCGGAGGGGTGGGCTTCACAGAGGACACAGGAGCACTGGGATCCAGGGGTACCCTGCAGACTCCAACCAGCTCCCCTTCCCCCCATGTGCAGGTACTGTGTCCACCACTGAGAGGCAAACTGAGTGCTATGGCATCTCCAGGCTTCCTGATGGGGGGTTCTGCGATGCCTCCCTCCCCACTGACCCTGATACTGTAGTCAGAGAATATCAGGGAGTCTTCCTGATTGACCAATATGGTACAGGAGGAAGTTCTTACACTGAGCACACCAAAGTCTAGAAAGAAGAATGGATAGGGCCCAAGCACATCAAAAGCTAGCAAGATAATTGAATTAAAGGGGAAAAAGCCCTTCCCTCCTTATCTATATAAGAACCAAGGGCTTAAGCAGAAAGATGAGATGGTGTTTGAGATGGGAGTCTACCATTCTCCCAGGTCAAGACACCTGAATAAACCTTTCCTTTTGCACCATAACCTGTCTCATGAGTTTGGCTTTTGTTGTAGCAGGCAGCCAAACCTGCATTTTTTTATTACAACTAGTCAGTGATATTTGTCACTGCATGAATATTTTCCCCTCAAAATCATTTTCCCAAAGGTTTTTGTATCCATTGCTAATATTTTCTTGAATAAATTTTTATATTATGAGTTGCAAATTGGTGGTTTTCTAATTCCACATTGATTAGCTGTCACTTTTGCCCCCCTCCTTTAGAAAAGTCTTCTCTACAGAAATTTAAAGCTCATGAATAAGAATTTTAAAATTATCATTTCAAGGATCGGAATCTGTAGATTTATTCCTTTTGGAATGTATAATGTCTGGGTACTAGGTGTGAAAGCCAGTCTGGCTGGAGTTTCCTATATCAAAGCAGGATGGCAGCTCTAGGCTTCCATGAAATTCCAAGAGCTATGACCTGGGGATCTTCCAAGGAGCCCTGCACTTCTCATGGAGTTGGTTTTAGAAAAGTTAATTCAGTTAAAAATGATTAATTTCCAAATAGAGACTGTGAACTTCTGGGTTTCAGTGGATTAAAATGTGTGTGTCTCTACCTGATTAAATGCTTGCCAACCAGCTTCTGTAAAAGCAGATTTCATCCCCAAAGGCATCTTCTCTTTTCTGAGCTGATTATCCTCTCTCAAACCAAGAATAAATAATCCCTGACAAGCACTCTTGGGCATTACTGTAGCAGATCCCATTCCATTTTATCTCTGACTTACTTTCTTGGAATGATCAATTCTCTACTTAAAAGAAATTCAGAGGAGTAGCTATTTTTCTTCTTAAAAAAATACAAAATTTCAGGTTGAAAGGGTCAAGTCGTTTGAGAACCATCAAGCACCCTGTAGCTCAGACACTTCAAACTAGAGAAACATCATCCCAAGCCATTTTTTTCCCAGTAAAAGGTGAGATATCGTATGTGACAAAATGGCTGTAACCATAAGGGCTACAGGGACTATCATGGAGATAGTAGGATCAATCCCCCAATGGATTTATGGCTTAGAACCTAAAGAAGACAAGATAGATCCAACATGGCAACTAATTTCACCTCATGGTAACCCCAACCTCATTATAAGCTCATTATAACACATTAGCATACCAAACCACACACCCCGAGCCACCAGAATTGAAATGGAAAGCCCATATAAGGACGCAAACAGCCAATAGGGCTCTTCATAGAAGTCTCCATCCCTTTCCTGAAAAAATCCTGAATATTCCTCCCCCTTAATGAGTGCCCTTCCCTTTTATTTAATGAGCCTCATTAAAAGAATTAAATCCCACTAGGGAGGGGCAGCTGTCTGTAGAGAAGCCATTCTCTGTCTCACTTCACTAATAAACCCACTTTTACTTCAAACACTTTGCTGGCTTGTATTTGAATTCTTTCCTGCAAAGCCAAGAACCTACAGTGGGCCACAGACCTGAAGGCCCACTAACCCCTGGAATACCTGCATCAAATGGACCCACTAAGGTAGTGGGGCACCCAACCCTGGATTTTTTACAACCCCCAGGCACGGAAATTTTTTAGTGATATATAAACCTTCTTCCTTATTATCTGGTTCTCAAATTTAAGTCCACTACTTTCCAGTCATATAACTTGGAACAGTGATTTATCGCCTCATTAACTCATTTTTTCTTATCTATGAAACAAGAAAAATAATAATTTTACAAGTGAGCATCAAGGAGACATTTTAGTTCCAGCGTGGTTCACAGAGGACGCTCCATGTTTTTAGTCTCTCATCCTCTTACTCCACTGCTCAGTACACCCTTGGCCTCACAGTAACCCTGCACAGATGCTTCCCGCTCTCTATTTCGTAATTAAGAACACTGAGGCTGAGAGAGATCATTGATCCCAGTTACAAGCCCTTAGCTACCCCACCACCTCCCCTTACCCTGTCCTGAGCCTGCCATGGGGTCTGCACTGATGACTCACTCCAGACTCATTCCCGACCGAGGGACTTCCCAGAAGCTGACCTTTCACCTAAAAACTGAGACAGTCTTAGGAAAATTGGATGGCTGAGCACCTTAGGCCCCCACTCCTGGACTTAGCTGCCATTTCTGTTTTATGTATTTGTTTTTCCCTTCTGAGGGAACATCTCATGGATTCTATCCGTTATCCCAGTGAAATCCTTTTTCTGCCAGAATCCCTGTGTCCCTCATGTGCTACATTCTAATATCACTCCTGTGTCTTCCTGGTCTTCGTCTGTCTTCTCACTTCATTTCAGGCTGTCTAAGCCAAAGAGGAAGGCGCTTGTCCCCCCTGCAGTGTGGTAATTTATTAGATTCCAGACTGACAGACCTGGATCTCTGATCTTCCTGAAATGTTGCCAGAAGTTCTCTATGGCTTGTATAGGCAATGATCAGCCCCAATTATTCTCATCATCACCTTCCAATAGGCTTTGGGCACCCGGACACCCATTGCCCTGCTCTGACATGCCAGAATCTCACCTTGGTCCTGGAGGCCATCTCTCAAGCTATAAATACATAATCTCTTATGTAATTTGTTCAAATTTTCCAGTAAGCCCGGAAAACACACACACACACACACACACACACACATACAAAACACCAGTAGTCCACTAAGATGTGAGCCTTAGATTCCACAACACCTGGGTTCATATTTCAGTTTCACCACTTTGTTTGATCTTAGACAAGGGATTTACTTCTTTGAGTCTAGCTCTCTTTGCTATAAGAGTAAAATGATTTTTTTTTTATCAGTAATGCACTTAGAACATTACCTGGTACACAGTAAACACTGACTAACTGCTAACTTCCTTTCTTTTCTTAAGCTAGGCGCCATTATTTGTCTTCCCCAGGTCTTTCAGGCTACACCGGGAACCCAAGCCCGTGGGCTTTAATGGGCTGCCAGCTGGACTGTAGGGGCCCTGCAGGTGCTGATGTGGTCCGCGTCTTCTGAAGCAGAACAAGGGCTATCTTGCAGGGCCAGAGTCTCTCCATCTGCCATGCAGAACACGTGGTGACCAAGCTCTCCTGGGAAGTGCCCAAAGTCACTCCCAAGGCCCCCCAGTGCTCACTGACCATGCAGTGCTGAAGGCACATGTGGACACTAACTGAAGAAAGCTCTTAGAATCAATGGGGCTTGACTCCAGATAAGCTCACTATCCAAATAAGCAAAAAAAAAAACAAAAAAAAAGCTTCAGGCTGGCCTTTGCTGTTTGTCTCCTAATTAATAGCATATTTGGCTGACTCAGAACCAGTTTATATGCAGAAACCAAATAATTATAAAGGTATCATTACTAAAACCTGGGCATCCTTTTATGCGAATGAAGCACTGTACACACAGGAAATGGCTTCTAGAAAACAAAGCTGAACTGGGCCTCGCAGGTACTTGCAGTTGCAAAATGGTCCCAGCAGGGTTGGCCTTGGGCTGCCTTGGCCCAGCCCTTTTTGTAAGACAGGAGGAGACAGGAGCACCATCTCTAGCCTATGGCCAAGGCACCTAGGTCAGTAATGAGACAAAACAAGGACATTGTTGTCCACCCAGACAGCCAGGGTCATCCTATACCCTGGTCTCAAATCTTGTCCTCTCCAAAATCCTGCACCTCGCACGCTTCAGCCACTCAGGTACCGCTGCACGCTGAGGTCACATCGCGACCATGATACGGGTAAGAGAACAAACACCACCTGCCTCTGGGGCGCGCAGCGTCTTTTACACCATGCTACCTGCCTCACTCTCATCACATCTCATTCTCACGACAAGCTTCTGACTTCGGAACCGTTACCTCTACTTTAAAGATTAAACAATTGAGTTCTAAATTTACACCTATTACTTAAAGAAATGAGATTCACGCACAGGTGTGTCTAACATCAACCTCTGCATTTTTGTTGGCTTCACATTACTGCTTCTTTTCAACAATCCCTAATTTACTGTCAATGTCTGACTGAAGTGTCCCTCTACACCTGTCTCAACAAAACTGCCCTAATGCAAGCCCCGTGGAGAATTCGTCTCACAGCCCCACTTTATCTTCCCAGTGCGTCAGTCTCAGCCCAGCTTCACTTGCTTTCCTGTCCATTTGGTTGCTGTTGTCAGTCATTTCAACTACATGTGCACCAGCTCCCTCCACCCCCCGATCATTCGCTCTTTCTCTGCACAGGCTCTGATGAGATCCAGGCCTACACCGACCCAACCACCTGTTCTCCCTTCGCCGCCTGGGATGCAGAGTGCTGCTGGGTAAGTCCCACCACACGAGTATGAAGTGGGCTCTTGCTGAGCGTCCGGTCTCTCAAAGCCCCTTTCTACCGCTCTAGTCGGCTCCCTTCGCTCCTCCCCACAGTGGCAGCTCTCAGCCTTACCTTTGTCTTCAGGCCCCCGAAAGGCTCCTAGCCTCATTCTTTCAGCTGATGACTAAGTGGTGTGTGTCACCGAGAAAACTGAGGTCATTAAGCACGAGCTCCTTCAGCTTGCCTCTGAAATCCCCTTAGCTTCCCTATTGCTGTCCCCCCAGATTCCAAATATCCCAGTCTTCAGTAGGATCTCACTTTGTCAAAAAGTTCCCTGGATCCTATCTTGCCATCAAGTGTCCACTGTGTCCTTCTGTTTATCATCAATCATTTCATTCACTCCCGAGTCTCCTGCCATCTCCACATGGCCCCCAATTCATTCCTCACATAAATGAAAATGTGTAGCTTCTAACAGGGCTGACAGTACCCTCCTTAGGAAACTTCCTCCTCTGGTGACCTCGGTGACGACAGGTCTTTAATCTCAGGGTGGGCTGCTCCAGGTTTTCTCTTTGAGCCTCTTTGCTTCTCGCTCTCCCCCTCTGTACAAATCTACACGTAAGACCACAAATACCATCTATAAGCTGATGACTGCAAAACCAATGTGCCAGCCCCGGGCTTCAGCTGAAAAATACAGGTCTGCTCTTATTTAGCAAAGCTTACATGTCAGTGAATGAAACCACTGTCCTCCTACTAAAGTGGTTTTTATAGTCTGTTTTATTAATTGCACTAGACTCGGGACTTAGGAATGACGTTTTACCTTCTCAGGCCAGTTGCTCCCGTGCCGCTGGCCGATTAGTATTAAGCCCCATTGACTTATTCTCATTCTTTCGTTCGAAGTGTTTGCTTGAAGGCATCTGCGTGCGAAGGAGACAGTGCCGACCGTGCCAACCGCAGCAACGCACAGCTCCGTGGGGCCGCGCACTTTGCGCCTCGCGCTCTCTCTGCGGGGCGCTTACTACACGTGGGGGATATGAGAACAAGCAGTAAGCAGCATGCTCTGCCTGCGACTCGTAAAACTAACGGCGAGGCATGGGCACAACTAAGACAAGCACCTAACGAGCGACACACCGCCAGGGTACCCCAGGGAATGGCTGAGCCGGCGAGGGAGGAGGGAGGGCACAGCTGAACAGAGGAGGTCAAGTGGCTCATGCAGGAAAAGGACCTGTCGCTGAAAGGCCGGCAGAAAGTGGGGAAAATTGTGCAAAATGAGACTGAAGATTAGGAAGGGGAGAAGCCGACCATAGAGAGCTTTAGACTACGCAGATGAGCCATGTCTCTGTTCTAAGAGCACTGGCAGGACGACTGGAGACATCTATAGGTTTTAAGCACGTGAATACGTGTGCGTGAGACAGAGAGCGAGTGACAAGCAGACACAGGATCAAATTTGAATCTTGCCCGGCCGATGTGGCTCAGCGGTTGAGCATCGGCCTAGGATCCAGGCGATCTGGGTTTGGTTCCTGGTCAGGGCACATGCCTGGGTTGCGGGCTCGGTCCCCAGTGGGGTGCATGTGGGAGGCAGCTGATCGGTGACTCTCATCATTGATGTTTCTACCTCTCTCTCTCCCTCTCCCTTCCTCTCTCTGAAATCAATAAAGGCATATTTTTTAAAAAATTTTTGAATCTTGAAAAAAATCACTCTGGTGACATGTGGTAGCCAGCTTGGTAAGGAGCAATAACAGATGTAGGGAAGTGTCCAGGCTGCTGTGGCGGGAGGAATGGCAGGAGAGAGGTGATGGTCTTGTTAACAAAAACAAAAAAAGTTTAAGCTGTAATAGAAAATGAAAAGCCTTTATTTGAGAGAGACATGTTGATGTTTCTCTCTCTCTTTCCCCCTCCCACTCTCTCTGAAAGGCAATGGAGGGAAAAAAGCATTTATTTGAGCAAGAAAAAGTGGGGGAGGGTTGTGATGTGGGAGGCACAGGTCCGGGTAGCGCCTTGATTGTGACCCGAAAGGACAGAGAGGCAGGATTTACAAAGGCAAAACCACAACTGCGCACCCACACAGCTGTCCAAGCAAATGGAGGGCGCTGGCGGGCTCACCGCTTAGGCGCACTGTGAAGGGAAGGGTGAAGGCAGGCGACACGGGGGGGCTCCTGTCAAAGTGAGGGTGCAGATGGTGAATCTCAGGGTGTGGTTTCACGGTTGCCTTAAAATTCAAAAGTTCATGGGTGGGGCGCACACCGGGCCAACTTCTCCACAGCCTCCTGCTTCCACTTTGGTTCCCTTGACTTTCTTCGATGAATAAGGGCAGTGGGACCAGAGAAAAGGGTAAGTTAGTGAGTTGTCTGGGAGGTCAAATCAGCAGGACGCCATGATGTGTTGAACGTGGGGGATGGAGAAGCGGGCGGCACATCTGATTACTACACAGGTCCCTGGCTTTTCTTATCGGGTGGGTAGTGGTGCCCTACACTCACCCGGAGAACAGGGGGAGAGCGGGATGGGATGGGGGAGGGCACCGAGGGGCTGCTGGGGCATCTCGTTTCCAACGCAGGACATGTTGGTTTGTAGGCCCTTTCAGCCTTCCAAGAGGAATTATAAATTACAAATATGAAACTTGGAGGAAAGATGAGTCTGGATATAAATATGTGAATAGCTGCACGTAGCTGTTCAAGGAAGTCATGGTATAGGTGAAAATATCCAGGGAGAAAACTTGAGTGACCTGAGGTGAGAGCCTGTGCCCAGACTCAGAGCTTCAACATTCATCGGTGGGGTAATACGGAATGGGTTCCGAAAATAGAGCAGGGGCGAGAGAAGCCAGAGCAAAGCCAGGAAAGTGCTGGCTCCTGGGAGCTAAGGGCAGAGAGTGTTTCAAGAAGGGGGCGTCATTAGAGCCAAGAAGGAAGGACGGCATACAGAAAAGTCTCTATTCAGTGAGCAGCTTGGAGGCAGAATTATGATAACCAAAGCCACGCTGACTGTTGAGGAGTAGGTGGGAGGTCAATAGGACATTTTCTCTCGAGAAATTCAGTGGAAGCAGAGGGGAGCCAGAGCAATAGCTGGGGGGAGTATGAGAGCACAGTTTGACTTGTATTTAGTGAAAAGGGGTTGAACACAATTAAAAGCTAATAGGAAAATCTAGTTAACAGGAAGAAGCTATATTAGGTCAAGGAAAGATAATTAATCTACTTTTTAATGCTCTAGGAGAAGCAAGTATAAGTGGGATCGAGTGTTCAATAGGAGGCCTGGCCTGGTCTTGGCTCCCAAGTGGGAAGGCTGCTTTGTTATTACAAGAAAAAAATGGGGCGTAACTGGGGGCAGAAACAGGTCATTTCACAGGCCTGCAACTGGGGAGACAAGGGAATTCCTTCCTAAGCTCTTTTTCCCCGTAAAGTCGCTATGGAGTAAAATAGCTGAGCAGGGCTCCTTGCTTCAAGGAAGGCGGAGCTGTCTCGCTTGTCCTCCCTCTAAGTGCACATGTAGAAACTCTAACATTCTCTGTGCAAACCCGTGGTCTTCGGTGGCAATCCAAGGCCAACAGGAATCCCCAGTTTGGGGTGTGGCGAAGGAGGAAACTTTATTCAGTGCGAAACTGCTCAGTGTGGTACAGCATGGCTGTGAGGACAGCGGGGCTACGGGCGGCCTGGGGCAGGTGGCCCGGGGCTGGGCCTGCTCGGTGGACGGCGGTCTGCTCGGTGCCATCCGGGGGCCTGCCCTGGGCGGCTCCGCTCCGCTCCGGGGGACAGCGTCCTGGCTCTGCTCAGCCAGGGGGGCACAGTCTTCAGCCTTTGGCGGGAAGGGAAAGTGCACGCCCAAAACCAGAGGGCGCTGGCTTATATAGACAGGAGGCCCCAGCCCTGGTCCTGGTCGTCTGTCCTCATGAAAATGAGGGCTCCAAATCCTCAGTTTGGTTGGTCCAAAAGGCGCTGACTTGATGGGTCATAAAGGAGCAGCTCTGAGTGGTTGGTGAAGATGCCACTGGGGATGTAGCAGCCTCAGTCCGACTGGTTGCAATAGGGGCCCAGGAAGCCTTGACAGGGGCCGGCTCCGACGCCGCAGCTCAGGCAGCTCAGTGAAGACGCAGGCAGTTCGCTGCAGGCTTATCCCTGAGGTGAGGTTTGGGTGAGCGGCTTGCGTTGTGTTTCGGCCATCTGTGTAGAAATGGCTGCCAGGCTCTGTTTTACCAGGAGCCCTTCTTAGTGGGCATCTTCTTTCTCAGGGTCCATGTATGTGAAACAAACAGAAGAAGGTTCTGAAAGGTGACAAGAAGGTGCCACACAGCCTGGGTTCGGGGATGAGATGGAATAACATAATAGTGAGTTCCCCAGGTTTTCTTTTTGTCTCATATATCCCAGACAGCACTAAAGAAGCAGGCAATTTGAGAACACTAACAGGTATAGATTTTTTTTTAAAGCTTCAACAAAAGCTTACTCTCTTTAGCCAAAAGATCAGGAAATAGATAGTCTAGCAAGACAAAAAACTATAGGTAGTAACTGAAACAAAACAAACAAAAAAACCTGTGGTCCTACCTCTATCCAAGCCAACAAAAGCCAAATTGTGAGTCTAGACTTCTACCCTTGTCAAGTTGCAACAAAGCACCCCTCCCCTAACTGAGGTACTAAAAAATGAGGCCAAGTAGGAGACCAAAAGAAAAAAGGTGCCCATTTTCCCTAATAGCTGGGTAGTATCTAAGGAGGCCTGGGAGAGAGTCAGGACCTTCATGACTCCCGGTAGTGATAAGGCCCCGGACCGTGGTGTCAGTGGAGGACTAGTGGGGAAACTCCTACCTCCTCCCAGAAGTAAGTGTCCCCCAGTTGTGGATGCCAATGGAGGCCCAAGTGCTAAACTTGAGCTTCTACTCTTACATAAAATAACCAAGCAGTGCTTATACCACCTCCTGCAGGAGCAGGAGCAGGAGCAGGAGCAGGAGCAGGAGCAGGAGCAGGAGCAGGAGCAGGAGCAGGAACAGTCAGAGGAAGCCAGCTAAACAGGTTTAAAGAAAACCCAGAGCTTCAAAGCGTAATAGCCCAAATGTCCAGATTTCCATTGGAAATCACTCACTATACCAAGAACTGGAAAGATTTCAAACTCTATGAAATAAGATGATCAATAGATGCCAATGCTGAGGTGACAGGAGTTAACTTTATTTGGCAAAGATTTTAATGCAGGTTTCATAATAAATAAATAAATAAAATGTTTTAATGAGCAATTAGAAATGTTCTTGACCAATAAAAAATAAAAAGAAAGAAAGAAAGCCTTAGCAAAGAAACAGAAAGTTACAACAAATGAATAGAGAATATAGGTAAGAACCAAATGGAAATAAACATCTCATTCTCTACAAAGGAAAACTAATTTGGATAATAGTGAAATTCTCATCAGAAACCATGTAGAACAAAAGGAAGTGGAAAAACATTTTTCAAGTGCTGAAAAGGAAAGAATTGTTGACCCAGAATCCTATATTCAGTAACAATATATTCAGGAAAGGAGAGGAAATTGAAACAGATTTAAATAAAGGAAAATTAGGAGAATTTGTCATCAACAGACCTACCCTAAAAGAACAGCTACAGCAAGTTCTCAAAACAGGAGGAAGACAACTAAAGAACCGCTCTTGGGACACGAGGAAGAAAGAAAAACCATGTAAGTGCGAACTCTGGGAAAGGCAGGAGCTTTCCTTCTCAAGTTTACTAAATTATATTTGATGGTTGAAGCAAAAATTGTAACTTAGTTTTATGTGGTTCTAAGTGAATGTAAAGGAAAAATTTAAGGTGATTATATTATAAATAGAAAATGTAAAAAGATGGAAAAGGACATACGGTTACAACATTTCACTCCAGTTGGCAAAAGGACAATACCAGTAGACAGTGATGCTATGGATGGATAGATGATATAGATAGATATAGATGATAGATATAGATAGATAGATAGATAGATAGATAGATAGATAGATAGATAGATAGATAGATAGATAGATAGATAGATGATAGATATAGATAGATAGATAAGAGAGAGAGAGAGAGAGATGATAGATAGAGATAGAGATAGATAGATGATAGATAGATAGATAGGTAGATATAGATAGATAGATAGATAGATAGATAGATAGATAGATAGATAGATAGATAGATAGATAGATAGATAGATAGATAGATGATAGATAGATGATAGATAGATAGATAGATAGATGATAGATAGATAGATAGATAGATAGATAGATAGATAGATAGATAGATAGATAGATAGATAGATAGATATGTGTAAAATGTAATAGCTACAGCAACCATAAGAAAACTATGCAAGGAGATGCACTCAAAATGTTATATGAAAATGAAAATTGAATAAAATGTTCACATAACCCATAAGAACACACATACAAAATTAAAGAAATGGAAAAAGGAAGTGGGAACAAAGACAAAAACATTGGAAGATTTAAGCATGTTAACAATTAAAGTATAAACATGGATATTTGCAGTCAAATTTAAAATACAATCCAACTATATTCTGTTTATTTTTTAAAAACTACTAAAATAGTGATATAGGCAAGTTGAAGGTAAAAGGCAGAAAAGATGTATCACACATACATTAACCAAAGGAAAGCAGGAGTGCCTAAATTACTTTCAAACAAAGTAAACTTCAGAGCAAAGAAAACTATTACCGGAGACACGGCATAATTTAGAAAGAATCAATCCACCAAGACACCTAGAATTCCTAAATGTACGTGTATTTGTCAGCAGTGGACAAGGTGGTCTCTGTTCTTGTCTTGCTTGTGGGAATGAATTCAAACCAGAGACAGCAAATAATAGCAAAAGCAGGCGAGAATATATTTGTAAAAAAAGAAATACACCCAAGTAGAGCCTGAGTGTGCAACTCAGCTGGCCGACACCAAAGCAAGCGTCCCGCTTAGGCGGGCTTGGGATACTTATGTCATAGCTCAGTGAGTCTCCATCACCTCTCCCCCCCATATATGTGTGTGTGTGTGTGTGTGTGTGTGTGTGTGTATCTATAATCTTTAAGCTACGAGGCTCCTTCGCCAGGTGTTGTGCCCCTGCCGTCCTGGAGGCTCTAAACCCCTCCCTCTCACGGAGGGCCTTGCCACCTCCACCGCTGTCTCACGCACAGCCCCTCCTAGCCCCAGCTGCCTTTCCCAGCTCCTGCACCAACTTCGGAACTGCCTACACTAACATATTCACAATACAGCAGAGCTGCAACGTATGTGAAACAAAAAATGAGAGCCTTGAAAGCGAAAATAGACAAATCCGTAACTGTGGTTGTTGACTCCAATATGCTCCTCTCAACTAGACAAAAATCATCAAGAATACAGAAATACCTAACAACATCATCAACCAGCAAGATCTGAACAACATTAATAGGACACCCTCCCCAACAACAGCAAAACATACCTTATTCTCAGGTTCTTGCAGAAGATATACTAAGACAGACTATACCTTCAGCCATAAAATTATCTACAACACATTTAAAAGAATGGAAATCATACAGTGTGTTCTTTGATCATAATGAATTTAAACTAGAAATCAATAACATAAATGCAACAGAAAAATCTCAAAACACTTAGAAACTAAACAAAATACTTTATATAAACCAAAAATCAAAGAGAACATCTCCAGGAAAATTTTTAAAATCATTAAATTAGATTTTCTTATTTATGTGGCACAGTGAAAGCAGCACTAAGAGGAAGGTTTTTAGCACCAAATACATACATTATAAAGAGGAAAAGTGCCACAACAATAGTATAATCCTCTACTCAGGATCCTAAGGGGGAAAAGGTAAAATAAATCCAAAGCAATCAACAGGAAGAAAATAATAAAGATAAGAGCAGATACCAACAAAACTGCACACGGAAAACAGTAATCAACAAAACAAAGATCTAACTCAGAGGATCAGTGAAATTCACAAGTCCCTGGCAACACTAGCAAAGAAAAAGAGAAAGACACCGATTACCGATATCGGGAATTAAACAGGAGAGAGCAGGACGGCCCCTGGAGACACCGACAGGGTGAGGTGGGACTGCTGTGGGCAAATCCAGGCACGTGCCTGGCGACCTGGGCGAAACGGGCCGATGTCTCACAGAATAATAGTTGCTGTAATCCATCCGATATGAAACATGATTTTAATAGACTGCTTTTTTATTTATGAATTTATTACTTAACCACCACTCCCCAAAAAACACAGACAAGATTTCAGGGATGAATTCTACCAAATATTTAGATGAATTGACACCCATTGCACACAATCCCTTCCGGAACGTATTCTAGAAGAACCCTCCCCAGTTCATTTTGTGAAGCTGTAAGAAAGACGGTATGAAAAGTAAAAGCGTGGATATATTTACCCGGATAAACATAAGTGCAAAATCCTGAAACATGTATTAGTAAGTAGGATTCAGCAGCGTATGAGAAGAATTACACAGTCAGCAAGTGAGGTTTATCCAGGGATGAAAGGAAGCTCAACGTCTGAACATCAGCCGGTGCAGAGAAAAACATTTGATTTCAGCCGATGATGATGACACCAACTCTAGGGAAAACAGGCATCAAGAGAAACTTCTTCAACTTGATAAAGAACATCTCCAAAAAACGTCCATCTAACGTTGCACTGAATAGTGAAGGGATGAGCCAGCGCACGAAGGGGTGTGTGCCCTCAGCAGCCTTCCTGAGCCGTCCCAGATGTTACAGCTGCCGCATTGGAAACAAAAGGAAATAAACGGCTCACAGGTTGGAAAGGAAGAGACAGAACCGACCGCTTCTATTTGAAGATAACACGATTGCCTACGTAGAAATTGCCAAGAATCTCCAAAAATAAAAGTAAAAAACCAAACAAAACTTCTTAGAACCAATACATGAGCTCAGCAGGCTTGCAGAATGCAAGATAACCATACAAAGAGCAATTGTTTTTCTGCATACTAGCAATGAACACAGATACCAAAATTTAAACCATATTACCATTTATTTTAAACATGAGATAATTTAGTGTAAATATAATAAAATAGGTATAAAAGTTTATGCTAAAACCTACAAACTCTATGAAAGACATCACATAAGACCTAAGTAAATGGGGAAACACACCATGCTCATAGGTAGGAAAACGCAATGTAGTAAAAATGTCAATTCTTCTCAAGTTGACGTACAAGTTTAATGCAATTGATATCAAATGTTCAGCTATAGTTCTATAGATATGGGTGAGATTACTGTAAACATGATGGAAAGGCAAAGAACTGGAAGAGCTAAAACAGTTTTGAAGATGGATAAAGAGCAATAAAACAATGCGTCTGATTTGAAGACCAACAAACAGCTACAGTGGTCAAGGCTGCGTGGCACTGAGGGGCTGCAGACAGGCCCACGGGACAGGCCAGGGAACGCAGGCGCAGACGTCCACGAACATGCCCAGTAATTCTCATAAGAGAGTAAAGTAAGTTAATGAAGGAAAGGTACCATTTTAAACAAATCAAAAGCACTATTTATAAAAGAAAAAATGATTAGACTTCACAATGTTAAGTGCTTGCTGTGTGAAAGATCCTGTGAAGAGGTTGAAAAGACAAGCTACAGGCTGGAGAATACACTGGCAAACCACGTGTCTGACAAATGATTAGTATCTGGAATACAAAAAGAGCTCTCAAAATTGTACAGTAAAATTATTTAATTAGAAAACAGGTAAGGACGTGAGACATTTCACCAAAGAGGATATTCAGATGGCATAAGGTATTCAATATCATCAGCCACTGGGAAATAAAAATGAAAATCACAATGAAATATCACTACAAACCAGTAGATGGACGGCAGAGGGCGGGCTGGGGGTGGGAAGAGAGTAACCAAAGAACTTAAACGCATATATGCACAGCCCATGGGCACAGACAATAGGGCGGTGAAGGCCGGGGGGCAGAATGGAGGGGTCAGTGGGAAAAGGGCGGCATGGCAGGTTTATTTGTAATGAACATCCAGATTGTCTCGCGGTGCGTGGCCACAGTAACAGTGCCACGTCCATAACGTGAACATTACTCAGCAGTAAAGAGGGTAAACTTAACACACGCAGCAACTTGGGAGAACCTCCAGAGAGCTATGCTAAGTGACAAAAGCCAATCCCCCAAGCACACACTATATGATCCCACGTATGTAACGTACTTGAAATGACAAAATGGTGAGAAAGAAAAACAGCTTGGTGGTAGCTGGGAGTTAGGACGGGGCAGAGGGGAGTGGGCATGGCTATCGGGGGGCAATAGGAAGAGTCCGTGATGATGAAGACGTGGTCTCTTTTGGTCGGATCATGTCAGCGTCCCCGTTGTGATATTATTCTATCATTTGCCACTGAAGGGGCTGACTAAAAGGAATATTAGGTCTCTGTGTATTATTTCTTTCTTTTTTTTTTTTTTTTTAATATATCATTATTGATTTCAGAGAGAGGAAAGGAGAGGGAGAGAGAGAGACAGAAACATCAACGATGAGAGAGTCATTGATCGAGCCCCCAACCCGGGCATGTGCCCTGACCGGGAATCGAACCCTGATCTCCTGGGTCCTAGATCGACGCTCAATGGCTGAGCCACACCCAGCTGTGCTCTGTGTATTATTTCTTAACACTACATGTGAATCTACAATTTCAATTTTTTAAAAGTTTAATTTAAAAATGTTGAGTGAGGGGAAAGAGGCATGTTCGTGCGTTGAAAAGTGTGGGCGGATTCTGGGGAAAATGAAGACTGAATTGGCTAGAAAGCGCTAGTGGAATGTTCAGGCCTCTGAGACAGGGCCACGATGTATAACAGCAGCACCCTGCTCTGCTGGGCAGCTTCCCTCGCCTGCGCTCCGCTGTCGGGACGCAGGAATAGAGAACACAGGCGGCTGGGCTTATTCGGGATGCAGGTGTCACCAAGCAGGTGCAGCAAAAAGCAATGAAGGACCATTTTCCTCAAACCCACCTGCCCTCTGCCTCCGCCCTGCGGCCGCCTCTGACTCGGAGCTGCGGAGAGCTCGTCCTCACTCCCAGCCCTGCTGTCCCCCTGTCCCCCATCCTAACACTTCATCCACTGCCAGCCAGAGCCTTAGGAAAAAGCAAACTGACCCAGGCTTGCCATATTTAAAACCGTCTAGAGGCTCCCCGTTACCTGGGGAGCATTTTATCAGAAGTGCAAACTGAGTTGGACCCTTAGACTTTAGCACCACTTCCTCTCCCAGGCCTTGCCACCAATTCTCAGCCACACGGAACCCCCTGCACCCCCAAGCTCTTTTCTGAGCTACAAAGCTACTCCTTCACCAGCTTTGATGTTTAGACAGCCTGCCCTTCAAATTCCGGGGCCCAGAAGGAGCAAAGCCTCCTTCCTGCAACTATGCCCCTAGTCCTTTATATATAAGCCCATTGTATTAGTTATTAGTTAAGTTTCTCCCAAGAAACAGAACAGGTGGGGCGTGTGTGTGTGTGTGTGTGTGTGTGTGTGTGTGTGTGTATGAGAGAGAGAGAGAGAGAGAGAGAGAGACATGGAGGGAGAGGGAGGGAGAGGGAGGGAGGGAGGGAGGGAGGGAGGGAGGGAGGGAGGGAGGGAGGGAGGGAGGGAGGGAGATTATGGAGGAGGCTGGCAAGTCTGAAATCTGCAGGACCAGCCACCAGGCTGGAAATCCAGGCGAGTTTGAGTCCAAAGGCAGAATGGAGGCAGAGTTCTTTCTGCCCCAAGGCTTCAACCAACTGGATGGGGCCCACTCACATCATGAGGGCTCATCTGCTTTGTTCAGTCTACTGAATTAAATGTTAATCTCTTCTAAAACATACCTTTCTGAGATATCCAGTCTGGTGTTTAACCAAATACCTGGGTGCCATGGCCCTAGCCAAGTTGACACATGAAATCAACCATCAACCACCATAGCCCTGATAGCTGGTGTGAGCACACAAATTATCCTTCTCATGGAGCTATTCATGATTCTGCTGAAACAGACCAGGATGTAGGTCATCCTCATGACACCTTGATGTTTCCATGGGAGTTTCTGTGCGTCTCTGCATCCCCAGAAGAAACTGGTGCCCAGCATGCTGCGTGTTTGATAAGTGTTAACCACCTCTCTCAGCCCGTCCTGGGTTCCAGTGTCTAAGGTCTGTCCTCAATGTGCAGTCCATTCAGATTCTCCCCATCCACCTAAGATCTCCCAGACTCCTCCAACGAAGGATGTTTTTGTTAGGCTCTGCTAAGACACACGTATTTCACATGCCTCCAAAGGAACAACACTCAGTGACAAGGGGGAAGAAGTTATTATCCCAACTAAGCATGCAGAGGTGATGACCCCAGGTTCAAGGATAGCTGCCATTGGTCTGGTGGCCACTGCACCCAGGCCCTTGCTCTGCCTGGTCTGAGTATTGCACCGAGTCCCTCAGACCCTTAAGTGGGGGTCCTTGTGTTCTGCCTTGGCTTTGCTGCTGGGCCTGCTCAGTCCTTGAAATGCTTTTAGGTCCTCTTCCCCCAGCTTTCAGGTCTTTTCAGGCCTGTCCATAGTTTAGAATATCTGACCCCCTACCCTGCAGAGTCCTTGTACAATCCTGAAGCAATTGGGCTCAGTCAGTATCTTGACTGCTAGTTCTATTCTGACGAAATTGTCCCTCCTGAAAACAGGAGCCCTCAGTCATGCACATGGTCAAGACAAAGCCTTGCTAGAACTTCACATCTTTGAGACAAGGGCTGACTCTTGAAAACCACTCACTATGAGTGCAGGAAGCTGCCACCAGGCCCGTGGCGGGGTTCCTGCTGACTGCCGGCATGCTCCCCTCTCATGTCACTGGTTCTGGTCTCCCTCGTCACTGTGCTATGCCCATCCATCGAAGAGGCGCCTAAGACTAGCTACTGCTTGCCAGCTTCCTAGAGCTTGCTCTCCTGCTGACGAGGCGCCCGTAGCACCTGCCTCAGGGTCTGCTTGTATTTTTATGTGGTTCTAGCTGTGTGCTCAGCTTTAGCACCAGTCTTTGGACTTTGCCACACTACAATGTCTGCTCTCAATAGCTGGACACCTGCCCATACTTCTAATGTAGACCCTGTCCTCCCATTTTTTGTTGCTGCAAGGCGGATGTCCGGTGCAGTGACTAAGTACAATTTGTGGGTCAGACAGACCTGGGTTGCTATGCCAATCTTACACGAAATCTCCTAGCCTCCATGATTTTATCCCACAGTGTTTTTGTGAGGTGTAAACAATGAGTTGTATGCAAAGAGTTTCACACAGTGCCTAGAACTGAGTCTCCCTCAGTATTGATGACCTATAAGGCTTGAAATATGGCCCTAGTGCTCTACCACACATCCTTTCTCTGGAAGGTAATATGCTGGTACATGTTTTACAACCAGCTCTTTGAATAACACGAAGCTCTGATTTATAGTGTTTGCTGATTTCCGCGGTTTAAATACTCTCACCATAGCCAATTTCATGTTACTAATATAATGTTTACTGAACAGAGAGTTGGGAAAAGATACACCAAATAGACTCCTGTGAGCTGGTAAGAGCAGATCTAACACCCACTGACCCTGGAGCTACCCTGGCTCTTCTATGAGGAATTCCTTTATAACTCATGACCAAGAAGCTATTCTCTATGGTCTCAGAGCTGCTTCCTTCACTCTCCTGGGGGTGACCCTGGATAAAGTACATACTCTCATCTCTCCAAACAACATACTACAGATGGTTCTTATCTGAAAGAAAACATAACCGCTTCCATTGGATGGTAGGACCTGCCCCTCTGGGAGCTTTCAGAATTCTCTGCATCACTTCTGCTTATCTCACACTTGCTATGAACACTTGCCGGAACTTTTATTTTTTCTAAGAAAGAGGTCCCAGGTTGTCCATTCTAGCTTATTAAGACCAATACTTGCAAGGATAACAATTAGAAAAGCTGAACAAAATAAAAGACTCCATCTGTCCGAAGGTGTTGGGGAGTAACTGAAACAGCCAAAAGGCGAGAGGCGCAGTCCTGTGGAGAACTGCAGGAGGCTTTCCCTCAGCAGTTTCCACTTTGGAGTTCAGCACGGCGCTGAGAAGCCAGCTTGAAAACTGAGTAGAACCCAAGGAAAGATCGTGGGTTCTGCAAAGCTTCCCACATCTCGGAGAGCTGGGGACATGAATGTTGGAGACGGGGCCAGTCGAGGCAGCCAGGGCTTCAGGAACCACGGCCCGGAGAGAAGCAGGGCACAGTGAAACGAGGACCACATTCTTTGAATTTCTCGTGCTTGCTTTTTTAGATTTTCTTAAACCTGAGTTATTGCCATTTGTCAGTTTTGGTAAAATTTCAACCACTTTCTTTTTCCTTCCCTTCTGTGCCTCTATATGTGCTTACAAATTTTTAAAGCATAATACCTGGGTCCCTTAAGCTCTTAGCTGTATTTTAATTATTTTTCTATTATACCTTTTTAGTCTAGCTATTTGTTTAAAAACTGATCCCATCTTTTTTCTTTTTTTTTTCTTTGTCCAACTCTTAGATCACATGGGGGTCTGATTTTCTTCTTCAGTTGATTATGTTTTTAATTTGCTTTTTAATGCTTTAAAATAATTTTCTACATTTCCTATGTATTCATATTGGACAAAGGAGACAAGAGCATACAACGGAGTAAAGACAGTCTCTTCAATAAATGGTGCTGGGAAAATGGAACAGATACATGCAAAAAACGAAACTAGACCACCAACTTTCACCATACACAAGAGTAAACTGAAAATGGATAAAAGACTTAAATGTAAGTTGTGAAACCATAAAAATCCTGGAAGAAAATGTAGGCAGCAAAATCTCAGGCATCCCTCGTAGCAATATGTTTGCTGATACATCTCCTAGGGCAAGAGAAACGAAGGAAAAATGAACAAGTGGGACGACATCAAACTAAAAAGCTTCTGACAGCAAAAGAAACCATCAACAAAACGAAGAGGGGGCCCACGGTGTGGGAACATATCTGCCAACGACACGTCTGATGAAGGGTTAATAGCCAAATATATAAGGAACTCAGACAACTTAACAAAAGGAAGACAAACAACCCAATTTAAAAATCGGCAAAGGACCCGAATAGACACTTCTCCAAAGAGGACATCAGATGCCAAGAGACACATGAGAAAATGCTCGATGTCGCTAATCATCAGAGATGCAAATTCAAACCACAATGAGGCATCACCTCACACCTGTCAGAATGGCTCCATCAGCAAATCAACAAACAACATGTGCTGGTGAGGGTGTGGAGAAAGGGGAACCTAGTGCACTGCTGGTGGGAATGCAGACTGGGGCAGCCACTACGGAAAACAGTGTGGAGGGTCCTCAGAAAATTAAACATGGAGCTGCCTTTTGACCCAGGGATCCCACTCCTAGGAATATATCCTAAGAATCCCAAAACAGCAATCAGAAAGAACTTATGCGCTCCGATGTTCATAGCAGCACAGTTTACAACAGCTAAGATCTGGAAACAGCCCCAGTGCCCAGCAGTAGGTGAGTGGATAAAACAGCTGTGGGACATTCACACCGTGGATACTACGCAGCTGTGAAGAAGAAGGGTCCCTTGCCCTTTGAAACAGCATGGAGGGAACTAGAGAGTATTATGCTGAGTGAAATAAGCTGGCAAAGAAAGACAAGTATCACATGATCTCACTTCTAGGTGGAATGTAATGAACAAAATAAACTGATGAACAAAATAGATGCAGAGACACTGAAGAATGCAATAGACTGATGAACTTTAGAGCCGGGGGTGGGGGCAGGAAGAGGTTAACCAAAGAACGTATGTGCACGTATGCATAACCGTGGACAGACAATGGTGTGGGGAAGGCCTGGGGAGCGCGGGAGCGAGCGAGCTTGCGGGAGCCGATGGGGGGAAAGGGCACATCTCTAATACTTTCAACAATAAAGATAAATTTTTTAAAAAAAGGATAGGGGAGTCTTTGCCTATATCACTGTGGGGGGGGGGGAGATAAAAATAGAGACGAGAATAAAGCATGAGGAGGAAGCTGGTACACATTGCGGGCCTCGGCCGTGGTCCCGGGACTGCAGCCAGGAGTGCAGCCAACCGGGGCCCGGAACCTGCCGAGATGACGTGAGGCGCAAGTCAGCGCAGTCCTGACGGATGGAGGTTGTCTCCATCAGTCTAGTTGTCTGCGAAATAATAGAGTGAATTATCTCTGGAAAAAGTATCACACTGAGTTTTCATAATTTGTCGTACACAACATTCAGCTTTCAACAAAATACTGCCAGGCATAAGAAAATAATAAATAATAACTTCCGTTGTCGGGTCTGTACATGAGAAGCTTGGAAGTTATCACTCCACCTTAACAAGTAAAATTCTGAGCAATCTGAAAAATCAGCTCAGATCCATCAGAGAAGTGAGGTCACAGAGCAAACCAGCACAAAAGCTGTGGAGACAGAGCGGCAGACACAGGGAACCGCAGCTCAGCGGAGCGGGACCCACAGCGGAAAAGTCTGAGAGACCAGCCCGGGCAGGGGGCCGGCGCTGCACCTGAAACCGCCCGAGGCTCCGCCGGACAAGCCTGAGAGCCCGAGAGCCGCTGAGGGCCCCTCGCAGTTTCATTATTTGTGTCTCCAGGAGCCCTACCAGGTTCTCACGATGAGCAGCAGAGAAAAACCTTCTCATGCTTCAAGCAGGCAAACAGAAAAGGTAACCATTTTGAAATGTGCCGGAGTATCTGCTCCTTCTAACAAGGCTTGAAGTAAGAGAAACTGCTTCACCAGGCCTAACCTGGGGGGTTTATCAGAACCCAGCCAATGGGGGGAGGGAATCCCAGCCCCCAGCAATCCTGCTTTAGGTCATCTTGGGGCTTCTCTGGGGGCTTCCAGAGCTCTGGGCAGCACCTCTGCTTCTCTAACCCGACAGGGAGGGGTAAAAATGCTGGTGAAGTTCACAGACCAGGGGCACAGGCTCCTGAAAAAACAGAGTTAATCATAGGACCATAGAATGCTCTCCCTCTGTGCCTCACCACCATGTTACTAAAAGCCTTTTACTAGCTTCTTTTACCAAGTACATCATGTCTGCATTTTAGCAAAAACTAAAAGAGAACTTGTGCTCAAGGCAAAATAAATAAGTAGATGATAGATAGATATAGACAGATGATAGATGATAGATGATAGATAGATATAGATAGATATAGATAGATAGATAGATAGATAGATAGATAGATAGATAGATAGATAGATAGATGATAGATAGATAATAGATGATAGATATAGATAATAGATAGATATAGATAGACAGATGATAGATGATAGATAGATAGATAGATAGATAGATAGATAGATAGATAGATAATAGATGGATGATAGATTAGATAGATAGATGATAGATAGATAGATAGATAGATAGATAGATAGATAGATAGATAGATAGATAGATGATAGATAGATATAGATGATGATGATAGATAGATAGATAGATAGATAGATAGATAGATAGATAGATAGATAGATAGATAGATGATAGATAGATAGATGATAGATAGATATAGATGATGATGATAGATAGATATAGATAGATAGATAGATAGATAGATAGATAGATAGATAGATAGATAGATAGATAGATAGATAGATGGTAGACAGAGCAAGTGTCAGAACCAGATACGGCAGGGCTACTGGAATTATCAGACCAAGAATAAAGCAGAGATGATTAAGATGCTAAGGCTGTGGGGAGAAGCAGATAGCACTTGAGAACAGATGGGTGATGTAAGCATAGAGATAGGATATTTTTAGAAAGAATCAAAAAGAAAAGACAGAGATAAAAACCCTGTAAGGATGTTGATAGTGGAGGAGACTGTGCGGGTGGGGACGGGGTGTATGGCAACTGTCTGCACTTTCCACTCAATTTTGCTGTGGACCTAAAAGCACTATAAAAATAAAGCCTATTAAAATAATATTATTATACTAAAGATGAATATAGATGAAATGTGGAAAAATATTTTAAAGAATGAAAAAGCAAATTAAAAAACATAATCAACTGAAAAAACACAAATTATAAAATCAGACCCTACATGATCTAGGAGTTGGACAAAGAAAAAAAAAAGATGGGATCAGTCTGTAAAAAACTACCCAGACAGAAAAAGTTAAAACAGAAAAGTAATATAAAATACAGCAAGGAGTTTAAGGTACCCAGGTATTATGCTTAAAAAAATTTTTTTAATGCATATAGAGACACAGACAGGGAGGAAAAAGAAGGTGGTTGAATTTCTACCCAAACTGACAAACGACAATAACTCATAGATTCCAGAAAATCTAAAAAACCAAGCGTGACAAATTTAAGGAAAACCAGCCCTAAGCACTTCAGGGTAAAACTGCCAAAGACAAAGAGAAATCCTACAAGCAGTCAGAAGAAAAAACATAATACTTAAAACAACAACCTCAAAAAACCCCCACAAACAACAGTGCAGAGAAGTGACTTCAGCCCAAACTCTGGGAGCCAGGAAACAAAGGAGGGATATTTTTTAAGGTGTTGAAAGAAAGTAAATGCTGACCTAGGATCCTGTGCCCAGTGAAATTACCCTTTGAAAGGAAAAAAAAATAAAGATGTATTTCTAGCTTTCTCCCCCACAAAGGGAGTGATACTGGTAACGGGCTAAAGGAATTCTCCAGACAGCTATTGAGACCGGGGAGAAATAATCTCAGGAAGAAGCAGAAGCGGGAAGAAGGAGGAGCCGCAGGGAGGCAGCTGTACTGTAAACCCAGACGGTCCCTGACTGCAACAGTGATAATGCTCGTGGACAATACACGCAGAATTAAAATAAAAGGTTGGAAATTAAATAATAAATCGATGGAAAGTGTTTTAAGGTCCTGACCTTGCCTTGGACCTGGTAAAAGTACAGTTATATCCTTCAGATAATTTCTTTAGGAATTTAGATCACACAAGAATTTGTAGCCAACAAGCTAACAGGTAGAATATTGAACGACAAAGCATTATGTTAATTACAAAGAAGGTGAAAAGGTGATAATTTACATGGAAGGACAAAGAGAAAACATTATTGTAGCTGTAACCCAAGTATATTAGTATACACTGACTGTGAATGAACTAATTACTTCAGTTAAAGGTTAAAAACTGCATTAAATTTGGCGCACACACACTACACAGAACTTGAGCCTGCTTACAAATGCCATACCTTCAGTATAAGAACACAGAAAAGTTGAAAAGTATGAGATGGAAAAATGTCCGTTTTCCTCAAATGTATGTATCGATTAAATGCAACTTGAATCAAACTGTCAAGAGGGTTTTTACAGGAAACAGTCGGTGATCGTAGACTGTCTGCAAAGGGCAAGGACTAACTTACATTACCAGACATCAAGACTGGTACAAAGCTACAGCAACTAAGACCTCTGGCATTAGCCCCAAACGGACACACGACCGACAGGACAGGATGTGGAGACGGCGACACAAACAGGGCGCCTGATCTGCCATGACTCTGACGCTGCGACGGACCACGGTGGGAATTTTTCTATGAAGGCCCCTTGGATAACCAAGTAGCTGTATATGTATTTTTACCTCTAGCTCGCATCCTGCTCAGAAACCCCTTCCAGGAGCTCGCAGATGTAAATGTGAGAGGCAAACCAACGGCAAGTCTAGAAGGAAACCGAGGAGACATCCCCTGGCGTGGGCACGTGAAGCCCTGGGGAAGGAAACGGGACCTACTGGGCACGAGGAGAGGAAAGCTGGCGCCCCTGAAGGGGGGCTTCTGCTCGGGCAGCGATGCCCCGGGGACGGGAAGGCGAGTCAGGAGGAAGACACCTCACAAAAGCAGGCGTCCAGACAAGTGTAGGAGAAGGCTCAATCTCATTAGTCGTCAGGAAAATGCGAATTAAAAGCCGGGTGGCTCTGCCGCACTCCCCGGGCTGGCTGGAGTCACTCCACAGCAGGCGGGCGTTGGCGAGGGGCGGACAGCCCGGCTCCGCGCACGCATCGGCGCGCCTGTGTCTGAGAGCACCGTGGAAGCGTGTGCACGAAGTGGGCCAGGTGTGTGCCTCTGACCCAGCCCCCGAACTCAGGGGCACCTCAGCTCACCCAAAAGCACGCACGAAACGTCCACAGGGACGCTCCGTGTAACTGCAAAATGGAAACCAACCAAACGCCTGCCAGCATTCGAATGCATAAACCGTGACATTTACAGAATTAAATCCTCAATAGCAACGAAAATGGCGCAGAAACATAGATACGTCTCTGAAGTCAATGTTGAATGAAAAGCTGGACCAGAGAAAGGGTCTGTCCATACACGTTTCAGAGACATTTGAAATGGTCGGTGGTTATGGAACCGACGGTCGTGGTTACCCTGAGGCTCAGGAGTCAGCGAGGAAGCGGGTAATGGTCTATTTCTGTGGGTTGGTGGCTACACAAGAGCCATCAGCTCGTTAAAATGAATTGATCTGTTACATTTATGATTTGTGCACATTCCTGAGTCTTCTTTATAAATTTTTAAGAATGTATTTTAAAATTGTAGCCTTGTAGCTGGGCCCTTTGCCACCGCACTTTTCACACTAATGATGGGCATCACTGATGGAGCATCTGCTATGTGCTACCCGCCGGTGTTTGATTCCAGTTTTCTTGTTTCATCCTTGGTGATGGGATTGCTGCCCTCATTGCATCGATTTCTTGGACGTGGGAGCTGATGCTCAGAGAGGTTAAGTGACTTATGGTCCTGTAGCTAGTAAAGAACAGAACCTCACTCACCAGCACAGCTTCTGACTCCAGCACCCCCCCCCCCCCCCAAGTAGCCGCCTTGGTATTCTTTAGGTCCATTCGAAAGACTGGCCTCCAACAACCAAGTTACAGTTTGCTGCATACAGTGACTCTGCCTCAGCTGTGAGAGGCAGCCGAGTGTTTCCTCACAAATGCCGTGTGCTCCACTCTGCCTACCTTCACCCAGTTTACAAAACCCTCGAAGGCTGAGCCCCAAATCTGGGGAGGTGGCCCTGTGCCTGCGGGTGTCTAACCTGCACCTTCCAAGCAGGCTGGGCACAGGGCGGGAAGAGCACAGGTGTCACTTAGGCCAACACACGGGCGGGACCACCGTGAGCAAAGCACTGGGTTACTGTGTCTCATTTCCCTCATTTGTCAAAACAGTTTTTCTTAATTTTCTGGGATAAGACATGAAATAAGAGAAGATAATTCTAGGACACGATAGCATCTAACCCATGTGAACCCCCTTTACTTTCCCTCTAGACCTGCTATATCAGAAATACCTTGTTTCCCTTCCTCCTCACACCCCCACATCATTCTTCATTTTCTCCGCCTGCATCTGTCCCAGGAGGCTGGCTCCCTGCACGCTGCTGTTGGGGTTGGCTGGGGGTGGGAGGGAGGGGCAGGGAGAGCAGAGAGCACCCCTTTCCCGTGGCCTCCCCCCCAGCCCCTCCTATTGCCGCGAGCATGCTGCCTTTAAATCCACAGGCCTCTCCGCTGCCCTGCGCCCTCCATGACAGTTTCCGAGCAGTCCGTCTCCTCCGGCTCCCGTTTCAGTGTGCCCTCCCTTCCTGGGCAGCGCCTGCACTGATCGGCAGCCTCTGTCACTTGTGCAGGCAGAAAGCACCTTCTTCCAGCCTGGGGTAGCTTAGCCTGCCTACCCCAGGCTGCCAACGGGACGATTCAGCCACTGGCAGCGGCAGAAGCTAAAAACAGGCGCAGAGCAAATGTGACGTTATCTCAGCACACATGCCAGTCGTCACTCAAAATTATGGGTTTATTTTCCAATAAAGCATGAGGAACTTGGGTCTTACTTCAAGAAGCAAAGGGCTGCCACCCCCGGAGGCCGCTGAAGGTCCAGAGCTTTGTGGCAGATATGACCAGGAACTTCAGCCCTTGAACTGTGTTTCTGCGGGCTCATCAGTGCCTCCGCCAGCCTCCGAGGCCCTCCCTCCCCAGAGCCTGCTTCCTTCCAGCCACATTTCATTACAAGCCACCTGGAAGCAGTGCGAGGGCCCTGATTGAGCAGCTTGCAATCACATCGTGCCTCTCCAGGTGAGCCGGGCTGCTTTTCATGTGCTTTCTGGGAACAATCAGAATCATTGCCTGAGTGGGTCTCAGGAACAGAAGTGAGGGCCGCCAGCCCTGGCAGCTCCCAGAGGGGCAGGGATGGGGCCCACAGCAAGCAGCCCAGTGCTGGGTGGAATGGAAATGCCGCTTTTCCTGCCCAGGGGGCGCCTGCTTGCCGCCCAGGCCGAGTGCTGCACAGGTCAGCATGCAGATGAGATGGATGACTGAGCTCCGAGGCTCAGCAGTTGCCACCAAGAAGCCGGATGCTGTAGGTATGCAGAACCCCCAAGAGCTGGCTTCATGAGGCTGCATGTGTGCAGGTGCCTTACCTGCGTTATCACTGATCCTCACGACAGCTCAGGACTCAGAGCCTATTCTACAGGTGAGGGACAAAAGGAGGCTAGAGATCATAGCAACAAAGACCAGACTTAAGTGACACCTGTCTGGTCCCCAGTTTGTACATATTCTATGTGCTCTAGGACATGCATTTGGCTCCACCTTAATGCAGTAAAAAAGGTAACTTGACCTCCAAGAAGCAAAGGCAAGCATGCTCATGCTTTGTCAGGACCAGCCCTGGCCTCTGGAACCTGTGTGGGTTCCAGAGGAGGCTCAGGTGTCACAGAGGAGAGCTTACGACCTGGGGCAACGTCATCTGGCAACCCCCAGTCACAGATAGCTCTAGAGATGCATTCTCCACACCTCCAACTCAAGGTCACTCAGCTGGAGAATCCAGGGCCCAGAGGAAACCGGTCTCACTCATTTCAATGACGCTCAGCACTCATCTGATTTGAGGTCTGAGGGACACCAATCCCCTCTTCCTGAGCCTGAGCCCAGCAGCCAGGTCTGGGACAAGGCAAGCACAGATGGCCTCAGGCCCCATGTTGACCCTTGTCACGTAAGGCACCAGTACTGGGTCTGCACTCCGGCTCCCGGGACGTCACATGCCTTCTCTGTGACATATGAGGGACACGCACCTCCTCAGAGCCTGGTTTTCCTCAGTGGCTACAATAGGAACAAATGGGATGACACTGGGAAAGCTGTGGCACACAGCAAACACTCGGTCCCTTCCAGCAGCCATTATGATGACTGACTGTGGAGTTCCTACAAAGTCAGAGAGATAGGTATTAGTGTCATTAATAAATGAAGGGACCAGTGAGACTCAAAGATAAAACAGTGTGCCTGAGACATCGTGGCCAGAGTAGGGCTCCAGCCAGATGCAGCCCGTCTCAGTACCCGCTCCCTTGCCCTGTCTGGAGAGCTCCCCACGCACCGGGTTTAGGGCATTGGTCAGCACCCCCAGGGCCCCTGGCCCAGCAGTTCCCCAAGTGCCCTGCCCGCGGGACTTCTCGCCTCTGGGTTAAAGCCTCAGAGGCTCTAGTTGTGATGCTTTCCCGGCTTGCCCTCTCCCCACAGTTCTGTAATCCTGCCTCCCTCAGATGAGTACTGAAATGGGGTTACACCTAAACACTCACTGGGAGGCTGACATGGGGGCCCAACTCTATGGGCAAGGGCTTAATGCTTTTATAAGAGAATTTTTAAAAGACTGTAGATTGGAACATATGGGCCCTGTTTCAGGAAAAAATGCACACACCCACAGTAGCTCAGTGACATGACAAACAGTTTTAGAAGCATCTCACGCACCTCAGATCTATCCAGGGACTTCAGGGAAGGAGCTCCTGCCCTGGGGAGAATCCTAGAGTTCATCCGAGCACTGGTGGGTCCCGAACCTTCCCTTGGCCCGATGCCCAGCTTGCTCTCTGCAGAAGGAGGGCCTACCGGGGGAAGAGACCCCCTCAGAGAAGCAGCCCATTTCCCACCCCTGACTCCCTGCCGGGCTAAGGGCAGTTTCAGGGAAGCAGGCGCATGGCCCAGACTCTGGTTAGGCATGACCCTGATTGCCCAGGTCAGCCACACCACTCCAGGGGGCACTAGCAGATGCTCACCCACACTCCTGAGGCTGCCAGAGCAGAGGCCGCAGAGGTGGAGGCTGAGCGGCCCGGTGGGCTGGCACCACTGCACCGTGGGACTGGAGCAGGCCAGCATGGGCCCGGCACCGAGGCACAGCAGAGGTGCTCCTTCCGAGGGAGAGCCAGCTGTGCAGACAGGGACACGTGCTCGGAAGTTAGACAGACGAGGAAATGTGAATCCAGCCCCCTCGCTCGCCAGAGTGGGGACGGTGCCTTTTGTCTCATTTCCCTGTCTATAAATTTTGGACAATAGTTTCTACTGCAGGGCTGATCTCAGAATCAGAGAGCATTGTAGTAAAGGGAACCATACAGCTCCTGGAACAATGCTCCTGATCAATAAAGGCTTGCTGACCTGGAGAAAATAACATGAGTTCTTACTCAAAAACAATTGGGATGCCTGGAGAATGCCTGAGACTTCCGTGCATATTTCAGGGTCTCTGGTTGAAAATCAGGAGGCTTCAGAGCAAGGGTTTTTGGACAGTTTGCTGTGCACACTGGCTGCTTGGCCAGAAAAGGGCCACTTAGCAGGAGACATGCCCCTCTCTGGCGGCTGGCGGCAGACCACTGCTGGGCTAGTAGCCGCATTAAGCCAGTGCACTGGGCCGGGAAGCCTGGCTCTTCCCGGGACTGATCCCCAGGTGTGATGAGCGGGGCTTCACCTGCTGCATCGCTCAAGGGCACTGCCGTGTGATTTGTTCCTGGGTGTGTGCCTGCAACAGTGTGTGTGTGTACAGGTGTGTGTGTACATGTGCCTGTGTGTGCTTATTTTGTGTGTTGGCAAATGTTTTGTTTTCTTCTGATCTCGGATACCTGGTTGCCCCCGGCAACTGTAGGTTTGAACCTGCCGTAACCGACCACCTCCTGAGACATGTTTTCTCACACAAACCCTCTTCTAGATCCTGGTCATTGGCCACTGGAAGTTTTTCAGCAGGGGTTTTTCTTCTGTGGAAAGAACCTCTCCTCTCTTGGCGCTCAGCACCCAATGTCAAGTTCAGAGGTGAGGCCATGAAAGCTGGGAGGAGGGTATGAACTCACCGGCGATGTCCCTCCCTCCTTTGTAGGAGGTGACTATCAGCTCAGCTGGTCTTTCAGAAATACGTGCACTTCTTTCATAAGTCACCCTCCTAACTACAGACCAGGGAGACAGGAAAAGAGAAAACAAAGTTATTGGCGTAGGAAATTGTTGCCTACCTGGAGCTCCCTGGTGTGAATAATAAGAACCAAACGCAATTTCATTTATTAAAAGCAACTGCTGGCATGAAACAAAACAACGGTTTCGAGACAGCGAATGCCAAGTAGGAACAGAAAGGCTGTCCCTTTCATTGTGTCCAAGGCAAGGGAAGGTCAGTTCCAATGCTTTGGAGCTTCTATCACATCTTTGTTGTCAGAGCGAGGAGCACAAAGCAGGCTTTAGCTCAGACACAGACGCCAGCCCATGAGCTTGTACCTTTGGGAGCCAAAAACAGTGTCTCAGGAGCCTTTCCTGAGACTGAGGGCAGAGCCCACGAGTGAGGAGCCTGGAGTCCTGGAAGCATAAGGTCACAGGGCGACCCGAGCTCCATGGACCTCGCCCACCTCTGTGACTATCGCCTGAGAGGCGCAGGCCAGAGAGACCAGTGCTCCCCCAGGGCATCGTGGCCTTGGGGCCCGTGGTCTTTTCTCCTTTGTGTGCTTGGCCTGCTTTCTGTGCTTAAAAAGATACAATTAGGTGTGTAGCTAGTCTCACCTGGGCAAGTTGGGAAGGAGTCAGTTTAGGAGCAGGGCTGCGTTTTCTTAAGAAAACACAGCCCTTTGGGAGCCCTGTCCAGATCCACCTGTCTGCTCCGATGATCTGGGAATGCTGCCGGGTTTCTGCAGCCCGGCCTTCAGAGCTTGCCCCCGGCATCGGAGATGCCTCTCATCTGTGCAGGGGAGGAGGGACAAGGCCCAGCATTCTACTTGTGCTTCCTGGGAGTTGAGATCTTGATCATGAAAACCACACTCCCCAGGTGAGTCCTGTCTGAGCCAATGCTGGCCGTGGAGTTGTTTCTCCTATGAAGGCGGAGAGGTCACAGGGGAGCCTTGGGATGCAAAAGGAAGGCCCGGGAGCGTACGAATGTGGGGGCCCATGGCCAGGCTGGTGGTCCTGGGCTATGGAGACGGCCGGGAATATGGAAGCTCACTGTGGACTGGAACCGAAGACCCTCTGAGCCAAACCAGGAGGGGCCAAGCTGTGCATCCACAAACAGTGGCTGCCACTCCCCAAGGCTGAGGCCCAAGCACGGGCAGGCGACTTATCTGAGGCCTGAGTGTAGACATGAGAGAAGAAACCAAGTCAGCTGACACGCAGAAGGACTTCACTCCACAGGCCATGGGAACACTCCTCTGTGTAATAGTACAGCCTAACTCTCTCCTAGGCGTTTTCTAAGAACCCACATTTTCAAGGAAGCTGTTAGGTTAACTGAAAATTAGCATTGCTTCTCAGCCTGTCCCTCACATAGCCCTGGTCAACGTGGGGGACTCAGGAGGGCATGCTGCCACCCCAGAGCATATCTGAGACCCTCTTGGTGAGCCAAGTGTCACTCACAACGGTCCACACCAACGGGACAGCACCCGGCCCAGCCACCACGTGCTACCAATGCAGATGTATTTCTTCACCCAGAGAAGGAGAGGGTAGGGAGCAAAGTCGAGTTTTATTATTAAACAACTTTAATCCAAATGCTGATTATTATTTGCAATGTCTGAAGGCACAAAATATACCTAAAGTGTATAATAGTCTAAACAGTTATAAATCCAAAGAGCAAAGCATGAAAAAGTGATACATTCTGAGCTGAGGCAGACGTCTGAGATGGGAAGATGCTTTTCCTAGAGAACTGGCTTGAAAACCAATCATTTTCCCTCATGCCAAAGGTGAGATATCTTAAAAAATAACATAAATGTGGGGAAGAATCACACCATGAGAGCTGCGCCCCCTCTCGCTCTCCCTCCCTCCCTCTCTCTCACATGCACACACACCACCTGAGCCAACTCTCTCCTCTTCCCAACGCCCATTCTAAGCACAGCTGACCAAGAAAACATCCATGGTATTCCTCAGAAGACAGGTCATCTCGGGGGAAAACAGACGTGGGTGAGATAAGGCAGTGAGACCACAATTTGATTAAAAAAATAGAGATATACGTGAAAAATTGACCATCCAGGGAAGAGCCCCCAAAGTGCTGATGGGAAGACAATGCGGCCTGGTGCTCCTCAGGGTGGCCACCACGGCTCACCTAGGCACCCCCTGAGCACCACCCAGCTCCAGCTCCACACACTCTGGTTGGAGAAATGTGAATGGACCACCTGGGAGCACTGGTGTCAGGCCTAGCTCCGCATCCAGAGGTAAGGAACGTGATTATAAACACTCCCTCCAGGGTGCTTGCAGCTGACTGTGATGCGCCATCCCTACTGCCAGTTATGTCACTCGGGACTGCAAGGAGGAAATCAACCCTGACTAGCTATCACCCTCATAAACACACCCCTGGAGCAACTCTGCAAGGTACAGGGAGGCACTTCTCCATGGCCACAGACCAGCTCGCATCTCCCTGACACTGCTGGGGGAGGGAGCCCAGCCTCTCGGTGCCAGCTGTGCGCTGTGCCTACCCTCTGGCAGGCGGGGAGAGCGAGTCACCTTAGTCTGCAGGAGAGGAGCTGAAGTGATACAGCTGCGATTACTAACACTGCTCTGCTCCTGGCATTGTTTTCTCTGGTTCAACAGTTTGATTGCGCCTGGCCGGGCGTGGCTCAGTGGTTAAGCATCAACCTAGCACCCAGGCGATCAGGGTTCGATTCCCGGTCAGGGCACATGCCCGGGTTGCGGGCTGCAGCGGATCAATGACTCTCTCATCATTGGTGTTTCTATCTCTCTCTCTCCCTCTCCCTTCCTCTCTCTGAAATCAATAAAGATATATTTTAAAAAAAAAATAGTTTGCCCCAGAAAGAGCAATGGAGGGAGGAAGACTGTCTGGTCATCCTAACCTTCCCAGCAGACTCACCAGCTCTGGGATGGGCCTGGGAATCCCGGGCACTGTAAGGTGCTCTCAGCCAGGGGGCCCTGCCAGGAGCTGCACCACTGAGCGAAGGCTTCCGGAGGCCGTGAGAAGTGGCAAAGCATGGAACAGGGACGCACGCTGGGCTCCGGCCCTGCTCGCAGACTGTCCGTCAGGGTGAAGACCCGAGACCTCCTGTGTTTAGCTAGGCTTCCCAGAGAGATGAGGGCCACTGGCTTTCCACCACAGAGTTATGTGCCTGCTCTGAGAGCCGAGGCTCCTTCCTGCCTGAGTGCACGAGGTCCATTTCATCTATCCCCGCACCCCCACCTCTGAGAGCGTATCTGCTCCCCTGGGGCCCGCCCTCCACTCCAACAGCATCCTCTCGCCTAAAATTACAAAGCTTCTACTCCTCGCGTCTGTGACCACACGTTCCGTTCTCACCTGGGACCGTGGGTCCCACGCCCAAGAGAACATTCTCCCTCTGCTGGCCTCTGCGCCTGCACGCCTGGTGCACAGCGAGCCTTGCACTTCCCTTCCCGCGCCTCCCATAGGCCTGCCCCCTCCCGGTCCGTCACCGTTGGTTCTTCTAATTAAGAAAACTAAGTAAGATACAGGCCAGCAGTAGAGCGTGTGGGCGTCGCAGGCCTCAGAGACCGCACCTCAGGGTGGGGGCCCCTCCTAGGCCCGCAGGCACTGGGACACACGGTGGGTGACCAAAGGGACTGCCTTGCGTCCTGGGAGCCTCCTCAGTCCCGGGCAGATGGGAACAGTGATCCCCTACAGCACAGGGGCCTGCGGGCAGCCTGTATCCACCTGAGAGACTGAGAGAGGAGCAAGGGGCCAGGGGGGAATCGGGAGGGGACGGTGGACAGGGCCGCAGCAGCGTCTGGGGCTCCGCTGGAGGGACCGTCCTCGCCTCCCCTCTGCCCCGGCTGGGGGCCCTGGACCTGGCCACCCCTCCTGCCCTCAGGGAGGCTCAGGGACAGGGGCTTCTTTGGCACTTCAGAATGAGCACAAGTAATTCGCCTTTTTATTCGTATAGAACAAAATTTACAAAGTCATTCATACAGTTTTTGTTTTTTTTACTGACTTCGAAAATTGGGAATATTCAAAATACACTTTGACCCCACTCCATTCTGTCACTATTTACAGGTATGTACAAGAACAGTGAGAGTGCGTGTGTGTGGTTCGTGTCGTCTCCTCGTATTAAAAAGCTCTGCTGGTCGGGTGGGCGGGCGGGCGGAGGGCAGCGTGGTCAGATGGAGGTGCCGTGGGAGGTGTCCAGGGCCTCCGGAAGGACGCCCCCAGGCACGGGCTGGAAGGACACGGGGATGGGGGTCTTCACCGGGCTCTGGCGGAACAGCCCCCCGTTGGGCGACCTGTGTTTGCACTGCATGGAGGGCAAGGTGGCCGCGCTGCTCAGCGGCAGCGGCAGGTTGCCGCTGGGCCCCGCCGAGAGGGTCCTGCTGGTGCCGTGGCTGCTCTGCTCGGGCAGAAAGGTGCTGACGGAGAGCTGGGTGCTCTGGTACTCCCGCGGTGGCTCCAAGGCCTGGCTGGGCGCCAGGCCCCCCATCTCTAAGGCCGAGAGCTCGATGGACGCCGGGGAGATCTGCTTGTGGGCGATGTCTTCGTCCATGAGGCTGTTCATGCGCCGGTGGACCTGCTCCAGGTTCACCTCCTTGTCCTGGGGGGAGAGCACGGGGGTCAGACTCGGCCCCACTGAGGGAGGCCCGTCGGCCAGGACAGATGGGACAGGAAAACTGAGGCAGGCAGCTGAACAAACCAGCAGAGCAACTGCAGCAGCCACAGAAGGCCACCTCCCTGGAATAACATCTAGGCCTCAGCTGTATTTCAGGTCCTGGCCCAGAAAAGCAGCAAAACCAGGTAGGTGAAGCCAGGACCAGCTGCAGTGAATGACAACCCCCTGCCCCGGGACTGAGCAATCAGTGGACACCATGACGCTGAAGGAGCACATGTGGAAAACTGGTGAATAATCTGTTGAAACCCTCCCCTGAGATTCCCAGAGCAGGCGATAGATAAATATCCTCAACACAAAGGACCCAGCTTGTGCTCTCCCTTTGGGGAACCCCCATTCCCTTTCCCCTCTTCTTCCCATTCTTCCCCCACAGGCTGTCCCAGGCTAACCCCCTGAACCTTCCCCCACAGGCAGGCATCTCCTAAACTCTAAGGAACCCCATAAGACTTGCAACCAGGGGAGCGATGGGCAGTGACAGGTTGTCCCAGGCTAACCCCCTGAATCTGACCCCAAGGCCCCCTTTTCTCTGACTTCCCAGAGAGCCAGGGCCGCCCAGCCTAGGCTCTCCTGGTGCTTCTCCTGTGCCAAGCCCTTTCTTCTTTTCCTGCCCCAGCTTTAATAAATGTTCCCTCACAGTCTCCTGGACTCGTGTTGTGAAATTTTTCCTGCGCTAAGTCAAGAACCCACACTACCGGCCAACCCCAGGCAGCCCCACCAAGGGCCAGGTCCCCTTTCCAGTAACACTACCAGGAGCCAAGTGTGGCTCTCTACGACTCTTGGGGGCCTGGAGACCCCAGGCCTCTCAGGCCTGTTGGACAGTGGTGAGTGTGCCCGTTTCTCCCACCTCCCCCAGCTGTGTGGCCAGCGCCCCGCCGCTATCTGGGGACCTGTAGCCTAGGACACTGTCCAAGGCAGCATAAGACCCACAAGCCAGCCTTGCAGCCTGGACCTCCCCTCCCCGCTCCGGTTAGAATCGCTGCCTGCACCGCGGCCTTGCGGAAAGACACCTGGAGACCTGCGGATGCGGGGGGATGCTGCCTCCTGGGGGCGAACGGCAACCGTCCTGGAGCCCCATGCGCCCATGCATTGGCCATTTGGAGTTTATAATGCTCAAAGGCTGGGTGTAATCACCCCCATATATAAGGAAACTTGATTCAGAAAGGTAGAGGAGCTCCCCAGAGACACGCCCTGGAGACACACCCCAGACACACCCCAAGATACCCCAGACATGCCCCAGAGACACACCTCAGAGACACACCCCAGACACACTCAGGAGACACCCCAGAGACAGACCCCAGATACACCCAAGAGATACCCCACAGACACACCCCAGATACACCCCAGAGACACACCCCAGACATACTCTGAGATACTCCAGACAAGCCCCAGAGACACACCCCAGACATACCCCGAGATACTCCAGACAAGCCCCAGAGACACACCCCAGAGATATACCCCAGAGACACCTAAGAGACACATCCAAGACACACCCCAGAGACACCCCAGAGACACACCCCAGATACACCCAAGAGACACATCAGAGACACACCCCAGATACACCCAAGAGACACCCCAGAGGCACACCTCAGACACATCCCGAAAACACCCCAGACATACCCTGAGATACTCCAGACAAGCCCCAGAGACATACCCCAGAGACACCTCAGAGACACACCCCAGATACACCCTAGAGACACACCCTGAGATACCACGGACACATCCCAGAGACGACCCCACGAGACATCTCAGACACACTCCAAGACACACCTCAGAGACACACCCCAGAGACACACCCCAGACACATCCCAAAGACATATCTCAGAGACACACCCCAGCTACACACTCCAGACACACCCCAGAGATACCCCGGAGACACCCCACACACCCCAGACAACCCCCAGACACCCCAGAGAGACACCTCAGAGACACCCTAGAGACATACACTAGAGACATTTCAGAGACACCCCAGAGACACACCCTAGAGACACCCCAGAGACACCCCAAAGACAACCCAGAGACACCCCACAGAGATATACCCCAGAGACACAGAAGTGAATTCTGGCCTCACCTGGAGACTTGTTCCTTCGTGAACAAGGTCTCCAGGGATGTTAGGAAGGGGCATGGCCCCGTCTGGGAGATTCCTGGGTGGGGGTGTGGGGGAGGGGCCAGTATGGAAAAGAAAGGGGCTCCCAGGGGTCAGCTGACTTTCCTGGTGTCATGAGGCCCGAGGCTGTGGAGATGGGACGATTCTAACTCCCGAGTCTTTCCGTATGGTAAATAGCATCAAGGAAATTGTTTGGTATATTTATTTGCTTAAAAAGAAAGTAAAATAGAACATATGTCATTCCTTTCAAATAACTTGATGGTTTGTTGACAATGTCAGAATAACCAAGGACATCCAAGTGCTTTAAAGCCCCTTAAAAACAAAAACAACGTAACCCACTTCCTTGGCTTCCCCAAGCGGGAGGCGCCCGCCCGCCCGCCCGCCCGACAGGTGCTGGAAGCTGCAGCCTGTTCCCGGCACCCTGGGCGCCGATGTGCCGGCCAAGGTCGTGCCAAGGTCGTGCCCGCCGCCTACCCTTCCCCACGCCCGCGGCCAAGGTCGTGCCCGCCGCCTACCCTCCCCACGCCCGCTCAGCTCCGGGACAGGGCGCCACAGGCTGTCTAAGGGAGACGCTCCGGCAGGAGCCCCTCCACGACCACGTCCTATTACGTTATGCGAATTCAAACCGCGAGCTTTTAATGTGAACCACATCAGTTTATGCCTCATCATTCAAGGTTTCTGTGTTCGACCAGGTAATGGCAGCTGTGAAAAGAGACTTGGAAACTCGCTGCTCCCTTCCTCAATTCACAGTAGGCAACTGACCTAGTAAAACACGCTTGAATGTGACATAAGATTTACTGATGGCATTTATCCATGAATCCGGCTGAATCCCAGCTCCGCACTTCCTACCTCCTATTAAACACGACGACACATGTTCCAACAGAGGCTGTTGGGGACCCTTTCCCAGACCTTGCCTTGCAGGGAGATAGAGTTCTGTGATTAAGCCTGTCCACAGTGTAGAAATAACACAGTGCATTGGAAACAGTAATTAAACAGCCAGCCCCACGTCGTGGGTGGGAATCCCTAGGACTGACTTTGTTTGGCATCCGACGGCTCCTACCATAAGTTGGACAAGAACAAAGTGTGTTGAGGGACTTCGCATCTGGGGTGCTTGTAGGCGGTGTCCTTGACACCAACCCAGTGGTAAAGGGGGCCCAGCAGCGGGGAGGAGCACCATCAGCATGATCTTCTTAAGTGTCACTCTGAAGACTTGCCTGGCCCCAGAGAGCTGGGCTGGGACTCTGAGAAGAAGGGTTGGGTAGAGCAAAGAAGCTGAATGGTCAGTCAGTGAAGCGACTCGGGGGTGATGGGCAGTTTTTCAGAGGGTAGGACTGGGGCCAACATCTGCTCAGCACCCAGACCTGGGCTGCATGTTCCCAATTCCCCATGGATGGGGGTCCAGACCAGGGTTTGCACCCTTGCAAGACATCAACGCACACGTGGGGCTTCTAGAAATTATGGTCGTCCAGGTCTGGAGAACAACCCCATGCTTCTGTTTCCAAGAAGCTCCAGGTGCAGTCACTGCCGAGTGCAGCAGGAACTGGAAGCATTGATCCAGCTGCAGTGGTTCGCACAGCAGCGTAGAACTGATAGCATTTTATTTAGGGGAGCCAGACTGGGCCCCTCATTCGATAGATGCCTGTGAGCTCCTACTCCCCGCTGAGCCAATGTTCTTGTGAAGCATCCATCTTGGTCCCTGGCTCACAGAAGGTGCTCAGTACTCCAGTTATATTCATCATCTGTTAACAAGAGACTCCCTCCACGGTTCAGAGCCCAGGCGTGGAGCCGCAGGTTGGAGGAGCGGCACCAGCAAGCCTGAGGCAGGCAGGTGCACCTCGGGGCGGCCACCGAGGTGCGGGGTTCGCAGAGGGGAGTCATGTCCGAGCTGGTTGAGACTACACTGGTGTGACAATCTCATGCCTTCTTGCTGGAAGGCCCTGGGCGAAGGGCTGAAAACACACTCACTGTCCTTCCCCTCACCCGAAGGGGTGTAGCCAGTGGGCCAGACTCAGTTTTCAGCAAAAGAGAGAAACTGGGTCCAGAGGATGGAAATGCCCAGCTAGGAGCCAGAGTCCTGGTGCGGGGAATTCTGTTACTCTCTTCCTTCCCCAAGCCTCATGAAGGCTAAGCGGCCCTGCTCCTGCATACCTGGAGGGAGGCCCTGCGGCAGGCGCGGCATTTGTGTCCCAGTTCTGCCCGTATCACTTCTGAGCTGTTTCCCCAGGGACAGGGACGCCTTTCTCGAGTGTTGTTGAAGAGAGTCGAGTTCAGAAAGTGACGTGTCATTTTCCTGGCATGGGGAAGGTGAGCTGACATGTGACAGGTTGTCCCTGCATCCCTTCCTGCCCATCACCAAGGCCTTTAAGGGAGTCACCAAGCACACCCATGGGGCAGGCGCACAGCAAGTGCTCTGCACCTGCCCCCCCCGAGCCTCAGGGCAACACTGGGAGGGTGGCATAAATGGAGAGGGAAAAGGTGCAGGAAAGGAAAACCTCTTCATGGAGTTAAAAAGCATCAGAGGAGTGGAGACAGGGAAGGGCTGGAGTCAGAGGAAGTATCCCAGGATGGCATCTTCCTCAGGGAGCAGGAGGGATGCAGACAGGTCAGCTCGTGAGCTGCCTCGAGGAGCCCAGCCGCCTGGCCGCCCCGGCCTCGGTAGCTCCGGGCTGCGGTGGAGGCCAGCTCCCGGCACAGTGATGGATTACTCATCCCTCAGTCCTCACGCCACCTCCTGGTGTGCAGCTCTCATCTTTATTTCATGAATATTTTATTCTCAGAGCAATGCATCCCCTTTCCCAATAAATCTCTCCTTGGCTTTTACTGCACCTGCAGAGCTTGCGCTCACCTGCATTGGGCGGTTCCTCAAGAGAAATATCAGCTCAAATCCATGTGAGCAGTAAGGGGCTGATCCCACATGACCCCCTTCCTCAGGTAGGGCTCTAAACTCAGAGTCATCACAGGACTCGGACTCCGCCCAAAGACAGGCTTCTGGCTCTTAGTAAATATGGCCAGGGACACAAATAAAGCCTCCCAAGAGGAACCAGGCCCTCTTCCCTAACTGCAAATTCTTCCCCATAAAACACAGCAACCAGTGGCACTGAGCTGGTCTGGGTTAAGTACCCTTGCTGCTCACTGAAGGTTTTAAAATATGCTCCAAAATCCTGTGGTTGGAACCAATCTCCTGGTTCCTATTCCCTTTATGATAAGCTTCAAACCCTGGCGTCTACGTCCTTCAGAGCCAGTCCCTGCACCCCCTCCAGCACCTCTACTGCGGCCTCCTTGCTGCGCCAACACCGCGGCCCCAAGCTCCGGGGGGCGTCGTGGTGCTGGCGACCCCTGCCTGGGTGATGCTGTCCACCCTGCCTGGCAGGCAGCCTCCCGTCGCTTCTCAGCAAATCTTTCAACACTCAGCTCTAACAACCCGAACACCAAGAACTCTCCACTTGCCAGCACCCTATTGATGACCCCACCGTGCGCAGGCTGGCTGAGTGCCCTTGGCACTTGGCTCACTTTGGGGCACCTGCTCAACAGACGGAGGCTGCTTGGCTGGCTTCTCTGCCCCACCTGCGTGTGTGGAGGTGGCCCCCTGAGGACAGGGGCTGTGATCCACAGCACACTGGCCAAAGGAGGAAGCAGAGGGAGGGAGGAATTTTGTCTGAAGATCAGAAACCCATAAAAACAGGGAAAAGATGGAACACACACACACACACACACTCACACTCACACACATATATATTTACCATGCAACACACGAAGGGGCTGGAGGAAAGGCCGCCGCTGCGCTTTCCGCTGGCATCTTCGTCGGCTCTTCCATCGGCAAGCAAGCCCGCGGCCGGGCAGAAGCCCTCTGCTTCGTAAGCAGGGCCACGGCGCTGCATCCCGGCTGCCGGCCCGAGGCCCGGGCGACGCAGCGGCAGGAATGGAAGGCAGCTGCTCTCCCGAAGGGGGAGCGCTCCTCATGGCAGGGCCTCCCCGGCTTCCAGGCCTTTCCGTCTCCCTCTTTTCACCTCTGCCTATGTCTGTCCGATCTCTCTCTCACGCGCACTCACACTCTCACAGGCACACTCACTCGCTGACACTTCATTCTGGGCTGTCCAGGCTGAGCCTGTCTCTAAACACTAGCCTGGGCCGTGAAGGGACCGGCTGGTGCAGGCAGAGGCTTCCAAGCTGGAGGGAGGATGGGCTCTCGTTGAACCTGGCTCACAAAGGCCATGCTGGAGGGCTGAGCCTGATCTGCGTCCCAGGCCCTCACTCCACCCACAGCACCCAGGGCAGCACCTCCTGACTGCAGCGCTTCCTACCTCCGAATCTCTCCCGCTCCCCTGACCCGAGGGGGATCTGCACAAAGGAAAACGGGCCGTGGACTTCGGTTTAGAACAAAACGAGACAAAACACTGGGAGTGGGCACAGTGTGAGCTGGTCCTCCCTGGCCCTTCAGGGAGTGCTTCCAAGACCACTGCCCAGGGGCCCCGATGCTTCTGTGCGCACAGACCTGGCGGAGAGAAGCAGGTGGCGAGGGTCTGTCCTCACCGCCACCTGCCAGGGCTCCCCTGCAGGCTGTCTGGGGTGTGGCCAGCCGGGCCCTCCAGGCACAGAGATGGTGGCCGTGGCTGTGCTGCCTCTTTGGATTTGGTGCTGGTTACTTTACTGCATCTCGATTGAAATTTATACCTGTTTGTCTCCACATAAACTGTAAGTGGAGCTGTGATTCTGGAAGTAGCCGGGGGGTGTGTAACCCGCCAGGACAGCCTGTGATGGAGTGGCGGCCTGCATGCAGGTTCTGCGGGCCGAGCCTCTACCAAACCACAGTCCAAGCCACCTCCCTTACAGGAGTCGTCTCCAGGGGACCTTAATGAAGCCTTCGTATTTTTTTAAAAATGAGCTTGAAGAAGAGCAAACACCCAAGGAGAAGGAAGCGTGAAGGTAGAATCAGCTGGAGGTTGGCGCACGCAGGAAGGGAAGAGCGCCCAGAACCTGGGTCTGGGCAGAGCCCCAGGGCTCCCTGTGCTGAGTGTGCCTGGAGGCAAGGCGGGCAAGGCGGGTCCCACAGGGAGGAGGAGAGGAAGGACAGGCGGGGCAGCGGCAGAGGCAGGGCGGGTCCCCTCCCATGCTGGGCCAGCAGCCCTGTGGCCCTGGGTGAGAAGCGGAGGAGAGCCAGGAAGGAGTGCGGTCTCCTCTTACCCTACAGCTGGTCTCTGCCTGGCAGGGTGGGGGCACACAGACAGGCGGGGCAGGGGGGCACACAGACAGGCGGGGCGGGGGGCACAGACAGGCAGGGCGGGGGGCACACAGACAGGCAGGGCGGGGGGCACAGACAGGCAGGGCGGGGGGCACACAGACAGGCAGGGCGGGGGGCACAGACAGGCGGGGCAGGGGGGCACACAGACAGGCAGGGCGGGGGGCACAGACAGGCGGGGCAGGGGGGCACACAGACAGGCAGGGCGGGGGGCACAGACAGGCAGGGCGGGGGGCACACAGACAGGCAGGGCGGGGGGCACAGACAGGCAGGGCGGGGGGCACACAGACAGGCAGGGCGGGGGGCACAGACAGGCGGGGCAGGGGGGCACACAGACAGGCAGGGCGGGGGGCACACAGACAGGCAGGGCAGGGGGGCACACAGACAGGCAGGGCGGGGGGCACACAGACAGGCAGGGCGGGGGGCACACAGACAGGCAGGGCGGGGGGGCACACAGACAGGCAGGGCGGGGGGCACACAGACAGGCAGGGCAGGGGGGCACAGACAGGCAGGGCGGGGGGGCACACAGACAGGCGGGGCAGGGGGGCACACAGACAGGCAGGGCGGGGGGCACACAGACAGGCAGGGCGGGGGGCACACAGACAGGCAGGGCGGGGGGCACACAGACAGGCAGGGCGGGGGGCACACAGACAGGCAGGGCGGGGGGGCACACAGACAGGCAGGGCGGGGGGCACACAGACAGGCAGGGCGGGGGGCACACAGACAGGCAGGGCGGGGGGCACACAGACAGGCAGGGCGGGGGGCACACAGACAGGCAGGGCGGGGGGGCACAGACAGGCAGGGCGGGGGGCACACAGACAGGCAGGGCGGGGGGCACACAGACAGGCAGGGCGGGGGGGCACACAGACAGGCAGGGCGGGGGGCACACAGACAGGCAGGGCGGGGGGGCACAGACAGGCAGGGCGGGGGGGCACACAGACAGGCAGGGCGGGGGGGCACACAGACAGGCGGGGCGGGGGGCACAGACAGGCAGGGCGGGGGGGGCACACAGACAGGCAGGGCGGGGGGCACAGACAGGCAGGGCGGGGGGCACAGACAGGCAGGGCAGGGGGGGCACAGACTGGCAGGGCGGGGGGCACACAGACTGGCAGGGCGGGGGGCACACAGACAGGCAGGGCGGGGGGGCACACAGACAGGCGGGGCAGGGGGGCACACAGACAGGCAGGGCAGGGGGGCACACAGACAGGCAGGGCGGGGGGCACAGACAGGCGGGGCAGGGGGGCACACAGACAGGCAGGGCGGGGGGCACACAGACAGGCAGGGCAGGGGGCACACAGACAGGCAGGGCGGGGGGGCACACAGACAGGCGGGGCGGGGGGGCACAGACAGGCAGGGCGGGGGGCACACAGACAGGCGGGGCAGGGGGGCACAGACAGGCAGGGCGGGGGGCACAGACAGGCAGGGCGGGGGGGCACAGACAGGCAGGGCGGGGGGCACACAGACAGGCAGGGCGGGGGGGCACAGACAGGCAGGGCGGGGGGGCACACAGACAGGCGGGGCAGGGGGGCACAGACAGGCGGGGCGGGGGGCACAGACAGGCAGGGCGGGGGGGGCACAGACAGGCAGGGCGGGGGGCACAGACAGGCAGGGCGGGGGGCACAGACTGGCAGGGCGGGGGGCACACAGACTGGCAGGGCGGGGGGGCACACAGACAGGCAGGGCGGGGGGGCACACAGACAGGCGGGGCAGGGGGGCACACAGACAGGCAGGGCAGGGGGGCACACAGACAGGCAGGGCGGGGGGCACAGACAGGCGGGGCAGGGGGGCACACAGACAGGCAGGGCGGGGGGCACACAGACAGGCAGGGCAGGGGGCACACAGACAGGCAGGGCGGGGGGGCACACAGACAGGCGGGGCGGGGGGGCACAGACAGGCAGGGCGGGGGGCACACAGACAGGCGGGGCAGGGGGGCACAGACAGGCAGGGCGGGGGGCACAGACAGGCAGGGCGGGGGGGCACAGACAGGCAGGGCGGGGGGCACAGACAGGCAGGGCGGGGGGGCACAGACAGGCAGGGCGGGGGGCACAGACAGGCAGGGCAGGGGGGATGCTCTCCAGGTAGTCAGCACCGCAGTGGCCACGGCTGGGGCTTCAACACTTTGTTCCAGCATGAAAACATCCCCTGCATGTGTTCTCTGGCTTGAAAAGCAGCATGAAAGGACGGCACCGCCACCCTCCCGGTGTAGAACAGCGCCGGCTCCCACAAGGGCCCCCCTCTGGTGAGCACCGGCTGGAAGGAAACCGCCAGCCCCGTAGCCCAGGGCTCCACAGCCTCTGGCTGCAGAAAGGAGGAGCAGGACCCGCACAGACCTCTTTGGGCGTCTCCTGGCGGCAGCGGTTGCTGGTCCACCACAGCTCCAGGGCGGCCACCAGGCAGGCGAGGAGGAGACCAACAGCCAGGACACAGAAGACGCCAGCGAAGCTGTGCAGCTTGAGGGACCTGCCATCGGCCTGGGCGCTGGCGTGGCTGGCGAGGTCGCAGCGGCCCGTGTGCGGCCACCACTTTTGCTTCAGCACGTCCAGGTCCCCAGTGTCTTGCAGCTCCAGGATTCTGCAAGATACAATCCACATGAGCCACGGGGTCCTGGCCCTTCCCCACCGTGGGGGCCCCACTGCAGGCAGGGCTGAACCACCCGCCACTCTCTGCCTCAGCCTTTCCTTCCCAATCTGTTCTCCCCTCTGCAAGCAGGGTGCCCTTTCCAAAACACACATCGGGCTTTGCCACTCTCCTTCTCAAAAGCCTCGATCCCTCTGCCCCCGTCCCACTGCCCAAGGATGGTCCCATTGCAAAGCACATAGGGACCTACAGGTGGGATCCTGGGCAAGCTCTGAGGACGAAGCCAGGAAATACAGAAACGGATGAGACAGACACTCAGACTGTGGGCTTAGGGCGCTCACGCTTACAGAACGATTTCTCAAGCTTCAACCACTGTATCCTAAGTCTCCTCACTAGGATTCAGCAAATCATTCATTCATTCGCTCATTCATTCACTGTGCCAAGGATGATGTTCGGCGTCGCTGAGCTTATGGTCCAGAGACATGGACACACACATGAAAACAATTACAGCAGCCAGCGTGGAGGCAGAGCTGTGGCCAACACGGAGAGATGCAGGCAGAGTGCTGGGGCAGTGCCCTGGGATGGTGGCCTGCAAGGGAGGGTGGAGAACCTCACTGAGGTGACAGGGACGGGAGCCCTGAAGGACGACTAACCGTAAAACAGCTCACACTCATCCGGCACGTGCTCTGTGTTAAGAAGTACTCGGCCCGGCCGGTGTGGCTCAGTGGCTGAGCATCCCACGTACCAAGAGGTCACTGGTTCGACTTCCCCTCAGGGCACATGCCTGGGTTTCAGGCTCGACCCCCAGTAGGGGGTGTGCAGGAGGCAGCCGATCAATGACTCTCATAAGTGTTTCTCTCTCTCTAAAATCAATAAAAAATACTTGAAAAAAGAAGTAATATTCTGAGTGCTTCACGAATCATGTTTAGTTCTCACGTCAACACTTTGAGACAGTTACTACCATTTTCCCATTTTTACAGAGAAGGAAGCTGAGCCACAGAGAGGTGAACTATCTTGCCCGAGTCCCCTTACGGTTGGCAGGGTTAGCACTCCCTGAGGAGAAAGAAGACCCTTCGGGGACTAGCTCCACCTTTGGAAGTCCTGTCTGGGGAAAGTGCGCGCCAGGTCTCAGCTAAACTGTGGCCAGGGAGACAGAGAGCGGCGCAGCATGTGAGGGGGCATGAGATGCAGACAGAAAAGCAGGCAGAACCAAGAACGCGGGCTCTGAGAGGGTGGGAGGAGCGTGGAGTCTGCCCTGCGGGCAAATGTGCAGCAGCCCCACGGTTCCCGTGCCCCCCACGTGGGGGCTGGGTGGGGTTTCCCTCTTAGTCCAGGCACCTGAGCAGTGAGCTAGTGGTGGCTGGTGGCTCCCAGGCTCCTCACACTCAGCTTTCCCATTCCGGCGGGGCTCTTTACAGCCAGTCTATGGTGGTAAGTTCAGCTGACCACACCCTCCGGCCCTCTCTGGCCCCTCTGGGTATACGCAGTGTGAGGGCTGTGGTACTCTATGGCCAAGAGAAACCCACTGTCAACTGCCCAGTTAAGCAGTCTCTGCCCTGGACCCACACTGCAGGCCACTGTGACCACAGGCCCAGGCTGAGGTCAGTGACCATGCACAGCTGTCACTGGTGGACAGGGAGGGCCGCAGCCTAGTGGGCTCCCTAACCTGTCAGCATCAAGGGCCAGCATAGCATGGCCTCTCGCAGGACGGGAAAGAATAGGCATTGGCAGCACCAGATCTTAGCTATGCTCAGACAAATGACTCGCCCTGTTGACCTTAGCTTCCCCATCTTTGCACCACAGACCCAGGTCCCCGCAAAGTGAATGGGTCCTTCGGGTCAGGGGCTGTGCATTACTCTTCATGTCTTCCCCTAGCCCACCACAGCGGGCACACAACATGGCCCTCAATTGGATGTTTGGTGCGTCAATAAAGGCATGAATGTGTTAGCTGAATATTGAAAACAAATCTGAACTCAAATGGCCATGAATATGATGAGATATGTCCAGGAAGTTCAGGTGGAGGTCAGCACGAAGACTTGAAGGCGGCTGTGCATGTAGGAGCTTGGTCCTTGAGGTGAACTTGTGGTTCACGTGTATGTGTGTGGCATGGGTCATGCCCAATATGCTGCTGAGCCAGAGATCTCCCATCACATCCCACCATGTTAGGGAAGCTCATGTCCACTGAGTCCTGCTGGCCGGCCGTGGATGAAGTCTCTGCTCGCTGGCCCAAGTGGGCTAAGTCTCTGGGTTGGATCTGCAGGGCCTCAGGGCCTTTGAGAGGACTTGTGGTCCAAGTGCTGGTCACCATGGTGACAGCCGAGCTTCGTGGCCACTGGCACAGATCCTGCTGTGATGGACATCAGTTCTCACCCAGGCTCTGCCATCCAACTGGCCGAGTCACTGCACCTCTCAACGTTAGTTCTCTCATCGCTCAAATCGAAGACCGAGATAAATGTACCTCCCTCACAGAATTGTGACAAAGTGAAAAGAGTGAGCACATGCTACACTCAGCTGGAGATCTGGCTAGTGACAGGAGCTCCATGGACGTTGGGCAGTGGCTGCAGTCTGGTGGCCACACTGACCAGCAGCCCTCTCAGCCCAGCATGGACAGGGGCTACCTCTACTGAGAATGCAGTGGCACTGACCAATCCACAGTATCTCCCCCCACAGTACCTTCAAAGTGGTCCTCACTATGACTGAAGACCCGAGGTCAGAATCTAGAGGACCGGCCCACAGTGGCGGTTAGAAAGTGGCTGAGTCATGCTGGCCCGAGAGGCCATGGTCTTCTCAGACCACCAGGCTGCCACATGCAGGCAGCCTGCCCTCTGAGGGCAGGGCTCTGGCTCAGGGGTGGTGAGACTGTGGCCAGAGCAGGCTGTGGGGCCAGGTCCCACCTTCTGCTCACTGACTGCAGTGACAGGCAGCCTGCCTAGTTGTTTTTGGTTTTTGTTTTTAATATGTTTTTATTGATTTAAAAGAGAGGAAAGGAGAGAGAGAGAGACAGAAACATCAGTGATGAGAGAGTCATGGATCGGCTGCCTCCTGCACGCTGCCTCCTGGGGATGGAGCCCACAACCCGGGCTTGTGCCCTGACCGGGAATTGAACCAGGATCTCCTAGATCCTAGGTCGATGCTCAGCTGCTGAGCCACCCTCGGCCAGGCTGCCTGCCTAGTTTTGCTGATGTGTCTCTTCTTTGGGCTCCTTATAACTGTATGTATTTTTTATACCCAAAATTATTTCAGGAAGAATGGAAGGCAGTTTATAGGAAAATATCGAATAAAACACAAAACAAACAAATCAAAAAGAAAATTTAAATATGTAAGCAGCAGAGGAAAGATAAAACAAGTCTCAGGCACAAAACAGCTCCTAGAGTGAGGCTAAGTGTATTTGCACTGTAGTAACCCACTCTGCTTACGAGGAGCCGAGCGAGATCAGCCGCTTCCTGAGGCCAGGCCCTATTTTCCAAACAGACATCATCGCAGGCGCTCCTGTCGGTCAATGGTCGTGGAGCCTGCTACACAACAGGTGATCTGTGCACCGGCATTAAGCTGCCAAGTGTTTACTGAGTGCCCACCGTGCCTGCCACGGGCCCTGATGGTGGCTGCGCTAGAGCCCCGCCACACACGTAGCCGTAGCCTCCAGACACTGGCCTGTGCCAAGGCAAGGGAGCAGAGCCAAGTACAAAGAGACAGCCTAGCTCTAGGACTACGGGACAGAAGGTGACAGCAGTTCCGGGGAAATCTGAGACCTGCTGTTTACGTGAGATCCTTCACTGTGAGTGGCAGGGAGCGCTGCTTGCAGGCCTACCTCTCGCTCTTCCCGGGCCTGGCTGGGGACAGCTCACGTGCTGCGTGTACCACGGAGCGGGGCCTCTCCGCCGGTCTGAGCACCCCCGCCCCCACAGACACCCATCTCCCCGGGCCAGGAGAGGGGTGCTTCCAGCCCAGAAGGGGCTGCAATATAGACAGGTGACAAACTTCAGGCCAGCACAGCCCACTGGGGACATTTACCTCCAGCCATGGAGCACATGGCCTTTTGATGAAAGCAGAGTGGTAAGTAGCTTCTTGCCAGAATAGCAAGGAAACTGGACTGGCTGGTTTTGTTAAGGATGAGTCCTGGGGTTGGGGGAGCAGCCCACAGGCTTCTATTGGAGAAACTTTGAATAGAGGCTCTGGGTCAGCAGGGGAAGAGGTAATGCACAGCCTGTCCAGGGCAGGCCTGCTCCTCTGGGACCCCCCCCACACACAGGTCCTGGTCCATTGCCCTCTGGAGCCACACAAAAGACACCAAATTCCTTCTGCATTCAACAAGGCTTAGTTATTAGAGCCGAGCAGCCACCCTCCCCCGACTCATCTCTGGGTGGTTTTCTCAGGTCCCCCTCTGACCTCCTTTGAGACCCCCATTGCCCCACCGAACAATCCAGCCAAGAATCAAGCTCTCTCCTCTGCCCAGCACATCACTGTTTACTTCAGCAGCTTGCAGGAGATCTCTGAACAGGGCGAGTGCAGGGACCCTGTGCTTCCCTGAGCTCTGTCTACCTGCTGCGATGGCCCACAAGCTCCCTGACCACCGGCTGCGGAGAGGTGCTCACTGCTGGTCTGTGGAATGCCCTGAGCCTCCTGTCTCAGAAAACCAACTGGGGTAAACCTCAAGAGCACCAGTAGGCTGTGCATCTGGAGAGAAGCCATTCTTTCTTCAATCTGAGTGATCGATAAATCACTCCCCCATCTCTCTCTCTCTGCTCAAGAGGCACAGAATATATACCTAATTAAAATCTAGAGAAAAGCCCAAAAGCCTCACTTAATTGGTTCTACCCCTTTTCCCGTTTTGCAAACCAGCCTCTGAATGGATGTTAGAGGCCTCCTCCTCGGCCTTTCCCAGATGGGGCTCATAGGGCTCAGGCGCTCAAGATAAGATCCCAGTGAAAATCTAGGAGGTAGGAGAAGGAAGGTGGTAGAACCTGGAGATCTGGCAGCAACATGGGCCCAGCATTGGGGCTCAGGGAGCTTGCACTCTCCTTCCAAGTCTGTGGGTAGCAGGCTGGGTGATCCCAGGTGTCAGTTCCCCTCTGTGAGCTTCAGGATGCTAATGGATGGCTCTGATGATGCCTGCCCCTCCACACGGATGACCCTCGGCGCTGGAATGAGTGCAGCAGTCAGGCCCCCGGGGTCTGCCCCACGCCTGTCCACCAGGTGGGACTTCCCTCAGGCACTCCTGCCACTCTTCACACTCTGGGTTTGGGTGCACCACTCATCTTCTCTGGGCTCTAGTTCTGCCCCCTTCACCCACCAGGATGTCACCTCACAGACAGGCGTGAGTGGTGGGTATAAGGCTTAGATGTTCCTGGGGACAAGAGCTCCTGTTCGCAGGACAGTTACCAGGAAAAGGCCACTGAGCTTACCCACACTCCTCACTTCCACCCCCTCTGGTACAGCCAGGCCACCTGGTCCAGGACTAAGGTAAGCTCCTGTGGCAGCACCCAAGGGGGGAGCTCCCGTGGCAGCACCCAGGGCGGGAGCTCCCGTGGCAGCACCCAGGGCGGGAGCTCCCGTGGCAGCATCCAGGGCGGGAGCTCCCGTGGCAGCACCCAGGGCGGGAGCTCCCGTGGCAGCACCCAAGGGGGGAGCTCCCGTGGCAGCACCCAGGGCGGGAGCTCCTGTGGCAGCACCCAAGGGGGGAGCTCCTGTGGCAGGACACAGGGTGGGAGCTCCTGTGGCAGCACCCAGGGCGGGAGCTCCTGTGGCAGCACCCAAGGGGGGAGCTCCTGTGGCAGGACACAGGGCGGGAGCTCCCGTGGCAGCACCCAGGGCGGGAGCTCCCGTGGCAGGACCCAGGGCAGAAGCTCCCGTGGCAGCACCCAAGGGGGGAGCTCCCATGGCAGCACCCAGGGCGGGAGCTCCCGTGGCAGCACCCAAGGGGGGAGCTCCTGTGGCAGCACCCAGGGCGGGAGCTCCCGTGCCAGGACACAGGGCGGGAGCTCCCGTGGCAGCACCCAGGGCGGGAGCTCCCGTGGCAGCACCCAGGGCGGGAGCTCCCGTGGCAGGACCCAGGGCGGGAGCTCCCGTGGCAGGACACAGGGCGGGATGAAGAGAGCCTATCTTACTCAAGGAGGCTGACCAGGTGTCCACACAGAGCCTTTAGAAACTTGACCATGCCCGTCTCTAACCCAGGGAACAGAGACGGTCAGGGTCAAGGGATGGACTTGTACCAGCAAATCACCTGGGAAGGTAAGCACAGGCCAGTGCAAACTGGACACCCGGTATTCTTACAGCCCTCCGCCCCTTTCCCCCCCATGCCTACCACTTGCTAGTACTATTACCAGGGTGCCGATCTGAGGAGGGCAGGGACGAGGCAGGTGGGGGGCCGGGCCCGCCTACCCTGCAGGAGCAGTGGCGCCGCGTCTATGCCCAGAGCACCAGGGAGCCATCTCCTTCTCTGACCCCATCTGTTTCAAGTCTCCACAGTGACTTCCTACTCTGCATTTATCTTAAGAAGTTATTGTAGGGCCCTGGCCAGATCCAATTAATTATTCATTTAATTTTAAGTTACAGGGCCGAGCTCCTACTCATCCTTCAGGCTACAGTGTCTTCTCCTCTGGCAAGTCCTCCTGGTCTCCGGGTCTGACCAGAGGCCCTCTTCCAGCCCCAGAATAGGCTCTGTTGCCCTGACTGCCCTGGGCCAACACCACCCTCTCCCATCGGTTCCCAGCAAGATCGGGCACCTTCCTCCTCTGCAGCCCAGGACCTGACCCAGAACTAGCTGTGTCGGCGAGGAGCACATCTTATACATAGTTGGTGCTGAGGAAAACGGCCTGCGCAACACGCCTGTGCTGGCTCTCGTCTCCTAGAGCGGTCACCCCCTCGGCCAGGGCCCGCTGGGCGCCTGAGGCTGTGCCTACCTCTGGGAGAAGAGGTCCCTGTAGGGGCTGCCATGCTGCAGGGCGACCCCGTAGCCCTTGCTGCTGACACTGTTGCTGATGACGGTCACGGAGCAGTCTTCGTCGGTCAGGGCTGCGTACTCCACCACGGCCACGTCCCACAGGAAGGCATAGTTCCCCTCCTTTGCCTGAAAGATCAGAATGACCTGTGGTCAGAAAGGCCCGGCCCGCGTACTCCTTTCAAGCAGTGAAGCATCTCGAGGGTGGATTTGAGGGAGCCTCCTAAGGAGCCCCTCCTGCCCACCAGCCAGCACAGACACCCTCCTCAGATGCTCTGGTCCCCAGATCCCGCCCCGGGTTGATGCCACTGGCTGTGGTTAGACAGAATAGGATGGGGTGTCGCCTCTAGCAGGCCCCAGAGCACACACCTCGCAGTGGCCTGGACCTGTTCCTCGGAGCAGCAGGCTCACCTCGGAGCCTGCAACAAGTCTGGCCCCAGAGAATTGAGACTTTTTCCAACCAGAGATCCAGGGGGAGCACAGCTTCCATTTGACATTTCTACATAGAAGCTGACTGAGCTCTCCTTGGGGTGAACATGGGAGATGGCCCAGGTTCAGCGCCCCCCCAGTGGCCATGACTTAGTACCTAAGTCAGGAACTTGCTATGCAGAGGGAAGAACCCATCTAGGACAGGATCCTGACGTCACGGTGCCAGGCTGTGTCTGCCGCTCCCTCCCACTGCCTACACAAGAGAACGCACACACACCTCCGCACACACTTCCATGTACTCATGCACACCTGTGCGCCTGTACGCGCACACACAGGACCAGGTTCTGATGTCACTGTTTCCATATCAATGCAGCAGCTTCGGACTATCGGTCAGGAGCTGCCCGCAGCCTCAGCTGGGCCCCCTCCGTCACAGCCAGGCACATGGCCGAGGCCCAGTCCTGTCCTAAGCCTGGGCTCTGGCCTTGCCTGGAATGTGGGCAGCGGAAAGAATGTCAGCTGCTTTGCATTTTGGAAGGAGGTGCAAACTAGACATTGTCCCTTGGCCAGCTTAAAACAGAGCATACAATTCTTAATGCAGCTAAGTTTTGGGTTTACTTCTGTGGTGAGCATCCGCCTCTTCGCCTCTGCCTTCCCTCCTGCCGCAGCTCCCACGGGGGAGGAGGCCTGTCTGGGCTTGATGGGAAGGCCGAGACATGGCAGGCGGCGAAGGCCAGCCTGCAAGCTAAAGCCTCAGGCGTTGCTGGGACCTGTTCCCGTCTCCTTTCTGGAGTCTGTATGTCCACTGAGACTTTCCAAAGAAGACCACTGCTGTTTCCATGGAGCTGCCAAGATTTGACTTCTGTTAGAACCCGACGTGCCTATAGGCCAAGGCGGCTCATGTTCTCATCAGAAGTTCCCCAACAGGAGCATTTGTGGGCAGAATGTGTCACTCCCTGGAGCAGGCTGCTCCCAGCCATACACACGATTTTGCCCAACGACCTTATAAGAATTAACGCACACCTATGCCACCCACCGGCTTTCACTGCAGGAAGCAATTCGAGGATAACACCATGTCCTCACTGTTTGGCCAAGCCAATTTCAGCAGTCCCTAACACACTTGGACCCGGGTAGCAAAATCACACTCATCTCTCTCCCTCCACAGGGGAAGATAACAGTCTGTGAAATTTTTCCCTGCTGGCAAACAAGTTGTCTCAAAAGACATATATTTTCAACCTCTTAGTAACCAAGTTTCTCAGCAAAATGTTGACTTGTGACCTAATAGTTGGCTTTAGTCTGACTTTGGAGCATTTTACATCCAAGCTCATAATTCGACATGACAATCAGTCGTTGTTACTTGTAGGATTTCAAAAGGGCACATCATGCTGCAGGAAGAATGAAGATCCTGTTCACGCCTACCTTTCAAGTGATGTTCCAAAAAGGAAAAGGAATAGGATGGACCAGGCCGAGTGGAAACTGGCTCCAACAGGCGGGCACAGCCATTCTGCAGGGCACCGGGAATGCGAGCTGCAAGCCCTGGAGGCTACAGTTTAGGCCATGGCACCCGTGAGCACAGATGCGTGAAGGAAGCCGCATTACAGTCCTGCTGGCCTCAGCTGAGAAGGCAGAAAACACGAACCGGATGCTGGCAATGCCCCAGCCACAAACCCAGCTCACAGGAACGCAGCCGAGAATGGGAAGGTACGAGTTCTCCTTCTTGAGCCGCTGAACGGCCCAGGCCCTCAACCTACTCATTTGTGAACAGGGACTAAATTTCCTAGTATACTCCTTACGTCTGCTTCATGAAGCACATGGCTGATCCCTAATCTGCGTGCAACACCGGAATGGGGACCCGAGGGCTGCTGTGCGCATCTCACATCCCCGGTGTGGGCGAGGCAGAGGCTCCGACTCCAGGGGGGATCTGCTCACAGGACTCTACCCCAGCCTCCCTTCCTCCCTTCCTCAGCATCCTTGAGCTTCCTGGCTCCTCTCTTAGCTCCACGCTGAGCAAAATGCAGCACCAAGACCTTCCCTGGACACCTCAAGTTCATCAGTTTCAAGGAAAATTTTCTGCACCTGCCAAGGTCTCCCTTACCTTCCTGGTGCACCACAGACTCTGTGAGACAGATCTCAGGTCTGACCTTGTCCTCAGGAAGATTTCAGATTCCAGCTCTAAGAAGTCCCACACCCACCCACCATGACTATGTCCCCACTACACAGACCCTCTTCTTGCCCATGCAGAATGAGCTCCCCCCCATTCTAACGCCTCCTTGTAGGATCAGAGCAGTTTTTCACGTGGCCACTGACAATTACGGATCCACCTTCTTATTCCGTGCTCCTTACCCACAAACTCTGACTTCCTCGCATGTAGGGGCAGCAAATACATCAAACATCTGCCTCCAAGAGGCCAAGAACGTCCTCTCGCTCCTTTCCCGCCAGCAGCTCACCCTCTTCCTTTCTGGGTCGGGGCATTTCCCCCACTTTGCTCAGAGTCCTGCTCCCTCTTTGTGGGCCGAGCCTCTGGTCTACTCTCTCCTCCCCCTGGGAGGCCTCCCTACCCCTCCCTGCTCTCTCCATCCCTCCGCCCCATGTCGGACACCTGTCCCACCGTGAGGCAGTTTCATTTCCTACTCATATTAACCACTCCTTTTTGTTGCGGATTTCCCCCCAGACTCTTGGGAAGTCAGGAACCTTGTCTCTTCTCAACAGTGCTCCATTCACTGTTCCTTGCAGCAGGAGCTGGGGCACAACAGCTTGGCCAAGTGGCACAACAGTGCTTAGAGTGGCGGCTCTGCCACTTCCTATTCATACCAACCCGTCTTCCTGTGTCTCCTGATTTCCTTATTTCCCAGGTGCTGCAAGGAGTGAACTGGAGAGGATGCTGTCTGAGGAAGGGCATGACAGGTGGCACTGCCTACAGATAGATTGCTGGCACATATTTTATAATGCCTGAAAGATAAAAGTGGCCCACAGATTTGTGTTCTACACTAAAACAAAAGAATATTGTATTTCACCTCTTTAGTGGGTTAGATTACCTGTACCTGGCTTGCTCACTTCCCACATTAAATGTGCCTACCTTTCTAACCCTCACTTATAATGAGTCAATGCCTTGGGAAGCAGCGCTGGGAAGTAAGGCTAGAGATAAGGCAGGTGATTCAGCTCAGCCCTCTGTGCCTCTGGCTCCATACAAAGCCCAGGTGGGCAAAGAAACCCAGAGAGCCGTTCAGGGCTGGCCCTGGGGTCCTGAGACAGGAGCCCAAGCATTTGCAGGTCGTCTAAGAAAGTGGAGGTTTGAAAGTTAAGACAGCCTAGAAATGTAATTTACCACTTCCACATTTTAAAAAATCGATACCACCTAATGTTAGTGAGGTTTTGATAAAGGGGGCATGTCCTTCATGGCACGAGGCATCGCAGATGGCGAGATCCTCTGGAAGGCAATGCAGCAACACAACCTGGACATTTAAAATTACTCATTCCTCTGCCCAAGCAAGCTGGGAATTCAACCAAAAAGTAAGCCAAACACATCTATGTATCTTAAAGATAGGACAGATATTTTAAACTTAATGTTTCCTATAAAGTAAGCTTTGGAACAGTTTAAATATTTAATATAGAGAAATAATTAATAAATTATGGTTCACAAGTTTGATGGGGTTTAATGCAGCAGACAGTAATTATAAAGACCACGGAGAAGCACAGAAGCATATGTAGACTGGAAGGAGTGGAGACGAGGGTGGGTGCACACTCACAGCTACTGTGCATAATGTGACGTGCACATGCCCAGCGGGCTCAAATAACCTTGTTCACAACTTAAGCCATCACTGAACACCGCGTAGGCACCGAATCTGGCCTCCCTCTCCCTGTGCGTCCTTGGTGCCTGAGGCGCCCTTGCCTATCGCCTGGCAGATCTCCCCCATTTCCCGGGGCACCGGCTCCCGGACGCTGCCCAAGCACTTGGGAAAGTCCCCTTTACATGCCTGACCTGCATCTAAAACTTTCATTCATTTCACTCTCCCCTTTCCCTGGCACGTGGTTCACACATAAGGACAGATGCGAGGAGCTTGGAGAACAGAGAAGAGAACTGCGTTGGTCTTAGAGAAAGCCCAGGGCACCTGGAGATCCATCACCAGGATTCCAGGCCTCCCTGGCTTGCCTCCCTGCAAGCATCTCAGCAAACAGGGCCCAAGCCCTTCCCTGACATCCCACCATCCCCAGGCCACCCACACACCAGAGTGCTGCAAAGAGAACTGGACCCAGACCATGCGGTGTCTGGCCCCAGTGCTTAGAGCATCCTCCCTAGCACTTGAGGGAACACAATCAGCCTGTGTTACTGGAGAAAGGTGGACATAAACCAGGCCTCAAGAGAGCTGGGATATTGGATGGTGCAGTCCGTGGTTCCACGCTGCTAATAAAAGGAGATTGCACAGCCTTTCATTGCACCACTGGCTCCGCCCTGCTCAGAACACAAGTGGAGCACAGACTCAGGCAAACAGGCTTCTAGCAAGAACTTCATTACTTCCCGTACTCCATCTTGTTTCTGGAAGGGGCAAGTAACCACACTGCTCCCCAAACAAGAAGGCTGGTGCTGCGAGCATTACACAGGACTGTCAGGAAGGAAGTGCAGAAGGAAATCAGGTGCGCGGTGCCAGGTACAGGTAGGTGTGGGTACCTGATGCGTGCAGGGGCCTTCAGAAACCTGATTCCTTTTCCAACCACGGCATAATTCTGAAGGGCAGAACTCAAATCCCATTTTACAGATGAAGTAACCGAGGCTCAGAAAAATGAAGTAATGTGTTCCAGATAAACCCAGGTAGTGAGTGGCAGCCGGAATCCACCTGCTTCCAGGGAGCCTCTGCTGAACCCTCTGCCTTGCAGGATGCACAGAGGGAGACAGAGATAGAGCCTGGGAATTGCCCCGGCGTCCCATGCTCTCCACACATCCCAGGGGAATGCCACTGGTGACAGAGCACTGGTGTGGCAGTGACTGTCTTTCTCAGGCTTTACAAACAGAGCTGGTTCGGGGAGCTGCTGGAACACGGGACAAGGAGGACCTGGGCCTGCACATCTCTGGGTGGGGTCCTCAGGATGCTGGGGACTCTTGGAAACCTGAGGCACCCTCATGCTTTCACCACCCAGCAGCACGCCCACTGCCTCTGCCCATCCCCCCTGCACCTCAACAAGCACGGCTTGACACACTCTAGCATCCTGTAACTTTGCTCCCTGGTCATGTTCATGAAGCTGCACCAGGCTGCCACAAGGCCTGGCTGCAGTGAGAACTGTACATGCCCTGTGCTGAGAGGCAACAAACCCAGGCCATCTGCAGACAAAAGGACCCTTCACAGCCTGCTGGAGGGGGTGGGGGCTGGCTGAGAGTCCTGGGACGGTCATTTGGTGGGAGAATCAAATGCTTTTAAAATGTGCATATGTGGCAATTCCACCCCCAGGGTTTTAGCCTAAGGAATTATTCAGTTTCTGAAAAGATGTTGGTACAAAGATTTTCAGGGCAACCCTGTTTAAACCAGCAATAATTAGAAACAGTCTGAATGCTCCCCCACTGAGAACCAGCCAGGTAAAGGGCAGTGTCAGGTGAACTAGCCTTCGTATTGTGTTTAAGGGAAAAAGGCTGTTCACAGCAAGGGAGAGCCAGCCTGGGCTCTCGTCCCGCTGTGGGAACGCGAACCCAGCTGACCGCTGGCCGGGGTGTGAGTGCAGCCAGCTGCCCAGGTCCCCGGCCTCAGTTCCACTGGGTGTAAAACGGTGCCTGCCCCAGAGTTCCAGCGAGGACAACACTCCTCAGCGAAGGGGACACGCTTAGGGCCTTGCGAGCACAAGGAGAGTGCTAAATAAATGACAACCAGCACTCTGCTGGTTGTAAAAAACCCAGTTCCGGTAGACTATGGATATCCTTTTCAAATTACTATGTAAAAACGTTTTGCTTATGAAGAATCGATGCCCCCGTGGGGCACCCGTGTTTCCCCACCCCCGTGTGGCCACGCCTGCTGCTCAGCTAGCACTTCTCTGTGGCGGCAGCTCCCCAGGGGGCTGTGGGGCGCGGCCTGCTTCCTGGGGCAGGGCAGTGCAAAGGCGGGTCTCCGGAGGAGGCGCCCATGGCACCTCCCGCTCTTCTGTGGACCTGAAGTCTGGGGCTGATCACGCCTTCCTAGAGGACATGCCAAGTGTGGAACTACAGGGTGACCATGCTTTGCAGGGCACGTAGCCGGGGCTCACACGAGCTCCGCCTGCCCTCCTTTCTACTCCACTCACATCCACCTCTCAGCTGTCACTGAAACGCCTTTTCTCCACCCCGTTCCCCGGCTGCCAGCCATTCCTCCACCCTGCGCAAGGCAGCGGCCGCTCTGTGCCAGTGTGGGTGTGAGCGCGTGTGTGCCCGTGTGAGTGTGACAGCCACAGCCCCCAGGGAAGCAGCAGGACAGTGAGCTCGGGTACGAGGCACATGGAGCCAAAGGCTTCAGGACAAGCAGACCTTCAGCTGGGATCAGGAGCCTCCTTTTCCTGATCTCTCAGGACAGTGGAAATGACGTAAAATGTGGCAGAGCACCAGCAGGACCCGCGGAGGTGGCTGCAGCCCTGCGCTGGAGGCTGTGGAGATTGCCGCTCACCACCTGAGCCCACCCAGACCAGCAGGCGGCTAAGCAGGAGGCTCAGCGGGAGCAGAGGGCAGCTGGGATCTCCCCCAACTAGTATAACGCCTGCTTCCCCGACCTGTCCTGTCCGCAGGGTGCAAAGTCATCTGGCTCCTGGCTTCAACTCTGACTGAAGAGAACAGAGCTGGACACTGAGTCCACACCACAAAGGGGAGGCGAGGCCACCGGGCAGGAGGGACGCTCTGGGGAGGGGCACGGAGGGGAAGAGCTACCCTTCCGGTTTCTCATGGTGGGTCCTGGGAGCCGCCCATCCCCTGGGCAAGAGGCCAGATGGCGGAGGCGTCCCAAGGCGGCAGCGCAGACAGAGGCGCTTCTGGCCAGGCACTAGGCTTGCGGGGCAATTCCGGCAGGTAACTGCCTGTCCCACCCTGGCTGTCCGTGTTCTGGGGCAACACAGCCCATAGTGAGGAGCACAGCAAGGGTAGAGAGGGGCAAGTAATTTCTCAGGCCACCAGCGCCCTTTCCTCACAGTATCTTCTCCTCGGTTCCTTACCTTTCCTTTAAAAATCTCCAACTCCATGTACAGAAAGCAGTGCTCGGCGTGCTGGCGAGAGCAAGGGTCTGGAGACGGGCAGGCCAGGCCCTCCCCACCGCTTGGCCAGCCGCCTGAACGCTGAGCCTGAGAGGCCTCACCCGGAGCAGGGCAGCAGGCCCTCCGCTCGTCCCGGAAAGAGAGCGTGGAGGACGCCCGACGCGCCGGCGGGGCTCAAAGAGCGAGCCACTGTCCTCGGTCACGATCATCACTAGATGGTCCTCATGGCTTAAAGGCTGGGTCCTCATTAAAATGCAAGTGCCTTGGGGGAAATAATACTTGAAATTGTCCTCAGTCATGAGCCTGGCAAATTAGAAAGACTGTTAGACTTGTTACTGTCTTGGCCTAGTTACTGACTCACGACAATTTATATAAATGAGAGACAGTGCAGATAGTTCCTAAGGACTTCTCCGGCTTCAATGTTCTCAAAGTCTATAATACAGACCCAGGGTTATCAAAGCGTTTTCCCTGGACCATCTGGAGAACTTATAAAAATGTAAATTCTCAGGCTCCTTACCAGACCCACTGACTAAGAGCCTGGGGAGTGTGGCCCAGCAGCCGATGTTTCAGTGATTCCTCCAGGTGACCCTGATGTGTGCTAAAGCTGAGACCCGACGATAGGACCACAATGTCCGTTAATTTCTGGCCCTCCTTTGAGAGCACGCTTGGCATTATGTCTCTAGGGTCTTGGGTTAGGGCACTAAATAGAGCGGGAATCATGGAGCTGAGAGACTACAGCTACTGAGAACAAATCTCAAAGGAGAGCCGCAACGCATCTCCCTGCAGGGCACTTACTCTATGCTTTCCCATCTGTTCTCTGTCTGGAAAGCTCAGGACAAACTGCCACAGCACAAACAGTATCCACTTTCCAGGGGATCGAGGCTCTAAAGGCACTGTGCCGAGATCACAGCCTCAGCTGCCGGCAGAGCTCGAATGTCTTCCCAGATCCCCTTGATGGCAAAGGCCTTCTGTCTCCCACATGCATGTTCAGGGGCAGTGTCCCCAAGAGCCACACAGAGACCCCCGAGCAGCTGCCCTGCTGCACTGCTGCTTCTTTCCCTCTCCCGCTGCCATTCTGGCCAAGCTTTTGCTAATGACGTCTGCCTCCAGCACCGGAGCCCATGTGGGCCCACGCTGCATCCCTCCTAGGGCCTTGGCACTCTGGGAAGACAGTCTTGTTTAGGAAACCACGTACTATGTTAGGGAGAAGGGCTCTCATATCGCCACAGGAGAAGGAACTGGTTTGGTACAAAGGTACAAAGAAAGGCCCTGACTTGGAAGAACCAACGGCTCCTTCCTCGAAGTCGGAAACAGCACACGTTAGCCCACAGCACAGACACCCTTCCAGCAGGGCGAAGGGGCACAGCGATTTTCCATGATTTGTCAAAATTTTAAATTGTCCAGTGACCATGATAAACAACATTCTAATCTGATTTGTTCCATGAGAAATATTAAGAATGGTTATGAAGAGAAAAGAATACAGAGTGGAAAGTGACCTCCTAGGGAGGGAAGAGCCCAAGAACATGCGGACAGAGGACAGCGTCCTGTGGTCAAGCGTCCCTGTGCGCCCAGGAGGGCTTAAGTGTAGGCCGTTCCACCCTGGCAGTGTCCAAGCAGGATATCTGGCACCCAGCTGGTGCTGAGCAAATGTGAGTAAAATGAGTGAAGACTGAAGGGATGAAAACCAAAAGCTGGGAAGCCTGGGCCTTGAGTCAGAGCTGGGCAGGGTGTGTCCTGCTCGCTCCCCAGAGGCTGACCGCCATGGACGCATCAACAGGCGCCCCTGGCCTCTGGCTAAGAGTCACTTTCTAAGAGCCCAGAACAAATCAGGACTCCTAGAAAACAATCACAATGAGCACCACCCGTTCAAGCACACGTCCGCAGAGAGGGCCCGTCCACACACAGCTTACAGCTCCCCCTGCTCACACCCAGCCTCACATTCGTTAGGTTAACGAGGGGCCCACGAGTTTCATTTCCATCACATTCTCAGGTCCCAGGACCACACTTTGAGACCCACTGTGTCAAGCAGCTCTCTAAGGGCCGCACCGCTCCCTTCTCATCGCCTGCAATCTTGTAATGCTCTGGGAAGACCGGCGTGGCTGGTCCTTCTTTTCATTTAACTTTGTCGGTCGTCAGGCTGCCCGGAGCTGCAGTGCTAGAAGGAGAGGAGCCGTGACGTGCGTGTGATCACAGTCACTGAGATCACCCCTCGTGTGTGCGAGACCACTGTGTGGCTTCAGGTGGAGAGTCCCATCCTGTCACCCCGTTTGTGCTAAGTGTCCTCCGCGGCCTTTGCTACACTTCTGCCTGGTGAGCGAGTGCTCACACAGTGGCCTCGGCACGGAGGAGCCACGGCAGGTCACATTCTGAGGCAGAGATCCCAACAGGCCCCATGGCTCAGGGAGCAAGCTCTGAGCTCTACCTGCCAGGAGGTGTAGGTCTGTACAAAGAATGAGAAAGACGGGTGCTGCCTTCATCCGCCTGCCACGTAGCCCAGGGATGCCGCACTCACCACGAAGGGCAGCGATCAGGCCTCTGGGACCCGGGCTGCACAGGACAGGCCCAACGCTTTTTCCACTGGAGACCCTTGGAACAGTAGAGACAGCAAATTTCACTTCCGCCCTCACCAGCTCCTCACCTTTCCCATTTTCTTCATCTGATCTGGGGCGTGCTTTTTGCTGTTCTCGCTGACCTTCCCGATTTGCTTAGCCCGCCCCTCACCTCCCGCTCTCTGCCTCTCCCTGGCCCTGGCCATGTCGGTCTATGCCTGGGTGCCGCCCTCTCCCCTCCTCTGTCTCCCCTCGCACACACACTAATTTTAAGACGTAGGTTCAGGCCAATCTTACTACCTGTATATGGGAGAGAAGAGTGACACCTGGAGCCACCTATCCCGTGGAAGCCACTCCTCCTGCTCACACAGGTTTCCTATTACTGATGATGACAATGATGGAGGTAATATTAGTAATAATAATAAACACCCACATGGTAGAAAAGGTCTGATAATCTTTGGGCAAATTGTCTAACCTTGACTTTTGCATTCCTTGTTTTCCAAAGGGACGTATCATAACATACCCTCAAGGGTGGAGATAAAATACGTAAGCAGATAATTTTGTATAAATGTTATTTCCCCTCCTTCTTTCTCCCTTTTTGTTCCTGCACAAACAACATTATACTAACAAAATGTAATTGAAAATAAGCTTTAAAAATTGCCAAGAATCTAGCTGATGCAATAAATCAGAATTGTTTTCATAAGCAATTGCTCCTTGGTTTTAAATTAATCAGATAACAAAAAGTTCGGTTCAAATGTGAAAACTTAAGTCAGAAAACCTGAAGGCTCTAATACTCAGGGGAACATATAAAGTGAAATCGGCCCACATTTACACCAGTGCTGAGGCGTAGCACTGAGGGAACAAAGTCCACGAGAGGCAGAGGAAATCTGAGAAATAAAACCTGGTTGAGAGCAGTGAACATCCACACGCCCCTCAGTGAGGAGCTTGGAAATAATCAAAGTCAACACAGGAGCCTGGGTATTGGTTTGATTCCAAAGCTTACCCACCAAATTATAAAACTCACCCAAAAAAAAGTAATTGAAGAATTCATAATGAAATTTACTTGGCAAAGCTCAAAACCCAAAGCAAAGTACTTTAATAAGAGATGGATAGTGGGGCTTCCCTCAGCCCTTGGACGGTGTTATCCCAAACCAATCGGCACCGGACAGAATTATGCAGCAGGCGTTACAAAGGAGCAACTGGCGCGGCAGGGTGGAGCCTGCAGGACCGTGACGAGGCCCCTGCCCTCCCGGCCCCTCCGCACCTGTCCTGCTCCCTGGAGCTGGGCCCCAGCCATCGTGCTCGCTCGTGCTGGGAAAGGGTGACACGGCTGCATTTCTGCACACTCTCATCTCTTACTCACCGAACACTCATTTTGTTTGATTTTTTTAAAAGGATAGAAGGCTTTGCTGCTGTGCCTCCCTCTGCTCTAGGCCCTGGGCACAGACAGACAAATGAATAGAGACGGGCTGGCCCCAGGGAGGCTGGAGTTCGCGAGGACGGTGGCAGAGCAGGGAGGGGGAGGGCTGTCTGGTCCAGCTGTGCTCAGGAGGCCCTGGCCCTCCCGAGGGTGGACGATGCCCAGATGGGGCTCAGAAAGAGCAAGCGCTTTGGCCAGGCTGGAGGGATGCCCAGGAACCCGCTTGCAGACAGAGGAAGGGAGCGGGGACGGCGTTCCCTGCAGCCTGCACTATGGCGGAAGGGCGCAGGGAGAGGAGGAAGTGCCGGCTCTCCCTCCTGTGCCAGGTCAGAGGGCGAGGGGCAGGAGGGAGCCGAGGCTCTGCCTTCATCACGCATCTCCTCCAACTTTTCAGGGTCACAGGTAATGCCACAGACGCTGGAGGAAAAAATACTGAGTCCACACCCTGGGTCCAGCGCTGACTAAGGCTTGATCTTTGCGCCAGCCTCTTGCCCTCTTCGGACTGCACCTGCCTCGTGAACAGGTGGGCTGCGCGGAGGCCCAAGGGAGCTGAGGCCCCGGGGTGGGGGGGCACCGCCCCAGCCAGCCCCGCCTCTCCAACCGCAGCTGTTAGGATTCAACCAGTCTCCTGACTGTCCAAACACGGACCAAGGCCCCAACAGAAGGAAGGCTCCTGATAAAGTGAGAAACAAAAGATCTTTTAGTGTTGAAATAAAACACGTCCGAGGTCAGTCTTTGTTTGTTTCACTCTGCCTTCCACCGGCTCTAACCCAGTTTTAGCAGGAAAGGACCCAGCACACTTTTACACATTCACTGAGCTCAGCACCAGTAAATGAGTCGACAAAACACTGCGTGCTTCAAGGGGTCAGTCACTAGAAATCCACGTTTGGGAAAGGGGTTTGTATGGGCATCCATATGACTATTCAGCGAGGATATCTGACCACGATCGCAGTTTCCTCAGACCCAGCAGAATCCCCGGACTGCTGAAGGCCATGCCCCGCGTGGGCCCAGGAAACACAGCTGAAAGGCGGACCTCCTCTGCACTCGTCCCCAGAATCATAAAGCAAAATACAGCAAAAACAGATATGTATCTATATAAGGAGAAGGCAAAGGAGACTCATAGTAAAGGATATGAGAAAAGTAAGAAAAATACCAATTTATGAAAAAAAATCCCTACAAAAGACAAATCCACAGGATTTGATAAAAAACAAACCCATGAAGCCTGAGTGTTCTTCCCACCCCAAAGACACGAGTTAGGTTAACTCACAGCCCTGCTATGGGGACACTCAGTAAGATTTTGTCGAGAGCCTTGAATGTTTATACCCTTTTTTGACACCGGATTTAAGGAATAAAGTTAAGGACTGATTATAAAGCTACCATGATCAAGACACTTGTATTGGCATAAGAACAGGTATATAAATCAGTGGAACATAATACAGAATCCAAAATTAGACCAGCACTTACATGGCCAGTTGATTTTTAATCAAGGCATCCAGTGTATCCGTTAAGTAAACATCATTGTAGTAAATGGTGCAGGGTTGATGGATGTACATATGGGAAAGAGGGAGCTGGAACCTCCTCTTTATTGCATAAACAAAACAATTTTAAATGCAACATATACATAATAAAAAAACTTCTGGGAGAGACTTCAACTTTGGGGTAGGCAAAACTTTTTTAGACAGACCACAAACAGCATCAGCCATAAAAGGAAAAGAAAAAATAATCTATGAGGTTTCATCAAAATCGAAGTGTTCTCCTCAAAAGATACCACTGAGAAGATCAATGGGCAAGTTACAGACTGGGAATTATATTTGTGGTACTTACACTTCATCAAAGACCTATGTCCATAAAATAGTTTTAAAAATGCATCTAAATCAACAGGGAAAAGATGAAGCATCCAGTAAAAATTAACCAAGGACTTGAGTACCCGGTTCCAGAAAGAAGCCGTTTGGACGGCCAATGAGCACACACATGAAAGCGCGCTGGCCATCCTTGGTGTAAAGGACACAAATAAACACAAAGGCTGACAGCACTGGCGTTGGCCAGGGTGTCCAGCCCCGGGAACTTGCGAGAATGTACAAGTTGGCCATTACCAGTGGAGTGAAAAGCAGAACCACAGCGGAGGTGGTGCGGCCGTTTCTTACAGGGGTCAACACACAACTCCCCTATGACCTGGGGATTCTTTCATATTTAGCAAAGAGAAATGGAAACATATCTCCAGAAAAGACTATGAAAATGATCAGACTTATTCCAAAAGCCATAAATTGGCAACAAAATGTGTGTTTGTTCATCCAATGGGATGAACTATTCAAAGGAAAAAAAGAGCTAAGTGCTGATGCCACAACTTCACAGATAAATCTCAGGGAGTTTGCTGGGTGAAGGAAACTAAGCACAGATGCGCATGTTTTATATCACACCCTCTGCAAGGGCAGGTCCGCTCGGTCTGCGGCGCTGGGAGTTGTAAGTGGTTGCTTCTGGGAGGAGGGAGAAGTATCTAGAAAGTGACATGAGGAAACTTTTCAAGGTGGGGAAATGTTCTGTACCTTGTTTTGGTTGGTGATTACATCACTGTACAAAATGTCTAAACCCATGAAATTAACGATATATGTGCATTTCATTGTACATCAAATATGCCTCATAAAAAGACGGAGCGATATCTGTCTTCATACTTTCGTCTCCTTTCCTAACACCGAGTGGGTACTGAGGCAGTGTGTTGACGTCCATGGAATGTCAACCCTGTGCGACAAGCCACACCGGCCTCCTCCCGTACGCGCTGGTGAGCCCGCGACAGATCGCGGCGGCCTTCTCGGGGCTCACAGAGCTCAACTAGGGGGACTCACTGCACCGAAGCCATGGATTAAATCAGGTTGAAATTGGAGCTTAAATACCAAACTCGTAAGCAGACGCTATTCAAACTAATTTCTTGAGTGGTGAGTAACTGAATGAATAAAGAGAAGAGACTCTCCAACTTCCAAAATGGACGTGGGTGCCTTTGGAGCAAGTACAAAAGACATGCAGGTGAACGATCAGCCCCATGAGGAGGGAGGGGGCATGTGGAGCCCGCGGTCTGCAGAGAAAGGGCAGAACTTGCTTAGCGCGTGAGGCCCAAAGGCCACAGCTCCTCGCTGCTTTCCGCTGCACAGGGCTGTCTAGTTTGGGTCAGTCCCTTCTCTAGGCTACCAGACCTGTACCAAGGATCCCTTTCATCAGCTGGCCAAGCCTTCCTGATCACCCCCCAAATACAAAAGGTGCCGCCCCACGAAGCCTCTTCCTCCTGCTCAGCACGCGCGGAACCAGGGCACCTCCTCACCTCCTCTCTCAAAGGTCCTGCCCACCCATGAGGCTGCAGTCCTTCTGGGCCACGCTTTCTTCTACAGCACGGCCCCTGCCACCAGCAGGGAGTGTGTGCCGCAGAGCGAGGGGAAGGAACACACACAGCGCTGGTGGGCAATGCCCGCCACGGCCTGGCCCAGGGCACGCACCAGGTCAGCGTGGAGGAAAGTAAGGCCTGCAAGTCCATCTCCTCCTGCTTTCGCACTTGCACCGTATGACCTCAGCAATATTTACAGAGTGGAAAAGACCACCTTCTGTTAGGACTGGTGGACTCAAAAGCTACTTCCCTCTGAAAAATACTATCTCCAGCATCAGGGTCTGAAACAAACTACCTGTGTATCCATTCAAAGACCTCAGTGAGCAGTGACGACTGACATGTAAACTATTAACACTGCATTCTACTTGACAGTTATTAAGTATTGGGTCTGACTCACGGGCAAGACAGCCTGGGACTACACAGAAACTGGGGCGTGCTGGATGTTTACTTGACAGAGTTGATGAGCTAAAGAGAAATATCCCACAAACAACATTAAAGTCTAATTTCATGTAACAAGGTTATTATCATATCAAGGTGAACCACTGCCAGCTCAATTCTGCATCTCAGATTTTCCCTAATTGATATTTTTAATAGTTTGGAAATCATAAGATAAAACCACAGACTTAAATAACTTCCTATGACACATGGGAGGAGAGCTGAGGCTTTTAAATATGGGAGCCAGGCACATATCTTGCTATTTTGATGTAAAAGAGAAAGGAAAATAAAAGCATAGGTAAGGACTATGCCCGGGGGTGGAGACACGCTGAGGTACAGAAATGGGGTTGTGACCCTTGGGAGGGGCAGGCGGGAGTGAGACTCTGATGACCTTGCCACTGTTTCCTCAGTCAGGTGACCTTGAGCAAGCCACTTAGTCTCTCGAAGGCGCAGGTCCCACTTCTACACAGTGGAGATGATACTAAGCAAGTAGCTCTGTCCAGGATGAAACGAATGATGTACGAAGACCATCCAGCACAGTGCCTGGTACGCAGACTGCTCCACAGATTTCAGGGGAGACTAGGCCAGGCCAGGAATGAAGCTGGGTGTCAGTGCAGTGAGGGAGCAGCCTCTGGGCCACCAGAGTTAGACCTGAACAGGACAGGAAAGGACAGGCCGCAGGCAGAGCCTGTACCTGCCAGAAGGTGGGAGCCAGGCGATGTGCTGCTCACATGCCCATGCGCTTTTAGGTGGCAGAGACCTAGAGCCAGTATTCCCAGACCACCACTATTCATATTTTTCTGTAAAGGGCCAGGAAATAAATATTTTAGACTTTGGGGACTTCATTGTCTCTGTCACAACTGCTCGAGTCTGCTGAAGTAGCAGGAAAATTGTGAATGAATGGTTTTGGCTGTGTTCCAATAAAACTTTATTGACAAAAGTAGGTGGGCCAGACTGAGGCCCTGGATGATAGTTTGCCAGCCTTTGGCTCAGTGTTTCCTCAGGTCTGACAGGGGCAGGAGGCTGAGGGGAATGAAGGCAGCCTCTCCCTTCTGCCTGGGAACCAGAAGGTCCCTTCCCTAAGAGAAGATATCCAGAGATGAGCCTGAAAGCTGTCCCCCTGGCCCCTCAGTCCCAGGAGCTATGGAGGGTAGCCAGCTAACGGGTGACACAGGCACCACCCCAGTTTGTGTCTCGGCTCAGGCAGACTGCAAGGCAGTGTCTGTTGAAGCTTACCAAGTGCCAGGGAGGTTTGCTGAAATGCCTGTGTATTGGGGTCTCCTAATAAATAAATAAAACTCGCCCCTCTTTACAAACTTCTCCCTGCTCCCTTCAGCAGGCCCAGGAAGGGCTGCTCTCCTCGTCCCAGGGGGCGCTGGCAGGAAGGACGGGTCACCGCGGTGGGGCACCCAGGACAGAATCCCCTGCTGCAGGGCCTGTACGGGTGAACAGTGGTCACCTCTTGCTAAACAATTTCCCACGTACCACAACCCGGGTTCCGGACACCCGTCCTTTATTCCAGAAATGGCCATCATTTTTAATTAACACATTTATTATTTATTATAATGAGAAATAAAAACTTTTAAAAAACAACCTTGAGCCTAAAGCTCACACAGACCCTGACTTAAATCTATCCACAGGCGTCTCCCCTCCCTGGGCTCTGCCTCTCCCTCTACAGCAACCACCATCCTGAGCCTGTGTGACCATCACCGTGGGTGTGTGAGTCTCCCACATCCTGAGCCTCTGTGACCATCACCGTGGGTGTGTGAGTCTCGCACATCCTGAGCCTCTGTGACCATCACCGTGGGTGTGTGAGTCTCACACATCCTGAGCCCTGTGTGACCATCACCGTGGGTGTGTGAGTCTCGCACATCCTGAGCCCTGTGTGACCATCACCATGGGTGTGTGAGTCTCGCACATCCTGAGCCCTGTGTGACCATCACCGTGGGTGTGTGAGTCTCACACATCCTGAGCCCTGTGTGACCATCACCATGGGTGTGTGAGTCTCGCACATCCTGAGCCCTGTGTGACCATCACCGTGGGTGGGTGTGAGTCTCACACATCCTGAGCCTGTGTGACCATCACCGTGGGTGTGTGAGTCTCTCACATCCTGAGCCCTGTGTGACCATCACCGTGGGTGTGTGAGTCTCTCACATCCTGAGCCTGTGTGACCATCACTGTGGGTGGGTGTGAGTCTCGTACATCCTGAGCCTTGTGTGACCATCACTGTGGGTGTGTGTGTCTCTCACATCCTGAGCCCTGTGTGACCATCACTGTGTGTGTGTGAGTCTCACACATCCTGAGCCTGTGTGACCATCACTGTGTGTGTGTGAGTCTCACACATCCTGAGCCTGTGTGACCATCACTGGGTGGGTGTGAGTCTCGTACATCCTGAGCCTTGTGTGACCATCACTGTGGGTGTGTGTGTCTCTCACATCCTGAGCCTGTGTGACCATCACTGTGGGTGTGTGAGTCTCACACATCCTGCGCCTGTGTGACCATCACTGTGGGTGTGTGAGTCTCTCACATCCTGAGCCCTGTGTGACCATCACCGTGGGTGTGTGAGTCTCGCACATCCTGAGCCTGTGTGACCATCACCGTGGGTGTGTGAGTCTCGCACATCCTGAGCCTGTGTGACCATCACTGGGTGGGTGTGTGTGTCTCACATCCTGAGCCTGTGTGACCATCACTGTGGGTGGGTGTGAGTCTCGCACATCCTGAGCTTGTGTGACCATCACCGTGGGTGTGTGAGTCTCGCACATCCTGAGCCTGTGTGACCATCACCGTGGGTGTGTGAGTCTCTCACATCCTGAGCCTGTGTGACCATCACTGTGGGTGGGTGTGAGTCTCTCACATCCTGAGCCTGTGTGACCATCACCGTGGGTGTGTGAGTCTCGCACATCCTGAGCCCTGTGTGACCATCACCGTGGGTGTGTGAGTCTCGCACATCCTGCGCCTGTGTGACCATCACTGTGGGGGGGTGTGAGTTTCATTAATCCTGAGCCTTGTCATCATCACTGTGCGGGGGGGAGTGAGCTTTATATATTTTTAAAAGAGTTTATGTTGCAAGTTATTTTCTATTAGTGGACCATGTGAAATTGCATGGCTCCTTATTACTCTGCTTGGGTTCATCCATACTATTACCGGGAGCTGTGGTAGTTTCATTTCATTGCCAGTTACATTTTTTACCTTGTTAATGCTCACTTGGATTGTTCCCAGGGTTTCGGCTCCATAAGCAAGGCCCCCACGGCCTTCCTTGCCTCCGGCAGACATATGGAAGTTTATTTTGGGTGGATACATGGGATAGAGCTGCCGGGGCATAGGGTGTGCAAATCCCCTGCATAAAAGAACGACGAACTTGCTCCACGGTGGTGTGCGCAGCACGCTCCCGCCGGCAGTTAGCCGCCTGTCACTCCTGCCCTCTCCCCGCCTACCCTGAGCCAGCCTAACTGGTGGTAAATGACATATCTTTACGGGCTCAATGTGCATTTCCTGGATCACTAATGGTTTGAATGTCTCTTCACACAGTTATTGGCCATATGTGTTGTCTCTTCTGTGAAAGGCCTGAGCAAGCCTTTTGCCATTTTTCTATTAAATTGTTGGAACTTTTCTTATTGATTTGTAAATGTTCTGCTATAATCTTGATATTAATCCTATACTAGTTATATGCTTTGTAAGCCTTTGTGATACATGCTTTTTAATTTTTTTAAAGTGTCTTGTAATAAATAGAAGTTTAATAAAGTCAAAAGCAGAGACCTTTTCTTCTTTAACAAGTGCTCTTCGGAGCACTGTTGCCGTGAATCGTCCTAAGCATCCTATGTGGGCAGGAGCACTGGCTTTCCATGAGAGACAAAGCAGAGCAGAGAAGGGGCCTCCATGGCCACTTGGCCCGGGTCATACTAATCAAAGGCCTGAAATCAACTCCATATCCATTATTCCGAATGAGGTCACCTTTGGCCACAGAGCCTCAGGGAGGAAGGGAAACCAAGTGCTCAAGGTCAAAGTGCCAGCCTGTACAGTCCTGAGGGTGAAGGGGTTTCCGTAACCTTGTAGGCGGGAGTAGCAGCATTTATGTTACGTCTTATTACTTTTGTTAAGGTACCACTTGGTTAGATATAAACATTCAAAATCTACTGTAACATGAACTTTTAAATGTTTTGAGTTTCTAGAGACCCCAGAGTTGCCTGGGCCTCACTTGACTCCCAGGATTCCCAGCAGGAAGAGCAGTGTGCCAAGTTCAGGGAGCTGGTGGGCATGGAGCTGGGGCTCACACCCACCTGTGTCAGATGGGGCTGGGACTCCTGCTCACCTGTGTCAGATGGGGCTGGGACTCACACCCACCTGTGTCCGATGGGGCTGGGACTCCTGCTCACCTGTGTCAGATGGGGCTGGGACTCACACCCACCTGTGTCAGATGGGGCTGGGACTCCTGCCCACCTGTGTCAGATGGGGCTGGGACTCACACCCACCTGTGTCAGATGGGGCTGGGACTCACACCCACCTGTGTCAGATGGGGCTGGGACTCCTGCTCACCTGTGTCAGATGGGGCTGGGACTCCTGCTCACCTGTGTCAGATGGGGCTGGGACTCCTGCTCACCTGTGTCAGATGGGGCTGGGACTCCTGCTCACCTGTGTCAGATGGGGCTGGGACTCCTGCTCACCTGTGTCAGATGGGGCTGGGACTCCTGCTCACCTGTGTCAGATGGGGCTGGGACTCACACCCACCTGTGTCAGATGGGGCTGGGACTCACACCCACCTGTGTCCGATGGGGCTGGGACTCACACCCACCTGTGTCAGATGGGGCTGGGACTCACACCCACCTGTGTCAGATGGGGCTGGGACTCACACCCACCTGTGTCAGATGGGGCTGGGACTCACACCCACCTGTGTCCGATGGGGCTGGGACTCACACCCACCTGTGTCCGATGGGGCTGGGACTCACACCCACCTGTGTCCGATGGGGCTGGGACTCACACCCACCTGTGTCCGATGGGGCTGAGATGCACACCCACCTGTGTCATCCATCAGAACCAGACACTCTGCTTTCAAAGTGGCTGAACGACAAGGGGCCACCCTGCGCTCACTGCAGTGTGGGAACGAACACCCACGGGCTCTCACTCCACACAGAACTCGGAGCCAGTCGCTGCACGGTCCCCTGAACAGGGGCCACACTCAACCTGAACGTGCCCCGGGCCTGAACAGGACCCAGGCCTCCGCTCTCTCCCTGGGCTGTGGGCTGTCCTGAGAGGGCGGGAAGGGCTCTGAGAACGCTTGTCATCATGAGGAGCAGGCTGGTGGCCCCCGTGGCCCTGAAGCTTTCCCCAGACTGCCCCCTCTATCCAACGCGCTCTGCAGCAAGGCTGGGGACACGGAACACAGGTGTGTGTGCACAAGTGTGCGAGCATGTGGGAGAGTGTGTCAGAGTGTGAGAACCGGGAGATGGTGCACAGAGGTGCAATCACAGCAGAAGGAAGGGGGGGCAACCGAGGCGGGCCGGGCAGGGGCATGTGTGAGACTGCGTGTGAGCGTCCGTGAGTCTGTCTGAGCGAGTGTATATGAGAGAGCTGGCGGCTGTGTGTGTGGGAGGTGCCACAGAAGTGGTGAGCAGGCAGAAGGGAGGAGAGGCTGAAGCACCCTGGACACAGCCTGCTCAGCGGGGGGCAGAGCTGACCATGGGCGCGCACCATCCTCACGCCATTCACTGACGGCCACAGGACAGCGGCCACCGGGGGTGAGGGTCCCTGGACAGAGGGTACCACCACCAGCAGCATGCTCATGACACCCGCCTTCATCTCACCATCTCCCTCCTCACGGACTCCACACGCCTGGCGGATAAATGCAAACTGCTCAGCCTGAACCCCCAGGCTTCGGACCCTAGGGGAGAGTGCCCCAGAATCCCTGATTCTCGTCTGTGTAATGGGATAATAATGATTAACTCAGTTCGGAGTGGAAATGAACTGAAATAAATAAGCAAATTTTAACCCACTGCTGAAGATGGCTTTTCTCCACCCTTCCTCTCTCCCGGCTTCTCCCAACCCCATCCTTCCTCAGGGTCCCCAAACACAGCCTCCATCCTGGGCTCGATGGCCCCACCGCCATCTCCCAGGCACGGCTCCCCTCAGCAGGGACTCGCAGCGACCACCCTCTCCTGAACTCCTGCCCTCACTCCCGCCACCTCCCGCCCGGTTCTCTTTTTATTCTGCTGAGCGCTCCCACGTGGGGCAGGCAGGCCCTTCTGGGCCACCATCCTATGAGCCCACGGGAGGGAGGTCCACGTCTCAGGCTTACTCTGCCTGCTCTTCGCTGGCCCCTTGAAAACAGATGTTTGGTCCCTAGCAAGCAGCCCTCTGCGGCTGTGGCCCAGGAAGCCTGTGCGCGTCCCCGCCTGGCGGTCACATGCCTGGGAGAGCTGCCCGTCTAACCTGCTGAAGATGCGAGGCTCTGCAGGTGACGGGCTGCTCAAAACAGACGCCCCCCCGGGGATGACCGCGCCCAGGTGGCCGGCTCGCCTACCTTCCTGATGCCTTCCGAAGGGCTGGACACGCAGTTGTCAGCACCTCCGTTCTTGCTGATGGTCCGCCAGAGCTCGGCAAACGTGCTGTCCTGCTCCAGCGGGTTGGTGCCCTTGGCTCGGAAGTACTCGTACACAGCAGAGTCCCGCACGGTGCCGTAGGACAGCTCCGCCTGCCTGGACAGGTCCTGGAATGTCCTGAAATGCAGAAAGGCTGTAAACCACGAGTCCAGGCCACCCACTGAAGGCTACAAATGGGCTGCAAGGCCTCCTGAGGTCCAAGCCAGTGGTGGTCCAGGACCCTCACTCTCCACGCCCAAGCCAGCTGCACAGATCCCTCAGCCGGGAGGGCGACTTGCCAGGGCCTCCTGCTATCGAAGTTGCGTCTCCTCGTGCAGGTTAATTCAGTGAAGTTCCAAACACCTAAAACCAGGTCCTGTGCTGAGCTCAGGGACAGAGGTTGAATGAGACGCGACTCCTGCCCTCAGGAGCTTAGAGTCTAGCTGTGGAAACAGCCGGTCAGAGCGCCAGGGCAGCGTGAGAGGCCGGGCACTGGCAGTCTCCACCCCCCGCCCAGCGCACAGGGAAGGACACGCTGGCGAGGTGGGGGCGGCGACTGGCCTCTGAGCCCTGCGCCAGCCCGGGGCGACGCACTCAGAAACTGGATTTCGAGGGAGGCCGTCCACAGCTCCCCGCTGCTCTGAGGTTCCACGAGCTGTCACTTTTTGAGCATCTCCTATCAATTTATTTTTCAATAAAGGAATAAATCTGGGCTTTTATATGAGATCACTTGATTTTTAAGTGCCAACAATTATTTAAAAGATGGCAAAGATAAAACACTGCAAGGGCCTTGGGCTTGTTATACACGGAAGAGAAGCAGGGAGCTCAGGCCAGGTCCCCGCTGAAGGAAGGGGGTGCCCCAGGAAGGCCCAGAAACAGCCGAGGGCCGCAGAGGAAAGGCCCTGGTGCAGTCAGGCCTGAAGGACGACTGAGCACAAAGTCCTCGGCTGCCCCGAGATGAGCAGTGCCCGGCTCAGTGTGTTGAGAGAATGTCACACACACAACAGAATTGTAAACAAATAGTCCAGGCTTCGTCCTGGTCGCTCTTTTCTTATTTCTATTCTTGAAATCTGTCTCTCCTTTCATCCACCAGAATATCACCCCCACCTCTCACTGTCACTGTCCCAAGGAGATCCAGTCTCCTGCCCCTGACCTACCCAGCCCTCCAGCCCTGGCTCCATCTCCGGCTGATGCCCCCCCCCCCCCCCACTGCCCCAGAGCCGGTGCTGAATGAGAATTCCTGCGCAGTGCCTGTCTACGGCACCAGGCCACCGTGCTCCCGTCCCTGGAATCCCTGTGTCTTACCCATCCACCTGATACACCTCCGCAAACTTCCTGAAGACCCGGCTGCCACCTCTCCCCACGGGAAGCCAGGGCCATGCCTCGCCTCCAGGGCCACCTGCGCACTGCGCTGGCTTCCAGGCTGCGTGGTCTCACGGACTGCGGACAGCAGCTCACCAGGGGGAGGCAGGCAGGGGCTCCGAGTCCAGCAACTCGCCTGCTCCCAGTTCCACCAGCACTAACGCTGCGGCCCCAGGCAACGTAGCTAAACTCTGGGCCTCCGTTTTCAAATCTCTTAAAAATAAGTTCAGAAGCAGAGCCTGTGGCAGGGGCTACGGTGGCGGTTAAATGAGGTGTGCATTCTGCTCTTAGAGCAGCCGGGCTGATGCAGGCGCAGCGCCAGGACTGGGAGCAATCCCTCTGCAATGTCACAGCATCCGTCCTCCCTCCCTGATTCAGAGCCTGGAGCAGGAGCAGCCTGTGCACTCACAGCTCGGGACCCCCGGCTTACCCCAGCCCTCCAGCGTGTGCACAGGGTGGGTGGCGATGAACACTGCCTCTTGCTTTGGGGACAGGCTCCGTGTGAGCCTCCAGGCCCTGCTACGTGGCCCAGAAACAGAGCTCAGCACTTGTTTCAATACGTTACAGATGAAGGAAACATGAAATAACAAACTTGATGAAGAAATATTTCTAATTACTGTTCATTATTTATATTTAACTGGAGCAAGATGCTCCTTTACTTGTAGGCACCCAGGGCTGTAACCGTCGTATTTCCTGTAAAGGAGGGATCTTTTCCCCACATTTTTAAGTTTCTGTCCTGGTAACACAAACAATTGCAAAGCTGTGATGAATGGGAAACATCACGATGAATTATACAGTTGGGTCTAAATACTGAGCTGCTCTAAATCACTGCAGTTTCCATGAGTGTGGATTAAAAGTGTAACTCCAAGGAGTTTGGAACCTCTGCTCCATCTGCATTTGAAATGAGAGTCCCTCTTTCCTCTTGCCATTTATTCACCACTGTGCCCTGCCCAGAGTTCAGGGGGTATCTCTAGATGATAAACAGGCAGCTTCACATCCCTTCTGTCCAAGCTCTGTGCTCCCACCACGAAACACCTCCATCTTTGCACTACCAGCCCTGTGGCTCAGCCTCGACGCCTCCATCACCTCTCATGACCTTTAGTCTGTGTAGCAGGATCTCCCCATCTCAAATGCACAGTTCCTCTTCAAAGGAAAGTTTCCAGGCTCGCTAATGTGCTCGGCACATGGTGGGCACTGCACCTATCTCAGAGTGACACATCTATAAAAGCCATCTGGAGGTTGGAAGAGCAGAGCCCAGCTCTTCACACACAGAAGATGCTGTCTTCCTGGGGCTCCACCTCCCATCGGAGAGCAGCTTTGGGAGAGACACAGGGAGGGATAGAGGAGAACAGAAGCAGCCAACCACCCAGGCTCCAAGACAACACTGGCAGAAGCAAAAAACAGGTGTTCACATCAGATAGGACACCCCTCAACTGGCTAGCAAGGCCTGGCCGGGAGAAAGCTGCAGAGCCACAGACTTAATTTAGCAAGTTTTCCAGACTATTCTCTTCAGCAACAACTGCTAGAAAGCACCTGCCCCCCAGGAAATGGAGAGCTGCTCCTCATAGGTGGGGTTCCCATAAGCAGAAGGTGCCTGATGCAGCTGGCTGAGGTCATTCAGCCAGCTGTTCCTCCAACAGTTACTGAATACCTACTAGGTAGGCTCAGTGGCACAAACAGCAAGAACTGAATGGTGGGCGTCTTCAAGGGGTCCACAGCTAAGGATGGGCGAATGGGAACAGAAGTAATCAAACATGAGAGAGACTAAAGTGCAGTCCTGCAGGGGACCCTGGAAACAGGACGACTGTCAGCTCCTTCTGAAGAAAAGAAAGACTGCCTAGAGAGGAAACATTACACATCAACCATGAAGACCTTACCCCCTGGGTGAGGGTAAGCCAGCTGGAGAACCAAGGGGCAGAGTGTTGTAGGAAGAGAAGATATTACCTGAGAAGGCACTGATATGTGAAAAAATGTGGTTCATTTGGGACACACCATGGGACAACTCACATCAGCTAAAACAGCAGGTTTGGAATCAGACTGACGGGTATGAATTCTGCCTCTGAGCACCCCAGAGTTTGAGTTATACCAGTGGTTCTCAAAGAATGGTCTTCAGGGCATCAGCACCACCTGGAACCTTTTGAGAAATGCAAATTCTGGGCCCCAGCTCAGATCTACTGAATCAGAGACTTTGGGGTGCGACTCAGCAATTTGGGTGATTGTGATGTAAGTGCAAGTTCCATGGCCATTTGCTGAGGCAAGGATTTAACGTCTGAGGCCTTACTTTTCTTAATCCATACCTTTCTCATTGTATTGGTGGAGGAAGATCACAGACATACCTGGCATGCAGTTAATGTTCAATAAATGCCAGCTCTTCTCATAGGATATTGATAAGTCCTTGCAAAGGTTGAAGCAGAGAGGCCATCTGAAGGAGAGATGGGTGATGGCACCCAGGCGGTCACACCTGGATGGAAGCAACGGTGGGCAGGGAGCATGTTTCCAGGGCTTGCAGGCTCATGGCATTGACCCACCTCTCTTCCCAGTACAATGCCTGTGGTAGATGTTGTCTCCATCACATTGCCAAGGTGCAAGCAAACAATTCACTATCAACACCCAGTCTGCACCTTCAATCATCTCAGGATGCCCAAAGTGAAGATCTGAGAAAGGCAGAACCTGGGATGTGCATGGGATGCCAAACTTCCCTGGGAGGCAGCCTGGACCCATGTTTTTATGGACCATGATGATGACTGCCTAGCAGAGGCCTCCTGAGGAAGTACTGAGCCTCTGGGTGAAGAACGTTGATGGGGAAGATGTCTTTAAAAGCATCCTCCCCAGTGAGTAGAAGGAAGGAAACAATAAAGATCAGAGCATAAATAAATGACATAAAGACTAAAAAAACAATACGAAAAATCAATGAAACCAAGAGCTGGTTCTTTGAAAAGATAAACAAGACTGATGAACCTTTAACCAGACTCATCAAGAAACAAAGAGAGAGGACCCAAATAAACAAAATCAGAAATGAAAGAGGAGAAGTAACAACTGACACTAAAGAAATACAAAGGGTTATAAGATCATATTATGAACAACTATATGCCAACAAATTGGACAACCTAAGTGAAATGTACAAATTCCTAGAAACATACAATCTTTCAAAACTAAATCAGGAAAAATCAGAGAATCTGAATAGACAGATTACAACTAGTGAAATTGAAGCAGTAATAAAAAAAAACTCCCAAACAAACAAAAGCCCTGGACCAGAAGGCTTTACAGATGAATTTTACCAAATATTCAAAGAAGAACTAAACCTACCTTTCTGAAACTATTCCAAAAAAGTCAAGAGGAGGGAAGACTCTCAAGCTTATTGTATGAGGCCAGCATCATCTTAATTCCAAAATCAGATAAAGGTACATCAAAGAAAGAAAATTGTAAGCCAACATCCCTGATGAGCATAGATGCTAAAATCCTCAACAAAATATTAGTAAATCGAATCCAGCAATACATTAAAAAGATCATACACCATGACCAAGTGAGATTTATTCTGAGGATGCAAGGTTGGTACAATATTCACAAATCAATTAACGTGATACATCACATAAACAAACTGAAGGATAAAAGCCACATGATCATACAATAGATGCATAAAAAGTATTTGATAAAATCCAGCACCATTCATGATAACAACTCTCCACAAAGTGGGATAGAGGGAACATACCTCAACATAATAAAGGTCATATATGAAAATCTACAGCCAACATCATAGTCAATGGGCAAAAACTATATGCATTCCCCTTAAGATCAGTAACAAGAAAGATATGTCTGTGTCACCACTCTTATTCAACATAGTACTAGAAATCCTAGACACAGCCATCAGACAAGAAGAAATAAAAGGCATCCAAATTGGAAAGGAGAAAGTAAAACTGCTATTATTTGCAGATGACATGATACTGTATATAGAGAACCCCAAAGATTCCACCAAAAAACTATCAGAACTGATCAATTAATTCAGGAAAATAGCAGGATACAAAATAAATATCCAGAAATCAGCTGCATTTCTGTATACCAATAATGAACTATCAGAAAAGGACACTAAAAAAACAATCCCATTTATAATTGCTTCAAAAAGAAAAAAATACCTATGAATAAACTTAACCAAGAATTTAAAAGACCTGCATTTGGAAAATTATAAGACATTGAAGAAAGAAATTAAAGAAGATATAAATAAGTGGAACCATATACCATGTTCATGGATAGGAAGAATTAACATCATTAAAATGTCCATACCACCCAAAGCAATCTATAGACTCAACGCATTTCCTATCAAGATATCAAAGTATTTCACAGAACTAGAACAAATATTCCCAAAATTTGTATGAAACCGCAAAAGACCCAGAATAGCAACAGAAATCTTGAGAAAGAAGAACAAAGTTGGAGGAATCACAATACTTGATAACAAACTATACAAGGCCAGCGCGTACTCAAAACAGCATGGTATTGGTCTAAAAACAGACATATACATCAGTGGAACAGAATAGAGAGCCCAGAAATAAACCCACACCTTTATAGTCAATTAATATTTGACAAAAGAGGCCAAAATATACAATGGGCTAAAGATAGTCTATTAAAAAAAATGGTGTTGGGCCCGGCCGGGTGTGGCTCAGTGGTTGAGCGTCAACCCAGGATCCAGGCGATCGGGGTTCGATTCCCGGTCAGGGCACATGCCCAGGTTGCGGGCTTGATCCCCAGTTGGGGGCGTGCAGGAGGCAGCTGATCAATGACTCTCTCATCATTGATGTTTCTATCTCTCTCTATCCCTCTCCTTTCCTCTGTATGAAATCAATAAAGATATATATTTTTTAAAAATGGTGTTGGAAAAATTGGTCAGATATGTGCAAAAAAATGAAGCTACACTTCACAGTGCACACAAGAATAAACTAAAAATGATTTAAAGACTTAAATGTTAACTTGAAACCATAAAAATTCTGGAAGAAAACATAAGCAGTAAAATCTGTGATATTTCTCACAGCAATACATTTTTTGATATATCTCCTCAGGCAAGGGAAACAAAAGAAAAAATAAATGGGGCTACATCAAACTAAAAAGGTTTTGCACAGCAAAGGAAACCATCAACAAAATGAAAAGACAATGCACTGAATGGGAGAACATATTCACCAATGGTACATCTGATAAAGGGTTAATGTCCAAAATTTATAAATAACTTAAAAAACTCAACACCAAAAAAACAAACAATCCAATTTAAAAATGGGCAAAGGACTTGAATAGACACCTCTCCCAAGAGGACATACAGATGTCCCAGAGACATATGAAAAAATGCTCAACCTCACTAATCATCAGAGAAATGAGAATTAAAACCACAATGAGGTATCACCTCACACCTGTCAGAATGGCTCCATCAATAAATCAACAAAGAACAAGTGCTGGCGAGGGTGTGGGGAAAGGGGAACCTAGTGCACTGCTGGTGGGAATGCAGACTGGTGCAGCCACTGTGGAAAGCAGTGTGGAGTTTCCTCAAAAAAATTAAAAATGAAACTGCCTTATGACCCAGTGATTCCACTTCTGGGAATTAATTTGAAGAGACCTGAAACACTAACTCAAAAGCATATATACACTCATGTTCATTTCAGCGTTATTTACAGTAGCCAAGATCTGGAAGCAGCCCAAGTGCCCATCAGGGGGTGAGTGGATTAAAAAGCTGTGGACATTTACACCATGGAATAAATACTACTCGGCCGTAAGAACGAAGAAAATTCACCCTTTGAGACAGCACTGAGGGACCTGGAGAGCATTATACTTAAGTGAAATAAGCCTGTCAGAGAACAAGCACCACCTGCATTCACTCACATGTGGAATCTAATGAACAACCTGAACTACCACGCAAAGTAGAACCAGACTCATAGACAGAGAGCAGGCGGGCAGCTCTGGGGGGGACGCTGAGGACTGGGGGCAGAGGGATTGAGCAAAAAAGAAAAGCAAGAGAGAAAGGCCTCATGGACACAGACAACAGTGTGGTGACTGGGGGCGTGGAAGAGGGTATGGGGGGTAAATAGCGATGGGAAATTTTTTTAAAAAAAAGAAAGAAGACAATAATAAAAGCGTAATTCCCCAGGCTGCCCACCTGGTTTGGGTTCACTAATTAGGTGTCCAGGCGCAAGGACGGGCACTTCGCAGCTTGCTCTTTACCTCTGTCTTCTGCTGTCTCTTTCCCTCACCTTTCATCACGTTTAGCGTCGGCCTCCTCCCTGGGCAAAGCCCAGCCTCTCCTCCAGTGTCTTTCACTCAGATGGGCACTAACTGAAACTGGGTTTGGGACCAACGGGGCTGCTCCTCTGAATCTCCTGCCCTGGATTGCTGACTTGGGGTCTCCTTTCATTGAAGGCATAGCTGACTCCTATGAGCACAGACTGCTTGCGAAAGGACTTTGCAAGCGTACCTTGCTCTGAGAGTGGTTTCCGCCAATTAAATATGCACCTCTGGCAGACCACAGGTCTCCTTCAGCCGTGGCCAAGGGCGGACTGTCTAGCTCAGTACCCCTCCCGCCCCCGCATACCTTCCTCCATAAATCAATCTAACTATTTCCTAGATACATTTTCATTAACAAAGAGATAAATGTGTTTGCAACATGAGAAAAATCAATAATACAGAATTTATAAATACATCTTTGCATGTTGCAGAAATATTTACATTGGCAATGGAGATAAATACACTTGCAACAAGAGCAGAATCAATATACACTCCACATAAAACAGATTTCAACAACTGTGGGGTTGCCGTAATCATGGCCCTGATACATTTATGTCCCAAAGCCCTATTATTTGTCCTTAAAGAGAAAAGGAAGTCGAGTGGCCTAAAAGGCATGGGGGTGCTCATCTTTCTTATCTGCCAGCCTTACCTACAGCCCCCACACGCCTCTACTATCACCAGGCACCCCACTTCCCTCTGCCTCACATCTGACTCTGAAGGAGGTGCTGCACAGGCCAGTGGGGAGGCCCGGCTGCATTTCCACGTCCGCTTACAGGGCCTCTGGGCCCAGTTCTCTCTGATGCTTCTCCCACGCTCTGGTCTCCTACCCTGGGACTTGCCACAGTTCCCACCTTTTCTCCCCCAGACCCAGGCTCTTCAAGGGGAACAGGGCCTCAGGTGAAGGCTGAGCCACTGCAAGAAGCAAGCTCAACCTCGGACTCTGAAAGGCTCCCCGGGGGTATTCACGCCTCCCTCCCTCCCTCCCTCCCTCCCTCCCTCCCTCCCTCCCTCCCTCCCTCCCTCCCTCCCTTCTTCCTTCCTTCCTTCCTTCCTTCCTTCCTTCCTTCCTTCCTTCCTTCCTTCCTTCCTTCCTTCCTTTCCTCCTTCCTTTCCTCCTTCCTTCCTTCCTTCCTTCCTTCCTCCCTCCCTCCCTCCCTCCCTCCCTCCCTCCCTCCCTCCTTCCTCCTTCCTTCCTCCCTCCCTCCCTCCCTCCCTCCCTCCCTCCCTCCTTCCTCCTTCCTTCCTCCCTCCCTCCCTCCCTCCCTCCCTCCCTCCCTCCTTCCTTCCTTCCTTCCTTCCTTCCTCCCTCCCTCCTTCCTTCCTTCCTTCCTTCCTTCCTTCCTTCCTTCCTTCCTTCCTCCTTCCTTCCTTCCTCCTTCCTTCCTTCCTCCTTCCTTCCTCCCTTCCTCCTTCCTTCCTCCTTCCTTCCTTCCTCCTTCCTCCTCCCTCCCTCCCTCCCTCCCTCCCTCCCTCCCTCCCTCCCTCCCTCCTTCCTTCCTTCCTTCCTTCCTCCTTCCTTCCTCCTTCCTTCCTTCCTTCCACACATTCCTGAGCACCTGCTGGTGATCTGGATTGGAGGGTGTGGCATGAATGGCACAAAGCAACTGCTCTGTGGAGTGTGCCTGGCGGAGGTGGGGACAAAAAACAAACATGAAGAGCAACAACAGTACCTGTGTGGGCAACGGGAGCCACAGACCACTCTGTTGCATATTTCTTGGTTTTCTGGGGCTGTTTTAATTGAAACACTTTTAAAAATCTTTCAATAAAGAAAAAGTCTTAGCTCTCAGGCTGGAGGAAAACAGGCTGCAGGCAGATGTGGCCTGTGGGGTAGCCAGCCGACCCCTGACGCCACGTGTCAATTATGAAAAGTATGATGGAGACTAATAAACAGAGTCAGGGTTGTAGGAAATGACAGAGGAAGTGACCACAGATATAAAGGAGGCAGGGTGTTCTAGCCATGGGAGTGGGCATCAAGAGCACATGTTTCTCGAGCATCTTGTTTCCTTGGGCTGGACTGAGGAGGTGGGAGCAGAGGCTGTGGCCAGCAGCTGAGACGTGGAGAAGCCTGGCATCTGAGGAACGGCACCCTCAACCTTACAGGGGGCCTTCTAGGGGCCCCGGGGATGCTGTGGTCTCAGACCCACTCCTTTGTATCCCAAATCTGTCCTCTCAGTGACTTCAGAACAGAATCCCAGCTCGGAAAACTGTCAGGTGAACACAGTGAGAACACAGGGTGAGAGCCTGCGGTCCCTGGCGGTAAACACATCCTTGCAGGACACTGGAGGCCACAGACGGCCCGTGGGTACCAAGTACCAAGCTGCGGTGTGCTCACCCTTCTCCAGCCTTCCCTCCACGTTCTTTTCTCTCCAAGTCCTAGTTCTTTGATTACGATTAAAATTAAAAGATGCCCAAAATAAACTGCTATAAAAAATTTTAAAAAAACTCAAAGCATTTGTACATAGTATATTTCCACTCTTGGAAAAGGAACCATTAATAAACGTAAATAAATACAGGGACCAAAGAAGTAGGAATAAGAATGAACAGTTGTGCGACTTTCACTTTTAACAGATGTATTTCCAAAAAATTTGCACTTTTTAAATTGAATCTCCTGGGGTGCCATTGGTTGATAGGGTCATGTAGGTGTTAAAGTGTGTATTACTATGATACATGATCTGTACGTTGCACTGTGTGTCCACCACCCAAAGTCAGAGCCTCTCCTGTCACCATATATTTGGCCCCCTTGACCCTCTACTAGCCTCCACCCCCTTCCCTCCAGTAACCACTGTACTGCTGTCTCTCTGTGCCTCTGAGTTTCAGTTTTATATCCCACATATGAGTGAAATCATAGGGTTCTTAGCTTTTTCTGACTTATTTCACTTAGCATAATGTTCTCAAGGTCCATCCGTGTTGTCGCAAATGGCAGTGTTTCGACTTTTCTTATGGCTGAGTAGCATCCCACAGTACATATGCACCCGATAGAGGACTGGGTAACATTTGTGTTTGCATTACACTGTAAACACAAGTGCGATCTGAATGATTAAAAAGTCCTTCTGCTGCCTGGAGAAAGTCGGTGCCAGGCCTTGGGAACTCAGCCCTGCGCTGTCTTCCTCCATGGCCACGCCCTCGGCCAGTGCAGCCAAGGTCCACGTAGAAGAGAGACATTTCTCTCGCCCCAACAAACGCCACCCTGCTGGCTCCCGTCCCCAGAGCAAGACAAGCATGGGAAGGCTGACCCCGTCCAGATGTCTGGGCCCATCAGGAGGTGGGCTCTGTCGGCTGCACAGCCAGTTTCCCTCAGTCCCTCAGCTGGGCATCTTCCGCCGGGATGCAGCCGAGGCCTGCTGTCCTGGCTGCCAGAACAGGGCAGGTGGCCAGTGAGCTTATGAAAGGGAGGCATGTGCGTCATGTGTGTCCGACTTGCCAGACAGCCTAGACTCTGGAAATGAGCAGAGCTCAGGAACAGGGGCTGAGGGGGGGGCTGTGAGCCGCACCTCAGTCAGGTCGAATGACAGAGGTCAGGTATTGGGTCAAGGCCCTGGCATGTGGCAAAGGCTGAAGGTCCGCATCCCTCACTAAGTCAAATCTGGGGACGTCTAATGCCATTGGCAAAGTGAACTCAGCCAGTGGGGCTCCCGCTCCGCCTCCGCCCAGCCTCTCTCAGGCTGCCCTGCCCTTGGGTTCCAGCCTGGCAGGCGATCCACTCTCTCAGGCCTCCTAGCCTTCACCCAGGCTCACTGTCTGTCTGCTGTGCAAGGACAGTCCTTCCTCCCTCCCTTCCTTCCTTCCTTCCTTCCTTCCTTCCTTCCTTCCTTCCTTCCTTCCTTCCTTCCTTCCTCCCTCCCTCACTCCCTCCCTCCCCCCTCCCTCCCTCCCTCCTTTCTTCCCTCTCTTTCTCTCTCTCTCTCTCTCTTTCTTTCTTTCTTTTTAATTGAATTTATTGGGTGATACTGATTCACAAAACCATACAGGTTTCAAGTGTACAACTCAACAAAACATCATCTGCACCCTGCATCGAGTGTCCATTGCCTAAGCAGTCTCTTTCTGTTCCCACTATCTCCCCCTTAGCCCACCCCCTCCTTCTGCACCCCCCCCTTTCCCTCTGGCCATCACCACACTGTTTTCTGTGTCTATATGTCTTATATATACAGGGGTGAGCAGGTGTAGGTTTAGAGTTGTTCATATGGAAAAAGACATGCAGGTTATGATTATTTCTGTAGCTTTATTAACTCAGTCCTGGGTGGTGTGGCTTAGCTGGCTGGGCATCATCCTGTGCACCAAAAGGTTACTAGTTCAATTCCTGGTCAGGGCACATGCCCAAGTTGCTGACTTGATGATCCCCAGTGTGGGGGACATGCAGGAGGCAGCGGATTGATGTTCTGCTCTCCCATCGATGTTTCTCTCCCTCTCCCTTCCTCTCTGTCTAAAAAAGGTCAATACAAATATTTAAAAAATAAATAAATAAATAAATAATAGCTTTAACTCAAAAGTGTCACAATGCAATTTTTGCCCATTGTGTGTGTGTATATATATGTGTGTGCATATGTGTGTATATATGTGTGTATGTGTGTATATGTGTATATGTGTATATGTGTGTATGTGTGTATATGTGTATGTGTGTATATATGTGTATATATGTGTATGTGTATGTATATGTGTATATATGTGTGTATATGTACATGTATATGTGTGTGTGTATATGTGTGTATGTATATATGCCTGTGTATATGTGTGTGTGTATATGTGTGTGTGTGTGTGTATATATGTTTTTTTGCTTAATCCCTTCACCTTCTTTTATCCAGTCCCCCAAACCCCTCCCCTCTGATGGCTGTCAGTCTGTTCCAAGTCTCCACGCCTCTGTTTGTATTTTGTTTGTCAGTTTATTTTGTTCATTAGATTCCACATATAAGCGAGACCATCAAGAGGAACCCAAAGAGGCCCACACCAAGACACATCATAATTAAAATGGCCAAGGTTAAAGACAAAGACAGAATATTAAAAGCAGCAAGAGAGAGACAGTCATTTACCTACAAGGGAGCTCCCATAAAGCTGTCAGCTGATTTCTCAACAGAAACACTTCAGGCCAGAAGGGGTTGGCATGAAATATTCAAAGTGATGAAAAGCAAGGCCCTACAACCAAGATTCCTCTACCCAGCAAAAATAAACAACAACCTAAAGGAGATCAGTAAACCAGTACTACAAGAAATGTTAAAGGGCCTGCCCTGCCTTCTTTACGTGACTAACACCCCCTTGCCTCCAGGAACCAGCTCAGCTGCCATCCTCAGTAGGAAGACTAGTCTCCCCCTGTGTTCTCAGCTTAGCCTGTCTTAATATTCACCCCTTGTGGCTGTTGATGTGTCTGTCTCCCCCTTCAACAGTGGACTCCCTCGAGGTTGGACTCTGTGTCCATCTCTGGATCCTGTGAACCCGCGTGTGGTCCGACAGACAATGGTGCCGAGTTTGTGTTTCCTGGAAGAATCAAACCTGGTTTAAAACAACGCCATGTTTATAGTGGACTGTGGCTGGGGAATCCAGCGTGGAGGGTCTAACTAAATCATGACCACTAACCTCAAGTGGATCCTAACACTACCTGGAAATCTTCTAAATCCCCTGTTCAGTTCATCTGCTTGCTTAGGTGACTTTCAGAAAACAACCCTGCCTCCTGCTTCCTAAGAGAGCAGAAGCTACCAGGGGAGAGCTTTGCTGTCTCTAAAGGGCTCTCTCTTCTAAACCACCAAACACCTACCTGCCTTCCTTTAAAACTGGTGGCTCCTTGTTCCTTTGTACGTCTAACTCTGTCTCCTGAATCCCCAACTTTCCTCCTTCTCAACTGCATTGCTCTTGCAATTGTCACCTCGATTTCCTAACTCATGACATCACTTCTCCTTTCGGGTCACTTCCATCGGCAGGTTTGCACATATATCGGGTCACAGGCCGCCCAGGGCGTTCTCTGTGGTTACCATCTCCATCAACCCCTTCCCAGTGTCAGGAACCTACCTTAATTAGGTTTTCATCCTACCACTGCACTGAAGCTGCTCCTGTCAAGGTCACTAATGATCTCCAAAGATGATGGCCAATCCCCACTCCTCACTTTGACCCCCACCGGCAGAGCTTGGCAAACTTGATGACTCTGTCCTTCTTAGTGACCTGGCTTCCGGGACATCACTCTTTCCTCGCTCTCCATCTTGCAGATGCCTCCTTCTCTGTCTGTTTCTAGTTATTTTCTTGTCAGTCTCTAAATCTTGCGGTGTCCTAGGCTCAGTTTGGAGATTCCTTCTTTTCTATAGTGATACGGCTTTCACCATAATCTGGTCAAGTAAATTGGCTACACACACACATCCCATGCACACATGCACATTCTGTACATGGAGGACTCCAAGGAACTACCCCAGCCCTGACTAACCCCATCATCCCCAGGCAACTGCCTCCTTATATCTTTGCTTGGATGGCTAATAGGTCCCTAGACCAAACCTATTTAAACCCAAGCTCTTGAGCTGCAAACTCCCAAACCCACCACAAAATCTGCTCTTCCTCCAGTTCATCCATCTCAGTCAAATGCTGCTCTATGCTTTGAGATGCTGTGGCCAAAAGCCTGAGAATTGCCACTGACCCTCCCTTTCCTGTATATCTCATATACAGTCGCAGCATTCTGGGTGTCTGCTATCATCAAGATAGAGCCAGAATCTGGCCACTTCTCATCACCTTCACCATGAACCCCTCTGCGTCTTACCTGGATATTGAAACTGTCTTCCTAATGGTCTCCTGCTTCTGCCTTTATAGTCTATTGGCCTGGGGACAGAGTGGTCCTTTGTCAGATCATGCCACCTCATTGCTTAAAACCCTTGAATTGCTTCTCATCTCACAGAGTAACACCCAAAACCCTCACATGGCCTGAAAGGTCCCACAGAGTCCGCCCGCAGCCCCTGCTCTCCCCACCCTGCTGCCTGTCACTGGGTCTCGGGCTTCTGGAAGCGTTCCCCTCAGCCTAGCATAGTCTCCCTCACATCTCTAACAGGCTCACTCTTCAGTGTCCTGGGTCTCTGATCAAATGCCGTTTTCTCTATGAGGTTTTTCCTGTCAAACTTATGTAAAATGCCACCTTCTGGAAATTATGTGATAAAAACAAAGAAACACACCCCTGGCTATTTAATGTCAGTCCTTGCCCTAGACTGGGGTTGGGTTGCTAGGTTTACTGATCTGTCACCAGTGCCTGTAGCCACATGACCAACATCCTGGTTTGCACAAGACAGGCACTTCTTGGGCACAGACCTTTCCATGCTAAAACCAGGCAAGTTCCAGCCAAAATGGAATAATTTGTTCCCCAACCTACAATAGTGCCTGGAACACCATAGGTGCTCCAATAAACATGGGTTATATGTATGAACACATTATGTATATGTAACACATTAATGAACTGGCTTTTTCTCACTTTCTAAATACCTAGTTTGCATATTCTCATGGAAGTCCCATCTAGGGCTGACCAACCTCCTTTCTGGACAAGTGCGGGTCAGTCATGTGCAGGCGCAGCAATGGCCTGAGGAGCTTGAACAAGAGCTGCAGCCCTGGGCCAGAAGGCAGAGCACAGAGCCATGTGGCCAGAGCCAGCCCCAAGCTAATCACCACAGGGCCCAGGGAGCAGGCTGGGCTCTCCCCAGGCTCCCTCCTCAGAGTCTTGAAGTTCCAAAGTCCAGCTTCCTTGTGGATCTAATGGAAGTCAGCATTAGCTGAGAGAACCCTACTGGGCATGACCCCTGGCAGCCTTGGTCGCTTCCCCAGCTCTCTTCCCCCTACTCGGTGGGAGCCCCACACAGACAGCCTTGCCAGCCAGCAATACCTCCATGCCAAGAACACGACTGGCTCCCAGCTCTCAGTACCCACAAATATTTGCTGCCACAAAGCAATACAAAAGCAGGATGCGCCACTAACCTTTAATATATCAGTGCTGCGGCTCCTGACCCATTAGGAGGCTGTAGAAATGTGACTGAATGCAAATCAGAGTAGCACCTTTCGAGGCTGAGAGGTGCCTTCATGCCTCCCCGCACAGCCTGCGTCTCCTCTGCTCCAGAGAAACAGCCCGGCCTCCTCTCTCCCCTCTGGCTTTTGTTCTCACCATCCTTCCCTCCCTCTCTCCTTTTCCCATGCGTCTGACTGAGCCCCTCTACTGTGTCAGCTTCCTGGGCAGGCAGTCACCAGATATGCCAGAAGGCTCTAGAAATGCCAGCCTCCAGACACTGTGCTAGTAGCTCACTTGTGTTGCTTCCTTTAACCTTGGTCATACTTTTTCCTAAAGCCATTCTTATCCCCCCATTTTACAGATGAAGAAGTGAAGGATAAAGGAGATGAAGTAGCTAATAGAAGGTTTCAGAAGCGGCAGGTAGAAGAGCTGTCTTCCCAAAAGGGCTGCCTGATCCAAGAGCCCACACACTTACGTATGGTCAGCAGGCCACAGGTAAGTGAGGAGCGTTAACAAGCAAACCGGCTGGAGACCACTGTGCAGGGGACATTGCTCGCAGTAAGCTCAGAGCCCCTGAAACGCGGTGTGAAATCTCCCCCAGTGTGGAGACGAGGGGCTGTGGAGATAAAGGCAGAGGGCTAGCAGGGAGGAAGCGGAAACTGACACAAGGAAAGAGGGAGGAAGGATGTTCTGGGCAGCAGCAGCCGTGCTTTCTAACCATGGGCTATGGAAAGGGTGGAGCTTTCTGGAGCGTCTAACAGGGTGCTGTGAGGAAGCAGAGTGATGGGAGCTAAGAAGCACTGAGGGTGGGGTCCGGGGAAGATACTCATACAGTGCTCAGTGAGGCAGACGTGTGGGAGTGCAGGGATCACGGGACAGCGCGCTTCCCTCAAGACGGCAGCCAGGTAACGCGGTCCTCAATCCTCCCACAGCCACATCGAAGTCACAGCTAACCACAGGACGATCCTCACTCAGAACCACTGAAATCTAGCTATCCTACAACTAAAGATACAAAGAACAAGCCACACTGAGACTGGTAGGAGGGGAAAAGATGCTGAAAGGGCTGGTCCCACGCCCACATGCAGCAGTTACAAACTGGGGGGATTCTCAGCTGTGGATACCCCTGAGGAGCAAGGAGTCCCCAGTGCCACACTGGGCTCCCCAGCCAAGGGTTTCAGTGCAAGGAAGAGAAGTCCCCATAACTTCTGGCTGTGAAAACCAGCAGAGATAGAGGTTTAGTGAGATGGAGGCCACTGGAGCCCAGGCATTCCTCTTACAAGGTCAGCACTGAACTTGCTCAGACTCACTCCCTCTGAGCCCCAGCACTGGAACAGCAGCTGAAAAGGCACCAGAGACATATGGGGAGGAACTGAGTCGTCAGCAATCAGGGTAAGTGCGGGGGTGGGGGGGGCAGTTTTCTCCAAGACAGAGGTGCTGGCAGAGGCCATTGTTGCTTTGATGGGCCCTCCCCCAACAGAGCTAGCAGGCAGATGCTATATCTGAGCTTCTATTAACCAGGCTCACATGTTTGCTCCACCCTGGTGATTCCCTGAGACCCTGCCCGACCCAATTTCTGGGTCCAGCCAAGCCCCTTCAGATGGCTTTTCCATATAAATGCTATGTCTTGGCTCATGTTGATGACATCCCTAAAATCTCTCAAATAAGCAGCATCTGATCTTGGCATGCCTTGTACTTCTTACTAAGTAGCCTCAGGCCCACCACTAGTGGCAGCCAATCTTGGTTTGAAGCCTGATCTCTCCTGGGCAACTCCAAGCCCAGCACAAGTAACCACCATCTGCAGATCACTTTGTAGCTCATGCTGGGTGGCCCCAGGCAGGGCACAGAGAGCAGCTGACATTGGCCTGCACCTCCTAGGAGGCCCTAGAGCCAGTGTATCCAGTGGACAGCTTCAGACCACATCAGGGCAAGTGTGGGGGCGGGGGGGGCAGTTTTCTCCAAGACAGAGGTGCTGATAGATGCCCAACCTCCTCCATGAGTGACACACTCAAGGAGTAGACTCAGCGGGTATCTGAGCCCTGCTGAAGTGAGTTTTGTTGTGTGGGGTGGACCCCTCCGTGAAGAGCTGTTCCTCCACTGTGGTCACAGCCACTCTTTGCAGCCAATCAGCCTGGGATAAATCTCTCCCATTGACAATATTTTCAAACCATGGATGTATTGAGAAAGCAAAACCTTCTGGAAATATCTAACAATTTATAGTGAGGGAACAGAAATAATGAATTACTTCAAAGCACTAAGGGTAGAATAGAGGGGATAATTACTCATAAAGTACTTATAGGATAGTATAATGGAATAAAAGTGCAAAAATGATGGCATGAAAATGGGCTTCTGATCAAGATTGTCAATAGTATTCAAGGCTCAGAGGACGATACACACAGCCCACGTGGGAGCCAGGGATCAGCTGGAGCACCCAGCTCACCTGTCTGCGGAGGCTGTGCCACTGTACTCTACAAGACACCTACTACATAAGGTCACTATACCAAGGCCAGGCTATATAGCAGCTCTACCTACTATATAGAAACAAACACAGAAAGGCAGCCAAAATGAGGAGGCAAAGAAACATGTCCCACTGAAAGAAAAGAGCAAAACTCCAGAAAAAGAACAAAAGAAAATGGAGATAAGCAATCTACCAGATGCAGAGTTGAAAACACTGGTTATAAGGATGCTCAAGGAACTTAGGGGAAGAGTAGATGAACTTAGATAGAACTTCAAAAGCATAAAAAAGGATATGGAAACCATAAAAAAACACAAGTCAGAAATGAAGGATACAATAACTGAAATGAAGAATACTTTACAGGGAATCAACAGTGGAGTAGATGAAGCAGAGGTTCTAATCAGAAATTTGGAAGATAAGGAAGCAAAAAATACCCAATCAGAACAGCAAAAAGAAAAAAAAATTAAAAATGAGTATAGTGTAAGGAGCCTCTGGGACAACTTCAAGCATACCAAATTCAAGCACCATGAGGGTACTGGAAAGAAGAAGAGAGAGAGCAAGAAATTGAAAACCTATTTGAAAAAATGATGACAGAAAACTTCCCTAACCTGGTGAAGGAAACTGACTTACAAGTCCAGGAAGCATCGAGAGTCCAAAACAAGAGGAAACCAAAGAGGCCCACAGCAAGACACATTATAATTAAAATGCCAAAGGTTAAAGACAGAGAGAGGATCTTAAAAGCAGCAAGAGAAAAGCAGTTAGTTACCTATAAAGGAGCTCCCATAAGACTGTCAGCTGATTTCTCAGCAGAAAGTTTCAGGTCAGAAAGGAGTGGGAAGAAATATTCAAAGTGATGAAAAGCAAGAACCTACAACCAAGATTACTCTACCCAGCAAGGCTGTCATTTAGAACTAAAGGTGAGATAAAGAGAGTTCCTGAAAAGAAAAATCTAAAGGAGTTCATCACCCCCAAACCAGTACTGCATGAAATGTTATAGGGTGTTCTTTAGGAAGAAGAAGAACAACAAAAGATCAAAAATATGAATAATAAAATGGCAGTAAATACATATCTATCGATAATTATTTTAAATACAATGGATTAAATCCTCCAGTCAAAAGACATACAGAGGCTGAATGGATAACAAAACAAGCCCCTTACATGTGCTGTCTACAAGAGACTCACTTCAGATTGAAATACACAAAGACTGAAAGTGAAGGGATGGAAAAAGATATTTCATGAAAATGGAAACAAAACAGAAAAGCTGGAGTAGCAATACTTATACCGGATAAAACAGACTTTAAAACAAGAGACAAAGAAGGACCCAGTAATTCTAACTCTGGGTATTTATCTGAAGAAACCAAAACACTAAATCAGAAAGACATACATATCCACGGGCCACTGCCGCATTATTTACAGTAGGCAAGATATGCCCTCAACAGATGGTGGGTAGGAAGTGGTGCACACACACCATGGAATGTGACTCAGCCCTAAAAAGAATGAAATCTCGCATCAGCAACAACACGGACGGACCTGGAGGGCATTATGCTGAGTGAAATCAGTCGGACAGAGACAGGCAAATGCCAGATGATTTCACTTGCATGTGGAATCTAAAAAACAAAATAAATGAACAAGCAGAACAGAAACAGACTCACAGATACAGAGAACATTCTGACGGCTGCCAGATGGGAGAGGCATTGGGGGGATGGGTGAAAAAGGTGAAGGGATTGAGAAGCACAGATTGGTAGTTTCAGAATAGTCACTGGGATGTAAAGTACGGCATAAGGAATATAGTCAATAGTATTGTAGTAACTATGCGTGGTGTCAGATGGTACTAGATTTATCAGAGCGATCATTTCATGAGTTATATAGATGTCTAATCACTGGGTCGCACCCTGAAACTAAAATAATATTGTGTGTCAACTGTAACTAAAAACTTTAAAATGTTTTTTAATGATGAGAAAATGAACTGCTGATGTCCCCTAGACAGGTACGGGTCCATGCATGTGCGAGATGAGCACCGGGCGTTGCTGCAGGGTGCTGTGGGCAGGAACTACGGAAAGCTGTCACGTGCATGTCCAGGCAGGGCCATGGGGCAGCACAAGCCTCTGTGCGTGCACGTGTGTGTGTGCATCTGCGTGCACACGTATTTAGGGCCTGGGTGTGTTCACTTATGAGCGTGTATGGAAGAACCCCCGGGCAGGAAGAACAAAGGAAAGAAGGAGGGGGTTTTGCTGAAGCACTGGGACACTCAGGTTACATTTCGCCATGAAAAACTTCAACGTAAAGGAGCAGCTCTGGGTCTCCCAGCGGTCGAATGGTGGTGACTGCAGAGGAGGCACTTTGTGTGGCAGAAAAACCAACCACAGCAGCTAGTGCAGGGATCACAGCACATGAAACATCTACCCCCTGGAGCATGCTCACAGGCCTGGGCTGTCAGCACTCATAGTGCAAGAGGACAGAAACCAGCCCTCCCTGGAAAGCTAAAGAGAAAATACCAGAACACGCGGGCCTGTTGCCAAACAATACAAAACCAGCTGTAATTAAATGTGAAGCCACAAGGTGCTAGCCGTTTTGAATCAGTTTGCAGAAAAATCACTTTAACAAGGATAGACGCTGATGGAAAGGTTAGGGAAGGGCATCGGGAAGAGAAAGGTATGTTCTATCACTGATGAGTCCTGTTTGGTTTAGGGGACGGAGGGACCTCACTTTGCACCAAGTGCTGAATGAGGGCTGGCTTGTTTCATCTTTGGAAATACCCTCTAGGATAAGTCATTCATCCCACCTGCAGCTGCAGAAATGATGAGGTTGCAGGGCCGGTCCCCGCCACAGCCAGGCTGAGCTTGCTGGACGGCTGTGCTGACCCCTTCCAGGCCTGCATCCCTGAAGTGCCTGAGAGGTCTTCCCAAACCAACTCCAGAGAAGGACGATTGAACCACTGTTACAGATGGTTTCTCCTTGACAAAAGGCTCTTCTAGCATCATTAGCAGCGACAAGTGCTAGCCACAGCACTGCAGGGGCCTCCGAGCCAAGACCTCCCCCTGGCCCTCTCCCTGGCTGGTGACAGACTGTCTTCCATGCTCTGCAGGTGGCACCACTCCCTTGATCAGAGGATCACTGCCGACAGCTGCAGCACCAAGACGCTGGCAGAATGGAGCATGGTCCTGCTTTTTGTCTTCTAAGATAATTCATCACGTTAACTTCTCAGGGTTTGGGCAAGACACTCAGGACAACTCTGCCCATGTGCAACAGTAGACTGTGATGGGAGCAGCCCCCAGATGTGGACCACTGGATAAACCAGCACCGAAGTCGTTGGAAAAGTAAGGCTTGGCTCCTGCAGCCCGGCGGACAAAGAGAAGGACACTGGCCTTAGGGGGCATCCAAGCAAGCCAAGCCTTTTGCAAATCCCTCTCTTACTGGATCGTTCTAACAGCCCAGGAGGAAGTCATCAGAATCCTTACCTGAGAGGGGAACCTCCAAGACCTAGAGACACCCTCCAGCTTACCCAGGACTCCACTGGGCACATGAGCCCATCTGCTCTGGCCGCAAAGACCTGGCTCCACACTTGATCTTTCCCCTCATGAGAAGCAGGAGCAGTTAGGGAAGCAACACAGTCCAGCTTGGTGCTACCATACTGGGAGTCTGGGCCTGGGATCTGGGTCCTGGGTCCTGTCCAGGAAACAGGGTGCCTCCCTGCTCTGAGGGACACCTGTGCTGGGTGGCAGTGCAGGGCGGGGTCCAGAACGCCTGTGATGGAGTCAGACGGGTTATAAATATTATTCTACCACACGCTAGCTCTGTGACCTTGGAGTATTACCCAACCTCTCTGTGCCCTGTTTCCTCCTCTACCCAACAGGGATAGTTGCAGATTGAGCCAATTCGGGCAAAGCACTGAGACCAGTGCTGGGCATGGGAGACACTCAGTAGACTGCTGCCTCCGTTATCCCAACTATTCAATGAGGCAATTCGCTGTCGTGGTTATCAAATGCCAGTCTTCACGCAGGTCCAGAAGGGGTTTGTTGGGCCAGCCTAGTGTTTGTTTTGAATTTGAACACTTTTAACCTGGGCATGTGATTTCTGGGTCACTGCCAGCCCCGCCACCCACATGGACATTCTCTGTGTGGCCTGTAGACATTTGCCATTGAGAGTTCTGAATGAGACAATCTCTCAGGCCTCCCCCTGCTGGGATATTTCATGATTCAATGGCAGGGGCTAGAACTGAAAACCTTATCTTATTTAGGATTCTCTCCTCTGACAAACAGCACAGAGTGCTGTTTTCTCTGAAAACGGAATCTCATGTTCTGGTGTCTGGTAGGATCTCACAGCTGCTGTGCAGAGGCCCTCACAAGACAGGCCCTGGCACTGTCGTCAGTTTGTCTGGGCACCTGGAGCTTTGCCCTGCAGCACCCTGGCAGCCATTTCCCCAGAAGTAAGAGCTGCGGGGTTTGTCTCTAAGTCACACCAAGGCCCAGCCACACCATATCCGATAGGGCAAAGCAAATCAACCATCTCCAAAGCCGTCCACTCGGGTCTCTGTGGGCTTCCCAGACTCTTATCAACGGAACATTGCCCATGCGCCTTGGGATGGAAGGCAATGAGCAAAACCAGCCACAAACCCAAAGCAAAGGCAGTTCCTGCCTCTGTGGGGTGAGAGGGTCTTTCAGCAGGGAGAGCAGTTAGTGAATTATAGGAGGAAGCTGCCTGCTTCTCCTAGAGAAGCAAGCATTCCACAGGACCCCCCAGAGGACTATGTCATTCAAAGATTGTGTGCCCTGTGCCTGCTGTCCCTCCAGATCACTGTCTGCCAGGAACAAGGTTAACCCTTAAAGGTGTCCCTCCTGCTACACCCACCAGGCATGCGGCCAAGCAGGACAAAGGCCACTTCTCTCGTCTCCCAGGTTCTGAGACCGGAGCCCCAGGCCAGCCTGCACCTGGACTTTATGCCCAGGTCACGAGCTACTCTGTAAACAGTGCATTTCCATGAGCTTGAGCAGATGACTGACGTATAAGCCACACACTCTGCAACCTCACCCTTTCCTTTCATTCTGGAGGTTCTAGTCATGCAAACACTCAGGGGGCGCTTGCAACTGTCTGTGAAGGCATCTCCAAAGACATCCTTCATGGGACTGACCAGCAAGCCAGAAAAAGTAGAGGCCGGGGACCAGGGAGAGGTGGCGTGAGAAGGCCACCAGGTGGAAGAGGACTCTGTGGGAGGAGGGGGCTTCATGGACCACGGTGGGACCCGTGGGTGAGCAGTGAGAACAGCAGGGCCTTCCTAGGGACCCCACCCTTCCCCCCGCCCACTGCTTTCCCATAACCCAGTGCTCCCCCCACATGTCGGTGCCAACCGGAGACAGGCTCCCTTCTCTTTCCACACTGCAGGACTCACCTCCAGGGAAGAGGCTATGTTCCCCGTACTTGAACGGAGGCCTGTACAGTGTTTCCCTCATGTCAGGCCAAACAGGGAGACTCAGTTGACAGAGCACCTGAACCCTGCACTATGGGAGGCACAGTGCCCACTGCATGGTGTGACAAGGCTCTCCATGGAGGCTGTGCTGAGTTCTGACCACCATGCTTGCCTGGATAAGATTTCTCTGCTCCCCACTCCCCTCAGAACAAAGCGACCCTCCTAAAAACAACTCCGAGCCTCACAGGATGATCTGTGCCCACCTAGTCTTCCAGCAACCACCCTGCACTTTCTTCTGGCCAGACTCTTGCCCAAGTCTGCCAGGCCTCTCTCACCTCTGGCCCTTCCATCTGCCACCCAGACACGCCCCTTCCTCAGGCCTGGTTACACATCACCACGTCGAGGATTCTGTCCAGATATCCCCCTCTCATGGGCTGAACTGTGTCTCCCCAAAATAGATGTATTGAAATTCTAACCCAGGTCATCAAGTTTAATGAGGTCACGAGAATGGCCCTGGTCCCAAGGCTTGATGTCCTTATAACAAGGGGAAATGCAGGCGCAGACAGTCATGAACAGGGGAGACACCATGTGAAAATGGAGGCAGAGGTCGGGGCGATGTAGCCACAGGCCAGGACATGCCAAAGATGGCCAGCGAACACCCAGAGCTAGGAGGGGGGCATGGAACAGATTCCCCCTCCCAGCCTCAGAGAGAACCAACCCACCGACACCTGGGTGCTGGATGTCCAGCCTCCAGAAGTGTGAGACAACAGACCTCTGCTGTTGAAGCCACAGGATTTGCGATACTTGTTACGGCAGCCCCAGGAAACTGGCCTGTGGCCCTGGGCCCTGACAGCCCCAACACTTCGATCACAGTGCTGGGCTCACTGACACACTGAGTCCACCGGCTCCTCTGATTTGCCGAATGCCACCGCATGAAGGTGGAGACCATGCTTTCCTCACTCAGTTTTCTACGTCTAGAGGGTAACACAGCGCCAGGCACGTGACAGGAACCAATGATCTGTCAGAGGGAGGCATGAACGGACGGATGGATGAGTGAATGGATGAGACTGCCCCCGGTGATGGGCAGCCCTTACAGCGCGGTCAGTGTACCAGCTGCATGGGGATGTAGCTGTAGCGCCATCAGCCCACCAAGTCCCAGCCCAACCTGGAGGGGGCAGGGGCTGCCTGACGAGCGAGGGCACACAGGGCCAGCTCAGCCGCGAGGTCGGGCTCTCCCAGAACATGGAGGCACAGCCCCTCCAGCATGACAAGCTCACTCCAGGCACCGAGCTCTCGGGGCTGAGCCAGCCGCGTGGGGCAGTCACGTGGTCTCGTCGTGTGGTCTAGGTGAGCAGCAGAACTGGAGGCAGACCTGCCCGGTGCCCGCAGGGAGCTGCCAGCTGGAAGTGAGGGTCACGGCCTCCCTGCAGTTCATCCGAGGGCCCACGTGTAAGAGCCTCCAGCATGAGGCTGGTGCTACTTGAAGAACACCCACTATGTGTCAGACACCCCGTGAAGCCCCCGTGAGAGCCCGGGGTGGAAGGCACAAACATCTCCATTTCCCGGGAAGGAGCCGGGCCTTCGGGGAGGAGACTTGTCTTGGCACTGCGGCAGTGGCAGCGAGGACAGCGGTCTCCCAGCAGTCTGCCAGGTGCTCCTCCTGGGGACGAGAGGGCCGCTTCGAGGCCACGCTCACCCCTCGGGCTTCACAGTTTATACTGTCAGTCCTCTGTCTCTTAGTTCTGACCGTGTTCGCGCTCTCTCATCCCACAGGAGCTGACGGAGGCTTCTCGGTCCCAGCCGCCTTAGCTGCCCGGGGATCCAACCATGAGCCGTCTGCACTGAGCGAGCTTGAAGCCCCAGGCTGGGGACCATGGCCACGGGGAGGGGCGGTGATATCAGAACGGGTTTCACTTCCCCCGAAAGAAATGAAACTTGGAGGGCACACCAGGTTCCTTCTCAGCTCGGAGACTCTCCTTTCAGTGTTGAGTACGAGTATTTCATCAAGTGATGCAGGTCAGTGAAAAACACCGGTTTTAATTCAAACAAGCTCCGTGTGAACGCCGGCGGACGCGCTCTGCTGCAGGCGCGGTGCCCGTGGGTCTCTGCCCAGTGTCCTCGGCAGCAATCGCTCAGTGCAGTAAAAACTGAGCGATAAAACTGTACAGCGCTCAGGCAACTCCTAGCAGGGAGCACCTGGCAGACTGCTGGGAGACCGCTGTCCTCGCTGCCACTGCCGCAGTGCCAAGACAAGCCTCCTCCCCGAAGGCCCGGCTCCTTCCCGGGAACTGGAGATGTTTGTGCCTTCCACCCCGGGCTCTCACGGGGGCTTCACGGGGTGTCTGACACATAGTGGGTGTTCTTCAAGTAGCACCAGCCTCATGCTGGAGGCTCTTACACGTGGGCCCTCGGATGAACTGCAGGGAGGCCGTGACCCTCACTTCCAGCTGGCAGCTCCCTGCGGGCATCGTGTGACTGTACGACACGATGTTATTATACACACACACACACACACACAAGCACAGAGCTTATATTGTATATTGCAAATACAATAAAACAATAGCAATTCAGTAACCGACGCTCATTGATGTCATCGCCATCACAGCGTCACCATCATTAAGCGATTATTATTAGTGCTTTGAAGTAAATTCCTGTCAGAGTCCGGGAGCCGGTGTGACTCACATTCTGGTGAACCCCCTCTCTCGGGCCCATACACTCAGTTTCCCCCCCACACAGGCAAACAGCGGCCCCCGGGTCTCACCTGGCAGTGAGCGGCCCACACACTGAAAGCTCCGGCTCAAAACGCGGGCACCAGCACCTGGCCCCCACCCACTCGCCCACGCTCCCCTCTTCCCCTGGTCATAAAGGGTTAACGTGGTGATTAAACGTGAGATCCCAATTCTTATGATATTAATAAAAGTGAGAACTGCAGATGGTGTTTAATAACAACTTGGTCCCAGCAGGTTCCAGACACTTTACCTAAATCAAACACATCACAAAGACGGCACGAGAACCCGGAGCCTGGCGCCGCCACATCTGGCCAAGGACATGTGTTCCCACCTAGAGTGAAAGGACCAAAGCCTCTCTATTACTTATGCAGATGTAGCTGTAAATTGCTTGACAGTCTGATTCCACTCCTCCACCTCCTGGAGCCAAAAATAAAGTAGTATTGATTGCAGAGATTAATAACAGAGCTTAAGGAGGAAAACGGCGCAGAACACCTTTTCTCTCCCTTCCTGATATAAATGCCTGCCACCCCTGCAACCTAATTTTGTCACCCAGCACACAGGAGTGTATTAATTAAAGTGACACCAAGGACAGCAATATCTGAGCTCTTGGGGTGATGACTGGAAATACATAAATGTGCATGTCCAGGCTGTCTCGGGAAGGGGGCGTTGCCAGGCAGGATCAGCATAGCCCCCCCACACACAGGGCGGAGTACGCCCAGCTCACCTCTGGAGGTCACGGCCCTGGTTCTGGCCTCTTAGAACCAGAGAAACCAGACCGAGAGTGGTTATCTGATACCCACCCCTCTTGTAAAGGACTAGGCCGTCACTTTTATAGACGCCTCCTGGTACGGCCTGGGGGAGCTGAATTCTGAGTTCAGCCAGAATTCACACCCTGTTTAACTAAGACCCCTTGCCCACGCTCCTGTGACGGAACAGGAGGCATGGAGGCCAGGCGGGAGCGGCAGGGGGTGTCCGGGCACCAGTCCCCGGGCAGTTCTCCTGGTGACCCCCAGGGCCAGGGCTTCCCTCGGCACGGCCCGCTCCTCCTGCCGCCCCCCAGCACAGGCTGCACTGGACTCTGGCCTCCCAGGCAGGACATGTCTTCCCCAGAGGACAGTGCTGGCACCCCGATGGGGAAGCATACGATCTCATTACGTTAGCCTGCACGGCATGAGAAGGGGGCTTACTTCAGAGACTCATGTTCCTATTTTCTTCTTCAGGCCAATTTCACCACAGCCAGTAAATAAGTCTTAACAGTCACCTGTGTTGTATGCCCTGATTTCATACACTATAGGAACGTGACCTCAGCTCATCCTGAGCTTCTGTATACTGATAGCCTGTTAGGCATCTCCACCTGGACATCCATAAGCACCAAAAATAATCTGGTCCCAACTGGACCTCCTGTGCCCATCCAAGTCTGCCCCTCCTGTACACCTCATGGCAGGCTGGCATCACCAGCTACCCAGGCTTTGGCCAGGAGCGGAGCTGCCCTGCCCCCTCACTTCAGCCCTTCTCCCACCTGTCACATCCCAACAGGTGTGAACAAGCTGACCTCCTCAGTGTTTCTCAGATCCCTCTCCTCCTCCACGAGTGCCAACACCCTAGTTGAGGAAAGTGCAGGGCGGGATCCCTGGGCTGTGAGGAGACGAGAAGCTGCAGAGATGAGAGGGCAGAGGGAGAAGAGCTGAGTCTCATTAATAACAGAAAACTAGAGTAGACCCCGCCCACGGCACCCTCTTCTTTAACCAGCCTTATTTGTTTGCTTGTTCCCCTAATAAGCTATTATTTTAAAAAAGAAAAAAGACAAATAAGAGAAGATCATCTGAGAGCTCAGTAGAGAGCACTGTCCTGAGGGTTTGCAGAACAGCCCTGGTAGGTGGCCCATTATTACTCTCCATCCACAGAAGCGGAATCTGGGGCCCAGAAGGTTAAGCACGTTGCTTAAAGTCCCACCTCCGTTAAATACTGGGTCCAGGACATAAGCTCAGGCAAGCTGGCTCCCTGACCTGCACTCCTAGCAGCACTTCATGCTTTAAGCTGCATGAAAACATTCATCAGGTCTCATTTCTGCCTCAGTGTGTCCCCAGACTGAACAGTGCTACGACATAGTAAATAATCAGTAGAGCTGGTGAGCGGGTGAGCCCAGCTTGTCCTACTGCCGAGCACGCCTTTACAGTACACCCTGGTAACCGTCCAGCAACACTGCTCCTGGCTCTGCTGTCTGAGCCAGCTTCCTCCCCTACAAGGAACGGCACCCCTCCTTCTCCATGGCCCACCGGCCCAGGCTGAGCCAGGGTTCTCACTGGGAGCGCACCTTCCCTTCCCACCATTCCCCAAGCCCTAAGCAAAAGCGAGCCGAAGAGATCACTCCCACCTTACCAGCCGAGCGCTTCCCCACGTTCAGAGAAAAAGCCCGCGTAAGCTGCTGTGTGCTCTGACTGTTGCTATCCTTATATAAGGCACATTGGTCACGTGAGGGCATCAGGCATGCACACACCTCCCACACCTGTCAGACCCAGGCATTGGAAATGCCCCAATGCAGAGGCTCCAGGAGGAATCCTAGCGAGGAAAACACAGCTCCAGCCCTACCCTTCTCAGCCAAAAGCAGAGGGGGAGTATAAGAAGGCAATGCAGAGGCCAGGTCCCCTCCTCTACAAACAGCAGAGTGTGCTGTGACACGGCATGTGTGTATGTGTGCATGTGTGTGTGCATGCCTGTGTGAGCATGTGTGGGCACATATGCACACCTGTGCATGTGTGTACGTGTGTGCATGGGTGAGCATGTGTGCATGTGTATGTGTGTATGTGTTTCTGAGTGTGTGCATGTGTGTGTGAGCACCTGAGTGTGTGTGCATGTTTGTGAATATGCATGGGCTTATCTGCACATATGTGTGTGAGCATGTGTGTGCATGCATGTGTGTGTGTGGCCACCTTTGGTGGGTCCATGTTGGCTGATGTGTCCTCTCCATTTGAAGCTCTGCAGCAGAGGGAAAAGCTGTGTCTATTCCTGACCTCACATTGAAACCTGCTTTTCTCAGGTATGGAGCCCAGATAAGCCACTTCAGAGACTTTCTGTGGAGATGACACTGTAAGACCAGAGTCAGAGCTACGTTGCTGATAAACTTACAAACTGTTGGAGTGGGAGGGAAATTTAGAAATCTTGCAAAATTACCTCAATTTATAGATGAAGAAAATGAAGCCCAAAAAGGACAGTCACTTTTCCAAGGGCACACAGTGGTGAGTCTGCCAGGACTCTGAGCCCCTACTGAGGAGACCCTGCAGAGTGCCTGAGGGCTGCGGCAGAACTCACTACTGCTCACAGGAGTAAGACACGGCCCCAAAGAAGGCCACCAATACTCACTCAGTGTGGCACATTGAGGACTCACAGCGGCCAGGGTGCTCTCAGTGCTCACGACCCTTGCTGTGAGTTCAGAAGCCAAGTCATGACACTGGAGTGTGGTCTCAGAGGTCCAGACCTCAGGAGGCCAGTGGAAAGAAAGGTGGCCTAGAGGCAATGATGACACCATGGAGGATTTGCATGGTGGAGTCAGGTGTTTGGAAATCACTATCCAGGTTTGGACCCCCCTGATTCCACCACAGGGTGGTCAGGGCTAATCCCAGGACCCCCCTCCAGGCCTGGACAAGCAAGAGGCCCTATTCCATCTGCCACGGCCCATGACTATTTCATGACCATAACCCAAATCCAGGGTGTTATCTCTCCCTCTGGCTCCACTAAGTCCGCCCCCGGTGGGGAGGGGAAGTAGAGGTGAGAATGCCGAGGGCGTCTCTTTCCAAAATGCCCCGTATGCCAGCAGCACGCAGAGGGCTTCACAGACAGCAGCTCTGGGCTGTCACGGCCTGCTGGGAAGCCAGGGTGGTCCCGCACGGACAGAACTGGGGATCGGGGAGGGCTCGAGGGCTTCTCCCTGGGGCATGAAGACAGGCCTAAAAGTCAAAGGACTTCCAACGCGAACAAGTCAGGGGGAAACAAAACACAAAAACCACCACGTACAACGATGCTCACACTCTGAAGCCCCTAGGTCCTCCTCCACAGCCCCACCCTCACATGGCTCCTGACCATTTTCCGTCCCAGGCTTCCTCCTGCCTCTCCAGTTAGGCTCGCAGCCCTGCCTCGCCCTGCACTGCAGGTCCTGACTTCACCCACCCTTAGATCAAGTAGTCTCAGGAAGGACTGCAGCTCCCATCTCCCAGAACATTTCTGTTTCTCGTGTTGTTTTTTAAATTTATCTTTATCATGGAAAGTATTACAGGTGTTCCCTTTTCCCCCCTTGTCCACCTCCACCCCACCCCCACCACCCCCAGGCCTTCACCACACTATTGTCTGTATCCATGGGTTATGCATATAAGTTCTTCGGTTAATCTCTCCCGACCCACCCACCCACCCCCGCCTTCCCACTGAGATGCCTCAGTCTATTCCATGCTTCTAGGTCTCTGGATCTATTTTGTTCATAAGTTCATTAGATTCCACATATGAGTGACGTCATGTGATACATGTCTTTTTCTTACTGGCATATTTCTCTTAGCATAAGAAACAGGTCCCTCCATGCTGTTTCAGGGATCCTTCTTCTTTACAGCTGCGTAGTATCCATGGTATGAATGTCCCACAGCTTTTCTATCCACTCATCTACTGATGGGCACTTGGGCTGTTTCCAGACCTTAGCTATTGGAAATTGTGCTGGTATGAACATCGGGGTGCATATATTCTTTCTGATGGGTGTTTCGGGTCCTTTAGGATGCATTCCTAGAAGTGGGATCACTGGGTCAAAAGGCAGTTCAGTTTTTAATTTTTTGAGGAAACTCTGCACTGTTTTCCACAGTGGCTGTACCAGTCTGCATTCCCACCAGCAGTGCACCAGGTTCCCCTTTCCCCACACCCTCGCCAGCACTTGTTTGTTGATTTGCTGATGGAGCCATTCTGACAGGTGTGAGGTGATGCCTCATTGTGGTTTGAATTTGCATCTCTCTGATGATTAGTGAAGTTGAGCATTTTCTCATATGTCTCTTGGCATCTGATGTCCTCTTTGGATAAATGTCTATTTGGGTCCTTTGCCGATTTTCAAATTGGATTGTCTGTCTTCCTTTTGTTAAGTTGTATGAGTTCCTTATATATTTGGATATTCACCCTTTATCAGGTGTGTCGTTGGCAGATATGTTCCCACACCGTGGGCCCCCTCTTCGTTTTGTTGATGGTTTCTTTTGCTGTCAGAAGCTTTTTAGTTTGATGTCGTCCCACTTGTTCATTTTCTCCTTCGTGTCTCTTGCCCTAGGAGATGTATCAGCAAACATATTGCTACGAGGGATGCCTGAGATTTTGCTGCCTACAATTTCTTCTAGGATTTTTATGGTTTCACAACTTACATTTAAGTCTTTTATCCATTTTCAGTTTACTCTTGTGTATGGTGTAAGCTGGTGGGTCTATTTCATTTTTTTGCATATATCTGTTCCATTTTCCCAACACCATTTATTGAAGAGACTGTCTTTACTCCATTGTATGCTCTTGTCTCCTTTGTCAAATATTAATTGAGTGTATTGGCTTGGGTTGATTTCTGGGTTCTCTGTTCTGTTCCACTGATCTATATGTCTGTTCTTGTGCCTACCAGGCTGTTTTGATTACAGTGGCTTTGTAGTATAGGTTGATATCTGGTATTGTGATCCCTCCAACTTTGTTCTTCTTTCTCAAGATTGCTGTGGCTATTCGAGGTCTTTTTTTGGTTCCATATAAATTTTTGGAGTATTTGTTTTAGATTTGTGAAATATGCCACTGGTATTTTAATGGGGATTGCATTGGATCCATAGATTGCTTTGGGTGGTATAAACATTTTAATGATGTTAATTCTACCAATCCATGAACATGGTATGTGCTTCCACTTGGTTTTATCTTCCTCTATATTTTTTCAAATGTCCTGCAGATTTCCAAATATAAGTCTTTTTCTTCCTTCTTGGTTAAATTTATTCCTAATTATCTTATTTTTTTTGTTGTAAAGGTAAATGGGATTTTTTTTTTAATTTTTCTTTCTGAGAATTCATTATTGGTGTATAAAAATGCCATCAATTTCTGGGTGTTAATTTTGTATCTTGCTACACTGTTGAATTCATTTATTAAATTAGTTTTTTGGTGGAGTCTTTAGGATTTTCTATGTACAATATCATGTCATCCATGAATAATGACAGTTTTACTTCCTCCTTTCCAATTTGGATACCTTTTATGTATTCTTGTCTGATTGCTGTGGCTGGGATTTCCAGTGCTATACTGAATAAGAGTACTGAAAGAAGACACACCTGTCTTGTTTCTGTTCTTAGGCGAAATCATTTTAGTTTTTGCCCACTGAATATGATGTTGGCAGTAGGTTGTGATATATGGCCTTTATTATGTTGAGGTATGGCCCCTCTATTCCTACTTTGCTGAGAGTTTTCATCAAAAATGGGTGTTGGATTTTGTCAAATGTTTTTTCTGCATCTATTGATGTGATCATGTGACTTTTTTCTTTCAATTTGTTTATGTGATATATCACATTTATCGATTTGCTATTATTGGCATCCCTGGAATAAATCCCAATTTGTCATGGTGTATGATATTTTTAATATATTTCTGGATCTGGTTTGCTAGTATTTTGTTAAGAATTTTAGCATCTATGTTCATCAGGGATATTGGCCTATAATTCTCTTTCTTTGTAGTGTCTTTATCTGCTTTTGGAATTAGACTAATGCTGGCCTTGTAAAAAGAGCTTGGAAGCGTTCCTTCCTCCTCGAATTTTTTTGGAATAGTTTGAGGAGGATAGGTGTTAGTTCTTCTTTGAGTGTTTGGTAAAACTTTTCTGTGAAGCCATCCGAACCAGGGCTTTTGTTTGCTGGGAGTTTTTTAATTATTGCTTCAACTTCATCAGTAGTTATTAGCCTATTCAAATTTTCTGACTCTTTCTGATTGAATTTTGGAAGGTTGTATGTTTCTAGGAATTTGTCCATTTCATCCAGGTTGTCCAGCTTAGTGGCATATAGTTGTTTATAGTATTTTCTTACAATCCTTTGTATTTCTGTTGGGTCAGTTGTTATATCGCCTCTTTCATTTCTGATTTTGTTTATTTGGGTCCTCTCTCTTTGTTTCTTGATGAGAGTCTGGCTAAAGGTTCATCAATCTTGTTTACCTTTTCAAAGAACCAGCTATTGGTTTCATTGATCTTTTGTACTGTTTTTTTAGTTTCTATGTCATTTATTGCCACTCTGATCTTTATTATTTCCTTCCTTCTACTTACTCTGGGCTTTGCTTGTTGTTCTCTTTCTAAGTCTTTAAGTTGGAGGGTTAGAGAGTTTATTGTTTTTGAGCTAGGCCTGTAGTGCTATGAACTTCCCTCTCAGGGCTGCTTTCACTGTGTCCCATGGATTTGGGGTTGTTGTGTGTTCATTTTCATGTTTAGAGAAAGTTTTTTATTTCTTCCTTGATCTCACTGGTGACCCGTTCATTGTTTAATAACATGCTATTTAGCTAAAATTTGTTTGAATGTTATTGAGTGTTTTTACTGTAGTTGAATTCTAATTTCATGCCATTGTGACCTGAAAAGAAGCTGGATACGATTTCAATCTTCTTGAGCTTTTAGAGACTTGTTTTGTTTCCTAACATGTAGTCTGTCTTTGATCCATGTGCAGTTGAGAAGAATGAATATTCTGCAGTTTGGGGGTGAAATGTTCTGTAAATGTCAATTAAATCCATCTGATCTAGTGTGTCATTTAGAGTCACTGTTTCCTTATTAATTTTTTGTCTGGAAGATCTATCCAGTGAAGTGAGTAAGGGTATGGTGTTAAAGTCCCCTACTATGACTGTCGATCCTTCCCTTAAAGTCCTCCAGAAGTTTTGTGGTTTTGTTTTTTTTAATGTATTTAGGTGCTCCTATATTGGGTGCATATATGCTTACCAGAGTTATATCCTCTTGTTGAATCCATCCCTTTAGTATTATGTAATGACCTTTCTTGTCTCTCATTATGGCCTTTATTTTGAAGTCTATTTTGTCAGATGTGAGTGTTGCTACCCCAGTTTGTTTTTTGTTTTGTTTTTTCATTTCCGTTTACATGAAGTATTTTTTCCATCCCTTCACTTTCAGCCTGTGTGGATCTTTTGTTCTGAGGTGGATCTCTTGTAGACTGCATATATTTTGGTCATGTTATCTTATCCATTCAGCTACCCTATGTCTTTTAATTAGAGCACTTAATGTACTAACAGTTAAGGTTATTATTGATAGGTACTCAATATTGCCATTTTAATTCTTTATGCCTATGTTCTCTCTCTTTATCTATTTCTTATTATTACAATAGTCCCTTTAACATTTCTTGTAATGACAGTTTGGTGGTGATAAACTCCCTTAGCCTTTTTTTGTCTGGGAAGCTTTTGATAGCCTTGCTGGATAGAGTAGTCATGGTTTCAGATCCTTGCTTTTCATTACCTTTAATGCTTCATGCTATTCTGACCTGTAGAGTTTCTGATGAAAAATCAGCTGCAAGTCTTATGGGAGCTCCTTTGTAGGTAACAGATTGCTTTTCTCTTGATGCCTTTAAGAGTCTCTCTTTGACTTCAATTTTTGGCATTTTAATTATGATGTGTCTGGGCATGGGCCTCTTTGGATTCTTCTTGCTTGGAACTCTCTGTACCTCCTGAATTTGTGTGACTCTTTCCCTCAACAGGTTAGGGAAGTTTTCTGCCATTATTTCTTCAAACAGGTTCTCTAACCCTTATTTTCTACCTGGCACTCCTATGGTGGGAATATTGTTACATTTCATGTCCCACAGCTCCCTTAAACTGTCCTCCTGGTTTTTAATAGTTTTTTTTCTATTTGGTTCTCTCTGATTGAGGGATTTTTTCCTACTGTCTTCTAATTTGCTGATCTGATCCTCAGCTTCCTCTAATCTGCTGTTTTTTCCTTCCAATGTATTCTTTATTACTGCTATGTCATTCTTAACTTCAAGCTCATCATTTTTCATAGTTTCTATATCCTTTCTCATGCTGTTGAGCATCTTTATGACCAGTATTCTGAATTCTATATATGATTAACTGCTTATCTCCATTTCATTTAGCTCTTCTTCTGGAGAATTCTCTTGTTCTTTCATTTGGCACTTGCTTTTATGTCTCCCATTTGGGCTGCCTGCTTGGGTTTGTTTCTATTAGGTAGATATGCTAGGACTCCCAGTCTTTTTGAAGGGTCTCTGGTGCAGGACAATGTCAGACACTCTTTGTGACTGGCCCTGAGTACCCAGTTTGGAGCTATCGGCAATCCACAGGTTTTTTGTTCCTCTGCTAGGGCTGGATGCATTTGGAAAGGACCAAGATGTGCACCTAGATCTGCTTTTCCTTGCCCTGGGTCCAGAAACAGATTATGCAAAAACTCAAAGCACTCGGAGATCCACCTCTGCCTGCAGGCTGATTGTTATTCTCAGTTTCTTAACGAGCCTCGGGCTATAGATCAAAGCAAGGCGTAAACTCCACAGGGTGGGAGAAGAGGTTTTTCAGCACTGTAGGGCAATTACTACCCCTCACCCCAGACCAAAGCTGCCTGGCTGGTAAATGTCTGCCTGAAAAAGATGTCCTCTGCAGTATGGGGGAATGACTCAGCACAGGAATTCAGATGGCTGCCCTCTGAGCTCTATCTGAAGAGCGTGCAACCCTAGATTCTCCTCACACAGCTCTAGTCCACTCTGCCCTCCTTCCATCAGAACCCAAGGTGAGTAGCTGCACATGAAATTTTGTGTGTTTGCCCTTTAAGAGGGTGCCTGCATTTCCAGCCATCTCTCCCTGGCAGACAGAAATCTTGCTGCTTTTCACAGCCAGATGTTATGTGGGCACCTTTCTCAGTTCTGGTGCTCTGCGCTGGGAAACTCAGCCCAGGGTTTAGGCCCCAGAGTCCTCAGTGGGAGCCCCTCCACAGCTGAGATATCTCTCTAGACCTTCAGTTGCTGCCTGTGGGAGCCCAGCCATCCCTCTTGTGCCTCTGTATTTCCTACCAGTTTCTATGTGATCCCCACTTTTCCTCCTTGGTTATGAGAGTGCTCTCCAGCTCATCTTCAGTTCCAGTTAATTAATCAGGATGTTTTTCTCTATTTTAGTTGTAATTCCAGCTTGGTCCCGGGGTGTTCATGTAGATTCCACTTAATCCACTACCATCTTGGAATCTCCTGTTTCTCAGGCTTTTTAAAAAATAAATGTGTATTTTTTTTAAGGCGAGTTCATTAACAGAATACATTTGAAAAATGCTGAGCACCATGACGACTTCCTGGAGACTTATAATACATAATAATATAGTAAAGACTCAGAGACATTCTTTAAAAGAAAACTTTAAGCTTTATTTAGCCCTGCTACTTCCATCTCAGGAAAATAGAGCTACCATGAATTTTCTTTCCAATGACCAGAGGCTCCAAAGTGGGCACCACTTGCTGAGTCAGGACCAGACCTGTACCGGAAGCAGAGTCTCAGTACTGTTTCTGTCGTTCACATGCCCATGGCATGCCCATACTGAACAATTAACTGAAGGAACACTGCCCCTCAAGGGAGAAAGACTACAAAGACTACAAAAAAGATTCCTCAGAAAAAGGTCCAAAGATGGCATGACAAGTTTAAAGAGGGACCTGGCCCAAGAGAATCTGAAGACATAGTTTTGTGTCCACACAGACAAAACTTACAGCTGAGAGCATGAATAGCACATGTGAATCCTCCATAGCCCCTCAGGTCCTGCATCCTCACCTCCGGCTCCCACCCCAGTATCTGTGGGCTCCAGGGACCCCTGCCTTCTGGAGACTGCCTTGTCCCTGATGTCTGTCTTGATAATGCACCAGCTGGCCTTTCTCTTTTATCTCTACCTGCAAATTTTCTGTCATGTCTTCCATCTCTTCTTTCCCATCCTGTCCTCTTATAGACCTTTGCTGATTCTCACTCATCCATCAGGCCCCTCCCTCACAAACACGGAAACTGACCTTCCCTTCTGAGAATCCACCACTCAACCCTCTTGTTCCAAGGCCAGCTCTTCCTCCTGATTCCTCCATTTCCCTTGAGGACACTGCCAGCCTCTCAGTCCCCCAAACATAAAGTCCTGGGACTGTTTCATAACCTCTCCTTTCCAAATCTACCATATTTAATCAAAAGAATGCTACTGCCCTTCCTTTATCCCTTTTATTCATTCCTGCTCTGTTTCCCTGTCACTTGGCTATGGCCACATTCTCTTAGGCCCCCATGATTCCCATCTCTCTCTGCTTCAGCTACAAATTCCTCTTATTTACAGATCCATTTATAACTTGGATTAAATTTTTAAAAAGTGGTTTGCTCCTCTGTCCCACGGCTGCACCTGTCCTACTTGCCACACTGTCTTACTTCTGATGCTTCCCTGTTACCCTCGCAGACCTCATGCCCTTCTCTTTAGGTCTTTTCTCTGGCTTGCGTGCAATGACTTACACATTAGTTGCAAAGCTGTGAGTTACTCTGTTCCCTCCATGAATTCACCTAAATAAAAAAGCCTGATCTTTCTCCACATTGTTCTAGATGTCCCTCAAAAAGCCTCCCACATATCAGCTATCCAGGAAGTGTGTTAGGAGAAATCAAGTAAAGGAGAGCAGCTTCAGGTAGGCTGCTACACAGCTCAAAGCTCAAGAAAGACCCTTGAGAAGAGTCCTGTCTCACAGACGCATGGGCTGTAAAGGCTTGTATGTTTTATCTCATGGGCCATGTTACAATTCTCCAGAATCAGCACCAGGTCACATGATTATGATGACTGTCCCATGAAATCAAGTGCAGTCTTTGTCCCATTTTAATAATGAGGAAATAGAGGCTCAGAGGGGTTTAAGGTTATTCAGAATCACAGAAATGGCATTTTGTGGGACGCTGTCCCCTATCCTTTCTACCACCCGGGTTAGCACAAGAGAAATTAAGAGTTGACGCTGTTGATTTTTTTAATCCTACATATATCTATCTGTAGTGGAGAAAGCTGGACTACCTGCCACTGACACAGAATGTATGCCACTGGGAGTTTCATTCGTTATTAATGCAAATCATAGCCAGAGTCACCCAGGTCCTTCATCCCAGGAGGAGATGGACATAGGCTAAACCAGGCAGGGCAGTACCCTGGCAGGGAGCTCAGACATGTGGAGCATTGGTCTGCCAAGACTGTTGACATATTCTATTGGAGTTTATTAAACTTATTTTAGAGCTTATTTCTGGCTCCTGCTCAGTGCTCCATCAGTGGCCTTACAGCTGTTTCAGAAGCAATAAGTGGCTCTCCATCAGGCTCAGTGCTGCTGGCTTGTGTCATTTCCTCTTAGGAAAATTGACCCCAAAAGAGAAACTTATCTCAGGAAAAGTTTTCAGAAATTATTCACACTGTGTGCCAGACGGCACCTTCCATCAGTGTCTACCCTCGGGCAGCACACGCAGGGGTCAGGGCTAGGAGGGGGCTGGCAGTCACCCAGCATGGGCAGTGTAGAACACAAATGCCTCCTCCCCCCACCCCGGTTCCTCCTAGGATAGGGACAATAAAGAGCTCCACCTGGGGAAAGATACTGCAAAAGGCCCTAGCTGATATGGCTCAGTGGTTAGAATATCAGCCCGAGGGCTGAAGGGTCCAGGGGTCCATTCCAGCTAAGGGCACATACCTTGGTTGCAGGCTTGATCCTGGGCCCCAATCGGGGCCTGGGCGGGAAGTAATCAGTTGATGTGTCTTTTTCACATTGTGTGTGTGTGTCTCTGTCTCTCTCTCTTTCTCTCCCACTCTTTCTGAAAAAAATATCCTCAGGTGAGGATTAAAGAACAGATACTGCAAGTGGACCTTGACTTCAGAGCAGGACAGGCGATGGCTGTGGGTGGGGAAGGCTGCGTTGAGGGATGACATTTTATGTGTGTCACTGATCCAGTCCTGTAGACTATGGCTCAAGGTCCTTACGGGGGGATCTAAGAGGATGACAAAGCACGTTAATTAAAGTGTGTTTAGTAGTGTAAAGTGAACCCTGCCTCTCCCCACAGAGGGAGAACGTAGCACAATGAGGTCGGCATCAAGTTTCAGGGACAAGAGGAGTAATCTTTAAGGTGTCCAGCAGGGTCCTGGTATGACAATTTGCGTGGAGCCTAGTATGACATCACCCTGCACAGACAAAACTGGGCTCGTCAGCTCTGCAGATGTGCATGAAGGACACGCGTGGGTCTTGACCTCTGAGGCAGCATCAGAGGCCAGAGGGTGGAGCACCTGTCTGGGAACCAGGGGTGGCACCTGAGCAGTGCAGGAACCCGGTGGGGCGGGGCCTGCGGGGGAAGCCAGGAGTGGGCAGCCCAGGCTCAGAACCCGAGGCCCGGTCAAAAGGCAGTTGGCAAGTTGCCCCTCCTGCCCTGCCTGCCACGAGGGGGTTTTCAGTGAAAGTCTATGAGTGCCCCAGGGAAGCCACAGCAGGAGGACTCAGGGCAGCGAGGAACACGGGTTTATTCCCAGCCCCTGCGCACGGAAGGGAGGTCAGCGGACCTGCAGGGGATGTGGTGGGTGCCCCGCGTGGGTCCACGTTTGCAAGGACGCACCCTTCCCTCCTGTGCACACTGTCTGCTGATGGCGCAGGAGCACTGCCCTCCACGAGGGGAGCTGCCTCTCCCAGAAACCACTCCGCTCTGCCTCCTCCTCAGGGGCAGCCCACAGACAACTGAATGACAGGGGCTGTGCAAGGCCTGGCGGCCCCTTGGCCTGCAGCAGCACCCACTCTGCGGGCAGCTTACACAGGAGATCCCTGACCACAGGAGATCCCGGTGTCCAGCCGATGTCACACCCTTGCTTAGCAGTCTCCCCACCTCACCCTCGCTCCTTCAGCCGCTTCTCTTGAGCATCTGCCCTTCCACCCCAGTCCTGTGAACCATTTGTGCAATAATCCTTGGCTCCAGGGTCCCAACTAGAGGAAAGAGGGGCTTGAGGGTCAAACACACCCACAGGGCAATGCAGACTCCAGTGAGCCTCCTCCTGCCCAGGCTGCAGGCAGACATGGGAAGGAACCCATGGCCCACTCACAGAAAGCCAGGAGGCAAGCACGCGTGAGCCTCCGTTAAATCTCCGAGGTCTGACTTGATTGATAAAAGCACATCTGCACATGGTTGGCTCTTTGCACGCCTGCATTTCTGCTTTCCCCCAAGCACTCAGGAGCCAGCCTCTGCAAGGACAATTGATTTCACTTTCTCTCCAGGTTCTGCACAGTGAGTCACGAGCGCCATCAGTTAATGGCAGGCAGAACCATCGCTCTTCTGTTTGGGGAAGAAACAAAGTAAATAAGGCCTAGACTTCACAGTGGCTGCTGTCTGCAGACAAGCTGAGAAATCCGCTCTTAGCCCCCGTGTTTGAACGGCACAGTCCAGGCTGTCCTGATGACTTTGGACTGTGTGATAGGTCTGCCTACCCTGATAATCTCACAGTGACACATCCTGACCCCCAAGCAGCCGGGGTCACCTCAGAGTTGGAATCTGTTTCTAAAACAGAATCTCAAGATCCAAAGTGTTCAACAGGACAGAGATAAAGTGGGACTAGGGCAGGTACATTTTAATTAGGACCAGGGCCGAGGCTGACTGAGAGTTCCCAGCCAGTCAGCAGGCCAGCAAAGTGTCCAGGGAGCAGAGGTGGTGGGTCTAGTTTGAGCCACCCTTGGGATTTGGGGGTTGGGTGAGGAGAGCAGGGATCAGAGGCCAGTGAGTTCCTGGACGCGTCAAGAATTGGGAATTTAAGAAGAGGGCGAGAAGAGACATCCAATACTCCTGTGGAGGGCCTTCCATGTAGTCAATGCATTCACACAGTGCATCTAAGAGCCTAAGGAGGCAGAGCTGAAAAGACACAAACCTACACCAGTCCAGTACAAAGTCTAGGTATTTCCACCCCTTCGCAGTCTACGTGGAACACTCGAGACCCTGGCAGGACGGCCCTGCCCTGGAGAGAACCGCATCGCGGGTCTGAGCCTGGGTCTCCCCTAGGACGCGGTGCTTATGAGCCGAGCCATGAATGAAAAGCAGAATGCTGGAGGTAAATAACTTGCAAAGAACATTCCAGGGAGTAGGAACCGCAGGAATAACGATGGTGAAGAAAGCACAATGCCTTCGAAGATGGTGAGACCAGGAGAGGGGCCTGAAGGAGACACTCAAAGAGCAGGCGGGTGGCTCTGGAGAGGAACAGCTGCAGAGCCTCGCAAGGCCCAGGAAAGCTCCCTTCTGTACAAGACATTACGCGGGATGTCCGCAGGCCGGGTGCTGTTTCTCAGGCATTCGCCAAAGCCTCAAGGCTGTGAATCCGCTGCTCCAGCGGGCACCCTCCCCCACCCCCAGAGCCCAGGCAAGGCCGCAGGCGACCTGCGGGTGTAGAACCTTCAGAGGCCCCTTTCGACAGAGGCCCAGGGGAAGGGGGCTCGAGCCCGCGGGGGGCCGGCAGGAACATTACCTTCCTCCTGGTCAACATGCCCCAGAGCAAACCTCAGTGGGGATGATTCAGGGAGAAGCGTTTCTGTGTGTGTGGCTTTTTCCCTTGTTGATGTCCTGAAGGGAAAGATCAAAGGCTGGATATAATGCCCTCATCTCTACTTCTCCACCAGCCTCCTGCCAACAGGTTCAAAGACAATTATGGCTCCAGGCTTCCCTTTTGCCTTTCTCAGCCTTAGGAGCAGAATTTGTAAGCTGGGAACAGTCTACATCTAGAAGGATCTATACTCAAAGATGAGCTTGAAGCTTGGCTCCTTCTGCAGCTGGTGGCCTGTAGAGAGGCCTCATCACTCAAGTGGTCTTCCCACCTCTCTTCTCTGGCTCCTCTTTTCACTAGAATTGCTCTTTTAATCTAATTCTTCCAGTCTTCTTAGAGACCTTGCCCTCTAGATGAGCCCCTCTTTCTGTTGCGTCTGGCTGCTCAGCCTGAAAGCATGACCAGGTCTGCCCCATCCGGAAGCAGCAACCACACCGAATAGCCTGGGACAGCTCTTCCCCCACCCGAACCCTGCCACCACCACACCGAAGAGCTGCTGCCTTCTCTCCTCCTTTCACCACTGAAGTGCTCAATAATGATATAGCCTTACTTCTTCAACTTTGATTTCTACTCCTTGAAATTTAAATTACACCCTTAGCATGCAACTAAATTTCTCTGTCAATGGATAAAGAAGAGGGAGCTACACTCAGCCAAGTCCCACACTGCTGTTTAACATGCATTATAGGCAAACTACACCTGCCACAGAGAAAACAGGCTCTCAAAGAATGCTGATGACTTAATTTGTCATTTAACCCAGTGTTCTTTTCAGTCTCAAAAGTCCCATCACATCTAAAGATAGAGCATCCCCCTGTCAGCAATAAGCCTGCCTGTCATGGCAGTCTTTCCCAGTGTGGCTGGGGACACAGCTTCAACCTACCCAGGAATTCTGACATCAACGCCAGACCAGCCGTCTCCACCCCCTGCTGCATCCTCACAGGCCTGCTCCCCGGGACCCCACACAATGCAGCTCCCCAGGCCTCCCCGACCCTCCCAACCACATGCCTCCCTCCCCTGCCTGCGCAAGGCTCTGTCCGAGCCCTCCCGCTTCGCCGCAGGCAGCATCGCCACTGGGACTCCAGTGACTTCCAAATGATGCATGCACGTGGCAGGGGCTGAGGGCTCTGGGCTAACAGGCCTTACTGCTCTCAGGCCAGAAGGTGTAGATTTCTATGTCCCTCATCCTATCCTGGCGGGACCTGGAGGCCTCTTGGAGGAGGCAACAACCAAATGTAAGGGACAGGTAAGGTGTCAGTGCCTGGAGAAGCAGGGGAACAGGGGCTCTCAGGCAGCGGGGAGCCCTGGGCTGCTAGGTAACATGTGTTCCTGGCAGGGGTAGAAAAGTGTAAGAGGCAAAAATATTTCCAAAGAAAATGGCACCCATCTAGCAGAAAAGAAACTGAAACAGGACCTATGATACAACAAAGGCAGAAAGTATCCGTAACCGGTTTCAGGACACAGTGGCAATTCACCGGCAGAAGTCCCTGCAGTAACATTAGTGTCCTCCGGTCCGGTCCGGTCCGGTCCGGTCCGGTCCGGTCCGGTCCGGTCCGGAGGCAGCCCCACCCTGCGGGGAGCAGCGAGAGCACGGACCAGGCTTGATCACAGCGAGGGGGGCCGTGCTCAGGGTGGGGAGGGCGTGTTAGGCTTCACTGCATCTGCATAAAGGTGACCGTGTCAGGCCACGTGGAGGCCACGCCACTGACTTGTTCCTGTGCCAAGACTGCTCCTGCAGCCATTCCATGGGGCTCCGAGAACATCGAAGGGCAAGTGAGAGGCCACGTGGCTGTCGAGTGGGAGGACAGTGCAAAATGCGCAACAGAAACAGGCAGAGGCAGACCCAGAAAGGCCAGGCTTAGCACCCTCACCCGGCTCCTCCCAGGCCCCCTCCCTCCGCCGCAGCCGCCCTCTCCCCACCTCTCCGCTGGTGCCTCTTCCCCCAGGGCTGCCCCCGAACACCACACCCTCACCCCTGCGGAGCCCAGGAGTTCACAGCTTCTCTCTCCACTACATTCACAAGCCACTCCTCCCAAACGCATCACCAGGCTCCTGGCGATTCCTGAGACCTTACTCACCCAGTCACTGACTGTAGAAACACTTGATCTCATGCACGAGGCCCTCCATCTGAGGACCTGGCCCAGCCGCAGGTCCGAGTTTATCCCCCTGGCTCCCCTCGGCCCCGTTCTCCACCCAGTCTGAACCCAGGAGTAGAGAAAAGCAGTACCGAGTTCTCTGGCCACTTCCTTGGGTCCACCACTGCATCCAACACTTTGAAATGCATTAGCAGATATGAGTATTTTCGTTTATTTCTGGGGAATAAAAACCAGGATCAGAAAAGTGAAGTTGTATGAGATTTATTCATTTCCAGTTTCCATATTTTGGCTCCTTTCACTCCAACCTGATGCTTCCCCGGAACCCACTGTGGACTCCCACCTCTGCTTTTCCCTGGCATGCACTGTCCCTTTCCCTGAAGTCCTGCTGTTCACCACACTTCTGAATCTCACGCCTTCACAGCCAGTCCTTTCCTGCTGCCTTGGCTGTGAAGAACCATCCCTCACGCTGTCTTTGGCCCGTGCACCCGACACATCACCCTGGTTGCTCTGCTGGGACTTTTGCTTTTCTCTTACTTTCCATGCCAAACAGCAATCTCTCTGACAGAGGGTCTTTTCTAAGCAGCACAGTATATGCCCCGCTCCCCCGACACATGCTCAGCACAGTGTTTATACAGAGCTGAAGCGCAGCTAAAGTTGACTAGATGTCAGGGTAAAGGCGGAGGTGGGAGGGGGCGCGGGGGTGTACATGGGGGACATGTATGATAGTGTGGACAATAAATTATACATACGTCAGGATGTGAAAAGGAGGGGAGGAAGGAGGGGCTGCAGAGGCTGGCAAAGGCTGTGACCTCGGTGATTTCCAAAACAGCTTACACTTCCAGCCCAGAACCACTGACAAACTTTTCCTAGGAGATGAGTGGTGCAGGGAAAACACATGATCAAATCTGTCTTTTAAAAAGTTACTGAGGAGGAACTGAATGAAAGAAAAGCAGAAAAAAAATTAAATACATCCAAAGGCAGGGAGGAGGTTGTCCAGGTGGGTAAGCACCTGCTCCAAAGGTACAGCAAAGAGTAAACATTTGAGAAATAATTATGAGGCCGACTGCATCCATAGGTGGCAAGGGATTTCCTGTGGGACATGGGAGCAGGCTGGGCCGGGCACGAGCGAGTGACCAGGCGGACAGACGGTGATGCCCTTCAGCTAATGGGTAATGTTGGCGAACGGTCTGGGGTCGAGCTGTGTTGAACACGCTGAGTTTAGGTGCGCGGCCTGGACAGGGCCACAGGCGTCATGTCTGCAGCATCTGGGTAACTGACACCTGCAGAGTGGATGGACCGCCCGGGCCGGGCAGGAGGGTGAGCTGAGCAGCGAGCTGAAGGCGCGAGCCTGGCAGCATCTCACTGGGGCACCCCGTCCTGTGCTGTACTTAAGTGGCTGATTATTTTGGGGCAGCCTGTCAGATTGCATTTATCCATCTTGTTGGTTTCAGCACTTTTGTTCCGTCTTGATATCAGTTAGTCTTAATTCTATCAGGCAACAGATCAGCCATCCCAGACTTTGCAGTTTAAAGTGGTTTCTGTCTAGCACACACTACTTCCCCAACTTTTCAATAAAATAACCATAAAAAGAAAAAATGTCACACGATCACTCAAAAATTACAACTTTATAAAATGGTAAATGTACCATTTCTTTACAAACATTTTTGGAACTGGTACCAAAAGTCTAAGAAGAAAACAGCAGAAGTGAAAAGTCAACAAGATGAGATGTAAAGGAAAATGGTTATAAAATAAATCGCATGGAAAACTGTAACCACTCAAATGAGATCCACACTGACCACCGAGAACACAGAACAAATTTTATGAAGGACACACTTCAGAAGTTGCCTCTGAATCCAGAGTAAAAGAGCAAAGAAATGAAAGGGAACTGAAAATAAACAGAGGACTGTCACAGAGACCGAGCACCAGCCTTGGAGTGTGGGAGTTGCTGAGATACATGCAAACAACTCTGGAAGTAATAACAAAAGTTATAATTAAAGAAAAGCACCCTCCAATACAATAAAGCAACGAAATATAGGAACACGGGAACTGAAAGGAAGGAAATCCAGTGACGTAAAACATGTACTGCTTGTACACACGCTAACAAAAATCTGTCAGAAATCCTAACAGAGGGGCGGCAGGTCCTGAGGGGGACAGGAAAGCTGGTGATCGTCTCCTGTGGACTCTGCACGCACAAGCTCATGAACACGGGCCCCCCAGTTAACCCTCAAGCATGAGAACCAGAAGCAAGACACATGTGGAAGTGAAGGCTTTAGAAAAGACAAGACGCCTATATTCTGTTGTTGAAACTAACCAGGGGTAAATTGATGGTAAGAGCCTAAATATAGAAAAACTTTATACAATGATTTTCAGATTTTCAAAAAAATCTTACCCGCACACACAACTTACTAAAATTATCTTAAGGAGAACGATTTTAATAAGCCATACCTTTTGAATGTCCCAGGAATTAAATCTACAATAAAATCATGATATAGTGAAATACACATTCTTGTATTTCTGTACTTTGATTTTTACATTTAATTTTCCTTAATCAACTTCACTCTCATGATAACTTTGAATAAAACACATCATATGTCCTCTGAATCTCGCATCATCTGTGAAACTGATGAGCATGCTCTGCTCTCTTAGTGCAAGTCTCTGACGACAGCTGAACACGCTGGTTCCAGGTCAGAACTTTTTGCCACTCAGCGAGGCAGCTGTCTGTCAGATTAAACAAGTATGATTTTATTAATGCCGTGGGACAGTTTTTACCAATTGCAAATATATTAAACTAAAAACCACGTTTTCCACCTTACCCACAGGATTCCTATTTGAGGGCATTAAACGTATTGCGGAAATCAAGGTAGATTATTTCTAGAGAGTTATTCTCGTCTGTCAGCCTAATAAACCTATCAGACAAGCTGACAGATGTTAGCCTAAGCCAGCGCACTTGTCCCTGGGGAACTGGCACTACCTCCTAGGGGTCCCTTTTTCCTTTCTAAGTATTCACTAGTCTCCTTTCAAATAAATCATTTATAAATTTTGCCATGGCTGAACATCAAATTCACCACCATATCAAATCAAAGCTCCAATAATTCAACTGTTTTTCAAAATGTTAGTTATTTAACCATCTCCAATACTCTGATGCCATTTCCATTTTCAAATATTATCATCAGTGTGCTTGCAGGTCATTTAGAAAATTTCCAGTGTCTTGGGATAGTTATACATTTGAATCTGGGAGCCAGACTTTAAAGGTGTCGAGGGAAAGATGGATTTGCTTATTAGCTGAGGAACAACTGAGCGCCAGCACCATGGGGATCTTATGAAGTTTAGCTAACAGCCCACTGCTGACCTGGTGTTGAACTGGACCCCGTGTGTCCGTCGAGGTGCGAAGGCCGAGGCATGGCCCGCAGAGGGACCGGTTTGGGCCACGCGGGGCGCAAGCGGCTGGCCAGCACAGGTCCAGCCAGTGATTCCCACGGGCCGCAGAGACTGCCCCGCTTCACCCCGTTGCCGCCACCCGGTGCTCTCCTTCCTTGTGACGTTTTCAAAATCAAAATGAGTTTAAAAATCAATTCTGCCAAACGTTTACATTATTTTCTCACCATTTTCCCTCACTTGAAGCTAATTCTGTAACGTGGCCCACTTGACGCGTTTTCGAGGGGACCCTTGTTTTCATCCCTGCGCGGTGCATCCTCCCCGACGTCTGCGCTTGTCTCAGTCCATGGGAGAGGCCCTGGGCGCCACCTGCCGTCTCCTCCGCACCGGGATTGCTTCTGAGTCGGACCATTACCATTTCATTATTTAAATTTTAGAACTTTTCTTTCCTGTGGTCTGAGCTATCTTAACATTTCATGCCTATTATTAATTTCAATGAAACAGTTTCTCTTTCTCCCAAACTTCCTATCACAGATCCCCCAGTATCCACGGCTTTCCTTTCCACGGTGTCGGCCACCCACGGTCAGCCGCAAGTTCCCCCAACCATCGCCGTCGTCGGCTCCTGACATCCAACCACAGCTACCGTCGGGCCTGATGTGCCAGGATCAGCCACCGCACACTGGGGGTCTCACTTTCAAACTGTCCCCGTATCCCGCTCGGTATTTCCCGAGACAGCCTCTCAGGCACCCAAACGCTCCACAGCAGACTCTGCAAGCCCAGTGAGGCAGCGGCTCCCGCGGGCCATCCCCCGGCTTCGCCACCAGCTCGTCTGTGCTCTGCTCTCTGCATCCCTCCGCCTCCGCCTTCCCATCTCATGTCCTATGACTCATCTTCCCACTGCCTCTCGGTCGGTTCCCCGCGTCTGCCAGGTCCCCTGTCCACTCGTTCTTGCACTTACTCAACCCCGGCTGGGTTCTACCTAAGGGCCAAGCCTTTGCTTACCCAGGAGACGTCTAATGTGAATGCGACACTGATTCTGGCCCCAAAGAGCTCACGTCTGATAGACGAGAAATCTGATAAATAAATGTCAGTAATTCAATTTAATAAGTCCAATGACAGCAACACAAAGGGAACCATGAATTCAATTTAAGAAGATTTATGTAGAAGCTGCCAAAGGAAGTAATAAGGGAAAGAAACTCTTTCAAGATAAAAAGTCGAAAGAAAAACCTCTGCATCTTGAAAAATCTAGCCCCTAACCTAGCTGAGCACAGGACGAACACTATAAGCAAGGGCCTGATGATCACTTATTTTCAAAAAGATTTCTCTGCTGGCAACGTGGAGAAAGGTTTGAAGGGGTGAAAAGAGGAGAGAAAAGGAAAAGTCAGTCGGCTGTTTAATAAGCCAAGTGGCCATCAGGACCTGGTAGTGGCAGAAAAACGACACGGGTCTGGGAGGTTTTGGACAGGATCCACTGACAGTAGCTCTGAAGCGTACAGAGCAGGAAAGTGTTCGGAATGGCCCTAGTCTCTGCTTAATTAAAAACATAATTTCAGGGGAGAGAGTCGGATGAATCGGTGGGGCACCAGGCATTTTTAGCACAATGAGACTACCGTGTGTGCTACTGGGATGCTGGATACACGTCACTGTACATCTATCAAAACCTAGGGCATCTACACGCAATGCGAGGGCCCCGCATGCACCGCGGCCTTTTGTCGATGATAATGTGTGGCTGTATGTTGGCTCACCAGATGTGCCACACCCGTGCAAAAACGCCAGTCACAGGGACACGGAGGGGAGAAGGAATATGGGATCTCTACACTTTCCACTCAATTCCCCTGTAAACCTAAAACTGTTCAAGAATAAGTCTGTTATTAACTAAAACAAGAGGAGGGAGAACTGCCAGTCTTCAGTCTCCCAGCGTCTCGGTGCCACCTGAGCTCAGCCCTGAGGAAGGGCGTCTCCTCTGCTCCTGGAACACAGTCCACGCAGCGCCTGTGGAGGGCCGGCCGCTGCACCCGCTTCAGGGCGGCACCGCTCAGAGCCCCCGGGGCCTGTCCTAACAGGGCTGCACGTCTGGGCGGGACGGGGGAGAGGGCAGCTCCCCTCACACAGCTGCACACCGTGACTGCCGCTCGCGAGCCCCGAGTTACTGATTACATGACTCTTGCTAATCTGTTGTGCACTCACAACCGGAACGGGACTCCGAGTGCACGGCCGGTTCCTGCACTCAGGTGACTTATCACAGCCACAGTCGGAGTTCTCAGCTCATGACGCTCCCGGCTCAAATGGGAAACAGCAAAGGTCTGCAAGTCGCATTTCATGCTGTGGGCCCAGGAAGACAGGAACAGTAGGACGATAGAGAGGAAGAAAAAACAAAGAGATGTGAAAATCTCCAATTTGACCTTTGGAAAAAGGTGTCCTGTCAACTCTTTGCCCAGCAGATTGATACATAGGCCCAACATAAATATTTGCCTCAAGATAAAAATAAGTAGAGAAAAACAAACACCAAAACTAGCTACCTTGCTTGTGGAGATGTAGCAGAGAACACACAGTACATGAATTCAGAGCTCGGGGGAGACACCAGGACTCCAGCCATGGCAGGGAGCAGGGGAGAGGCAGTCCATCACTTTCCATGGGTGTCCCTCAACTCCAGACAGGTCCAATGCCAAGAAAACCTGTTTTGCTTTCCCTGAGCTAAGCCATAATATCTTGAATTGTCCTATCCAAAGTTCTTAATTCTCTACATACAGGGCAAAAAGAACAAATTGACCTTCAATAATTCATTCATCCACTGAATGTGTCTTGGGCATGCACACTAAGGACCTAATGTTTGTGTCTCCCCAAGAATTCACATATTAAAGTCCTTACCCACATGTGATGTGCTTAGAGGTGGGGCTCTGGGGAGCTGATTAGGTCTAGATGAGGTCATGAAAGTGGAGACCCCGTGACAGGATTAGTGACTTTATAAGAAGAGAGACCAGAGACCAGATGTCCCTTGCAGACGGTGACATCTGCAAGCCAGGAACTGAATCTGCAGGCACCCAGACCTTAGCCTCCCAGCCTCCAGAGCTGTGAGGAATGACTCCTGCTGCTCAGCCCACCCAGCCATAGGATTTTGCTGTGGGAGCCGTGCTGTGTCAGGCATTGTGCAAGCATCGGTTACATGATGGGGGGCAACCCAATCACCAGATCCATGGAGTTTATTATTTGGATGGGTGGGTGCATATTAAATAAAAAGTAAACACATCAATACCTACTTACACAATGTGATCACTGCTAAGAAAGTACTGGAGACTATGAAAGAGAAACACGGAAAAGGGTGATTTAAATTGAGGAGCATCCAGGATGGCTGCTGTGAGGAGGTGGCATCTGAGCAGACTTGAAGGATGAGTCAGTGTGGTCCAGGTAAAAAGCAGAGATGTTCCAAAAACATGGACTAGCTTAAGTAAAGGCTCGAGCAGAAAAATGCCTGTGATATTTGAGAAGCACACAGAAGCTGGGGAAGCACCAGAGGACGGAGAAATGAGATTAGGTAAAATTAGCTGGAGAAGGCAGGCAGGATGGCAACACAGCTTCGCAGGAAGTCTCGAAATCAGGTGGTCTTAGTCTTCCAACTTCATTCTTCTTTTTCAAAATTAATTTCCCTATTCGATATCCATTTATTTTAGAATAATCTTGTCCAATTCTATCTTTTTAAAAAGTCTGCTGGGATTTTGATGAGAATTGCATTGAATCTATATCTTGATTAGGAAGATTTGCCATCTCAACAATATTGAGTGTTTCAATCCATGAATATTGGATATCTCTACATTTATTTAGACCTTAATTTCTCTCGGCAATATTTTCCACTAAGTTTTCTGCTAAGAGTATAATTCTTATACATCTTTTAAAAATGTACTCCTAAAAATTTTATACTTTTGATACTATTGTAATTGTATTTTTAATTTTGGTTTTCAGGTGTTGGTTGTTAGTATATAAAGATAACAATTGATTTTTGCATAGTAACTTTGTTTCCTGAAACCTGTGAAGATTCATTAATTAGATTTAAATTTATTACAACATTCTTAGGATTTTCTACGAAGACCATCATGTCATCAGGAAATAAAGACAGTTTTGCGCGTCCCTTTCAAACTGCCTGCCCTTTGTGTCTTGTATGTCCTGTTGCTCAGGCAAGGGCCTGCCTGGGGAGAAGCAGCCGCGACACCATCCGTAAGTACATCACTGGCCATTATCAGGCCGTTGACATTTCCTTTTATTTACTTATTTTTAATTATAAATGGGTATTAAATTTTGTCAAATGCTTCTCTGCATCAATTGGGATGATTATATAATTTTTGTGCTTTATGTGGTTAATGTGGTGAATCACAGTGATTGGCTCTCATGCACTGAAACAAGCTTGTATCTTGGGGATAAAAATCCCCTTGAGTATGATGTCTTGTCCTTTTATGTTTTGCTAGATTCAATCTGCTACTATTTTGTTGAGGATTTTTGCATCTCAGTTCATGGGGAATATTGGTGAGTAACTTTATTTTCCTGTGATATCTTTTTCAGCTTTTGTTATCAGGGTTATGCCAATTTCATTAAATCAATTTAAAAGCATTTCCTTCTCCCGTTTTCTAAGAGTTTACGATCAGTGTTACTACGTTAAATGCTGCATGGCAGCGAAAGCACCTGGGCCTAGGACTTCACTTGTGAAGTCTCCAGATCCAGTGTTGTTAAAAAATATATAAATATTCAGAGTTACTCTTTTAAAATTATATTTTATAAGTTGTGTTTATCCATTTCATCTAAGTTATTGAATATATTGCCTTCAATTTGTTTATCATAATTTTGCATTATCCTTTTAATGTCTAAAAGATATAGTAAAATTCCCACTTTCATTCCTGATATGGGTCATTTCAGTTTCTCTCATTTACTTTCCTTGATTAGTCTTATTTAAGGTTTATCAACTTTATTAAACTTACCAAACCAGCTTCTGACTTTGCTAATTTCTTTGTTACTACACACATTGTATTTTAAAATTACTTTGAGCTTAGCTTGCTATTACTTTTCTATCTTTTTAATGGGGAAACTAAGAACCTTGGATTCAAGCTTTTTATTTCTTACATAGGCATTATAAACTTTCCTTTAAACACTATTTTAACTGCATTTCACAATTTTGATATGTTGTAATTTCATTATAATTTAGTTAGAAATATTTTTTATATTTCTTTTATGACTTTTTCTTATATAGGTTTAGAATTACGTTATTAATACTAGAGATTTTCTAAATTGTTTTTAGTGATTTCTAGTTTAAATTAATTATAGCGGCATAACATGCTCTTTAACATTTTATTCTTTTGAAATTTAGTAAGATTTTTTAAATCTTTGGAGCAATGAATGATCCATCTTGCTGGATGTTCCAGTAATACTTGAACAGAATGTGTTTTCTGCAGTGGTTGGGTGTAGTGTTCTGGAAATGCCGATTATGTCGAGTTAGTTGATAGTGTCCTTTAGATCTTCTATAGCTTTACTGCCCTTTAGTCTATGTCAGTTTTTAAGAGAATAAAGTTAAAACTTTGACTCTTTTAGATTTGACTATGTCCCCCATTAGGCTTGTCAGATTCACCTCGTGAACTTGGACACTTCATTGTTAGATGCCTACGTATTTGGAACTGTTGTCTTTCTGGTGAAATTGAGCCTTTTATCATTATATAATGTGCCTCTTTCTCCCTTGTAACGCTCTAGGGCAGAGATTTTCAATCCATGTGCCACAAGGATTTTTAACACATGCAACACCTGACAACCTAGGAACTTCGATCTCCTTTCCCATAGACTATCAAATAAAAAAACAACAGCTGCCAACACAACAGTAGCCGTCCCATGTGAATGATTCAAAACTATACCTATTTTTTTGTCAGATCGGCGAAAAATACATTTTTTGGTGTGCTGTAGAACTTCAGTAATTAGTTTATGTGCCGTAAGATGAACACAGTGGAAAATCTCTGCTCGTGGCATCAAGTCCACTTTGTCGGATCCTGGGAGGGCCTCCCCAGCTTTCCGCTCGCTGTCTGCATGGTCTCCCCCCTTTCGTCTCACTCCACGTGCACTCTTACGTGTAAAGTGCCTGCAGACCGCATGTTTTGCCCAGTTCTGTGCCTGCTCACGGGAGAGGGTCTGACTTGATTAGACCCATCCCCCTGTCGTGGCACGTACGGGAGGTCCCATGTTCTCTCACAGGCCCATTAACACGCCCTGCCTTCCTTTTCTGGTTTGTGGGCCCCAGAGGCAAGAAGGACTGACATGTAGTTCTCTTGAAATGCATTTGTTGGCTGCAACCGATCACTTCAGGTTATTGGAGTTTTAGAGATCATTTTTTTCTAATCAGAGGCAGTGCTTTTCAGACTTTCACGTGCACAGGCACCCTCCGGAGGCCTGATTCGCTGGGTCCCCGTGCCGGAGATGCGCGGCGAGGCTCGCTGGGGCCAGCAGCACGGCTCTGCGGGCCACACTCGGTGACGCGGGCCCGGGGGACCGCCCACCCGCGCCGCTCAGGCCCTCGCGCACAGGTCCGGTGTGCGTGGCTCGGTGGCGGGAGTGGGCATGAGAGGGAAGCCAGGGGGCCGCTGAGGAGTGCTAGCACGACCAAGACCATCGACATTCGAGCCGTTTAAACGTTATGCTCCCCAAAAAGCTTGTCTGGCGATTTCAGTCCTATTTGCCTGCTTGCGATTCTTGTTCCATGTCCTTGTCCATATATTAGAATTTAAAATAGAGGCCTCCCATCCAAACTGACAGTGATCCATGCGTAAGCAGCCTGCAGGCTCAGCCTGCGGAGAGCAATTAATCCGCCTCAAGTCTGTCCGGCCCTTTTAGACGCAACACCAATAGCATGATCAAGAAAAACTGCTAAGTTGGCTTCATTTATCGTAATTAATAACTGGCCCTGCCCAGTTCCTATTTGTCTCCATTTTTCCACAAATATATCTTAAAATTGACGTAGGTCTCATTAAAACCCACACACTTCACTGTCTTTAATATACGCACACAGAATATATTTTAAATTCGTCTGTCATAAGACTGTCACTTACCAGTATGGAAAGTGCCTCCACGTCTTTTCATGACCTGACAGCTCACTTCTCGCGCCCAGAGATGCTCCGCTGTCCGGAGGTGCAGTCGTTCGTCCATCCACCTACCAAAGGACATCTCGGCTGCCTCCACATTCTGGTAACTAAAGCTGCTGTAAAGATTTATGTGACTGTTTTTGTGTTCGTGTGTGTTTTCAGTTCGTTTGGATAGATGCCGAGGAGCATGGTGACGCAGCGCGAGTTCATCGCGCTCTGCAGGCGCCGTGAGGCTCCCCGAGGGACTGTGCGGTGCTGAGCCCCGCAGCGCAGAGCTGCCCCGCTTCCCGCTCCCGCCAGCGCGCGGCTCCGCGTCCCGCAGGGGGCCGTCCGGCAGGTGCGCCGCGGCGGCCGACTTCCACCTCATTTTCCAGTTCCTGATTGTCCTACGACACCGAGCGCCTGGCACATGCTTCTTTGCCCTGTGTACATCTTCCTTGGTGAGGTGTGTATTCACATCTTTGCTCATTTTTTTAAAATGGGTTCTTTGTTTTCCTTATTACTATTTAAATAGTTCTTTGTATATTTTGAATATTGATCCTTTAGTCAATATGTATTTTGTAAAGACTTTCTCCCAATCTGTGACTTGTCTTCTCATTTTCCTAAGTGTCTTTGTCACAGACTATTTGTACTGTTTGGCATCAATTGGTTGTTCTTTTGGTGTTGAATCTAAGAAGTCATCACCAAACCCAAGGTCATCTAGACTATCATAAAACTGCAAAAAACCAATATACCATGTAAAATTAAAAGTTCACAGCAAGTTTTATGGACTAGTGGTGACTTCTTTACATCAAGATGGTTGAAAGGAAAGGTAATTTGGGATAAAGAAGACTGCTGGTGAGTTCAGGTTTTTCCTTTTATTTTCCCTCTGAAAATGTATAGATGTGTGGGCACAAGGAAAGCTCCTTTCAAAAACTCAAAGAGGAAAGAAAGATCCCAAATTCACTCTACAAGGCCAGCATTTCCTTGTGGGCAAAACCAAAGGTGTTATAAAAAGAAAACAGAAAATTACAGCCCAGTGTCCTTCATGGACATAGATGCAAGAGTGAGGTACATCATGTTAACAAAGTAAAGAACAAAAACTTATATGTAAAGTAACTACTCGTATTTATAAGGGAATTACAAGTATTATTGAATAGTTTCTACTAGTTTTTAAATGTATAGGTTGAAGATCATTTAGATTAATAAGAAAAGATACATCAAGAGAAGACAAATATCCATCATTCATCCTTCCAGAGACCGACCGAACCCAAAACCTAGGTGCGACCCTGACCTGGAATCTAGCCCGCGACCTTTCAGTGCACCGAGCCACACCGGCCAGGGATACCTTGCTTGGTGAAAGTGCACCATCTCAGTGGATTTTCTTTTATATCTACATAGACAAAGCAGCTCGAAGCAGCGACAGTGGAAGGCCCTCATTTCCTCTGGGCCCTGCAGGGAACAGTGCTCAGAGACCCAGTTCACTGGCATTTGTCTCTGGTACAGAGAACAGAAATGCAGAAAGGTGGTTAAAATAGAGCCACAGCATGGCTTCTCTTACTGTTGAAGGGCTGGGCCAACCAGGGCAGGTTCTAGGGAAAAAAACCTTGGTCACCAGGACAAAACCTCCAAAGGGGAAGCTTCCCACTGAGGCAGGGGCTGGTTATAGCAGTTTACTGCACAGCCTCTACCTACACTCGGAGCCAAGGTGAGGCTCCGAGAGGACGAAGCTACCTGGAGCCAGGTACTACTCGGTGACCCAAGGAGACCCCACCTACCTGTTTATGGAAAGGGCTCAGAATCAAGAAAAAGCAAACTAAACATCTAAAACAACAACATGAAGGCATAAAGAAAGGACTCAGCATTAAAAAATAATGCACAAATACATTTATATTATATTGCACTAAAAATACTAAAAACATATTATTAGAAAAATATATGCTAAGAAAATGAAGTAAAATTTTAAAAATATTTGTTTCTCTATAGGCATAACCCATTATAGTAAGGACTTCTGCCACAAGCAGTGGCTGAGAAATAAAGGGATCCGAACAGAGTGGGAGGAAGGAAGAAGGAGTGGAAATAGAACCACGGGAGGAGAAAATTCTCAACCAGAATATCAGCAAAATCCAACAATATATGAAAGAATTACAAACCACGGCCACATGAGACTCATTCAAGGAATATAGTATTTCAAAAACAACCAATGCAATCAACCATATTTATAACCTGAAGAGAGAAATCACATGATCAATGTCTAAAAGCATGTGTGAAAATTCAACACTCGTTCATAATAAATGTTCTCACCAAATCCTAACTTACTGGTTACTGCAGTTACAACTGTAATTAATGCAATTCCTAGTAAAACCACAAAAAAGTTTTTTATAGACATAGACAAACTTTTACCAAAACTTGTATGTAACATTGCAGGCCCTAGAATAGTTAAAACAATTCTGGCAAAGAAAATAACGGGAGGAATCTACTCTGCCCGATATTCAGGCTTACTCTGTAGCCCCAGGAATCAGACAGCGTGGTCTTGGCAAAGGGACAGGCACACAGGCCAATGGAACTAAATAGAGCACTCAGAAACAGACCACACAGACATGTCCAACTGATTTCTGACAAATTACGACATAAAGGACAGCCTTTTTTATAGATGGTGCTAGATCAATTAGGCATCCTAGACAAAACATTAAGGATTAAATAGAACTCAGCCTAAAGCTTATACAAAATTAACTCAAAATTAATTATAGGCTGAAAAGTAAAACTGCAAACTTTTAGGGAAAAAAAACCCACCCAAAACAGGAGGTTATCTTCAGGGTCTGGGACTAGGCAAAGAGTCCCCCTGACACCAAAGCATGACCCACAAAAGAATAAATTTATAAATTGGACCTCATAAGAATTAAAACCTTTTCTCTGTGAAAGACCCCGTTATGGGGTTGAAACCACAGAGCAGTGGGAAATATTTGCAAACCACATATCTGGCAAAGAACTAGTATTTAAAATACCTAAAGAATTTTCAAAACTCAACAGTAATAATCAAACAATCCAATTAGAAAACGGACAATATGCATAAAGAGATATTTCACCAAAGATGATCTACAGATAGCATTTAGCACTTGAAAGGGTGTTCAACATAATTAGTCATTAGGGAAATGCAAATTAAAACCACATGAGATATCATCACTCCATGCCTATCAGAAAGGCAACATAAAAATTAGTGACAACACTAAACGCTGGCAAAGATACAAAGAAACTGGATCGTTCCTACATCACTGGCAGTAATGTAAAGCAGTAGTCACTCTAGAAAGTGGTTCGATAGTTTCTTATATGACTCAGCATTCAGTTACCATGTGACCCAGCAACTGCTCTCTTGGACATAAGTAAAAACAAATGTTCACACAAAAACCTACACATAAATGTTCACAGTGGCTTTATTCAAATTGCCAGAAACTGACAACAACCCGGATGCCCTTCAATGGGTGAATCACTAAAGGAAATGGGTCTTCGGATACTACTGAGAAATAAAAAGCAATCAACTATTATTATATACAACCACCTGATGAATTTCCTGATAATTATGCTGGATAAAAAAGCCAACCCCAAGAGGTATGATTTCATTTTATATAATATATTTGAAATGACAAAATTTTAGAAATGGAGAACACACTAGCAGTTCCCAGGGGATCTAAATATTACTGGAGGGAAGAGTATAAAGGAGGGGTGTGCTTATGAAATGACGACACAAGGTATCCTTAGAGGGATAAAATTGTTCAGATCTTTACTGCGATGGTGGATACACAAATCTACACACATGATAAGATTATATAGAACCAAATGTTCTATACACACACACACACACACACAGAAATAAGTACAAGTACAAGAGGAGACATCCAAACAGAATCAGCCAATTGTACTCATGTCAATAAAATGTTACCACTGAAGGACACTGGATAAAGGATATTATGAGAACTCTCTGCATTATTTCTACAACCACATATGAATCTGTAATTATCTCAATTTTAAAAAACCTAGATAATATCATACTGAATTGTGAATCTTACTCAAGGAGCCTGAACTCTTACAAATAGGCAGTTGGGTAGATAGTGACAGAAGGAGACTTGACTTTGGGTGGTGAACACACAATACACATACAGATGGTGTACTGTAGAATTGTATGCCTGGAACATATAACTGTTATATTAACCAATGTTGCCCCAATTCATTCAATAAAAATGTTTTAAAAATAGGCATCTAGGAGCCACAGAAGCTGGTTGAGGTTGAATGACTTGATCAGTCCACATGACGACAGTGAGGATGGTGAATTAAGGCAGGGTCACAGAAACACCTTCAGGGATCAAGTACGAGGCGATTCGGAAACGGGTATTACACCCATGCAAGCGTGGGACGGGCCTGCGCCTGTGGCTACTTCAGCAGCTGCATGTCCAGCCTGCGACCCCTTCCCCAAGCTCTCTGGTAACCTGCACAGTGTGGGAACCTGGTCACAACACAGAGGCACTGCCAGGCCCTTTCATCACGCTCACGTAATTCTTTTGTGCCATGTTGGTAACATTTTGGTAATATGAAGAAACATTTTAGACCCTGGTTTCTATATTTTTTGTAATTTTATAAATATAACTGATAATTTTTCTAATCACTGAGATAATTAGCATGTTCTTAAAAATAAATTTAAGGTGTTTCACGTTTTGAAAAATATATTAGACTTGTGGTTTTAATTATTTTTAATTGAATGTTTAGAAGCTTTTGATTAAATCAGTTCATAATCAATGTTTAAATGTCTGAGAAAATTTTAATTTGTTCATTTTTAATATTTTGATTTATTAGTCTAAGAAGCATTTAAATGTTCAGAGAAATATAATTTACTGATTTTATACATTTATTTAATTGTGCATGAGATAAAACACAACAGGAGGAAAGCCCTTCATGCATTAAGGGTGACGCTCACCAAGCTGTAGGTCGGGGGGAGTGGGCCCTTGCGTCCCTGACACCGGCTGCCGGGCAGCTGTGCACCCTCTCCCAGTCTCAGAGCGGCGGTCCCCGCTCCAGGAGGAGGAATGGTCTTACCTTACGGGGCTGTCCATCCTGGACACGGTGAGGAAGGCAGCCAGGTTGGCCGTGTAGGAGGAGCACACGATGAGGGTGAAGAGCCACCAGCTTCCCATCACGATGCGCACGGCCACGGAGTTCGCGGCGGATCCGCCCCCTGCGGGAGGCAGGCAGAGGCGATTGGCCCCGGGCTTCCGCTCTCACTCCCCTCCCCACGGCCGTGCTCTGGGCACAGGGCCTCCCCTGCGATGGGCTGGGGAGCAGAGAAGTGGCTGCCAGCTTATCACGGGGGACGGTGGCAATTCTGGGAAAGAGGCCTGGGCCGCCAGTCTTGGGAATGGATGGAGGACCACAAAATATGGAAAAACCAGAATTGGCCTTTTACTGATGAGGTATTAGTCAAAACACCAAGGATAAACTCCCAGTTAGAAGGCTCCGCCTCACGGTGGGACCTCCTGGCTGCCCTCTGGCCGAGGGAAGGTCCCTGTCCCTGTCAAATGCATACGGAGCAGTCTTGGGAATTCTGCAAACATGGAGTTCCTCCTACTGGGAGGGTTCCCAAGCGCTCCTCTAACCCTCCGAAAGGAGATGGGCCATATCACCGTGATTACTGCCCGGCCCTTACTAGGTGGTGTCTCTTCCCAGGAGTTTCATAAAGCATCCCCTGTGACTCTCAGTCAGAGGCGGCCTCTTTGAGGCCAGTGTTTCCTCCTTGGTCCCTTATGCAATAGCAGAAAGAAGCTTCTTTCTTACTATTCTTATGTAACCTCACAAACAAGTGATATATGTTTTGCCCTGGTGCAAACTGGGCCAACACTCATATTAGGAACTTCCAATTTGTTGTTTCTGGTCGAAACCGCAGCGCCCAGACTTCTCAGGGATGGGAGGCTATATCTCAAGAATGACTGGAGTGCTGCTTAGATGGGCAAGAACAGTTGCCATGTTTTCCTGTTAAGACTTCAAATTTAAACAAGATTTAGTTTCGTTTGACAGCCCCACATGTGTAGCAATCACTCCAAACTGGGAGGGGTGGAAGCTGCCAAGCAGACTCCAAAGTCAATTTTATCTAAAGTGGAGAATCAGGATTTGAAGTTGAGTGCCTTGTTATCATTTCATTTCACTTCTATTTAATGTTACTCAGAGAAATTGGGTGCAGCATGGTATCAGTACTGTCCTAGAGATTACATAAAATTGCATTTAAAATGACTCCGGCAACATGCTTCTAAGAATCTGCCAATGGATACGTTCTCCCAGGCCCCGAGGGCCTCCCAGCGCCAGGAGGCCAGGAGGTACCTTGCTGTACGAAGGCGCCATAGACGATCCAGATGGCGCTGTGTAAGGTGGCAGCCGCGGACGGCCGGGGCTGGGCAGCATTCTGAGCCCTCGCGGCCTGGATCCGGTTCAACACAAATATCAGCACGCCGACCACAGGGACGGCCGCGGCGATGCAGGCCCAGACCGCAAAATCAAACGGAGCGAAGAGCGAGAAGATGCTGATTTTCTCCTCGGGCTTCCTGACGAGGATCCCCACCGAGTAGTCCATGTAGCGCTTGCTGAAGTCCACGACGCTCTCCCTCTCGGGGGTGATGGTGATGGCGGAGATGGCCAGGTCCGCTCTCTGAAAGCGAATCGTCCTGTCAGGAGGCGGGCCGCGGCTGCGGCAGTCCCGCCGTGCCAGGGCCTGCCCTCCGCCCTCTCAGCTGCCCTGTTCCCAGGAAACGGGACTCTCAGGTTGGCACCGTGACCACGAGTGTTTTACGGCAAATCCAGCACTAAGCTGTCTGCACTTCCTTTTCCTTGCGAATGTCTCTGTCAAACCCTAACAGCTCCTGGAAACTTCTGGAGGAAGAGTGTAACTATCCCACTCCCGCGGCATCTGTGCTTTTCCCTCGCATCCTTACTGCTCCCCCAGCGAATCTGAGCTGCCCCTTCCCCAGGCCGGTCTTCCCTCCGGCCGCGTCCACACACCCTTTTGTCTCCAGGGCGTATCTGCGCCCTCCCTGCGCCTGAGGGCCACAGAGCCACTCCGTCCCTGTCAGGCCTCTCCAAGCTCCATTAGTGCACCCGGATCTCTTCTAAAATACTTTAGACCTTGTACGGTGAGTTCTGCAACTACCTTGAATCTCATTCATGTGTCAGTCCCCGATGGTCTCCTGTGCAGACTCTATACCGGAGAGCAACACCCACCAAGAAAAAAGCGGCCCTCTGCTTCTCCAGTGCGCCCACCGCCCTTAGCTGGCGCCTGCCCACGCAGGCCGGCCCTCTGCAGCGGAACGCCGCGCTGTGCAGGGGCTCCTGGGCAAGCTGCACTGGGGCATGAAACATGCCTCCCAGGGCTTTTGCTTTCTAAGATGGGCTTCATTTTAAAAAGAATCAAAGAGCCCCGTTCAGATGGACCTGGACGGTGGGACAGGGCTGCCAAGGCCGGCGGAGGTGAGGGTCCTCACACCCAGACGAGCACCGGCCAGCAGGCAGGCCAGGCGCCCAGCTCAGCCGCGAGAGCAGCACGGCCTGCGGTGTCTGTCTGCATCTCGGCTCCCGGGCCTTTGGTCGGAGGCTTCCTCGGAACTAGGTTTAGTTTAAAATGTCCAATTGTAACAAAGGATCTAACCTACTTATTCAAACTGGGGAAACACACACAGCAAGGTTTTATCAGGTTTACTCTGTGGGCTAGCGGGGCGGATGTACCAGAGCGCTAGCTGGAAAAGAAGGGTGCTGCGGGTGCGATGTGGGCGCTCTCCTTTCACCTGTCACCTGTGCGTCTCTGGCTTTTGCCTTTGCCTCTCTTGCCAGGGGTTCTGCTTGTTTGTTTCAGGATCTGGACAATTTGGAGCAGAATTAAGGACTGAGAAAGAGGTCTGGTGAGCGGGGTAAGTTTGCAATACAGCGTGGAAGGAAACCCTGCGAAGCCAGGTCCGGAGGAGGCGCAGGGAAGCGACACAGGTGGAGGCAAGGCCGGAGGTGAGGGCCGCCCTGTCTGCAGATGTGAGTTTCATGGGAAATTGGAGCAGAATTTCATGCCCAAAAGACTTTACTCCCCATCATGTAGGGACACTTTTTTTTTTTTTAATTGAGGACAGATTATTAGGTTGCTGAGGAGAAAGGTAAAGTTTTGAAACATTTTCTAAGAACTATTGCCCAAGGACCCCACCAAGGACAGGTCAAGGAGCTCAGGCTGCGCTGAGGCCCCACTGAGGGGAGCCACACGGTGCTCAAACCTCCACCCGAGGCCTACGGTTCTCTCTGACTGTGGGCAGCCACCTGGACGCCAGAGTCAGGGACAGACAATAGCATCAAGTCAGGGCGGGTGCAGCAGGAAATCAAAACACCGAGAGCCACAGGGGTGAAGGGACGCGCAGGTCTGTCTGGCCATCGCGGAGGGCACAGCAGGCAGGGGCGGGTGACGCACAGGAGAGCACAGAAACCTTGGGGAAGGGCGAACCTCAAATCCACATGCCAAGTGGAAAGGGCCAGACACAAAAGATCACACACGTTACACGACTCGTTTATACTGAACGTGCATAAACCGGATCCTCGGAGGTGGGAAGCAGCTGGGCGGTTGCCTGGAGCTGGGAGAGTGGGAGTGATGGTGAGAGAGTGGGAGCGCCCGCTGGGCGGGGCATGGACAGGTCCTGAAGCCACGTTATGGAGATGGCGGCACAACTCAGTAGATTTTCTAAAAATCACTGAACCGTGTATCTGAAATGGGTGAATTTTATAATATATAAATTATACTATGAAAAGGTTTTTAAAAAGCCTGAGGAAAACTGCAGAGCAATGGGCCTCAGGTCTGCCTTCATGGATTTATAAAGCAAGGAGCTGGTCTTAGGAGCAAAGGCCTGAAAGACTCGGAAGTACAACAGGCTGTAGTCGTGACATGGGACAGGGACAGCAACACGGAGGCTGCTAACAAGGTGCATGGATGTGGTGCTGAGTGACAAGCAAGCGACGGTCACCGGAGGTGAGAAGTTCAGAGCACTGTGACCCCACAGCTGTCCACAGGCATGTCAGAAACACCCCAGGTGGTGGTAACAGTGACCCTGAGAGGGAGGCTTGAGTCAGGTGCCTCCATCATAAATGATTGTGAGGAAATGACCCAGAGCTCATGGGATGCCAGGGGCAAGAATGGGGACACACTGAATTGGCCTCATGCCATGGGCTCAGTGAGGACTCAGGTTCCACAGCAGGGAGAAGAGTAATGATCCTAAATTAGCATGAGGAGCTGAGGAGCACCACATCACCTGCACACACACACACACACGCATGCACGCACACACCCACAAGTGCACACACATGCACTGCACACATGTGCACCCACTGATGGGCCACGTGGGAGAGGGGAACAGGCACTCCCAGTTACACCCATGAGAACTGGGTTCCCATTTCAGCCTCAGTGTGGGGTGCGTGTCAGACGGGCATATGACAGCAGGCACAGTGGCTGGGCGTCAAAGGAACGAGAGCAACGGGCACAGCAGGAAAACACAGAGCCAGGGAGGAGGACATGAAGGAACAGGGGTGGGCGTGGTGGGAGAAAGGGCTTTCGTGTGTGGAGGGTGGTAACTGTGGTCTGCTCAGCTGGTCCCAAGGTTCCAACTGCTCAACAGGCCTCGTTTGGGTAACACCCCAGAGGCGGACGAGGGTGCCCGCCCATGGACCTGCACCAGGGACCTACCTTGCTGATGAGCTCCCCAATCATCCCGTTCCAGGAGGTGTTGTGGAGCTGGTGGCCGTACCTGCCGTCAGGGGCCTGGTAGATCTCGTACTTGAAGCCCAGGGCCTTGGCCAGCGCATCCAGGACGTCCACGGAGAAGCCTTTGTAGCGTTTGGGCTGTCCAAGGATGTTTTCAGCCACCATCACAAAAGGCTCCTCCTGAGGACAACAGAGCACGCTCTTCAGTTAAACAGCAGGCCTGTCAACCACATCGCCCCAGGTGTCACTGGAGACCCACCTGATGAGCTGCATGTTTGCAGGCATGTATTTTTACCTGATTTAGGCCTGGGGTCTGAGCTCTCTGCCCTTTCCTAGCAGTTCATGGATACTCGGGGTCAGTGCCCAGGATGCTTCCCCCAGCAGCATGCAATGGAGCACAGAGATCTGTTTCTCAGGATTATGTTATCCCAGGTCTTCCCTGAACCCTATCTCCCAGCTAGTGAGGCTTGTTTCCATCCTTCATCTGAGACATGGAGAGCTCTGTCCTGGGAAATGCCATAATCCTTCAAGACCTACATAAGAAGTGTGGGTATTTCTCATCCAGATAATAAATGACAATAATGTCTGTGATGTTAGACTGAGAGAAGACAGGATTGCATCTATCAGGCTGTACTAGAGAATGGGTGTTGATTAATGGGCCACAATCATATTCTAAGCCAAAGGATAGGACAGGATGGAATCCCCAGTCCTGAGTCTGAAGCCACGCTCAGTCACATGCTCCCGCAGGGCACGTGGCCATCTGGAAAACACCTCTGTCTCCCCTCCGCCACCCTGTGAAACTGAACAAGAGTAAGCCCCAGGGAATGGGTCTCATTATTTTTTTTTTTTTTGTATACTGCTTGTTTCTGGTGCGCACATAGGGAATGCCCGAACACGGCTGACAAAGGTGTCTAGAGCTGGGCAGAGGGGCATCTGGACCACGTCTGACCAGGTAATAAGAGGCAAGCCTAAAACGTCTCCACTTCTGAAAAGGTGAAAAAATAAAATAGAAATAGAAAGGAAGATGTTCCCTGGGTCTCTGAAGGATGTAAATGTCTATGATTCCAGGACAACTGCACAGAAAAATTGCAACAAATAGTCCTCATTCTGAACTTTGTGCCCTATGGCCCATCAGTGGTGCCGCGGGAGGAAATGTCCTCCTCCCAGCACCTTCGGGGACTCTGGGTGCCAGCAAAGCTCCCTCAGGACCGCCGGCAGTGAAGGCCCTGTCTACGTCCAAGAAGCAGCAGTGCAGCCGCGCCGCTCGGGGCTCAGCGGCGGGTCAGGGGCTCCTGGGGCGACTCTTGTTTCATCAGTCACCAGACTGTTCGGGTGAAAGGCCCTATGAACCCCCCGCCACTACTCAAGACCCCTTCTCCCCACACCCAGCATCAAATCGGACAGAGAAGCCTCTGCCTCACACGCCTAAGAGTGAACCGGCCCCGGAGGCCGGCGGTCTTACCAGGACAGTCACCACTTTCAGAGTCAGCCCCTGCAGGCGGCTGCCTGTGGGCCTCTCCTGCAGGCTGCCGTTCAGGCCCTTCTCTGAGTCCCAGGTCGCGAGCTGCGAAGGAGAAGGGAGCGTGAGGGCAGATCGAGCCCCGGCACAGCCACCCCGCCGCCGTGAAACCCGCTGTTTAACCGGGACGCCGAGTCAGGCGGGTGGACTGCACGGCGGAGCGTCTCCGAGACCCAGAGCCACGTAGGACCTTGGAGAGAGTGAGTGTGACAGGCAGATGGTATCGGTGCCCCGTCACTTGTCTGGACCTCGAGGCCTTGCCACATTCTTAAAGTGAAACCGACGGTAAAACCTGCTTCTGGAATGAACGTCTGTGTCCAGCTCCATTCTGTCCACTCGCTGAAGCGGTCACTGTGTCGCCCACAGAGGCTGCTCGCTCATTAATTACTCCTTGACTCACCCAGGCCAGAGGGCCCTGGAGCCCAGCCACTGCCATCACCAGCCAGCGCAGGACGACGCCCAGCAGGGAAGCAGGTAACAAAGGCCCAGGGTATAGCCTGTCCCCAGTCTGGCGCCCACCGCGAGCAGGGACCCGAGCTCACTGCCTGTCTCCACGGCAGTGCACGCCTCATCACTCCCCGACAGGCACCCGGAGGCCAAGCTGCATGTGCCCCGGACGGCCACGCCCTCCAGCACCCGCGGGGTCTGTCTGATAGTGCCACTTCAGACGCCCTCCTGGCTCAGAAGCAACAGGGAACAGGTGTCCTTGGGATTGCTCCCCCTCCCCCATCCCTGCAGGGCCGGGCCGGAATGATGAAATCTTCATCCCATCAGTGATTCTCAATTATTAATTTGTGAGATGTAAAAAAATACAGACACCGGCCCCCATCTCGAGCCACTTAATCAGGACCTCAGCCTTGGTTCTGTGGAAAGAGAGCTTCTGCGAGCCTGGGTGACAAACCCTGTTCTTCCAGGTGCTGGGCCTCCAACTAGGCTGCATAGGAGAATCTCTAAGAGGACTTTCACAGCACGCTGAAGGCCGGGCCCACCTGCGGGGAGTCAGGCTTAATTGGTTTGGAGTGAACTAGATGTGGATATTTTAGCCCCCTGATGATTCTAATGCATAGCCAGGACCATGAACCACACTGCAGACTAAAGAGTGATCCTCAAATTCTGACAGGCACACAAGTCACCCAGGGACTTTTCATGCACTTTCTGATCCTGAGGTTATTTCTGTCTAACACACTCCCTCCTGGGTGCTGCTGCTCACCCCTGGACCACTAATTCAGTGGCAAGGGGGGGAAGATTCAGGCTGACGGGCAGCCCCTACTCTTTGTCAGAGAAGATCAGCTCATTAGGCCAAGAAGAACCACGCCTCTGTGGAAAAGTGCCACGAGGGGCCCTAATGGTGCCACCAATACTGCCCCTTAAGGACACTGCTCCTCGCCCAGCATTTTCCACGGTCCTGACATCTGCAGCAGGATCCACACACAGAGCCTCGCACCTGCGAGACCATCCCACCTGGAAGCTACGCAGCCCTGGCCTAGAGCAGGACGTCAGAGCCATGCACCTGGTTCCAGAACCAGCTTAAAAGGAACCTGGATGCTCCTGCTGTCACTTAGGACATGATACCAACCAAGACCCACTCCTTCCGATTAACAGGATGCATGGCAGTGATGAGAGAACTGTTTAATTATGAGCATGGCTGTGCTCTGAGGAGCTACCACAGCCCCACCAACTAATTTTAGGAGCACTGAAGGGAAGAGCAAAGGGAAAATCTACCCAATATCCTTTCAAGCACACAAAAGATACCAAACCCTAGGAACTGGAACAGTGAGAAGAAACCTCATGGCTATTCTCCACTGGGTCTCAGGAAATAGCCCTGGGACCAGAATCAACTCCTGCAGCAGGACTGAAATGCTGCTCAAAGGAAGAGAACAAGCTCAGCCAAAAGGAGTCAAGGTACCAACCCCCTGCCTTTGGAGCCTCCTACAGGGGCCAGGGGACTCCTGTGTGTCTGTGGGCCGCTGGCATCTTCCCCCTATAGTGTGTGCCTTGGAGCCATGTAACCTCATGCGTGGTCTGCTGCACCTCCTGGGCTGGCTGGTGTTAGGAAGGCCCCTTGACCACCTCAGCTACTCACGGTGTCATATGGAGGCAGCTTGTCCTCCTGATGATGTGTCGGTTCCAAGGATTGGGTGCTCTGCCCTGCACCTGGCCCTGCATTTCTACACCTGCTGCTGAACCTCCCTGGCATGGGTGCCAGGACCTCTTGACTCTGTGATGCCCGGGCTTGGGTAAGTGCCTGCAATGACACTGCATGTCCGTGACCAGCCAGGCTCTACCTGTCTTTCTGTGAGGCCTCTGATCAGTCATGAGAATGGAGAACGGAGGCTAGAAGAAGCAGTTGGGGTGAAGTCAGGTCCTTCCAGAGTTTCAGCTAAGCTCCAAGGCTCTGCCTCTCAATGACGTCCATGCCACCCCATGCTTCTGGCCTACGACCTGGCTCAGGGCAGCACCTCTGTCCCAGGGCATTTCAGTAGCCTCTCCACTGACCTCACTGCCCTCACCTCCCTCTCTCAGAGCCCTTCTCCAGTGTGCAACAAATAAACTCAGACATGAACTGTTTTACATTTTTCCAATGACTTCCCATTTTCTACAGGATAAACCCCAACACTTTCAAGCTTGGCCCAAAAAAGTCTAATGCAGAGCCAGCCGGACTCTAAGCTGCACTGTAGCTCACATAGCACAGTGCATCCAGCTCACAGGATGCAGTGCAATCGGGCTCACAAGGCACAGTGCGCTCCACCTCACGGGGCACAGGGCGCTCCACCTCACGGGGCACAGTGCGCTCGGGCTCACAGGGCACAGTGCGTTCCACCTCACGGGGCACAGTGCGCTCGGGCTCACAAGGCACAGTGCGCTCCACCTCACGGGGCACAGTGCGCTCCGCCTCACACGGGGCACAGGGCGCTCCACCTCACGGGGCACAGTGTGCTCGGGCTCACAGGGCACAGTGCGTTCCACCTCACGGGGCACAGGGCGCTCCACCTCACACGGGGCACAGTGCGCTCCGGCTCACACGGGGCACAGTGCGCTCCGGCTCACACGGGGCACAGTGCGCTCCGGCTCACACGGGGCACAGTGCGCTCCGGCTCACACGGGGCACAGTGCGCTCCGCCTCACGGGGCACAGGGCGCTCCACCTCACGGGGCACAGTGCGCTCGGGCTCACAGGGCACAGTGCGCTCCGGCTCACACGGGGCACAGGGCGCTCCACCTCACGGGGCACAGTGCGCTCCACCTCACGGGGCACAGGGCGCTCCACCTCACACGGGGCACAGTGCGCTCCACCTCACGGGGCACAGGGCGCTCCACCTCACGGGGCACAGTGCGCTCCACCTCACACGGGGCACAGGGCGCTCCACCTCACGGGGCACAGTGCGCTCCACCTCACACGGGGCACAGGGCGCTCCACCTCACGGGGCACAGTGCGCTCCGGCTCACACGGGGCACAGGGCGCTCCACCTCACAGGGCACAGTGCGCTCCGGCTCACAGGGCACAGTGCGCTCCGGCTCACACTGGGCACAGTGCGCTCCGGCTCACAGGGCACAGTGCGCTCCGGCTCACACGGGGCACAGTGCGCTCCGGCTCACACGGGGCACAGTGCGCTCCGGCTCACAGGGCACAGTGCGCTCCGGCTCACACGGGGCAGTGCATCGCAGCTGCAGCTTACAGGGCCCAGTGCATTCAGCTCACAGGGCACAGTGAGTCCAGCTCAGGCATCCTCCTTCCAGGAAGGGAGGAGAGCACCCGGCAGGCTCATCACTTGGACAATCTGAATGCAAGGTCCTTTCCATCAAAGTCGAACTTCATGCATTCCCTCAAGCCTCTTACTACTCCTTTTTTTGGTCTGAAAATACTTAGGGCTTAAAGTTTTTTTATTATTTTGGGGTGTTTCTTTTTAAATACAGACTTATCCCTCCCTGGCCTCAGGCGTTCTGTACTCTGACAAAGAAAGAAAAAAAAATACTTCGAAGTGAAACCAAAGTTCTGCCTTCAAATACACCAGTGACCCCACGTTCCAGGACCCGCACCCGTGGAGTCAGTCAGGACTTTATGGTTCCCTCATGTTGCCCAAGGCCGAGAGCCCTGGCTGCGTGCACCCTGGTTTCCACGAGGCTTTGTGCTCTTGCCCAAGTCTCACGACCATGAGGTGGACCATCATCATTCGTGAGCGAGGCCATCCATCTGAGCACTGGACATATGAGACCTGGAAATGGACAGACAGTCCAATAAAAGACTCCAGAGGGATGTTTGAAAATTAAGTAAAGCCTTTAAATGAACTCCCAAACCTGCAGCCGGCCACCTCCCCTTGAGGGCGCCTGGTCAAAACAGGCGGACAAAGCTTGAGTCAGTAAAAGCCAAATGAGGCTGACGGCCTGACAGGTGGGAGCCCAAAGCTGCTCACCCAGGCGGCCAACACAGTCCCAGAGCAGCGGCCCGGCTTCCTCTTGGATTCGCAGACGGGATTCTGTTTATGCGACTGATGAACTTACGGCCACAGCCGCACACTGTGACAGCTGACCTGTCGCGATCACTGCCTAAAACACGAATTTCCAGCCCCCTAAGCAAAGCGAGAACTGCCCGAATGGTGACAGCCCGGCGTCGCCCAGTGGATGCTCCCCGACCAGTGGGGGCAGGTCACAGCCCAGCCACCCAAGGGCAGCACAGCTCCAGGCCGACCCTGACAAAGCCGTCAAGGTCAGCCATCGGAGAGCAGGCTTCGTGCCCGCTGGTCCCGAGCAGACACGTTTTCTCAGTCTATCGGGTCTTCGTGTTGGAGTCTGAGCTGTGAGGTGTGGGGTTTGGGACTTGTGGCCCTGTCCTGAGTAAACACAAGACAGGAGCCCCACCTGCAACCTGCCCTGTGGGGAGACTGGGCTTTGGGGACGTAACCTAATTACAGGGGTGTCTTCCGGGGGGAAGGAGCCGGGAGGCAACCCAATTGCCTGCCGCTTGAGAGGGAATGAGACCAGATTCACCTGGAGTCGGAGCCGGCCAGTGCCTGGGAGGGCATCCTAATCCGGAATCCCACACTAGCTACATGCAACAAGGCCACAGATCAATAGCCTATCCTGTCACAGTCACACCTGGGCGACAGTGCTTTGGTGGTGAATCTGTCTGGAGCCTGGGATGGGAAATAAAGTTTTACGGGGATGTCTGGGGCCCTGAGGGCTGGAGCAGAACCCACGGGCTGCACCCTTACCACCAGGACCTGAGTCGCCGGCGCAGGCTCCGCTGGGATGGGCTTCAGCTGTGACACCCGCAGTGGGCTTACTGTCGTGGACTTCTCTAGAACAAGCCGTCTCTCACCATTTGTTCCTCCGCCCATGTTTACTGGAAAATAACCAGTGCTCACTGTCTGCTCCAGGGGGGCAGAGCCTTGGGAGGGATGGGGTATGGAGCCCATGTCCCGAACCGGCGGAACTGGGCCCCGGCGGCACTAATCCTGGGCAGTCAGCCCGGGTCCTGAGCTTTGGCTAAAGGCAGGGGCACCACAGTGTCTCAGGCGCAGAGCGTAGGCACCTGAGCATAGAGCAGTAATAGCTACAGCCCGGGCTCCTGCAGTAAGGTCTCACTTGAGAGTCCATTTTTGGAATTCCAGAACATCAGGGCAAGGTGTGGGCTGCGGAGAGTAGCACCCAGGAGCATCAGGTCATAGGTGCCCACTGAGGGGGGCCCAGGCCCCCTGGAGCTCAGACTCGCTGTCGGAGGGCAGAGGAGACCGCTCTGAGGCAGGGAGAGCTGACAGTCCCAGCCCAGGGCCATCTGCACAGGGCACTGAGCACTGGGTGCAAGGGGTACCTTCTTCGAGCCCCAGCAGAGCTATGCTGAAGACTCCGAGGGCAAAGCCAGGAGCCACTGAGAGAAGAGTAGAACAGAAGGAACAGCGACCACATGGGGCTTCATGCAAAATCCTCAGCAAGGGCGAGAGGGAGATGCTCCCCCAGTGTTGTGGCGGGGAGGACCCAGAGCCAGGGATCATGACGGAGACCACAGGCCGGTACTTGGGCTCCCTGGGCTGCCAGGGAGAGGGGTGGGCTGCCATGGTGCCCGCAATGCAGGCTTTTAATTTTTCCTATTACATTTATTGGGGTGACACTGGTTACCAAAGTTATACAGGTTTCAGGTGTACAATTCTGCAACACGTGACCTGTACACTGTTTTGCGTGTTCACCACCCCAGTCAAGTCTCTGTCCATCGGCATTTACCCCCCTCTACCCTTCTCCACCTCCCCACCCCCAGCAATCACCACACGTTGTCCGTGTTTTGTCGCGTTAACAGAGGGGATGGCACAGTTCTGACTCTGCTGAAGACGGAAGGCAGGAGGATGCCCCTGCTCCCATTGTGAGAAGCAAACAAAAGTCAGATCATCAGCAAAGGCTATGAGCAGCCCCTGCAGGGAGAGAGAGGGCATAAGAAATGTTTCATTTCTGACGGAGCAAAGGACAAGGGAGTGGTAGTTATGAGAGTGGGTAAGAAGAAAAACATTAATTTCACCAAATTCTTAAAGGCCAAGTGGGCCAGCAGACAGGGAGGCACCCTGGGCACCCAGGCTCGGGGAGGTTGCCGTCAAGCCTCCACAGGTGGGGGGGACGAAAACAGGACAGAGCGTCAGAAGCTAGGGGACAGTGTCAAATATACATGTACCCAACATAAGACTTGTATTTGGTGTATGTGAAGAAATCTCATAATTCAATTATAGGAAGACAACCCAATTTTAAAAATAGAGAAAAGACATTTTCTAAAGAAGATATGTGAAAGGATCATAAACACATGAAAATATGTATGTTCAAAATCATGAGTCATTAATGCAAAATAAGACCACAGGACAGACCATGAAGCCTCAGTGAGTGGCTAAAATCAAAGACTGACATCACCAAGTGCTGGTAAGGGTCTGGAAATCAAAACTTGCAGCCACACCGGAGGACGGTTGGGCGATTTCCTATCCAGTTAAACATACACTGAACATACCAACCAGCACTCCTCCTGCTAGAACAGAGATCACGTAGGACCACACAGGGTCGGTGTATGGATGTTCAGGGAGCTTTATCCATAATAACCAAAGATGAAACACTGCAAATGTGGGTCACGGTGGCCAGTGAAAGGATAAACCACGTGCGGATGGACAAAAGGAAGGAAGCAGTAAGGAAAGCGGATCAATAAGCAGTGAGCTATTGACACCTGCAACATCCTGGGTGGAGCTCAGAAGCATTTCACCAAGTGAAAGAGGCCAGACACTAAAGGTCCCGCACTTCAGGATCCCGTGCATATGACTTTCTTGAAAAGACAATGCTGTAGGCGCTGAAAGCAGGTCACGGTCACCTGGGGCCAGCAGTGGGAGGGAGGGTATTTAATGCCAAGAGGAAGGAGGGCTGCTTGAGGGTAATGGGAGTTTCTAAGCTTGGCTGTTGTGGTGATTATGCTCCTCCACGCGTCTGTCAGAGCTGACCAGCCACTGCACACCTAACATGGGTAACCTCGCAGCAGACAACCGCATCTAAGGAACCCTGACTTGTTTTACACACACGCGGACAGTGGTTTGAAAAAAGGGTGGACCGATGTGCGGGAGCGGTCAGGAGTCGCACTAACCTGGGCCTGTCATGTGACCCAACCATGACCCTTTGGCAGAGATGGTGACCTTTCGGCAACAATGACCATGACGATACTAACTACGGCCGGTGTCAGTGTACCTGTGTCATCGTGCACGCACTAGCTAGAGCTAAATGGTTACAGAGGGACCAAGAAATTACCTGTCAATCTAGGGAAGCCGAATGCGTCTTTATAAAGCCTTGGGAAGCCACGAGTGCAGCTTCCCCTTCAAGTAGCTCCTTAATCCGCATGGAAAAATAGTTTTCATAACATTACACATGGTGCGATCCGCCCTTCCTAATGCTCACTCCGGTGTGAGGTGGTGGCCGGCAGGCCTAGGACCGGCAGCTGTGAGTGGCTGCTCCCGGCACCAGGCAGAGCAGCGGGGCCACAGGAACGACCGCCTCCTGCTCTGTAAACCTTACAATGTCTCCGTTGTTTGACCGAGAGGAAGCGGTGCTTCTGTGATCAGAAGAAAAGCAATAAAGCTATTTTCATTTGGAGACTCTATGCAATCTAGCTTATGACTGCAGTGTCGACTTTGTCTGAGTGTTTCCGGCATGTTGGTTTTGTCTCTAAGCGGACTGCAAGTTCCAGCAGAGGGGTGGCTGCAGTGAGAGGAGCAGGCTGGCAGCTGGCAGCTGGCGCTTCCGCCTCGAGCTGAGACCTCTGGACGTCACTCCAGCAGGTCCTAGTCTTTCTCTGGGCTCATGTCCTTGTCTGTCACTAGTAACAAACGTGAGTACTTGTGACTGACAATACTTTCTTTCAACTCAGGTCTGTCCTAGGCTCAGGTCCATACTAGTAGCGTAAGAAATGCCTGGTAGTTGGCACCGACTAGAATTCGCGCCACTGTGCACACTGTGCTGAGCACCAGCCTGCAGCCCCACGCCTGTGACAGCCAAGCTACGAGGCCTGGCACCGACGCAGGCGCGGGCGTCGCTCATCACACTTTCTACACCCCGCCGTCTCTCCTCGGACCCTCTCCTCTTTTTCGTGCTCTGACTCAGGGATCCTTGGGCGACCAGTCTAGAGACCCTTCCTTGCAGCCTCAGCAAGATTGTCTCCCTCTGACAATACGCCAGCCCTGAGCCTGGGGAAATGTTTTTCACAATATATTGAAATCCATGCCTATCTATTCTCAAATATACTATGTCCCTTTTAAGGCAGGGGCTATCTCATCTTCGTTTTGATTCACTCAACAAAATTTTATTAGAAAAATTAATAAAATTAGCCATCCCTGGGGCACTTCCTCAGTAACTGGCCGGCATTCCTGCTCTTCTCAGACTCGCTCCTAGGTTCTGTCCCGTCTGGAGCTCTGTAAACGGCTCACTCAGCACTCGTTTACTTATAACAATTCTGCCTGGGCTGGATTTTCTCTTTTGCATGATTTTTCCTTTTGCAAACTTGCTTTAAGACTTCGAGTCACGACGACGTGTTAGTAAAATCAAAACTCCAAAGACATTTTTAAAAACCCACTTTTATGTCTTTACCTCTTGACCCCCTATGGGGTAGATCTCCGGGAACTTGTTTGACTCAAAGAACCCTGGTTCCCTCCCGTGCCTGCGGAGTCAGGTCTGCCTTTTCCCAAGATCCAGGCGGCGCACCGGCCCGGGAGCCGGGCGAGCACAGCGTCTCAGCCGCACACAGTTACTCCACGTGCGCTCCGCTGGCCGCCCGTCCCCCAGCCCGCCTCCTGTCTAATCCCCCCGGCCGCAGAGTTTCCCTCTTGCTTTCTTTTTCTTTTCCAATGAAAATTGTTTCATTTCACTTTCCTCCTTAAAAATCCTCCGGTGGTTTCTTACTAAACTCAGATGAAAAAGCATGCATTTTTCAGAGCCTACAAGACTCTCCAAGATCCAGTCCACGCCCACCCTTCCACCCCACCCAGTTCACCGGCCACCCTGTCCCCCTTGCCCACCGCCACTGGCCACCTTGCCACCACTCTCTCAAGCCAAGGTCTCTCCTGCTTTGGGAACTGTGTGTTCACCCTTCACTTCCCTGGTCATTTCTGCCTCTGTCCTTCACACCCACACTTGGCTCCTTCTCACGGGGCAGGTCTTACCCGAGGGGTTGATGAGGTCCCCTCTTGGTCAAGCCTCCCCTGGTCACTCTTCCTAGAAAACTGAAAGGTCTCCAGCACAGGGCTTTGTCATTTCTTTACAGCTCTCAAATATTGCAGTTTCTAAAACCACCCCCTGAGATAGAAATTATGTCTGTTTTGCTTGTTTTACTCAGCATCATATATTCAACATCTGATACAATTCCTGGCAGGTAGAATGCACTTAACAAGTATTAGTTGAATAAACAAATAAATTGATGAACTAGCCTACGGGTCAGCAGACTTTTCTATAAAGAGCTAGACAGTGAATACTTTAGCTTCCGGAGCCATATGCTCTCTGTGGTCAATTGTTCAATGAGTGTGGATGGGCTCCAATAAACTTTACTTACAAAATAAGTGAAATAAGTGGCAGGCTGTGTTTGGCCTGAAGGCCACACTTGCCTGATCCCTAATAGTTGACATCTTTATTTGTCTTCTCCCCTCCATCTAGAATATTCGACCCTCCAACTGAACTTTTCAAAATACTAGCCTTTCAGATTTAATTTATCATTTTTACAAATTGTTTGACAGCTCACAGACCAACCAAAGGAGGACTTTAGCTCTAAAATTTAGAGGAAATATTTAGAAGCCATGATTTGTTGCATTCAACAATAAAACTATTTCTTAATTGCAGTCTTTTCTCACAGAAAACTCCAAAATAATAGAGATGCTTAATGCAAAGAACAAATTCACAAGCTTCTCAAAAATGTGAACCCATGAAATCCAAGTGCAACTGTGAAGCCCTTCCTCAAGACCTCAGAAATACTTGTGGTGGCGTCTTGTGGACCATTCAGAGAGAAAACCTGCTTTCTACCACCCGAGTGTGTTGCAGGCCTCCCTGCTGGACAACGGAGCTCTGAAGTCCACAGCAGCCTGCTAGGGAGCTCACGGCGGAGGACCCATCTCAGGGATCCGTAGGTGTGGTCTTCATCCATGCGGTGGGTAACCAATACACTTAACAAAACCTCACCATTTTTAAAAGAATGTAGTGGCAGAAACACAGCCAGCTTAGCCTAAATGGGACAGAAAGAATGTAAAGTGGAAAAAAGGCTTTTAGGTCCCCGTTCCCCTCAACACTGGAGTCAAATAACTAATATTACCCCGAAAGGTATTATGAAGGTGACAATAAAAGAGTTAAAAATCTACCCATAAAAGTGATTGGTATATATAACCTGGGAGTAATATTAGAAAACAGACACTAAGAGATAGAGTTTCGAAAACTTTCATGGGGCAGCAGATGCCTCGAGCTGGCCACGGAGACAGTGCAGGAGAAAATGGCCCTTCCCACGTCTAACCTTCCCTTTCCCAGAAGGTAAGTGATATTTGCTTCCAGTACCTGCAATTCTTCTTGGGATTACACATGTAACTCAGATCTGAAAGTAGCCAAAAAAGCAGCTTTATTTCCACAACAGTAAAAACAGAAAACGACCTATCCACTGTTTTGGGGGCTATGCAGAGGGCTCTCCTCTGATGAGCTAAGGCCGTGTGCGGGAAATGAGTCTGAAGAGTCAGGGGCCTGTGGCCACCTGGCCTGTACGTCTGAAGGTGGCAGCTGAGAGTATCTGCCTCATTCTGGCTTCTGAAGCCCTGGGCTCAGAGCAAATACTCAGGAAGGACATTTGTAACTGAACCAAAATGAATGAAATGGAGAGAAATGTTCACGTGACTCCTTTCTGATTAAGGGGAAGAGTGCAGTACAATTCGATACAGCTGAGGAACTTGCAAATCAAGAATAAGGTTGCTTGAGAAATATCACCCGCCCTTAGTCAATTAATTTGAATATCCTATGTCTCATAGTCATTGTCTGAAAATTGATGATGGGAATTTTTTTATATACTCTCTCCACTAATGAAACCATGTATAAAAAAGAGGGTTGAGAGCTATAAAAGGAAACAAAAAGTTGGTGTCGTATTAATAGCACTAAAGCAACCATTATCTTTGGCAGAATGAGTTTGGACAGACTTAAATTTGAACCCTATCTCAATCACATGCTAATTATGACCTTATGCAAGCAACTTAACCCTTTTTAGCCTCAAATTTTGCTTCTTTAAAATAAGGAATATAATAGCAGTGATGGCAGGTTCTCGAGAGTTTTAAAATCCACCAGTGTTCTCATCACTTCTGAACTTACATTCCTCGATCCGATTTCTGCCCTGGGCTCCAGATCCTAATGCTCAGGTTTCAGCTTGAAAACCAAATAGACAACTCAGAGTCAAAAATCTCCAAAACATAACCTTTGATCCCTAAACTCTCCAAACACACATCAGGCAATTATCTTTCATTTTCTTCCTCATCTCAGTTATAAGCATCATCATTCACCTAGTTGCTTAAGTCAAAGCCAACAGAGTCCTCCATGATTTCACCTCCCACCTAGACGCCACCCACTTTTGACTCTACATACTTCTGAACTATATCCTGAAACTGCACCATCGCTATTGCTGTCTCCCAAATCCCAGCCACGATCACCATTAAGATCATCGAAACTGCCTTGTAGTTGACATCGTGATTATTACTATTTCCATGCCAGCCTCATGTGGTTACAGGCAGTTACTGTTCATCAAATATCAATGTTCCCTTAAATGTCTAAGTCTCGATTTAGTTAAGGTTGGGGTCGCCTCTCGGGCATATCTTCTCCATGGGGTGACTCGGGGATCCAGGCAACATCTACCTGTGACTCTACCCTCCCTATACGCCTGTGACCTCCATGGCACTACAGGAGAGGTGGAAGGAGAGGCACACAAACTCCTATGCACTCTGAGCCAAAAGAAGAACCACTTTCACACATTCCATCAGTTGGAACTCAGGCACCTGGCCGCATTATAGCATGTGGCCTTTATGCCGAAGGTGGCGTCAAGGCCGACTCTGAAGCCTGCCTAAGCAACTGCCTTTGCGAGAGCAAGACGTAAACTCGGACTGGATTAAGTCTCTGAGGATAGCGCAGTCTGGCTCATCCTGACCACAGTCCATCCTTCACACAGCAGGCAGACTGACATTCAAAAACAAATTATTTCCTATCACTCCTTATTTGAAATGCTCCCTGAGCTCCCAATTAAAATAAGATCCGTAGTCCTAAGCATGACCTACAGCATTCTCCATGGTCTGACCTGCTCAGCTGCCTCAGGACATCCGGTCGCCTCCTCCTGGTGCCTAAAGCGGCCACATTGCCCTCCTTTCTGCTTCTCAAATGTTCCAAAACTATTCCTAGTATAGTCTTTGTGCATGTTTTTCCTCTAGAAGTATTTTTACCCTAGAAGTACTCTGCATTGGCTTCTTTGCACCAATCTGTCCTCATTTCTCCAAAGGGAAACCATGTCAACCGTATCTAAGTAGACTTCCTAAGTCCCCCTCTATCATATCCCCGTTTCGTTTCTGAAAAGTATGCATGACTGTATGAAATTTTCCAACTTCTTTTATATAACTGCTAAAATTTCTATAAATGTTGGTTTATCTCCCCTCACTAGAATATATGCTACATAAGGACAGAATTTTTGACCCATTTTTAGCAGTACACTCAGCACTTATTAAAATGCCTGGCACAGAGCAAGCACCCGTAGAAGCTAGTGATTATTACTGTCATTATAACAAACAGTGCAGACGTGCAGGCCTATTTTTATAGCTAGCTAAATTCCAGCAGGAGCACCCATCTCCGCACAGATGAGTGGCTGGAGTGTGGGTCTAGAAGAATCCGAACAGAAGCTCATACAGAGCTTTCCCTCACCCAAATTCAGAGAAGACCCAGCTGAGAAGTACAAGGCTCTTCTGACCCATTTCACGTAAGGATTTGGGCATCTGATCATCCGTCATGATTGGTTGAAAGGTGTGATACTTTTTACTTTATTTTTTTCCCTTAATTTTATTTTTTCCATCACCATTCATCCCCCATACCCTCTTACCTCTGTACCTCCCCACCCCCCACGATCACCAACTGTTATGTCCACAAGTTCTTTCTTTTTCTTTTGTGCCCAATCCCTCTACACCCCAACAACCCCCACCCCCATCAGAGCTCTCTGCCTGCTCTCTATCTACGAGTCTATCTCCATCTCACTTGTTAGTTCAGTTTGTTCAGTTGAGTACTTTTGTGTCAAAAACAGGACTCCTGCCTTGGCTTCATAAGCAGAATAGCTTGCAACATAATTTGCAAAACTAAAAAGAAACGAAACCAGTAATTATGGAAAAACCCACAAATATTTCCATGAAAGAAAATATGCAATCACCTAACAAGCACAAGCTGTAGTGATAATGCTAATTCTTGCTTATAGAAGTAGTTTATGGAGGTAACACACCCAATGGTGGTACAATATTGCTCGAACAATAGACTCCAGGCACAGGGCCCTCGGTGGAGGCCTCTCGGCAGGCTGCACCGCGAGCCTAACAACTACACCTCTTCCTTTTTAAATTTTATTGATTTGGGGATGAGGGAGAGAGCAAACAATTTATTGTTCCACTTATTTATTCATTCATTGGTTGATTTTTGTATGTGCCCTGACTGGGATCAAACCCAAAACCTTGGCATATTGGGATGATGCTTTAACCAACTGAGTCACCCAGCCTGGGCACAACTAAACCTCTTGACCAGTCGTTTCAGTCCTAGGAGACTTCCGTGGGGAAGGAATTTTACAAATTAATGACAAAAAAAATTATCCAAAAAGATGATCATCGGGGAACTAACTATAATGGTAAAAACAAATAAATGATACTTTAATATCCAATTATAGAGAATTGTTAAATAGTTATGAGACATAATATTATGCATCATTAAAATTATTATTAGAAATTATAATAACATTAGAAAATATCATGACCCTAAATGTTAGGTAGTAATAATTAAAAGGGAAGTTTTGTAACTGTTGAAGAAATGTTTAGTCAGCAGAAATAGAATGTGTTGTGTCAGTGGGTTGAAGGGATGCCCTGGGAGAAAAGGAGATGAGATAAAGGGAGATTCTGGGTGTTCATATTCTTAAAATCGCAAGAGAAGGGAGTCAAGAGTAGATCAGAACCCAACTAAACTGAGCAGGAAGTCTGGCTAAGTCTGAACTGCAGAGCATCCCTGCTGGGTGCCCTGGTTACAGGCCTGCTCTGTGGTATAAATGGGCCAAGTCGCATGCAAATGGAGTGAGCAGATGAGGGAGGAGCAGAGTTGGCTCTAACAGCTCTGCCCTGGGGCAGGTCTGGGGAAGAATTTGAAAGGGTTTCTGTGGGAGACGAAGGTGACACTAGGAGACAATGTCACATTCAAAATAAGAAAGTACTGCTGCTGAAAGCTTGAGAACACCCATCACTTCCAGAGGCCACAGGCCTTCACTGTTCAGCCTGGTGCCTGGATACAGGAGAGGAAACCTCAGCTCCAAAAGTGGCACCCCTCAATCTCCTCGGCCATTTGTGGGGCCAGTGTAGGTAAAGGGTGAGGGGGCAAGATTCCATGATTTTAAAAAGAAACAGAAAAGACAAATGATAAATACATATTCCTATTACAACCACATCTATTTAATACTATAGACATGTTCTGTAGTATGGGGATAGATCATAGATAGATAGATAGATAGATAGATAGATAGATAGATAGATAGATAGATAGATGATAGATAGATGATAGATAGATGATAGATAGATAGGTAGATAGGTAGATAGATAGATGATAGATAGATGATAGATAGATAGATGATAGAGATAGATAGATGATAGATAGATGATAGATAGATAGATAGATAGATAGATAGATAGATAGATAGAGATAGATAGATAGATAGATAGATATAGATAGATGATAGATAGATATAGATAGATGATAGATGATAGATAGATAGATAGATAGATAGATAGATAGATAGATAGATAGATGATAGATGGATAGATAGATAGATAGATGATAGATAGATGATAGATAGATAGATAGATAGATAGATAGATAGATAGATAGATAGATAGATAGATAGATGATAGATAGATAGATAGATAGATAGATATAGATAGATAGATAGATGATAGATGGATGGATAGATAGATAGATAGATAGATAGATAGATAGATAGATAGATAGATGATAGATAGATAGATAGATGATAGATAGATAGATAGATAGATAGATAGATAGATAGATGATAGAGATAGATAGATGATAGATGATAGATAGATAGATAGATAGATAGATAGATAGATAGATAGATAGATATAGATAGATGATAGATACAAAAGTTAATGACTAAAGGAATGAAATTATTGCTGAATTTTTTTCTTCAGAATTCAATGCAGTTTTTAAAATGTCCTTATAAAGGTATAGTTGGCCCCCACGTTCACTGCAGCATTATTTACAATTGTCAAGATAAGGAAGCAACCTAGGTATCCATCGATAATGGATTTTTAAAAGGTATGAACAGGATGGAACATTACTCAGCAAAAAAAAGGAGATCTTGCCACCTGTGACAACATGGATGGGCCTAGAGGGTATCAGGTGAAGTGAAAAGTATGATTTCACCTCTACGTGTGATTGGAAGAAAAACCAAACCCAACCAAACAAAACCTGACTCATAGAAACACAGAGAAACTGACAGCGGCCAGCGAGAAGGGGGCAGGGCCGGCTGAAAAGGTGGGCGGACGAGAAGGACAGACGTCCAGTCCGCCAGACTCGCTCGGCACGTTACACACCTACCGACTCTACATTAAATCTGATCTTAAATAGTTCTATTAATAACTTGGGATTTGTAACCAGCTTCCTGTAAGGCCGCTGTTTCTCCCTCACCCCACGGCGACGGGAGCTGAGACCGTGGCCCCGAGGGAGGGCCACCGCTCCATTCCCGGCAAGGCCGCGCTGCCGGGGCTCTAGTGCATCGTCTCCAATCTGTGCATTACTAACAGGTAAGCTTTAGCTGTTTTTGAAACTCAGTATTATCCATGCATCCTTCAATAGGCAAGTATGAATTATAATACATGGTAATTTATAGAAATCAGATAAAACTAGAGCACTTGGGCAAACCAGCTGGACTCTGAAATCCCTCCTGACCCTTGCGGTGCCTCAGTCCACAGAGCAGAGCTACCGGGGGTGTGGCCAGGGCCAGGGTGGCCTCCCCTGGGTCTAGTCCTCAGAAGATAAGCAGACAGGTAAACAGTGTTTCTAGACACCTGGCAATCTGACAAGCTACACTGCGTAATCTAATAACTAAAAGAGAGAGGAACTTCTATTTTGTATGTCTTTTATTTCATTTTATCTTTTGAGAAATTCATGTTATTGTGGTTCTGGAAATAGTGGCTGGTGGCAGGTTGAAAATAAAGTGAGTTGTCCTTTATCAGGCGCCTGTGAGGACGGGGCCATCACGGGGCTGTCACACACAGGCAGAGCCCGGCCAAGGCCAAACGGTCAGGCTGGTAAGGACACCACAAGGTGTTTTAGAGTCAGGTGGGGGGGCAGGGGGGATCACTTCCATCCCAGGTGCCATTTTCCAGACCTGGGCAAAGACTCACAGTCATGTCTTCTACTGAATCATCGACGTGCTGATTAACTAAACAACATCAGAGGAAGCCACACACGCCAGAGCTGACGGCACAGGTCACAGAGGGGAAGGGGGCAGGATCCTGCCCTAGAGAAATGTGTGACTGGAAGGAAAAGTATCACAATGGGAAGCAGTGAAAACTGTGGGCCACCCACAGGAGAGGTCTGCAGAATGTACACAGAGGGAGACAGGGAAGAGCGGCCTCTGACCCAGAAGACGCAAGAGCTATGATGGGAGTGACCTGTGACATTAAAGAGTGTGTGGATTCCCCCAAGAGAACAGAAAGGCCACTGCTCCTTAGAGGAAGAGCAGTGGGAGTGAGAAGGGGTGTGTGGCACTCGGGGACCCCACCCCAAAAGAAAGGGTCCCCTTTCCTTGAGCTTCACCCAGTGGGCCAAGAAAGAGAGCGTGAGGCTCTCTTTCAGGGAAGAGGTTGCTGGGCTTGAGGGTCAACTTAGGCTAAAATCTAGGGCCTCGCTTACAGGCCGCATGATCCTGGGCTGGTAACATAGCCTCTGATTCTGTTTTTTCACCTGCAAAGTCATTACAGCACAGGGTGGGGGCGGCTGTCCATAGGATGGCTGGAATACTGGAGGGGCTGAGTAGTTTTATCGTGATTTTTCTTGAAGCACTTGGGTGGTTCTTGAATCAGTCTAGTCTTGCCGGCACGCAGTCAGCCCTCCTGTTATTTGAAGCAGCCTAACAGTGTCCTGGGGTTTTCCATCTTCTTGCCAGCTCTTTATGAGGTGTCCCCAGTGTTCCATATGTTTTTGCATCAGCCTTTTCCAAACACAATCTGACTTTACTTCATAGGTTGGTAGCCGGCAGCTAGAAAGGGCCAGGACTCCAGCCAGTGTGGCCTGGGTAGGCGTTTCAGTTGAGTATCGCACCAAAACAAACTACCGCAAAACCTCGTGGCCTAAAACAGCCTCTTTATTACCTCAAATAACTCAGGGTGCTAATGGGGCTCCTCGGTGGGGCCTCACTCAGCTGGTGGACAGCTGGGGACTGCGAGGACTGGGCCTCGCCCTCCAGGCAGTTTTCATCCAGCATGTCCAGCTCAAGGCAGTGTCTCCACCCCATGCTGAAGCTGAGCGCCCGAGGATGCGGGACTCCACAGACATTTCTGCCTATTGGTGAAAGCCCAGCCGTGCCACAGGCAGTGAAAGAGCGTCCTCTGCAACACTTAGTTCCTGGGTGGCCCGTGTTGGCTTCCTCTGTTTTTCATGCCTTAGATCCCGCTGGTAGCTCAGGGCACATCCCAACAGCTAGATCCCTGGAGGCGCAGCACATAGTAGCTGGCAGACTATACATACATTGTGATCACAAAGTGCAGTCAGCTTCCCTTAAACTTGAAAACTACTAACTGCCTCCGCGTCCCCACTGTACAAGGAGCTGGCAGTGGTGCCCGCCTGCCTCATCAGGACGTCTTGGGGGCTAGAGGAAGTCACGTCAGGGCAGCCCCATGCGCACACTGACCGAGCCAGTCCAGAGGGGACCAACGGCTCAGTGCACAGGACACACGAGGGAGCGGCTGGAGGCCTGTGTATATGTGTAGGTGGGGGATGGAGATGGGGGTGGAGAGGGTGGGGGAGGTCAGCACAGTGAGGGAAGTTCCAGTGGCATCCAGCTCATGGCTGGGCATCAGCATGTCCTTGCAGCTGCGGGAAGGGCTCTGAGAGGTCCAGTGCCGTGACCTAATTTCAGGGTGACTGAGGGCCAGCCAGGCGAAAGGCCTGTGCGATTCACAGAGGAGTTGTTCCAGGCCTTTCCCACCCATGTCACCAAGATGGGGCCCTGGGAGCCCTCCCGGTTTGGAGGGAGGAGCAGTAAGGCGTTTGCCCCGGCACACCTGCCGCACTGAGGAGCCCGCCAGCCTCGCAGAACCTACCCCGCAGGTGGCCGCGCTGTCCTCTCTTCTCGAGCTCCAACATGGCTCCTCTGCTCAGGCACGCCTGGATACCAAGCAGACCTGAAAACACCTGGGCGGGGGCTCTGACCCCGGCCCCCCAAGCACCCACAGCTGGTGCTCCTGCCCTGGCTGCGCACAGCCACCCTGCCCTAATCTCCCTCTGCGGCTCAGTCGCCTCTGCTCCCTGGGAAGAACCAGCCCCACGGAGGAAGCCCTCCCTGCTCTTATTTGTGGGTGAGATGGAAGGACTTCTCCGTGGCCCAGCCCAGTCCCAATACAGCTGCTGCTGTGGTGAGAACAGCGTCCAGGAGGCTGAGAGGAGCAGATGCCGCTCCTTACATGGGTGGGGTGAGGGCAGAGTCCTCCCCGCTCTCCTCTGTGGTATGTGGCCTGCACAGAAAAACAGACATATGGTCTCTGATCGATCGGGGAGGTGAGGAGGAACTACCAGGTCTGGGTGCTCTTAAACACTTGCAAGGCATCCGCAGGCAGTGGCTGACCTTGCTGGAAGAAGGCCGGAAGGAGCTGACTTTAGACAGAGTTCAGCAACAGCTTGAATAGTGGGACAGACATGTCCACGGCGCTGAAGAGTGGGCGCAGGAGGCAAAGTGGAGCTGAGCCAGGTTCCACTCGAGCTGCATTCCAAACACGCTGTGTGAGCCTAAGCACGTTATTTAAATCTCCAAGCCTCAGTTCCCCTACCTGCAACGTGGGGACAAAAATCTCCTCTGCTGTAAGGTTATATGATAAAGCTGCTAAAAAGTGTCTGGCACATTCTAGGAGCTGAGTCAAGCCTGCAGCATTCCCCTACGCGGGGGATATTCTAAGGGGACATGGGAGCACCAGGCAGACCAGGAGGGCAGTGAGTGGGGCAGGGCTCAGGTGCACAGCACTCCCTGCCCAGCCTCCTGCGGGCACTGAGCCATCCTTGCAGACACACCAGCCGAGGGAGTGCGGGTTGGTGGCCAGAGCGCATCCCTTGATTCAGTTCCTGCACTGGTCACTTCCTCGCTGTATCATTTTGGGCAAGTCCTTAGCTGTGCAGCTCAGACTTTCCACCGATAAGGTGGAGTTGACAGCTGTTTCAGTGATCTTTTGCCACAACATCAAGCACCTGGGAAACGCAGTGGCTTGAGACAGGAATCATTTCCACTTGCTCACTTCTCACGCTTCTGCAGTCTCGACAGAGTCCAGCAGCAGGTCGTCTTTGTTCCCTGTGGCATTCTTGGGGGGCGGGGGTGTCAGTGGGGCCACAGCCTGCTTCCAAGATGGCCTCACACATGCTGGCACGGGGGCCTGCCGTCTAGGGCTCGGCAGGAGTGACGGACCGGGGAGCCTCCTTTCCCTCCTTGCTGAGCCTGTGGCCTCAGGGTGGGCAGACTTCTCGCGTGGCAGCTGGCCTCCCCCAGAGTGCAAACGAAGGTTGCCGGGTGTCAGGCGGTAGGTTGAAGTCCAGGGCCGCCTCGGCTTCAGCCCTGCCCATTGTGTTGATTAAAGCAGGTCACAGGGCCCAGGTTCGAGGGGAGGGCACTACAAAAGGGCATGGACACCTAGAGGAGTGATGGGTTGAGGACCACCAGAAAGCCAGCTCACCCGGGCCCGTCTCCCTCCTCAGGCGGCAGAGAGGACCGAACGTCTTCCTGAACCTAAGTATTTGTTGAGTCCTGAGTGACCGGCTCCTATTCAGAGGCAGGACAGGGGTGTCAGAGAATCCAGCCACACTACTGGCGCCCCCCATTCACTAGCGATGTGACTGGGACAAGCCACTTAGCCTCCGTGGGCCTCAAAGTCCTCATTTATAAAATGTAGGTAACGGTGGCACTTGCCTGTAAACTGCTGCAGGAACTAGATAAGTGGGTTTGTAAAGTGAATGAAACACTCTAGCACACTAACCATTTTGGACACTAAAGTGCCTGAACATAGTGGTTGTTGTTATTTTAATCCTGACCAGAGCCAACCCCATGTCCACGTCTCTCCGTGGACCAGGCCACCAGCACCAGCACTCCCCGCAGAGCAGGGTGACCTCTGCAGGACACTGTCTTCTGCTTGGTACCTGAGGGTCCTCCGGGCTGCCGAGTGCCGCTCCTGCCAAGCTGGCGCTCTCTGCCCAGCAGCCTGGTCTGATGGGACTCTGGCCTGCTGGCATCCTCGCACCCAGGGCCTGGTCACGGCTGAGTGCCTCTGTTCCGGGAGATCTGCAGCGTCGCCCGCCAGTTCCTCCACTCTCACTGGGCAGGAGCTCACTGGTGCCTCTGTGTCTTCATGAACAGCCAGCTCCCTTGTGGAGTCTCCCCGACTCTTCCCTGACTAATCACTACATGGAAACAACACTTGATAACCACAGAGAACTGTCCTCCTGGGCGGTAAAAGGTGACTTGCACATTGATAGAAAAATAACATTTTTTTCACCCAATCCATAATTAGGTCTTGCAGAAACAAATTAAGTGAAGACAAAATTATGTGTCTTTGAAGCATGAATACTGATCTGCATAATGCTGTACCGTTAATGGTTTTAATTTCCAAGGGAAACTATTTTTAAAATGAGTTTGGAAAATGTATTTCCCCTTCAATTCTAGGTCTGTAGCGTGAGGTCCCCAACCTGCTGCCCCCCCGGCCCAGCCTGCAGTCCCAGCTAATTACTGACAACATTTTAAACTTCATACAGCGAAGTGTCTTCGCTCTGAGGGCGCCCTGCTCTCCCGGGTAAAGACTGACCACAAGAAAGAACGGCGCCCAAAGCCTGGCACCTCGAGACCAGTACTCTCATCCCAGACCACCTACTCCTTCAGTCCTCAGTCCCAAGCCTTCTCAGACAGACCCTCGATGGTAACTACTACTGTTGTTTTGGGCACAGAAACCAGAATTTTGACATTCGTTTTTGTCAATAGCACTGCAGCCAGCTCACCTCCCTGGGGGGTGGTGTCACAACGGGAAAATTGGGGTCAGACAGTCCTGTCTGCTCCACTTAGTTCTGACAAAAATGAGAAACATGGAAAGTGTTTTGACATATACAGATGGCAATTTTATGAGTCAGCTTTATTAAATATCTACACATGGTAGCACTCAGTAGACTTCAGATGGTATTGTTATTACTAATTGCATTGTTTGAGCAACTCAGCTATAAACAGAGACAGTGCCACCTATTTCTCAGGTTTGGGGAGAATCTGATGAGATTATACGAGATAATGTGCTTAGCACTCAGCCTGACACACCAGCCACTTTGCCAATTTGGGGTGTTCCCCCATTTGGGGTTTACTGCCTGGAAAACTGATTAACTCAGCATAAGTCATGTCATGGGGGCCTTGGGCCCTTTAGCATGAGCCTGCCCATGTGTTGTAAAAACAGCTGAGGCTGGTTACACTGTGTTAGCTGGTGTATGCGTGTAACACTCTCCATGGTTGCTCAGGAATAGCCTCCCCGATGTCCCCTTGTCTCTCCCAAGAGCTCCACGAGGTAGAGTCATGCCTGGGTTTGGTGCGTGGAGCCATCCTTGGCTATAGCAACTGGAAGTTCATGGGCCTTGGTAAAACACCGGGTCAGGGAAAGATGTGTTTCCTGGATCCCAAACCACAGCAGGACCATCGAAGTCCACCTGTGGCAGCGAGGCTCTAAGCTGAAAGCCAGGCAGTGGCCCTTCTGCAACACGGCATGCTTGCCCACTGCCACTCACGCCCACAAGATGTGGCTTCCACCCACAGCACTGACAATCCAATAACAGCCCTTCCAACCTGTTCCAGCTGCCAGCTTTGGGGTCGTTAATAAATTCTTGGCCAATTCTCCAAAAGATAAAGAGACTCTGAGCTCAGCTCGGCAGATAAAAAGTAATTTTTCATGGGTACCCCAGGACGGACAAAGCATCTGCCACCTGCCAGGCGCCTGCCTACACTATTTCAATTGTTCTCTCAGGGATGCGGTGGGCAATTTTGCTATCCGCATTGAGACTGAGAAGCTAATGCACAAGCTCCTGATCACAAATCTAGTGGATGACCCACGTTTCAGACACTGGTGGTTTCCCCTCAGTGTCCTAGACCACAGCCCCAGACCAAAGGGAGCAGCTCACAGCCAGGCACGTGCAGACAGAAATTGACTGCTGTTCTTTCCAGCATATGATCGTTCATCAAACAAGTATTTACTGAGCCCTTTCAATGCAGGTGCTGTGCTGGGGCTGAGCAAGGATACGGTCCCTGTGCTCACGGTGAGGCCCAGGCACACGGAGGTAAAGCACATAAATCAGCAAGGACATTGCTGAGCTGTGCAGGATAGTGCCGGCACCCAACCCAGCCTGGGTCACCAGGGGAGCCCCTGAAGAAGAGGCAATGGCAGTAAGTGCTAAAGGGAGGGTGTCAGGCACCCAAGGGAGGAAGCAGGGACCACCAAGAGGCAGATAAAGCCGACATGGGTCCCAGTAGGTCAGCCTTCAATATCATAAACTCCAACAGCCTTCAGGTCCACATAGCCAGGTCCATGTGCCCATCAGAGAGTCGCCGTGCTCCCCCATTCCCCCAACACACACACGCACACACACATGCGCACACACACATCTGCGCATACACACGTATGCACACACACTGTCAGAGCCTCATTCAGCAGCTCACCCGAGTCCTGCACCAAATCCTGCCGTTCAGAAGTGGCGAGGACACCAGAAGAGAACAAAAGAAATGCCTACGACGGGGAAACGTTCTTATCAGCCCACTTGAAATGTGGTCTGCTCCTCTCCGCCGTGTTGAAAACACTGCCAATCCTTTCCAAATACCCCGCACCGCTGCCCAGGGAGCCGAGCGCCCCCGTTCCCTCGCCCGCCCCCTCCGCCCGCTGGCCGCACGTGAGCGCTGCTCAGTTACATGTGTAATTTCCCACCACGCTCCTCAATCAAGGGCCTGTGCTGGGCCGTCTCCTCCCCACTGTCCTCTGGTGTGCGTGTGACGCCGATGAAATGCACGTGCTTGATAATTAAATTTGGCATAATTACTTCTCCAAATGATCACTGACACTCCATTGTTCTGAAAGGAATAATCCTCGGAGCCTTCCATACACGGTCTGTTTCCTGGGTCTAAGTGAGACTTCAAAGAAGGTAACTTCTAACAACCGCAATCCCTAACGCACGCTTTAACACAGCCTTTCGTTGTTACAGTCATTTGCTGCTGAAGCCCCGCGCAATTAGAACCCTCTGGGGAGCCGAGCGACCTGTCGGCGACGCCAGCTGTGCTGTCAGGCTTTCCCTGTGGAGCCCAGGGGCCAGTCAGGCCTGGTCTCCTGGACGCAGGGACTCGGCCTCGAGAGCAGAACAGACCACTTGATCCCTCCCTGCTGACCAAGAAAATGGTGACTGGGCTTTGCCAGGACAGAGGGCAGGTGTGGGGGGAGAACCCCAGTCTGGACGTTGTAAAGTTCAGGACGGTCAGGATGGAGCAGGTGGAGCAGGAGCGCCTGCTGTGCACTAGGTGAGTTCCCAGGTGCCTGACACACATTAGCCCACTGATTAAGCAGGATGATCCCAGAAGACAGCTAGGTCTGCCCCCATTAACACAGGCCTCTGAGCAACTCAGCCTGAAAGCCTGCTTAAAGTCACACACCTAACCCGAGGCAGGGGTAGAAGCTGCAAGTATATCTAGGTGGCTAGAAATGTCATACTCTCTCTGGAAACTGGGAAACCAGAGCAGAACACAGCATCTGGGGGGGGGGGTACAGCATCTGGGAGGGGGTACAGCATCTAGGAGAGGGGCTCAGCATCTGGGAGAGGGGCTCAGCGTCTGAGAGAGGGGCTCAGCGTCTGGGAGAGGGGCTCAGCATCTGGGAGAGGGGCTCAGCATGTGGGAGAGGGGCTCAGGGTCTGGGAGAGGGGCTCAGCGTCTGGGAGAGGGGCTCAGCGTCTGGGAGAGGGGCTCAGCATCTGGGAGAGGGGCTCAGGGTCTGGGAGAGGGGCTCAGCATGTGGGAGAGGGGCTCAGCATGTGGGAGAGGGGCTCAGCGTCTGGGAGAGGGGCTCAGCATCTGGGAGAGGGGCTCAGCGTCTGAGAGAGGGGCTCAGCGTCTGGGAGAGGGGCTCAGCATCTGGGAGAGGGGCTCAGCATCTGGGAGAGGGGCTCAGCATGTGGGAGAGGGGCTCAGGGTCTGGGAGAGGGGCTCAGGGTCTGGGAGAGGGGCTCAGCGTCTGGGAGAGGGGCTCAGCATCTGGGAGAGGGCCTCAGCGTCTGGGAGAGGGCCTCAGCGTCTGGGAGAGGGCCTCAGCGTCTGGGAGAGGGCTTCAGCGTCTGGGAGAGGGGCTCAGCGTCTGGGAGAGGGCCTCAGCGTCTGGGAGAGGGCCTCAGCGTCTGGGAGAGGGGCTCAGCGTCTGGGAGAGGGCCTCAGCGTCTGGGAGAGGGGCTCAGCGTCTGGGAGAGGGGCTCAGCGTCTGGGAGAGGGGCTCAGCGTCTGGGAGAGGGGCTCAGCGTCTGGGAGAGGGGCTCAGCGTCTGGGAGAGGGGCTCAGCGTCTGGGAGAGGGGCTCATCGTCTGGGAGAGGGGCTCATCGTCTGGGAGAGGGGCTCAGCGTCTGGGAGAGGGGCTCAGCATCTGGGAGGGGGGCACAGCGTCTGGGAGAGGGGCTCAGCGTCTGGGAGAGGGGCTCAGCATCTGGGAGGGGGTACAGCATCTAGGAGAGGGGCACAGCATCTGGGAGAGGGGGCGGGTAGATAGCAAACCGGCAAAGGCCTCCTGTGGCCACCCCTCTTCAGAAATCAGGGCCTGACTTCGGGAGCACGGCAGGGGCACTGGAGTCTTGGTCCCCATCGTCGACGGCCCTCACTGCAGCCCGAACCCCGTTCCCCTGGGTTCCTGCCCCTGGTGTCTGTGTCTGACTCTTGAAAGAAAGGAAGCTAGGGCCACCTGCCCGAAGATGCCCACACAGATCACCGTCTCAGCTACACTTTCTCTTATGAAGAAAAGAAGCCTCGAGGATAAGATTCCTTTGCCAGGCTGCGCGCGGAGGACCACGGGAAGCCGCCTGCTCCCGCACCGAAGGCCCCGCACGCTGAGTCCGGCGCTCCCTTTCCCCATCGCACACTGACCACGCGCCCTGGCCCCACCACCGTCTGACCGACAATGCAACTTATCTCACAAAAAGCTCCCAAGTGCTGGTCAGCGCCTGGTGGCAGCACCCACTATCTGGTTAAGAAAACCCTCAGCGAGAAAACATAACCCGCAAACATCACCAGCATGGGTCTCACTTGTAATGCGATTTACCTTCGGCTCTGGAAATGGCAGCAAAATGGCATTTGCAGGAGTTGGACTTTCCTGCAATTTAAACAGCACCCTCAGTGTTAGTGGGACCCTGAGTATTTAGACAGAGGTGATGTCGAACATTTATTAACTGTAACACCAGCTCTGCCATTTCAGCCCAATCAGTGCTACCCCAGACAAGTTACGCAATTCTCTCACGCTCACATGTACACGGTATTATCTTCTTCCACGCCCTGAGACGCTCGGGGATAATTTCATCTCCACGGGGGAGGGGCCAGATGAGGAAAACGCAGTCTCGGCGAGGCTGCATCTGAAGGCTGACTAACAGAGGCGACAGAGGCGGCCCCGGGGGCTCTGGGGCTGCTGGATGCTCCCACATTCGTTCCTAGGTAAAGGTAAGTAAATACGTTCTCTGCCTGCGGAGTCCAGTCTGATACGGTGCCTTTCCACAAGGGGTGATGGGAGGTGGCCCGGACGCTCCGTTAACGCTCCCCCGGCACCGGGCAGCCAAGTGCAGTAGTCAGAGCCCAGCGACCTTCTGCGCTGCAGTAGGATGGGTGTGCCTGGCACATCAGCCCACACAGGGCCTCGGGAACAAAAGTGGACTCTCCCAGCCTGCCTGGCACTCAGGGTCGCATTCACGAGCTCTCCATACCCCTTTAGGGATAGCCCGAGGAGGCCCGGGTGAAAGGCTCCCTGTCCCCTCAAGAGCAGCTTCTTTGGGTGAAGAAACTCAGCCGCCTGGGCTGTGCAGGTCACCCAGAGGCACCAGAGGGTCCAGAGCACACTAGCGCCCGGACACAGCAGGTAGACAGAGGCAGATGAATGTCCAGCCCACGCTAAGGGGTTGCCCAACACCCTTGAAAACCCACTTGGTCTTGACTCCCCAGTCTGCTCTAAGCTAGTACCCCGTGCCCTGCAGCCAGCCCTCCTCCACCCACGCTAGGCCAGTGCCTTCCTCCACCCACAAAAAGCAGCCACCGTTGGCTCTGACCTGAGCTTGCTCTTCCAGTCACGTTGGCCAGAGAGTGGACCCAAGTTCAAGGAAAGGAGAAGAGGAAACTTGAAAACAAGAATTGGGGTCACTAAATTCAAAAGTGTACTTGTCTGAAGGCGAGACCTTCATGGCTCTGGCTAGGAAGGGGCTTCGGTTACGATGCAGCAGGAGTTCTTCCCGGTCCCAGTGAGGGCAAAGCAGGGGTTGGACGGTCTCTCACGGTGCCCAGTGTGTCGTACCTGACACTTGTTTAGAGCTTATGGTGTTCCGGGTGTGCACAAAGCATTTAGTTCTCAGAACAACCCCACACATCCATGCTATCACAACGACCTTCATTTTTAAGCTGATGAAACCGAGGCTCAGAGACATTAAATAATGAGCTCAGGGTCATACCACAACAAAACGGGGCCTGGGGCCTGCCTCCAACCCCACAGGTTACCCCCAGGAGGCCCGGGCAGTAATCCTGGCTGCCCCACGGAGCTCTGCGGGCAGAGGAAGGTTTAGCTAAAGCGAGTGCTTTAGGCCTTGGGCCTTCCGTTGCGGTTCCCACCACCAGCTTATGGTGGAAGGGGTGTGGGCGGACCTGGGCGCTGGGCATTGTAGGAGCCCCCAGGAGCTATGTCCTATGTGTCTCACTTTTTCCTTTGAAGTTCTCGCTATCCATCTCCAAGAAGATTATAATCCAGTGGAAAAGGCAGCAAGGATTTGTACAGCAGATAACAGCCAACATTACGCACCTTCCAGCCACTAAAGAGACTTCTCCATTGTCCACAGCTCAGGACAGGAGGACAGACCGGTCCAGGTTTGGCCCTGAAAGTCCCACTCCCAAGAAGCCCCTCAGTCTGGGCAAATCAGAAAGGTCAGTCACCCGTTCAGGCTGCACCTCGCTCGACGGAGGCAGACAGACCTTTGGCCGTCGTGAGACACCCGCATGCAGAAGCTTACACCTCACTGGTATCATGAGGAAGACGCTGAGGGAAGAGTGAATCCACACCGCAAGTATGTCTGTCCACAATCCATCGTCTCGGGACTCACTCATGTAACCAGTCCTGGGGGGTCTAAGGGCTGGGTTCCCCGCTGCCCACAGGGCCTGCAGGAGGAGGTGGGTAAACAGAGGCGGAAGCAGGAGACAACGGGTGAGGGCTGCCACGGGGAGGAAAGAGACTCCGAGGAGTATGGGGAGCCCCAGCTCTGGCTGAAGGGGCCCTGGAGGTAGGAGAAGAGCTGTGAGGCATGAGGGAGACCCAGTGGGGCTCATGGGCAGGAAGCTGGGGCATGGAGGGACCAGGGGCGAACAGGTAGCTCTGTGAGGTAAGAGGCAGGCACCTGGGCGCTGAGGTGAGAGCGCAGCAGATGACACCTGGCCGTGTGACTCCAGCCCCCCCCACACCCCCACACAGTCGTGGATCTCCTCTCCGCATGTCACTGTAGGTACTTGGGGTGCTGTAATGAGCTAAACAGGAGTGGCTCCCGCCTCAGGAAGCACCCCATCTAGTGGGTGGGAGGGCCCTGTGAGAAGCAACATCAGGGCCCAGGTACACCACAGGTGCTGTGCTCAGGGTTTGGATTTTAACTTACAGTCACCAGGGAACCAAGGATCCCAACAGAAAAGAAAGACCTCAGCCATGACCTTTAGAAAGGCCCTGGGGTGACGATGAAGAAAATGAAAGGCCCTCTAAGCAAGGGCATGACAAGAATGACTGGGGGGCAATAGTGTCCCCAGGAAATAGCCACGAGAGGGGTGTGAGAAGAGAGCACCTAAGAGCCTGAGTAGGAGCCGACTATGGAAACAGACGTCTAGAGATTCTTTAAGTTGTCATTTTCTGAAATATTTTCAGTGAAGTAAATACCTGTCTTTCTTCCTGGTCATGTGACCGGGCTGTGGCTGGAAAGTGGGTGGGAGCTCCACAGGTTCCGGGAGGCCGAGGCCACAGCAGCTCTGCCGCTTGCAGGCCCAGGAAGGCCTTGGCTCCTCCTCTGGCTGGAGCGGCTGCTCTGTGAATCCTGCAGCAAGCTCATGACGGCCGATTCCTGTCCCCTGGCCTCGCTCTGCAGGAAGTCCCAGCCTGCCTGGGGGAATGAGCCCTCTGGGGCGCATCTCAGAGCTCCAGCTGGGCCTCGGCACTGTCACCGCCTCAGTCAGATGCTTCCCAGGCACCTGCTCTGAGCCGGCCATGCTCCCAGCACAGACCCCGCCACAGGTTTCAGAAAAACAGAGAGCAGCAGGCCAATGAACCCCCTGCAACTCCAAAGGATAGGCTCGGCTGCTCCTCTCCAGTCCCACCCATGCTCTTCTACTCTAATGAAGCACGTGGGCTACCAGACGGGTCCGACAGCACGTGGCAGGTCATCCCTCTACAAACCCGAACTGATGACGTTGACTATGCCCTCTAAAGGGTCCTAACTATCTTTCCAGACACATTCTGCTGCCAGTTTGCCCCTGAACCAGCTAGTCTCACACAACAGAGCTGGTGAGGCAGCTGCAGAGATGGGACGGAAGGGGCACAGGGCAGTGGATACAGAAGCAGGGTTGCCCTGCTGATGCCACTATGCTCGGGAAGGGAGTCCTTTGCACTGGGACCTGCATGGCCTCACACACTAGTCTGTGGGAAGATGGCAAGGTGCCCGCCAGGGAGTGGGAAGTGGTGCAGCTAGGGCAGGAGCGGGCTAGGGCAGGAGCGGGCTAGGGCAGGAGCGGGCTAGGGCAGGAGCGGGCTAGGGCAGGGGCGGGCTAGGGCAGGGGCGGGCTAGGGCAGGTGCGGGCTAGGGCAGGGGCGGGCTAGGGCAGGGGCGGGCTAGGGCAGGAGCGGGCTAGGGCAGGAGCGGGCTAGGGCAGGGGCGGGCTAGGGCAGGGGCGGGCTAGGGCAGGGGCGGGCTAGGGCAGGGGTGGGCTAGGGCAGGAGCGGGCTAGGGCAGGAGCGGGCTAGGGCAGGAGCGGGCTAGGGCAGGGGCGGGCTAGGGCAGGTGCGGGCTAGGGCAGGTGCGGGCTAGGGCAGGTGCGGGCTAGGGCAGGTGCGGGCTAGGGCAGGGGCGGGCTAGGGCAGGTGCGGGCTAGGGCAGGTGCGGGCTAGGGCAGGGGCGGGCTAGGGCAGGAAAGGGCTAGGGCAGGGGCGGGCTAGGGCAGGAGCGGGCTAGGGCAGGAGCGGGCTAGGGCAGGTGCGGGCTAGGGCAGGGGCGGGCTAGGGCAGGGGCGGGCTAGGGCAGGGGCGGGCTAGGGCAGGGGCGGGCTAGGGCAGGTGCTGTCCTGTGCAGTCTCATTTACCTACCCCACAGGTGCTAGCCCAGGTTGTGGGTCCCCTCACAGCTCAGGTGGTACCGGGTCAAAAGGGATGAAGCAAAAGGAGCAGGGGCTTCTGAGCTCCACATTTCTGGCCCAGCCTTAGTGGTTAATAAAGATTTGCTGCCATTGTAACTTCCAGACGGCACGGTCTTGTCAAGGACTGGACGCCCTGTGTGGCCCCGGGGGGTTCCGTGCTTGGACCTCAGGGCAGGGGAGTGAACGGTTCTCTGGGTCCCAGGAAGTGTCTCCTCCCGTCCCTGGGAACAGCACTGAGCTCTTCCTGGCTCCCCAACCAGAAGGGGGAAGGAAAGGAGAGTAGGTGCTCACAAGATTAAAAGCCAGCCCTTGACTCTCTGCTCTCAGAGTGAGTGTGAAGGCAGCAGGACACAATTTTTTAAAAATCAATATCAAATCAAGGATAATTTTTCCTCTACTAGAAAGAAACAAAAGCTGACTCCCTGGACTCCCGAGTCACAGTGTCATCAGGGAAGAGCCATCCCTCCAAACTCTGGGACAGTGCCAGGAACCCGCTTTGCCACAGAAGTGCCTGGGTCCCCAGAACTTAATTATCTGTCTTCTGACAGCTACACTATTATTTTTATGGTGGGTCTGACAAATGAACAATCTTTGCTGGTGTAAGACTCAGCATTACCGATGACACAGGCTGTGACAGAGGCTGGCTGGCCAGCTAAACGCAAGCTTCAGGAGGAGATCCTGCTGTGATGCGGTTCATGGGCGGGCCACCGAGGCACAAACCCGCCATCCACAGGGCTTGCCTCGAGCACTGTGCTGCATTTCGTTAAGCCTCCTGGCAAAACCTGCATTCTATGAACACCTGCTACATGCCTGGCCTTGTAGTAGGCATTTTACACAAATGATCATATTTAATAAGTCTGTGAGGTATAAACCATTGTCTGCATTTTCCAGCAAATAAACAGATTTTTTTGTGAATAAAACAACTAGTTCAAACTAGTTTTCACATGGTCAGTAACTGGTTGGGTATTAATTTGAACTCCGTCTGAAATATATGGTCTCAGAAGCCATGAGCTTAATCACTAGGCCCTGACAAGTTCTTATAAGCCTGACTGGTTTTCAGGAGGCCAGGAATTCTCAAAAGGTTAGCTTTGGTTTGACCTATTTTTGTTAGTCTTTTGTCTCAAAATTAATCTTCCTCAGGGCATAAATTAAAAGTTTAATTATAATAAATCCAAATTAACATTAATCTTTTAAGAATTTCATAACATTCTAAGTTGAAAAGCCAGTCAGGTCTGGGAGCCGCTACAGTTAGAACAAAATGACAATCACAACAGTACTAATTACAGCACTTCACAAGAAACCCCACCCAGAAATGTGTGTGCAGGTGCATGCACACGCACACACACACAACGCACATGCACACACACACATGCACACAAACACACACACATGCACACATGTACTGGCACACGGGAACACCCGCACCCACACATGGGCACCCCTGCACACACGTGCACGCACGCACACGCACACACATGCAGGAACATGCACACACGCACATGTGCAGTCTGAGTCTATGCTGTAACTTCTTGCCAAGGACACGTGTGGATCACTGACAGTGATGTACTTCGCAGGGTCGCTTTGGAATGGCAGCAGCGTTGCCTATAGACGGCTTGGAAACAGAACTTTATTCACTCGACAAATGCCGATTCAGCATTCCAGGCCCTGTTTTAAACCGCGGGGGCCCAGAAATAAACAAACAAGCAAAAACTGCAGCTCCCCTATATGCTACAGTCTAGTACGGGGAGAAAGACAGGAAGCAAAGCCAGGCAAAGTAAAGAATGTGCTGGATGGATGGTGGTGAACTTTAGGTGTCAGCTTGGCCAGAGGGCTGCCAAGTACTCGGTCGAGCATTATTCTGGGTACTTGAATGAAGTTAACATTTCAGTCGGCGGACTGGGTAAAGCAGACCGCCCTCCCAGTGTGGGTGGGCCTCGTGCGGTCAGTCAAAGGCCTGAATAAGACAAAGGCTCACCCTCTCTGACTACAAGAGAATTTCTCCTGCCTGACTGCCTTCAGACTGGGACACTGGCTTTCTCCTGACTTTGAACTTGAACTAAAACACTGGCTCTTCCTGGTCTTGAGCCTGCTGGTCTTAGGACTGAAACAACACCATCCGCTCTCCTGAGTTCCATCAGCTTGATGACTAACCCTGCAGATCTTGGGACTTGTCAGCCTCCATAATCACATTTGCCTGTCTGTCTGTCTATGTACGTATGTATGTATGTATCTATCTATCTATCATCTATCACCTATCTATCATCTATCTATCTACCTATCTATCATCCACCTATCAATCTGTCATCCACTTATCACCTATCATCTATCTATGTATCTATCATCTGTCATCTATCATCTATCATGTATCTATCATCTATCTATCTATCTAATCTGTGTATCATCTTCTGTTTCTCTACTGTTTCTCTGGAGAGTCCTAGCAGACTAATACAAATGGTTATATGAAAAGAGAGAGGGGGAATATTTGGGTATTGAAATTTTAAGTGGACAAAAAAGTCTCACTGAAAAAAAATATTTGAGTAAAACCCTGAAAGTTTTGAGGAAGTAAGCCAATGAATACTGGGAGAAGAGCATTTCAGGCTGAGGGACTAGCAAGTGCAAAGGCCCTGAGCTGCATGTCCCATAGACAAAAGGAGCAGCCAGGAGGCCGGGCAGCTGCAGTGGAGTCAGGGCAGTCAGGGGAGACAGGTCGCATTGCCCTTGGGTCTACTCTAAAGAGATTTGCTTACAGTGTGTTTGTAGGTGCATGTCTGAACCTTCTTTCCAGGAGGCATTTGAGGCAGCTTACAAAGCGAATTGCAATAAAATAGCACACATTGACACAGGATCAAAAGAAGAGAGAAAATAAACAAGAGCAGAAATAAACTGGTGCCAGAACCTAAAGAGATGATCCCCACATCTCCCAAGGTGGGCCTCACTTTTGCTCTCCACCCCTAGGAGTCAGCACAAGCAGGGGAAGGCTGTTAGTCACCTGATTCCTCATATCCAGAAGAGACAAGCAAACAAGTTGCTCCGGTAGATTTCAGCTGTTTTAGGCACTATCATCAGAAGAATGTCTCCTGGGAGATCATAAACCCAGATTCTGTGAGACAGAGTGGCCACAGCATCCTTAGCAGGAGCCTTGCAACGAATGTGGCGCGAAGCTTCTCAGATCCTGTTCCTTAGTTGCCAAAGTACAAGGCGCTCAAACCAGTTCTGATGAGGGTCCAGAGAGGGCTGGGCATTAAGGGCATGACCTACAAGCACACAGACTGGATTCGCAGTGTAGTTTATAGTATCAAGAAGAGCGGAGAAGCCATGCCCTTCCTGCGACCCTCTCCGACTGGACTGTCTGAAGCTGGTTTATGGGCAGAAAGGGTGACAGCGTGCTTGGATTAGCCTGGTGCTGCCCAGCAAACTCACCGAGGATGGCTTTCTGGCCACTGTGAGCAGCAACCTCTGAGATGGGATGAAATAGAGCCAGGTGGCGACGATATCCTCTTACAGAAGCCACAGGTCCAAACAGGAGCTCATCCCACCTGTGTTGTGAGGTGAGCGGAAGACCACCACTGGCAAGGCCGGGATCGCCTCAGGAAACCGCTTCTGTGCACAGATGGGCAGCCAGGGTGGGTCAGCATGTCTTTCCTTCCAGCAAGGGCAAGCCCAGAACCTCTTTACTCTGAAAAAATATGAAGGCCCTGCCACCAGACACTCGTGTGGGCCAAAATAAAGTGTCCCAGGAACACCCGAGAACTGCAGCCTTTGAAACAGCAGGACCAGCGCAGCACACGGCAGGAAGCCACAGGGGTGGAGGGGGTCATTGGAGGCCGGTGGGTGCCCGGGCATGTGGGGAGCTGAGGGCCTTTAAATACAACACTCAGTGTCTGTGGGGTTTCCTGCATGAGGCTGAGACATAACTCCCTTCATCACATCAAACCGTCAGTAAAATCCGCTACAGATGAAAAGAGCTGGGGACATCGAGCAGAGAGAACAGGAATGTCAGGAAGCTGAAGAAATATGACTCCTCTCTTGGGAGAATTATGTTGGAGGGTTTATTCTCTAACCAGGAATCTCCCAGTTCAAGATCTTAAAAGCATGGCAGCTCTGTTTGTTGACAAGCTTACCTATCAGTACATGTCTCAGACTCAAGCCCTGAGGATAAAGCTGCCGTCAAGCCCGCATGCTCAGCCCATGGCTCCCCCGCAGAGGGGCCACAGAAGCTGATGGGAAGAGGACAGGACTCCAGAGAGGAGCTGGGGGTCAGGAAGCTCCCCCAGAAAGCAGGAGGGGCACAGCAGGCAGCTGGCCCACCGCCTGCACAGAGGAGCTGGCCAGGAGGGGTGCCAAGAGCTCGCACTGCTCTGGGTGTGCATCTTCCATCCTTTCTCCTGAGCAGGAGTGTTCTGCACTGATCAGGTCCCATTCGAGGACTATATGTGAGCGGTTTGGGGGAGAGAGCTGCAGACGACCGGAGGGATGAGTCACAGGAGCTAAAGGGGCCTTGTTGTAAGCTAATGGAGCCCAGAATTGCCGGCCTTTGGACCATACCCAGAGGCCGGAGAGGATTTGGGGTTGTCTCCTCTGAGGATAGAGTGTGTAGGTTCGATGTGAGGATAAGAGGAAACGTGATAACGGTGACCAGAAGGGTTAACTGTGGCAGGTGTGGGTGCGATTATGATTTTCTTCCTACTCTCTCTGCACACAGTGGGACTGCATCGCCTGCCTCACTCCACTCCAGCATGGCCCTGTAGCTGGGTTCTGCTCAATGAGATGTGACAGTGACACTTCTAAGCATGGCTATGATGCTCCAAGGACACCCCGAGCTATTCCATCTGCACACAGGATGTTCTCGCCCAGTGTTGCTTCAGGGCCAGTCATTCAGTCTGTGACCAAGCATGACAGGGGGAGCAGCCCCCCCACATACACACATGTACACATACACACAAGCACACACACACCCTGCTAGCTGACAGGGACACTCACTGTGGATTTTACGTGAATGAGAAACAAACCTCACTGGGGCGGAGGAGACTTTAAACTCAGAGGTGAAGATCCAGGTAAGGAACGCCCTGCGCTGGCCTCTGAACAGCCCAAACCTTTGCTGAAGCTGCTCTGCGAAGCCCTGCCTGGGGTCACTTTAGAAATAGGAGGACTGTGGTTACACACTGGTCCAAGAGACACCAGGGAAAGACCCACAGGGGAGACAAAATATGCACAAGATGAATTTCACAGAGGCAGGAAAGAGGAAAAGAGGGGAACTGGGACAAAGCCAGCGCCCTGGAGGTGCCAGCGCTCCTGGTACAGAGCAAGGGGAGTTGGGGTTGCTGCCAAAATCTGGGTGGGGACTCAGATACTGTTTCTTATTGACACAGGACGCCCAGGGCCTGAGGCTTGTGGCTGGAATGAAACCACCTGTCTCCTGTCTCTAAGAACAGGGACGTGACTTCCTTCTGGCTTCCTGCTGACTCGTGTGTTCAGTAAAGAAACCCACTGGACTCTGTAGCAAAACCCAACCCTCGACCACCACGACCTCCTCCCCCCAACTTCCAAACCCTGAGCACCACTGGGAAGCGTGTCTGGCTCGAGTGAGACAAGACAGGTTCCCCCTCCCGCAGGGGGAAGGGGAAGGGGCCGCAGAGCCCGGCAAACCAGTGCCCACAGGCACCCACAGTACACGCCGCACCGACGACACACACCCGCCCATCGCGCACAGCACATGCCACAGGGATGGGCACACACCTGCCCACCGCGCACAGCACACGCTGCACCCACGGGCACACCTGCCCACTGCGTAACGCTGTGCAAAACGCAAGGGCTCATAAGTGATTCCTCCAAGCACCTGTCCTTCCCAAGCCACAGAGCCAGTGAGTCTAGACTCCTGACAGACGGCTGCCTAGATCAACGCCACTCTAAATGACATAATATATTCTTACGTCCCTCGCCAAATACTCATTAACACCTACTGTGTGCCAGACACCACATCAGGCAGCTGAAAGCCTGAGTGTGGAAGATGCAGTCCCTGTCCCTGTCCTTGACCCTGACCCTGTCCCTGTCCCTGCAACCGGACTGCAGTGGCCCCTCCTGGGCACTGTGCCCAGTGGTGGCTCTGGCTCTCAGGCCCAAGCTGACCCCTTCCTGGGGAGCCGCCCACCTGGAGTTGCCAGGACAACCCTGCCTCTTTCTCTGGGCTCGCAGCCCTGCCCCGTAGGCATGCCGACTCCGGGGGCCGTGGGGGTTGCCGGAGGGTAGCCGTGGGCCGCAGGGGCACCATGCCCCCCCCGCCTCCTCACCAGGGCCTCATTTCTACAGCAACCTCAGTAGTGCACATCCACATTCGGATAAGTGGCACTGAAATAAAATGGGCTGTAATTACTGTTATAGATTACAGTAATTGCAGAGGGGAAAGGGCTGATCAGATCAGCACGCTCCCCCCACCAGGCCCCGCGGACTTGGAGAATTGTGTGGAGGCTGATGGACCTGCTGGGAGCCCTGGATGTCACCAAGGCCACCCAGGGTCCAGGCCAGGAAGGGCAGGGCAGCTGGGAAGGGGCAGTGCAAGGGAGAAGCTTTCAACCTGGGAAGAAACCAACCCTCAGAGAACCAGTCCTTCCGCCAGCCTGCCAAGGGGTTCATACGAAGCCAACTCGGCTGGCCCAGTGCAGTCAGGAACCGCACCCTCCTGCCATGGAGAGACTTGACCCTCGGCCTCTCTGCTCTGGTCTGCCACCTCCCATTGGGCCACACGGGCCTGCCTGGAGCACAGCATTTTCCAAGGGCAACTGAGACACTAGCAAGCGACTTAGACCCTCGGTCTCACTGTCCTTGGTGGCTGGGGAGACCTTTCCCAGTCTTGTCGTGCTGTAGTGAGAACAGACACAGCATCCAAAACAGACTGTGCCTGGTGAGGAGGAAGCTGGAAAAGGTGAACTGCTCTTCTCCTCCCTGCTGGGCCACTCCCTGTCCCCCCCGAGGGCCTGCGGGGGCTCCAATCCTCATGCCCAGCCTGGGCTGAACAACGCTGCCCTTGGGTGGAAGGACTGAGCCTCAGCTGCCGTGGCAATGGACTCCGCATCACCCTAGCACCACAGCTCTGCTGTCCACCTGGACCCGTTAATACAAGGCCCCAGGAGTGAGACTACCCCTGAGTAGCTCCTAGCTTGTCTGCAGGCTGGGTACCAACCTCAGTGTTAGCCTCAGTGTCTAGGCTAACCTCCCCGTAGGACCTGACGCAGGGCCCTGTGTTAGATCCTGGGGTGGGATAACTGGGTGCTGATGGATGGAGCAGGCCTAGACCAAGGAGTACACTGCTCCTCCTGGACCTCCCACCTGCCTGACCAGGGATGGAGCAGGCCTATGAACAGAGAGTACACTGCTCCTCCTGGACATCCCCCGCCTCCCAGGCCAGGCCATCCTGGACAGGCGGGTCTGCGGCCAAGCCTAGCCTTATCTGGTATTCTCTGCCCAGCTGACACCTGGCAGCAAGGGCCCATGCTGCCCGGCAGCCCTGCTGCCGTTTCTTCTAGGTCTGAGAAGGGCCTGTAGGCTCACAGTGTCCGCTCCAAAACCACTCCCAGGGCTCGCTCCCCGGGCGCTCTCATCCTTCCCCCCCATTGCCCCTGCAAAATGCCACATCATAAGTATCGCTTACTCGTCGGTCACCCTCAGGAGGCTATAAAACATCATAAAAAAGAAATAATTTTGCTTTTAATTATCCCTTAGCAGGGTGTCTGACACACAGTAGACACCAATTAAGAACTGATGAATGAATAGAAAAAGCAAAGTATTAACGCCTGGGAGCTGCCGGCCTTGACTTTCTGATGTACTCCTTCCCTGTAGGGAGGAAGGAGTCCTGCGGAGCATGGTCCAGGCCAGAGAGGCGCAGGGAGCCTGGCCAGGAAGGCAGGTGCTCACCGCTCTACTCGGCAGCGACTGGGCCCAGCAAGGCGGGGAGGGCGGAGGGGAAGGCAGCCTGCAAACACTGGCCCCTTCTCTCTGCAGAGATACTTGGAAATAACATATGTGAATGGAGCCCAAAAGTGCTGAGAAACCTCCGTTTGAAGCTTGGTGATAGTCAGTATAAGCAAACCAGCAGGTCTGCCACTCCATAGGGCTCCTTCATACCTCGTAGACATTCCTGCAGAGGTGGAGACCCCTGGGCTTGTGCAGCTCGGCCGGTGTTGCCAGGTTATCATCCCTGCTCCCTACGTTCACCAAGAAAAACTGAATCCAGCTTGAGTGCTCTTCTGAACACCTGCCTGTTGCTACCAGCTCTTGTTTCCAGGTTCAAATTCTGCCTGTTGGCCCGGCCTTCTGGTTAGAGAACAAAAGTACAGGTGTGTCCAAGAACCGAGACCAGTGGCAATGCGGCTACATCACCCATTTCCCACTATCACACAGCCGAACGCTGGCTCTGGCTCTTGCAAACCCCAACCAGCCTGGCTCAGAGCATCATGGGGCCTCAGAGCCTCAGAAGGAGAACCACTCACAGGAAACTCTTGGGACCCTGCCTCCTATGGGACAGGTCCCAGCCAAGGCAGCCTCTTCACGGTACCCTCCCAACGTCCCTGCTGCTCTCTCAGAGCCAATACTGCAGGGCTAACCTGGGCCACGCCCTTGTGTGCGTGTGAGGCTCATGGTCAGACCTCACCAGCAGGGGCCAGGCAGGTCGTTCTCCTCCATGTCCTGAATATAATGCTCTTTGTCCCCCTGTCCTCTGTTTTGGGGACCGGCAGTTTTCTAGGAATGGGTAAGTTAAGCAATGACCAGAGGCCCTACCATGGAACTCCTTTCCCTGAAAACCTCAGCCATGGAGACTCTCAGAAGCAGCGCCCGATCCCTGGAGACAAGGGCACCTATCAGAGGATGCCTGGTCCCTGCCCTCCAGTCCTCGCCCCAAACCCTCAGGCATGCAGCCCCTACTCCAGCTCTGCTCCCTCTCACCAGATGAGGCCCATCCTGACTGCAGAAGATGGCACTGCCTCTGATGCACGGCTGCCTGACCCATGATCACCCAGCCTGCGAGCACCCCCTGCTTTAAGAGGCAGGGCTGCCAGCTCCTCCGGAGCCACTCCTGCTGCCACCAGGGCCCAGCCTCGCACCTGGTCTCAGAGTCAGGCTCTCTGTAGGCACCCTGGGAGCCCTAGGGCAGAGATAGCAGTTGTGAAGTCAAAGCCAGAATGAAGCCACATGGACCCCTATCAACCCCCAGAGCTCTCCAGGGTTTGCCACACCCACTGCCCTAGCCCCGTCCTTTCCTCCGCCTGTAGGGCTCCCCTGGCTCTTTATATGGCTTTCTCCCTCTCCATGCTTAGGCTCCTCAGAAAGAACTCTGCAGAACACATCCCCGCCAGCAGCACTGCCCATCTGCTCGGAGCATGTCCTGCCCCCTTCTTAGAACTCACCTGGCCTTTCGCTGCTGTGCGCACGGGCTCTTGCTGTGCGCGGCCTCCCTGTGGTCCCCTCAGTAGCACCTAGTGCCGTGGTGCTCAGGGCAGGCTCCTGGCCCCGTGAATTCAGTCTCTGGTGAAAGGGCAAACACTAATGTTTCTTAACATAAATCATTAGCCGAAGATTTCCTGCGTCCTGAGGACCCGGGAAGGCTCAGCTTCTGGGGTCTTGACTTACATTTGCCTGAGGACAGCTGCCTGACCCTGACAGGAACTGTTGCCTCCTCTGTGGCCAGCGGGAGGCCCCGAGCACGTAGGAGCATTAGGAGCTGACCTCCACAGGCTAAGCAAGTTCTCAGCAGTCTGTCTGGGCACCACCTGCACCAGCTGGCAGGACGTGGGCTGCTCTCCAGGCTCAGCCCAGGTCAGGGCTCGCTGAGGAAACAGGACTGGGCTAGGGAATGCTGGAGGTGAGAGGCCGGGGGAGCAGCGTCTCGTACACTCACCTTTCCACGCTCCATGCTGCCTCCTTGACCTCATTTCTGTTTGCCTTGATTTCTCCACTTCTTGATTAGGGTGGAAAAACAAATAGAAAACCTCCAGCTGTACATTATGTGTTTCTGTGAGCCACCACTAATCCTTTCTGAAATGTGGCAGGATATAAATAAATACATAGAAATAAATAAGCATGCTCCATCTCCCCACGGGTGCCCCACGCCCCTGGGAAGTAGGTCATCACATGTCTGTTATGATCTATTTTCGAATTTCAGGATTCTCACTGTGTAAGCAGAAACACAGACCTGGCCTGGACTGAGACACCTGCCAACGCCGACAGTGCACAGCTGCGATGCTCACTCCTGTGCAGGCTGAGACCTGCCAGGGGCCCGGAGAAGACCTGGAGCCTCCATGGGGGGCTGTCATAGCCTCATCTCTCTCTGGACCTCAGCTTAAACTTATGGGAAACAGGGGTTTGCGACAAAAGCTACCTCTGAGAGTGCAGAGTGTGTCTTGCAGAGCACCTGGTGCATCTGGAACAATGTGTGGTTCCAAATACCACACACCCTGAGCTGCCCACGCAGGCTTCAGGTGGCAGGCCTCCCTCAAAGTGGCAAATGCTCTCAAAGTTCAGAACAGAGGCGACAAGCCAGGCCAACCTGAGGCCTGCTGTGGGGTGCGTGGTCCGAGGCACCCATGCAGTTTTGGGGCCTCATGGTCAAGGCTGGGAAGGCACGATGCTAAGGGGCCGCAGCCCCCGGGCTCCAGCTTCAGCCAGCCCTAGGCACCCACAGTGCAGCAGAGCAATCTTGTAACATGCAAACCCTCCTGTTACCCTCGAATGCAGTCCCACAAACACAAGTGTAAGTATAAGAGTTGGGGGTGACTGGCCTGGCTCCTCTCCCAAGACGCCCACCTTGAGAGCACCCGGATCTGCAATGGCAGCACCCACCTTCTCATGCCTCTGGCCTCTGGGTGTTCACACCTGTGTTCCATCTGTAGGGTGCCCCTTGCCTCTCTACTCCTTTGCCTAACTGCTTCGGAGTCACCTTGATGTCACCTGTCGGGAAGCTTCTCTGGAGGCTGCCCAGCCAGGTAGGGGCCACGGCAATGTGCTCCCTAACTGCAGCTCTCAGAGCAGCGCCCAAGTGTCTGCTGGGGGTTTAGGGCCCGGCCACCAGGCTCTGAATGTGGGAGGCAGGCTGTGTGTCCTCTGTCCTTGTGACCTCCCTGGCACCTCACCTTTGACTGGCAGACACCAGGAACTCAATAAATAGACCGAGCAGAAGAATGGTTCAATGAGATGATGCTCACTTACTAGGCAGTTGTCCTCGAGGGACCTGGCTTTGTACCCAGGGGCCATTTCAGGCCTTGAAAAGGGGACCCTGGAGAGAAACAAGGAAGGCCTGCATCTGTAGGGACACCACGTGCCCATAGAGCAGTCCAGAGGGAGAGTTGGAGCTGGACCAAAAGGAAGCGGTCTTAGGAAATGGGCTGATGGGCGAGGGCAGCAGATGGGATAGGGTGGGGAGGGTTCAGCTGTCAGGATGGGGGACCAGGACACCCGGGGGTCACTGGCTCTGAGCCTGGCCCTCTCCTGGCTGGTCAGGTACACATAGGGAGGGACACCACCCTGCTTAGTGGGTGGACGTCCAGAGACAGAGGCTGGACGTCACCCGGCTCTCACAGTCATATCCTGGTCACTACGGGCCATCCGGGTTTGCCATCCTTCTCTTCGGGCCCGTCCCATCGAAGCCCCCTGCACCCAGTTCCTCTCCTGCGCTAGAGAAGCTCTCTGCGACGGCAGCCACAGCCGGAGCTCGAAGCAGAGGGGAGGCGCGCGTGGCTTTTGTCCTGCTTCCTGAGGGCTGCGGGTGGCATTCTACTGCCACCCCAAAACCCGCTCCCCTCCTAATCCTACCTTTCCCAAAGAAAGCTAGTGACTTTACCCCTCCAGACTCCAAAACCCAGTTCCCGGAGGACAACTGCCAGGGGACACACCTGAGTGAAGAGACAGATGCTCCTGAGCAGAACACAGCTGTCCCCAGATTAGGGGTCACAGGGATTCCACAGAAGAGGTGAGCGATGTTGCCAAAGAGCCAGGTCAGCCCCAGATACAACAGAGGCCGAGCAAGGAGCGGTCCCCGCCGGTCTCACCAGGTACAGCCGGAGGGATGTCCCAAGGTGAGGCGGAGCAAGGGGCTGAGGGCAGAAGCCATCAGGACAAAAGAATGTGGATCTAAAGGGGACTGTCTGAAACCCCTTCAGATCTGAATCCTGGAAAGTACGGCGAGGAGACCCGAACTGCGGGCCTGGTAGGAACGTGGCCTCCTGCAGGGAGGCCGAGGGCTGCCTGCCGACCCAGTTCCTGTCCCCTTCCTTCACCCGGGGGCTGGCGCTCCTCACAGATGGGGCAACCAGAAAGGAAGAGCAATGACTATGCGACCAGGGTTTCCCCAGAAACGCAGGTGGGGGGCAGCCACGGGGGAGAAAGAAACCTCAGAAAGAGCAGAGAGAAATGTAAAGCCCATCACAGAAAGTATCTCCTAAGGAAAGAAATAAAGATGAAGAGTTGAGACAAATATCCTCCCGTCTCAAAGGATCTACAGATAACATGGTCTCTCAGAGGAAAAGAACCTAAGAAGAGAGACAGAAAGTTCAAAGGAGAGATTATAAAACAACAGACACAGATGAAAAGTGAATGGTGAAGCCCAGGCACGAGCTGCCAGAGAAAACATTCCCAGGCCAAGGCCCAGCAGAAGTTCTCTGTGCACCAGCCACACCCGGAGCCTGCCTTCCCCAATCCCCCTTCCACAGGGCGGGCCCTCTGCGCCCTGGATCCGCCCCCCCCCCCCACTGGACGATCATATCCCCACTGCCAGTGCCACCAGAAAGCCATCCGGCCAGGCTAGGCCCTGGCAGTGGGCGGCGGAGAAAGGGGCTGTAGCTGTCGGCTCTGAGGTAGACAGCACTGTCCATCCCTGCAGGAACCACAGGACTCGGGCCTCCAGTGGATGCTGTATTGATATTTCCACATGGAGGGAGCCCTGGAGAGGTGCCTTTCAATATTTTTTAAATGATATTTCCTCTTGACTGTACATCGTAATGTCATTGGACACCAGGAGCCAGGGTCCCTTCTGCTGAAATGGTTTGCTCTCTGGCAGGACGCGTTTACTACTCTGGCTCCGCTCAGGATCTGAACTGAGGTAGGGAGGCCTCGGGCCCTGCCCACCCCGCCCTCCTCCAGTGCGGGCTAAGCAAAGCTGGCAGCAGCTCCTCCCAGCGCCCAGACCCACGTCCAGAGGCTTCAAAGGAAGCTGCCCCCGCCCCCTTGAAGTGCAAGCCTCCCGCCTGGTACCCCAGTGGAATGACAGAATAACATGCCGAGTTCCGCAGGGGCTGCCGTGGCTCAGTCTGATTCCCCTCCCAGCCAGACCACCCCAGCGCAGGACGCTGGCTGTCAGGGCCCTCACGCGCCAGGAAGACAGGAGGAAGGACAGTGCAAAACGTCTAGGGATAGTCAGACGCCTGCTTGGGCTGCTGCCACCCCTCGCCCCAGCCCACTTCCACCCAGGCCGGCGCCAGCCAGAAGGAGAACCAGCTGTGGGCAGTGGTGCTCCATGTGGGTCGAGATGCTCGGATCTCTGAGACAGGGAAGTCCTGCAACCTCCAGGCCTGGCAGCAGGGTCCCTTCCTTTTACCGTCTTCCAACAAGACAGCTGTTCATGGATAACAGGCCTGGTGCTCGGACTCTGCAGCGGAGGAAACAGGTGTTGGCATCTTCAGGGAGGTGCAGGCATGAAACCCACGTGCCTGGCTTTGGCCCCCAGCACACACTGAGCCTGGAGCCCCATAAAGGGTGCACAAGCTCCTCATCCAGGCTAGAGCCCCCGGGGCCTGCATGGCTGATGTAGGTGTTAATATGCTTCAATATCAAGGAGGCAAGACTGCCTACCTGGACCCAAACATGCAGATCCCTCATTATGATAGGAAAGAAGATGCTGTGCTTCATGCCATTTTTGTGGTGTGGTCTTAAACCTGTCATCTTGATGACTATGGTTTTAGGAACTTCAGGTTCTCCCTTAGAATCTGAAAGAGGCTCTGGATTCTAGAAACATAAAACTGGAAAGACTTTTGGAGGTCAGCAAGTCAAAACTCCCACTGACAACAGAAATCCTCTCCATAGCATGTGGGCTCTGCTTGAATAATCCCAGTGATGGGGAGCTCACTACCTTAAAAGACAGCCTATGCTGTCTTCTGACAGATGTGTTAGAAACTTATGTTAGCTGCAAGCTGTCTTCTTATAATCTCTCCCTTCTGACCAACACAGAGCAGACCTCCACTCCTCTATACGACATCCTATCACAAGGCCACTTCTAGGCCAGTGTGTGCTTTTAGAAGGCAAGGCCTCAGTTATCGATGGTAACTACTCATCCTAAGCAGTTTCAGGTCCCATCTCCCTTCTATAATTCCTTTGAGTCCGTCAGTCCTCTCCAGTGTCCCTGCAGAGCCTTGGCCCATACTCTCAATATCTCTCTCCTAGACTATTTTAATGCCGCCTTAGCATCCTTCCCTTCAACCCCTTACCACATAGAATGATCTTTCCAAACTGAAATCTAACCACACATCACCCTTTTAATGTCCTTCCATGGCTCCCCACTGCCTTTGGACACAGCCGCGTTCCTCAGTAAGGATTTCTATAGTGGACAGCTCGCTATTATACACGACGCTCACCTGTATGGAACTCAGATGCCATGCCAGGCACTGAGCTCGGCCCACACTGCCTTATTTCGGCCTTGCAGAACATGCTATGAGGTGGGTCCACCTTTATGCCCATTTCCCAAGCAGAGAAAAAGGCCTTGCCCGATCTCTAAGTAGACGCCGGATTCCATGAAGTGTTTCTTGCACAGAGTGATGCACACCCATGGACTGTAGTTCAGTGCCGAGGATGGGCTTTGGCTCCCTCTCTAGGACCATCCTCCATCTTCCTCTCCCAAGGCTTCTGTGGTCCAGCTACACCAGCCCCAGAGCCTTGAGCAAATGCAGCTATTGGCAGTTCCTCTATACACCTTTTCTGCATCCTGTGGGGACATGGCTCCTGCATCACCTGCTGGGAACCCTTAGCCTGCCACCCACCTGGCAGCTCTTGTCCATCCAGCAGCTCAGGTAAGCTCTTTACCTGGACCTTTCCACCACAATAGGTCATCACTACAAACCAGAGTCTTCCACGACTCACTGCCTCTCTGGAGTCTCTCACCCAAGCTCCTGTCATATACTGGGCCCTAGTCAGTCACCACTCCACATGTTAAGCACTTAGAGACAACATCTGTATCTTAATCATAAATGTATCCACAGAATCTAGGACAGACCTAAACAGTACGGAGCTTCCTCCAAAATTAAAGATGGAGCTAACTGTCTTATGACCCAGCAATTCCACTTCTGGGGATATATCTGAGGAAACCCAAAACACCAATTCAAAGAAATATATGCACCCTATGTCCACTGCAGTTATTGACGATCACCAAGCAGACCAGTGGCTAAATAGCTGTGCCACATGCATGTGATGGAATACTACTCAGCCATAATAAAAACCGAAATCTTGCCTGGGCCTGGTGGCTCGGTTAGTCGGAGCATCGCTCCATGCGCAAGCATATCCTCGGGTGAGAATTTAAAAAAAAAAGAATGAAATCTTACCATTTGCACAGCATGGATGGACCTACAGGGTATTATGCTCAGTGGAATAAGTCAGAGAAAAACAAATACCATACGATTTCACTTGTGTGTGGAATCTAAAGAGCAACACAAACGAGCAACACAGAGAGAGACTCGTGGAGGCGGAGAGCAGACTGGTGGCTGCCACAAGGCAGGGGTGTTGGGGAACATGGGTGAATACGGTGAAGGGACCAAGAAGTACAGATGGTAGCTACAAAGAAGTGCAGCACAGGGAACAGTCAATAGTATTATAACAACTATGCATGGGGCAGGTGGGCACTGGAAACATCAGGGGGGACACAGTAAAGTGTATGATTGTCTAACCACTGTGCTGTACACCTAAAACTAATGCAAAATAATACTAAATGTAAAGTATGATTGAAGAAAGATTTTTAAAAATACAAGAATCTAAGTCAGGCCTGGAAGAAGGTCAGTAAAAGTGAATGAAGGAGTTGAGTCCTGTTTTCGGACCCCTGCTGCCCCATGGTGTTCTCCAACCTCCAAGTGCTGGATGGTCTCTCCAAGGCCTCTAGCATTCTCGCTATGTTCACTGATACCAACTTTATACAAAGCATAATGTGTCCTAGATGCTCCAGAAACAGCAGCTATTGCTCCTGGTGCAGAGGAAAGTCCCAGGCAGGTAGTGGAAGAGAATATGAAAAAACAGAGTATTACGTGGGAGAGACCGTCCATGTGTGAGGAAAGCCTGGCGTTTTCTAAAGAGTGCTCCGGAGCCCCTCTTGGCAGCACTAGCCCCACAGGGAATGGCAACTGCAACAACGGGGCAGTGCCCGGGTGAAACATGGATACAGCAGAGATCAAACAGATTTCTTTACTACAAACTTTTAATATGTTAACCTGTGTTGAGTCATCATAAGAAAAATTTAACCTGCAGTGTTTCCCACACTTGGCTTCCCCCGGCCCTTCCTGAGGACCACCTCCTGGACATACTGCTGCTCAGAACACCCTGGAAATGCCGAGATCAACTCTGGCAGGACAGGTGCTTCACCTGACAGCTGTGGTCCAGATGGAGACTGTAGATGCCCACTGAGGCTGCCTGGACAGACTGCAGATCCCCATTGAGGCTGCCTGGACAGACTGCAGATCCCCACGGAGGCTGCCTGGACAGACTGCAGATCCCCACTGAGGCTGCCTGGACAGACTGCAGATCCCCATTGAGGCAGCCTGGACGCAGACTGCAGATCCCCACGGAGGCTGCCTGGACGCAGACTGCAGATCCCCATTGAGGCTGCCTGGACAGACTGCAGATCCCCATTGAGGCAGCCTGGACGCAGACTGCAGATCCCCACTGAGGCTGCCTGGACGCAGACTGCAGATCCCCATTGAGGCAGCCTGGACGCAGACTGCAGATCCCCATTGAGGCTGCCTGGACAGACTGCAGATCCCCATTGAGGCTGCCTGGACGGAGGCTGCAGATCCCCACTGAGGCTGCCTGGACGGAGGCTGCAGATCCCCACTGAGGCTGCCTGGACAGACTGCAGATCCCCACTGAGGCTGCCTGGACGGAGGCTGCAGATCCCCACTGAGGCTGCCTGGACGGAGGCTGCAGATCCCCACTGAGGCTGCCTGGACGCAGACTGCAGATCCCCATTGAGGCAGCCTGGACGCAGACTGCAGATCCCCATTGAGGCTGCCTGGACGGAGGCTGCAGATCCCCACTGAGGCTGCCTGGACGGAGGCTGCAGATCCCCACTGAGGCTGCCTGGACGCAGACTGCAGATCCCCACTGAGGCTGCCTGGACGGAGGCTGCAGATCCCCACTGAGGCTGCCTGGACAGACTGCAGATCCCCACTGAGGCTGCCTGGACGGAGGCTGCAGATCCCCACTGAGGCTGCCTGGACGGAGGCTGCAGATCCCCACTGAGGCTGCCTGGACAGACTGCAGATCCCCACTGAGGCTGCCTGGACAGACTGCAGATCCCCATTGAGGCTGCCTGGACAGACTGCAGATCCCTGCCGAGGCTGCCTGGACGCAGACTGCAGATCCCCATTGAGGCTGCCTGGACGCAGACTGCAGATCCCCATTGAGGCTGCCTGGACAGACTGCAGATCCCCATTGAGGCTGCCTGGACGGAGGCTGCAGATCCCCATTGAGGCTGCCTGGACAGACTGCAGATCCCCATTGAGGCTGCCTGGACGGAGGCTGCAGATCCCTGCCGAGACTGCCTGGACAGAGACTGTGGATCCCCTCTGAGGCTGCCTGAATGCAGAATGCAGATCCCCATTGAGGCTGCCTGGACAGAGACTGCAGATCCCCACGGAGGCTGCCTGGACAGAGACTGTGGATCCCCTCTGAGGCTGCCTGGACAGAGACTGCAGATCCCCACGGAGACTGCCTGGTCAGCCTCAATGAATCTGCCATAATGGTTTCAGTATCAACTCTGTCAACCATCATTTCAGCTACTTAATATGATCAGCAACCTAATCATTTACATGGTTTATAGTATCATGGGACAAGCAAACAGCTATTTCTATTCCAAGGCAATCCCAGAGCCCCAGGGCTTGTAAGGAAAACGGCCGGGTATCAGATGGTCCGCGATCACATTCACAGTAAACTCAGTACTGAGTCTTTCTAACCATGTCCCTCAGTGAAACTGATGACATCACACCAAAAACACCCGATGAAATGGGTCTCCCTGAGGAAAAGCAATTCCCTGGATACCCAGCTCCCCCAGGCTATAGGCATTCGTGTCCAAACGATTGGCAGAGCGGGTGGCTTTCGGTCATCCACTACAAGCAGAGTTTCTTAGTCCACCTCAGATGGGGATTAAGTCGTGGCAAGTTCAAGGTTTTCCTTCCAAACAAGGGCCTGAGGTGCAGCCAGCGTGACCACCGGGCGCCGACAGCCATGTGCCACGCAGGCCGCCGGGCCAGTACGAGCCTGTGCTTGCCTGCTGCCGTCCCGAGACAGCACAGCCGTGTCCTTGAGGTCAACACGCTCTCCTGCCCCAAAGAGATGGCAAACTCACTGTGGACGGCCGGCCAACCTCTTACATCTCTAGCTCAAAATGGAAAATAGTACATTCTTCCCCAACTTCTAACAAAGAGAAAAGGGGGAGACCACACTGGCAGTCATTTTTGTGTAAACATGGGGGAATGTCCACTGAGTGTAAGTTTTATGGGTATGGACTGAAAAAGAGTCAGGACTAGCTGCGTTTCCGCAGAGGAGGAACGGCCTGCCCTCTCAGCCTGCTTGGGTCTTTGCCACCCTGGTTGGTACCCACCAACCCCTAGTCTGTGCCTCCTGCTCCTCGGCAGCCGCACAGATACCTGCATCTCCCAAACGTGCACGGTCAAGGTTCCCAAGCCTGTCTGCACGACGTCAGTCCCACAAGGTGCACTTCACAGAGCTTCCGTCTCAGGAGCTCGAGCCGCGGAAGGCTCCAGAGCACCGTCCAGCAGAGCAGCTTTCTGGTTTTGTTTCTCTCAGCGTTTCTTAAATGTGTTCAAGTGCAGGGAGCTTTTATTTTCACTTAACATTAAACACATTTGGAAGGGCTACTGTTCCCTAAAACGTGTTTTCAGAAAATGCTCTAAATCCATTCAGGGGAAACAATTTCCAGAGAACCATCAGGCAAGAAGTGAGACAGGGGACAGGCAGGGGCCCTCCCAACCCCAGCAATGAGCACTTGCTGCTGGAGACAGACTGCGAGAAAACCTGGCCTCTCAGGGGCCGCCCAGGGGCCGCTTAGAGGGCCAGAGGAAGTGACCACAGGCCGCTTGGACCACATCTGCAAAGCCATTCCTAGGATGTTTCTTTACATGTAACTGTTACAAGTAACTAAAGAGAGAGCGGGCAAGGACAGGAAAGTCACAGGAAGAGAGAAAAATAAGCTGAGCTTCAAAGAGGAGTGGGTGGGCTAAGGAAGGGAGGCCTGCAAACAAAACCAAACCCCTAACGGCCACATTCCAGCCGACTCTGGAATCAGAAGAGAAGGCTGGCTGGGCAGAAGCTGCCTCCACTCCCTGGCAATGTGAGGGGGCCGGGACCAGCAGAAACCAGTGACCAGGGCGAGGGAACGGTGCGGAGAGGACAGCAACGGGCCAGGCGAGAATTACAGAACATCCTTGGGAAACGCACGCACACCTGCAAGCGCACAAAAACGTCAGCAGGACCAAAACAGACACGACATACAACTGTACATCAAAGGGACTTAAAGTGCTCTAAGGAAAATTATTGAAAATAAATCTAGACACATTCTTTTTTTTCTTTTTTTTTAAATATATCTTCATTGATTTCAGAGAGAGGAAAGGAGAGGGAGAGAGAGTGACAGAAACATCAGTGATGAGAGAGTCACTGATCAGCTGCAGCCCGCAACCTGGGCCTGTGCCCCGGCCGGGAATCGAACCCCAATCGCCTGGATCCTAGGTCGACGCTCAACCGCCGAGCCACGCCCGGCCGGGCTCTAGACACATTCTGGTAAAAAATATTTTAACTGAACAAAGAATAGAGACTACCACCAATTCTTACAGAGAAGAAAACGATGTTGACTAAAATCAGTTTGGCTTCAGACTCTTTTTTACACTAAAACAGAAACAGGAGTAAATGTCCACAGCTCGTGTATTAACACAAGAAGTTCAATCTAGGTTCAGAAGGACGTTGCAAGACTTAAAGGCTCAGAAGTTAATAAAAAGTGACATACTTGGAAAAATTGCCTGACTGTATAATCCAGCACGTCGACCGAGGTGTGACGACCTAACCTAGCCCCCGGCAGAGGCGCCAGTTGAGAAGTGAAGCCGCAGTCACCACGCACCGGCTCGACCGGAGCTTGCAGCTCGCACGCCGTCCCACGCGCTCTGCATTTCTGACCCCCGCAGGCCCCTGTGCCAGTCTCCTCTCGACAGCAGGCAGGCCACCCATCAGGGCCCGGGAAGCAGCAGCAGAGTCCGTGGACCCCGCTGGACCCCACAGAAAGCGGGGAAGGGGCGAAGGACGAGACAAGCGAGGGACACGAGCCCACCGTGGGGCGGCTGGGGCCCAGCAAGGAGAAAACGAGAACTCAGAACGATTAACAACCTCGGATTGAAAGTGCCACAGGGTGAAATACAGGGAAATACGGAAATGTAAGGATCGATAGTATACAAAATAAATTTATATGCTTACATGAAATTTAAGAAGATCCAGAACAAAGAAAAATTCCAACCATTTCCTGAAAGAGCAAAAAACCGATCAGACCCATTGGACAGTAAACTGCTCAACAGCGACACCAGTCCCACAAGACTGTGGGGTCATATTTTTAAGGCATTTGAGACAAAGGAACATTAAACCTGGAATTTTATATCCGGCCAAATTGCCTTTCCAATGTCATGAAAAATATCCTCAGACACACAGAGCTTCATTAGGCTGGTCCCACAAAGGCCCGCTCAGAAAAGACCGGGGAGGAACTAAAACAGGAAAGAACCTGGCAGCCGCTGGAGGAGGTCCATGAAGCGGGAACGAAAAATACCTGTAGAGTTTGCTTTCAAAGGGCTAAGAACACCCCCAAAAGGAAAGACAGACAGTCCCGTAACAAATCAAAACAGAAACTCTAGAAAACAGCAAGGTGCTGTGGGTGACGGGAATTCCATGTACGAAGCAGTTACACTGCTTATCACTTGGGAAAAGTGAAAAATGATTTAGAAAGGCGAAAAGAGGTGGATAACTTAAATCGACTCTTCAAATGATAGAAAACCCAAATGTCTCTATCATAATGATTAGTTCTGATTTAACAGCGATGCTGGGGGGAATCTGCTGTGTGTTGTCTGTAAACGGGGCCTTAACCACACGAAGAGGTTAAATGTAACTGAGTGGAAAGGAGTGCCAAGCCACCCAATGAAAGGAAAACCCGGCCAGTGTCAGGCAGCTGGGAACTGAGGCCAACGTATGAAGAATACGTAGTTACCACAGCATGTCGAAGAGTTTAGTCAGTCAAAAAATATGTCTAAACCACCTTGTACCTAATAAATTAGCCTCAAATGTACAATGTGAACATGTAGAGTTGCAAAAAGAATGTAAAAATCTAGCTACGTAGTGACTAATTCCTTAGCGGCTGTTTCAACCATGGGTCAAGCAAATCACCACCGAAGACAAGTGTGAAAAGCACAATTTAACGCACTTGCACGAGGCAGAAATACAATCTTCTCCAACACAGACGGCACATTCCAAAGCCGGCTCCACCCTAAACACGAGGAAACCATGTTCTTAACCCGCAGCTACCCGTTGACAAGAAGTAAGAAAGAGGTCGGGGACTGCTGAACAGCTCCGAGGGCACAACAGACCCAACCGCAGGCAGCTCAGAAAGACCAGGATCGAACGATGATAACATGACAACCGCATAACAAACACGGTAACTTAAGGAAACAGTTTCCAATCCTTACATTAGAAGAGAAGACCTAAAAATTTAGAAAAAAGATAACAATAATTCCAATCAGACAACACAGGAATTAAGGCAAACGTATAAAGAATATATAGAAAGTTACTACAGCATGTTGAAGACTTGAATAGATATTTAAGAAAGGAGATAATGAAGATAAGAACAGAAACAAAATAGTAACTTCCTAAAGAATGATTTCTATGTCGTGTCTATGTGCCCGGCACCGTCCTAAGTGTTTTACAATCAGTGACCCGTCTGATCTCTTAGCAGCCACGTGATGTGAGCACGAGCACTATTCCCATTACAGTCCTGGAAACTAAAGCACAGACATAAGACAACACAGCCCTTAACAGCTTCAGCCAGAATCTGGCTACAATTTCTTGGTTATCTGCTTTGTTAAAACAGAAAGAATCAAAGATAAAGCCAGTTTTTTAAAAAGAATAACAAAATAGACAGTTTTCTGTGATTATTAATTTTTCAAGAAAAAGAAAGAGGGAGATAGAGAAGGTACAAATAAATTATATAAATGAGAAGGTAACATAATTACCAATATAGCAGAGATAAAGTATTAGAAAATTTTATTAATTCCTTTACTCTAATAAATTTTAAAAGTTAAAAAAATACATTTGCTGAAACTAGCATTTAAATGACTCAAGAAGAAATGAAACATGAAAATTCCTATAGCTTTTGAAGAAGTTTTAAAGCAGTAGTTAAAAGAATTTCCCACAGAGAAATTCTTGACAGCTTTACAGGCAATTTCTAGTACTATGTCCTTTCAGGAATTATACAAAGCAGCAGCCGACTCTCACCCATCTATGAATCCACTATAACTTTCATCCCCCAAAACAAAATTAGTACAAGAGGGGAATTTTACAGAACACTTTATTCATAAATATAGATGCAAAATATCTAAACAAAAAATATCTAAAACAAAACTGTAAACAACTAAATAGAACAGCATATAAATTAGATTAAGCAAATTAATGGAGAAAGCCCTGGTCATCGAGTCCCAGGGGCGGAAGAGTGCATACTATTCAACACCACTCATGATGGAAATCAGGACATACTGAGAATAGAAGGAAAGTTCTTTCATCTGATAAAAGGTACTGCAGAGTGCATTTAATAAACATAATCCAAACCGGGGGAACAGCAAAGCACTTACTTTAAAATAAAAAAGATGGAAGATGCTCACTATTATCAGATCTATTGACGTTATACTAGAAATTCTGGAAAATACAGTAAGAGGAAAAAAGACGTAAGGAATAGAAAGAGGAAAGTCAGTTACTATTTCTACATTGCATGTTTATGTATATATTAAACAAACAAAAATAACCTTGAGCTGTAATATATGAATTTAGCAAGAAGAGTGACTATAAGATCTATGTCATCTAAAGTGAAATGTATGTTTATGCCCCGAGCAATTAGAAAAAGTATTTTTAAAAGACAGCATTTACAACATCAGATAAATCTCACAAAATATTTGCAAGATCCACATGGAGAAACATAAATATTACTAAAAGTCATTAAAGATCTTTAAAAAATAAACAGTTAACCAATGATCAAGGAAAGACATATGATAGATAATATAGTATGATTATAATCAATTCTCTCTAAGTTGATAAGTATAAGCAAAAAGTACTAATCAAAAAAGTAACATTTTCCCAGAAAATTGGAAGAACAGAGAATCCAGAAGTGTGTGTGTGTGTATGTGTGTGTGTGTGTGTGTGTAGATCACTAGTGAAAGGCCTGTTCAATGAATGGACCAGGGTAAATGCTTATCACAGTTTTTTAAATATTAAATTATATCCAACTCATGTTATACACAAAAATCCCTTCCAGAAAGATTCAGACATAAAGTTTAAAAGGGGGAATTTTAAATTTTAAAAGAAAGAACTCTTAATCTTGGCTATAACAAAGCAATTGATATTATACCCAGTGGGGGGCGTGTGCGAGGCAGCTGATCAATGACTCTCCCTCTCATCATTGATGTTTCTCTCTCTCTCCCTCTTCCTTCCTCCCTCTGAAATCAATAATGTATTTTTTGAAAAAGAAAAGAAATGCTCTTTAAATAAACAGCTAAATAAACAGGTTAAAAGTAAAAGGATGTGCCTGGCTGGTACTGCCCCGTGGCTGGCATTGGCCCGCGCACTGAAGGGCAGCCAGTTCGATTCCCAGCCCAGGGCATGGTCCTGGGTTGCAGGTTCCATCCAAGGCCCTGGTCGAGGCACGTGCAGGAGGCAACCAGCCGATGTGTCTCTCTCACACCAGTGCTTCTCTCTCCCTCCTCCCTCGCCCCCTTCTTCTCTCTCTAAAAATCAGTGGAAAAAAATATCCTCAGGTGAAGATTAACAAAAAAAGAAACAAAAAAAGAAAGCAAAAGGATGAATAAAAAAAAACATGCAAACCCAAACACAAAGAAAGGTACAGTGGTTATATTAATATTTGATCAAGTACCTTGCAGGGGAAAGGACAGGATTTTTGCATTAATAAAAGTAATACTTCATCAAAAAATCATAATAATCTATGTATCACATCTGATAAAAATATTGAAATACATGAATCAAAAAATGATAGAAAATACTCCTCTCAGTAACCGGTATTTAAAAAGAACAAAATATCAGCAAGCATATAGAAGACTTGAGCAATACTATATACAAACTTTAACTGGCATCTATGGAACATCTAACAACTGCAGTACAAATAGACTGCTCACCTAGAAAAATTATTGTTTTTCCATCAAACAAGTCTCAATAAATTTACAAAGACTAAAATCATACAGAGAACATTACATCATCAAGACAAAATCAATTCAGAAATTAATAACATCTTCAAAAAAGCTCTAAATAATACAATTTTTAAAATATATGTGTAAGTAACCAATAGGTAAATACTTACATATTATAAAAAACAAAAGAGGTACAAAATTACTAACTCAAGAGCAAATTAACAGGAAGTAGGTAGAATTAAGAATATACTAAAAAGATGAAATAATTGAAGTAGAAAAAATAGAAAAATCAGTGATGCCAAAAATTGATTATTAAAAATATCAATAAAAGCTGCTAAAAATCCTAATTACACTGATCAAGAGGAGAAAACAAAAAAGCTTAAATTATTGATACAAGAAGTGAAAGAAGGGACATTACTATGGATTCTACAGACATGAAAATGGTAATTAATGAACTGTTACAAGTAAAAATATGCCAATAAATTTAAAAAGTTAAATGAAATGGAAAAAAATGAGATTCAAAGGACCAAAACTGACACTAGAAGAAACTGGAATTCTTAATAGGCCAATAACTATTTTAAAAATTGAATTCATAATCTGAAAGCTTCCACAAGGAAAACTGTGGGTCTTAATGGCTTCACTCAAACAACCATTTGAGTTAAAAACAATAGCAGTTTCAGAGAAAAAAAGGGTACTTCCCAATTCATTGTATATGGCCAGGGTTATCCTCATTCTAAAACTGAAGGCATTACAAAAAAGAAAAATGACAATTAATGTCCTTCATAATCGAAAATTAAGTCTACCAATATCTAAAAAGGTAGAGTATCATGACCTAAGGGGATTTAGTTTTACCATTAAGAATATCAATCAATATAATTCACCACATTAACACAATAAATCAACAAATTAATAAAAAATAGTTACAATGAATGCAGGAAAACATTTACACTAAAAGCTCATTCATAATAAAAGTCTCCACTACATAGGAACTGGATAAAGAGCATGTTCAAAACCTTCATTTCACATCATACTTAATGGTAAACACTGAATGCTCTCACCTTGAGACTGGGATGACACAAAGATATAAACTCCCACCATGTCTTTTCAACACTTTATTAGAGGTACAAAAGGAAAAAGTGCACAAAGAAAAAAGGAAAGAAATAAAAAAGGGAGGGAGGGAGGGAGGGAGGGAGGGAGGGAGGGAGGGAGGGAGGGAGGGAGGGAGGGAGGGAGGGAGGGAGGGAGGGAGGGAGGGAGGGAGAAAGGAGCTTCTTGCTTTTTTGTCAAGCCTGTAAAAAATCCAAAGAAATCTAGGAAAAAACTAGTAGGACTAATACATGAATTTAACAAGGTTGCAGGATACAATGTCAATATACATTTAAATGAGCATGACTGTTGAAATAAAAAAATCATTATACTTTGTGGCAGGGTTTCCAGTGTATGCAGATATGCATAACACCCATAACACAAAGTAAGGATAAAGAGGAAGTTTTTTAGGAGCCTATATGTTACAAGATCTCTACATTTTCTGTAGAGTAGTACAATATTAAACCTAAGTGAACTGTGAAAGTATAAGCATATATAGATAGATAGAGGGATATAAACATAGATACAGAGCAATATATCTTAATAAACCCCTTAAATATTGAAAAAAAAAGATGAACCCCAAAATAAAATAAAATAATAAAATAAAATGGAACATTAAAAATATTCAAATAATCCAAAAAAGGTGGGCCCAGAGAACCACGATGGAACAGGGAAACTAAAGATAGCAGGGGACTGAGTGGGAGCTACACTGACATTCTTGGGGACCAAACTGGAACTACAACTGAAATATAGAAAAATAATCTTGAATAATCAACTGCAACTGAAGACGAGTTGGAGACCACCCCCATAACCAAAGAGGAAAAGGGGAGACCACATAGAGATGGGTAGGAACTGCGGAGGCGAGAGAGCTGGCTGGACTCCCACAGGCAGCAACTGAAGGTCCAGAGGGATATCTCAGCTGTGGGGGTTTCCCACTGAGGACTCTGGGGCCTAAACCCCAGGCTGGGCTTCCGAGCCAAGAGCACCAGAACTAAGAAAGGTGCTCACATAACATCTGGCTGTGAAAAGCAGCCAGGTTTCTGTCGGCCAGGGAGAGACAGCTGGAAATACAGGCCCCCTCTTAAAGGGCCAACCCACAAAGTTTCATGTGCAGCCACTCACCTTGGGCTCCAGCAGAGGGAGGGTAGAGTGGACTGGAGCTGTGTGACAAGAATCCAGAATTGTGGGCTCTGGAGATAGAGCTCAGAGGGCACCCCTCTGGATTCCTGTGCCAAGTCATTCCCCCATACAGCAGAGGCAGATATTTACCTTCCAAGCAGCTTTTGCTTGAGTCGGAAGAAACTACCCACCCTGCTGGAAAACCTCCCACCCTACCCTGTGGAGTTTCTATAGCCTGAGGCTCATTAAGAGAGAATCAGATTAATTAGCATATAGGCAGAGGCATACCTCAGAGTGCTTTAAGTCTTTGCCTGACCTGCTGCTGGACACGAGCCTTGGAAAAGCAGACTTTGGTGTGCATCTTAGTCCTGTCCAAATGCACCCAGCCCCGACAGAGGGGACCTCAAGCCATGCGTTGTGGATAGCTCCAAACAGAGTACTCAAGGCCAGTCACAAACAGCATCTGACATTGGCCTGCACCAGAGACATTCCAAAAAGACTGAGATTCATAGTAGGCTTACCTAATACATAGAAACAAACCCAAATTAGCAGCCAAAATGGGGAGATGAAAAAACAAGCCCCAAATGAAAGGAAGTCTCCAGAAAAAAAGATAAATGAAACAGAGATAAGCAATCTATCAGATATAGAGTTCAGAATACTGATTGTAAGGATGCTCAACAGCATGAAAAAAGAGATGGATAACATGAAGGAAATAAGAATGACATAATAGAAATCAATTAAAATACCACTGAAAGGAATAAACAGCAGATTAGAGGAAGCTGATGATCAGGTCAGTGAGTTAGAGGACCGGGTAGAAAAAAATCGCTCAATCAGAGAACGAAGAAGAGAAAACAATTAAAAAACAGGAGGACAGTCTAAGGGAGCTGTGGGACATGAAATGTAACAATATTCACATCAGAGGAGGTTGAAAGTAAGCAGGGGTTAGAGAACCTGTTTGAAGAAATAATGGCAGAAAACTTCCCTAACCTGGTGAAGGAAAAAGTCACACAAGTTCAGGAGGCACAGAGAGTCCCAAGCAAGAAGAACCCAAAGAGGCCCATGCCCAGACAGATCATAATTAAATGCAAAAAAATTCAAGACAAAGAAACTTAAGGCAGCAAGAAAAAAGCAATCTGTTACCTACAAAGGAGCTCCCATAAGGCTGTCAACTGACTTCTCATTAGAAACTCTACAGACCAGAAGGGAATGGCATGAAGTAGTCAAGGTAATGCAAAACAAGGATCTGAAACCAAGTCTACTCTCTCCAGCAAGGCTATCATTCAGAAGAGATGGTGAAATAAAGAGCTTCCCAGACCAAAAAAAAAAAAAAAAAAGGCTAAAGGAGTTTATCACCACCAAACCAGCACTGCAGGATATGTTAAAGGGACTGCTGTAATAAGAAGTAGAAATCAAAAGACAAACATAGGCATAAAGAATTAAAATGGCAATAAATAAAGACCTATCAATAATTACCTTAAGGACTTTAAGGGTGAGTTCAACAGCAACAAGGATCTGAAACCAAGACTACTCTATCCAACAAGGCAATCATTCAAAATAGATGGTGAGATAAAGAGCTTCCCAGACAAAAAAAGGCTAAAGGAGTTTATCACCACCAACCAGCATTGCAGGAAATGTTAAAGGGACTGCTGTAATAATAAGAAATAGAGAGACATAGGCATAAAGAATTAAAATGTCAATAGATAAGGACCTATCAATAATAACCTTAAGGACTTTAAAGGAGAGATCAGCAGCAATACAGTCATAGTCATGGACTTTAACACTCTACTGACTTCACTGGATAGATCTTCCAGACAAAAAGTCAACACAGAAACAATGACTAAATGACACACTAGAGCAGACAGATTTCACGGATATTTACAGAACATTTCACTCCAAAGCTGCAGAATATACATTCCTCTCAAGTGCACATGGGACATTCTCAAAAACAGAGCACATTTTAGGACGCAAAACAAGTCTCTACAAGTTCAAGAAGCCGGAAATCATATCAAGCACCTCAGATCACAATGGCATGAAATTAGAAATAAACTACAGTGTAAACACTCAAAAACATTCAAACACATGGAGGCTAAATAGCATGTTATTAAACAATGAGATCAAGAAAGAATAAAAAACTTCCTGGAAACAAATGAAAATGACGCACAACAACCCCAAAATCTATGGGACACAGGGAAAGCAGTCCTAAGAGGAAGTTCATAGCACCACAGGCCTACCTCAAAAAGCAAGAAACATTTTTAGTAAACTAACACTATAACCTAGAGAATTAGAAAGCTTCCCTGTGAAGCCATCCAGACCAGGGCTCTTGTTTGCTGGGAGTTTTTTTATTACTGCTTTGATTTCATCAGCTGTTATTGGCCTATTCAGGTTTTTTGATTCTTCCTGACTCAGTTTTACGTGATCTCACTCATATGTGGAATCTAATAAACAAAATAGACTGAGGAACAAAATAGATCCAGAGACATAGGAGCATGCAACAGACTGAGGAATCTCAGTGGGAAGGCGGGGGTGGGGGAGTGGGTGGGGAAAGATTACCCAAAGAAATTATATGCATATAAGCATAACCCATGGTCACAGACAATAGTGTGGGGAAGGCCTGGGGGGTGTAGATGCAGGGTGGGGGGGATCAATGGGGGAAAAACGGGGGGACATCTGTCATACTTTCACCGATAAAGATAATTTAAAAAAGAAAAAGGAAAGAGAACAGATAGAATAAATAATAAAACTATAGACATACTATCAATAATTAGCTAAGACAGTAACGGTCTGGACACTTCAATGTAATGGCCGATATTGACAGAGTGGACAAAAATCAATAGCCTTTTAGCTATCTATGAAGTCACAATTCAAACATCAATGCCAGACAGAATGAAAACAAGTGGATGGATACTGCACAGCTCACCCAGCTCTTTGGAATGGAGCTGAAGAGTGTGCACTGCTTTGTAGAACTAAATGCTTATATTAGCGAAAGAATAAAAATATAAATCAAGTAGCTTAAATTCCCACCTTAGGTAATTAGAGAAAAAACAGCAAATTAAACCCAAAACAAACAAACGGGGGGAAAAATAAAGATAAGAGAAGCTATCATCAAATTTGGAAATGGAAAAGCAGTAGAGAAAAGCAATGAGACTATAGCTGGCTTTTGAAGAAATCAGTGAGATTGATATCTCTTACCAGACTGACCAAGAAATGGCAGAAATTACCAAAATCTGAAATGAAAATGAGACATCACCACAGACTTTAAAAATAATAAGGAAATATTATAAGTAACTACATGCTCATACAATGAACAACTTAGATGAAAACAACCAGTTCTTAGAAAGATAGGAACTATCATAATCCACTCATGAAAAGCTAGACAACTAGGATATCCCAAATATATACTAAAATATTTAATTTGTAGCTAAAAAAATCTTTCAAAAAAGAAAACTTCAGGACATGGTTTTACAGATGAACATTGAGGAGGAAATAATACCCGCTTCACAGAATCTCGCCCAGAAAACAGAAGAGGAGGGAACACTCGTGTGTGTAATACAAGGACTATTGACTGTATAAAACGAATAGTAATAACTTACAGGTTTTAAAAATATGTGTAGATTCAACAGTTATGAGAGAGAAAACAAAATATTTTTAAAATAATTTACACAAAGGCAAGAAAGCAGAGAAAAAATAATATGAAACATATGGATCAAATAGAAAACAACAGGAAACTGGTGATCAAAAGCCCAAATGAATTAGCAGCTGCTGTGAATGTAAACAGACAAAGCACCCCAACCAGTCATCCAGAACTGTCAGAGTAAACCTAAAACATCAACAATCAGAAGATGGCTAGATGGGAGGGGGCAGGGGGCTGGTGGAAAAGGGGAAGGGATCGAGAAGTACAGATGGGCAGTTATAAACTAGTCACGGGGGTGCAAACTACAGCATAGGGAATACAGTCAATAACACTGTAATAACTATGTGTGGTGCCAGGTGGGCACTTGAATTGTTGAAGGGATCACTTTGTAAATTATGTAATGTCTGACCACTATGCTGCACACTTGAAACTAATACAAAATAATAGTGAATGTCAACTGTAATTGGAATTAATAAATATTTAGTTGAAATAAAATTAACAATTACATGCTGCTTAAAGGAAACATTCTTTCAATATGAGGAATATGCTTAAAAATAAAATAATAGAAATGATAGATAATAAACATTATCCATAATAAATCAAATATGATAGCTATATTATAAAACAAAGAGATTTTAAGGCAAGAAACATTAGTACACATAACAAAAGACATTTTGTAATGATAAAAGATCAGTCCACATCAAACAGAATATCAAAATTCTAAATCTGTGGGTCCCCAGTAACACAGCTTCAAAACCTATCACTGAAAACTCACCTAAAACAAAGGAGAACGGGACAAGCCCACAGCTGCAACAGGAGACAGTAAGAAAGAACACAGTCTTTGCAAGGACCCATGCAGACCACAACAGGGCCGTCCTAAAGTAAAAGCCAACTTCCAAAGAGCAAACATCATTCAGTTCTCTGCTCATGATGGAAATAGGTTAGAAACCATTAGTTAGAAGATGACTAGAAAATCTCCTCCACTTGGAAAATAAGCAATATTCTTCTAAATAAAATCATGGGTCAAAAAGAATATTAAAAGGAAATCAAATAATGTCCGAGCTGGATAATATTGAAAGTAAATATGTCAAAATGTGTGGGGTGTAGCTAAAACAGTGCTGAGAAGGACATTCACAGCTTTAAATGGAAAGAAGGGAGAAAAAGCATCAACTATCTAACCATACCTATCAAGAAGCCATTAAAAAATAGCATCATAGTGAAATAAATTAGAAAATAAGAGATGAACATACATCAACAAAAAATTCTTAAACACAAAAAGTAATAAGTCAAAATTTTCTTTTTGCAAAGAATAAAAAGACAAAATGGAAATAACTAAAATCAAGAACATGGCCCTGGCTGGGTGGTTCAGCTGGGTACAGTGTCACCTGACACGTCAAGGTTGCAGGTTCGATCCCTGGGCAGAGCACACACAAGAAGCGACCAATGAGTACACAACTCAGCAGAGCAACAAATCTCTCTCTCTCTCTCAAGTTAATAAATTTTAAAAATCCAGAACAAAAAGGATAATATATTTTGTGCCATTATATCTGACAATTTAATGGACAGATTCCTTAAAAATAACAACTGAAAAAACTGACTCAAGAAATTATATAAGCCCTGGCTGGTGTGGCTCAGCTGGCTGGGCATCCTCCAGGACACTGAAGGGTTGCCAGTTTGCCTCCTGGTCAGGGCACATGCCTGGTGGCGGGCTTGATCCCTGGTAGGGGGTCGTGATGGATGTTTTGACCTCACATCAATGTTTCTGTCTCTCCCTCTCCCTTCCTCTCTATCTAAAATCAATAAAAACATATTTTAAAAAAGAATATAGGAGCCTCAGGCAGGATAAATTCAAAGAAATACACACACATCAAAGAAATACACACACATCAAGACACATCATAATAACATTTCTGAAAACTAAAGATAAAAAAATCTAGAAAGCATCCAGGTAGAATTTATCCAGAAGAAACTTGATTTAAATGACAGCAGATTGCTAATCTGAAACCATGGAGGTCGGTAGAAAATGGCACACTCTTCCCGTGCCAAAAGCCAAGAGCTCTCAACCACAAGCTTTGTATCTGGCAAAACTATCTTTCAGGAATGAAGAGGAAATAAGACATTTTCAGATGAAGGAGAATAAAAATAATTTGTGGCTAGCAGGCCAATCCTTGAAGATGTGCTAATGGAAGTTTATTAAACAGAAAATAAAATGATAAAAGTATTCTCAGACCACCGAAAGTAAGAATAACAGAAAGAGCAGAGATATGAGTATATATAATAGACTGTCCTCCTCATGAGTTTTATAAATCACATTTGATGATTTTAGCAGAAATTACAGCATCATCTAATACTCAAGACAATGTGAAGGAGGTAAACGGACCTGTGTGGAAGAAAGAGTTTCACATGTCATTTTAAATAGTAAAATGTTGATTCCAGTAGACTGGATAAGTCACATACGTTTATTATAATACCCAGAGCAAACACACACACACACACACACACACACACGAGTCCAGATGAAACCGAGGACATCTGAAACTGAGTCAGATCCATGGACTGTATCAGTGTCAATGTCCTGGCTGGGTTACTGTACTACAGTATTACAAGATGGTATCACTGGGAGAAACTTAACAAAAGGTATGCTGGATTTCCAGATCTCTCTGTACTATGTGTTACAACTAAATATGAATCCATATTAATCTCAAAATAAAAGTTTAACTTAAAAAATCCAGAAAATGAAGAGAAATTAGAAGGTACCGGTATTTCCAAATATTATAACATATTATAAAATAATAATAAAACAGGTATAGTATTAATGTAAAAAAAAGAAATAAAGAACAGCATCAAAAAGAAAAAAATCAGTCAATGTGATTTACCACATTAACTGAAAAAAGTGAGAATATAAATTATATAATTATCTCAATAGATGGAAAAGAGCTTTTGGCTGACTGTAATGTGCATTCTTGACAAAAACGTCAGTAATCTAGGAATTAAATGGAATTTTCTCAATATGAGAAAATAACACCTACCAAAAAATATAGTAAACATAATATGAAATTGTGCATTATAAAAAGCTATCCTCTAAGATCAAGAACAATATAAGGATGCTCACATCACTACATCAATTAAACCTGAATTAAAGACCCTAAGTAGTGCAATGGGAAAGAAAAATGAATAAAAGCATAAAAATTGGAAAGAAAAATAAAACTTATTTTTCATAGATGATGTAATTGTGTATATAGAAAATATATACAAGCTTAACATACAAAACCAATTAATTTCTATATGCACATAAAAAACAAGCAGAAAAATAAATTTGAACATATTCTACATATAATATCATCATAAGTATCACTGTCTGGGGAAAATCAAACAAAAGTTACTCAAGATCTCTGCAGGGAAAGCAACAAAACTTTCCTGAGGAATCAAAGAAGACCTAAGTAAACTGAGGTGTATACTATGTTCATGAATTAGATTACTCAATATCTGTAAGATGTGAATCCTTCCTAAATGGATCTGGAGTCCATGCAATCTCAATCAAAATCCTTTGTGGAAAATAAAATTTAATGTTAAAAAATATAAGAAAATGCAAAGGGCTAAGAACAGCTAAGTCTGTCTTCAACAAGACGAAGGAGCTAGAGGACTTCACCACCAGAAATCAAGAGCTATTAGAAGACTGTGATCATTAAGGCAGCATCCTATTGGTGCACATATAGATTAATGACAAATGCAGTGGAAAAGAATGTCCAGAAACACGCACAGTAGACACTCACCTGACTTATGAGGAAGGCATGTGGCAGAGCAGTAGGGATAAGAGTCTGGTTTTTTTTCCAGTAAGTGGTATTGGGTTGATTGGCCATCTGTATTTTTTTTTTTTAGTATCTCACCTCCAAACTCACACCATACACAGAGATCAATTCCATATGTAATGAAGATAAATACCAGATGTGACGCAAATAAATGTGAAGTGTAAAACAAGAAGCATTTAGAATAAGATATAAGATCATACCCTTATATTTTTAAGTAGGTAAACATTTTTAAACAGCACACCAAATGCAGTAAACAAAGAGAAATTTGATAAATTGGATAAATTGAACTCCACTTAAAATTAAGAATTTCTGTTCATTAAAGACCCCATTGAGAGCATTATAAAGGCAAGCCACCGAGTGGGAGAGAACATCCCCAAACCTACATTTATAAGGACACATATCTAATTTGCCTACAAATCACTAAAATAAGGCTAAAAGCCAAATAGAAAAAATGCATTAAAGACTTGAGTAGGCACCCAACAAAGGAGGTATCCAAATTACCAATAAACACATGAAAATGATCTCAGCATCATTAATCATCAGGAAATGAAATAACTGCAGTGAGAAACCAGCACCCGGGCCAGAATGGCTGCCATGTGAAGACTAAGGACCCATCAGTTCTCTCGGGGCTGGTGAAGGGGAGGGGAGCTCAGGTCTGCTGGGAGTGTGAACTGGCACAGTGCTTCAGAAAAGTACGTGGCAGGATCTGCTAATCATGCACAATCTTCTGACCTAGTAACTCACTCTCAGGTACATACCCAAAAGAAAGACATATATGTTCCCCAGAAAGATGTCTCTAAGGATGTTTATAGAAGTATTATCGGTGATAGCGAAAATATGGATACAATTTGTGTCAAAAATAGAATAAAGTGTGAAATAGTCATTAAAAATATTTTATGTCAACATGTATTAATCACATTTTTTTTCTGTATTGCTGGTGCTTTTGATATCTGATATCCAGGGCCTGACTAGCCCGTGGAGACACTGCCCCTGCCAGGGTCAGTCAATTCCAGATAGTGCCTTTTATATGCAAACTAATCAACGCAGAGCCTGAACCCCAACCATCTCCTTCCTGTAGCTCTTACATTCTGGGCTACCACTCCCCTGCCCTAATCATCCCAGGGCCAGGGTGACCTATCAGACAACCAGTGGCAGCCCCTGCACTCCCAGAGCCCCCCAAAACCATTCAAACTAGCTTACCCTGCCTCCCACATTCCTTCCTGCAAAACCACAATAAAGACTCTGGCCCACGTTGTCCCCTGTTCCCTCTGCCTCCTGCTGGTCCCAGATGCCTTCGGTGTGGCCGTGGGGTGTGGTGCACCCCTTGCACCCCTTCTCCTGGGAACTGTGAGCAGCAAACTATCTTTTCAACAGCAGGCATCTCCTGATCTGTTGGCCTCACCAGACCCAAATAATAACAAAACCTACATTTTAAAACACAATAAGAATGAGTGAACTAAACTACATACAACAGTCATAAGGAATCTCACAAACGTGTTGAGCAAAGGCAGGCGGTTTATCAGAGCACAGAGCTGTGCTCCAGACCTCGGCAGCGTTTCCACGGTGAGTGTAATGGCCAGCGCGGGCACCAGAGAGGCCTCTGGGCACTGGGGCAGCTCTGGTTCTGCATCCCCACGGTTGGCTGCAGGAATGTGATCACCTGCTGAACATTTCACTCTCTGTAATTTACTCAGGATTCAGGCGCTTTTGGGTGTGAGTGTTACACTTCAGTTTACATTAGAAAAACTACTAGGATCCAGCCACAATTATATCCAAAATAAAATAGCATTCCATAACTAGAAATAAAAATAAATTATTGAACACCTCATGTAAGTTTTAAAATTAACAATAAAACAATCACTAGGCAGCTGGGATCCTGGAAGGAAAACAATCCATTAATTAGAGTAACACACAACAAAATTGATTAAACCAATTAGACCTCGCTTTTTTTAATCAAAAAATATCTGTGAAGTCTAATGAAGAAATAAAGGGAGACAACACAAATACACAATAGTAGGAATGAAAAGAGAAATATTTTAAGAGATTTTTTTTGCATTATTTGCTAACACTATATGGAGCTTAATGATGAATTTGAAACTGTCAATGATATGCAAGATTTGCTGTAGATTACTAAAAATAACTCAAAGAAATGTAGAAACCAGAAAATAAAGTTTCCAAGATATCAAAGTAATAGCCCTAAGACCAACAACCAGCCAGATAATTTTACAAGTTAAATTCTGTCCAGTTTTCAAAGGCTCCGCCCACACAAGCGCAGAAGAATGAACAATCCCCTGTTCACACCGGGAAGGGAGGACCAGCCCAGCACGCCGAGTCGAGAGAAACTGCAGGGCAATGCTACGTATGCCTCTGGGAGAAAACCTCACTTCCACTGTAGTAATAAGCAAGCAATTATCATGATAAAAAATCGAGAGTCCAGGGTCAACTCCCAGGACAGGTCGCCCCATTTCTAAAATGGAGACACCCAGAGGGAAGCACCCCTTCCTTCCAGGTGCTGCCGCCTCTCTGCGCGCCACAGCTGGACTGGCACAGCCCTCGGGACACCGGGCTAGCTCAGCCTGCCCTGAGGACAGCCAAGTAAAAGGGGGAAGCAGGCCGGAGCCTTTGGTCTGGGCACTGAGCCTCGGAACTGGCCGACCCGGGAGCCGCGGCGCCGCAGGCCTCTCTAGGTGAGATGTAGAGTTTTTTGTATTATTTAACCCACTCGAGATGAGCATTCTGTTACTTGCAGACAAGTACATTCTAACAATGTACAAAGATGAATTAAATTTAAGCTGAGAGAAAAAAAGGAGAGAAAAGAATAACTTTTTAACCAATGAAGAACATGTAAAATTTAGGAGAGCATATGAAAAAAATGACATTCAAGTCAATGGGGAAAGAAAGGATTCTGGATAAAGGGTTGTAGGAAACATCACTGAAAAATGTGGAAGCTAGGTCAGCACATCACAGTTTATTCCACATCGATCCCAAGTTGATGGCAGATTTCACTGAAATAAAGTCAAACCAAAAAAATACTAGAGAAAGCATGTGTGAATACTGTCTATTTTGCAGATTGGGAATGACTTTCTAGGAAATACAGACACATACATTTTTAAATGTCTATAGGTGCAAATCTTTTATTAATTCAAAGGCAAACAATTTATATGTACAAAATATTTGACACAAATAACTGCTAATTTCCTTCTGAGAGTCTGTAAGGGTTGGCAACATAAATTTCATCCCTGATATAAAAGAGCAAAGGACCTGATGGATAATATACAAAATATGAAATTCAAATGACCAATGATTATATTTTTAAATATATAATCCCATAAGAAATGCAAATTTAGCAACATTCTTTTTTCACATAGCTGCCAAATTAGTAAAAATGTTCAGTATATATATTACTCAATTTTTTGAGCATAGGGTATAACAGAAACTTCCAAATACTACTGGTGGATGTGAAAATCATTAAATCTTTCTATAACTTGAAAATATGTATCAAGTACAGAAAGAGCCTTAAAAAAATATTACCCTAGGTTTGGCAATTTCAATTCTTTAAAATACATGGAAACAAATACAGGTGTAATAAAACTGTATATTCTGGGTATCGATCACAATCCTACTCTAAATAACACGGTGAAAATGCCTAACTAGTCACCGCATAAGAAGATAAAACAGTGAGCGGCTGTGGCTGAGTAACATGTTCCCACTAGAAACCACAGTGAAAAAGAACACGGAAATGAGAAAACGCCCCCAACATAGCTTTAAGTAGGAAAGTCAGGATGCCACAGGAATGGACAATAAATAGCAATTTGAAAAGTACACCCACCGCTCCCTCTACCCGCACTGTGGAGGAGGGAAAGCAGGAAAAGCCCAGGAAGGAAACGCCCGGCATCCCGGCACGCTTGCGCCCCTCCCGGAGTCACAGCTGGGTTCTTCGTGCTCACTTATCTGTGCTTTCTAAACACTCTCCCTAAATGAGCATGGCTGGCACTATCTCCAAAAATGTGGCCATAAGGGCTATTTAAAACGCGATGTTACGTAATTGTAATTGTCTCTCTTCCTGACCCCTTTATGAACTCAGGCGGAGCAGCGGGGCTGCTTTGGTTCTCAGGTCTCTTCAAAGCTGTTCTGCATGAGTTTGGGAAGGTGCCGTTCTTCCTGGGAAATAGGCTGCAAGAATGCTAACCCCGCAGGGGCTGGGGCGCGTTTCCCTCTGGGACTCGGGTGCAGTGGCGTCTCGGCAGCAGCTGAGAGAGGCCGCAGGCTGCCCTCCGAGCCCCCCCCGGCCCCTCCCGCCCTCAGTGCTGCAGCCTCTGGGCCGGCCGGCGCCCGCGCAGGTGAGGGGTCCGCCTGTGCCGAGACGCAGCTCCCGCCCCGTTGCGAGAGCCCGCCTGTCTGCCCGCTGGCTCGCTGCTTAGAACTTCTGAGCCCTGAGAACGCGAGGCACTTTGTAAGCGTGTGGCAGACCTGGGCAGGAGTGCGAGTGACGTGCGCGCTTCTGAGCCAGGGAGGGCTGGGCCCAAGGTGTGACGGCCCTGCATGAGGAGCAATTGTGACTCTCAATTACCAGCAGCACAGGGCCCTCCCCAGGGCATGGCACCAAGGGAGCACCTGCACCCACGCAAAGCCAGCTTTCATGAAGGATCAAAATCGACCGAGAAAACAGAAGCATCCTAAACTGATAAAGGAGACGGAAGCCCTCCCAGTCCCCTGGGTAATCACTGGAACCCGGAGGCTGACCCCAGGGCACTGGTGAAACATCAAGTCAGCAGGCCCCGGACCAATGGGAAGAGACTGTGGGACCATGATGCTGGCTGAGGAGTGGAGGCAGGAGGGCAGAGTGAAAGGGGGCGGAGGGGCACGGGGCATGAGGGAGTTCAGGAAGGATGTTACGAGTCCTCCACCCACCCAAGCATATGTCCTTCCAGCCCAGCCCAGCCACACACTTCTTGGTGTGACATAATCAAGTCTTTGCAGTCTTGGGGCCTTATTTACCCAGTGGAGCTGCCCCTTGGGAGATTTCTGACTGAACAAAGAGGAGGCTGGGTAGAAATGTGTAAGACCCAACAGGAGAGCATGCACCCCAGGGCAAATCCCATAGGAGCAGCACTGGACTTGGCCAAGCCTGCCCTTATGGCTGAGGGGTGATCGCCCTGGCTGGACGGCTCCAAGCAGGACATGGGATGACCAGTGCTGTGCCCAGAGTTACATAGCGGGCTAGTGGCACAGGCCTGCCAGCACCCCCTCAACATACTTCCTGGGTGAGATAACTTAATTAGCATTTGTCCAGCACCCTGCAGGGAAAGGTGATCACCCACCTCTTCCATCCTCCGAGAGGGCTGAGTAATCACCGGCTCTTGGTGCCACTTAATCTAAAACATCTGAGTGACTCAGCCTCCCTAAGATTTCCCTCTGGAATAGTTACTTTGAGAAAACATCCATTTGCTCTCTAATTTAAATGAGCATTCTTGGTTTAAATCTTAAAGAAACTACTTGGTTTGGGGTTTTGTGTCTGCATCAGTTTGGCTGCTGTAGCTATTTTTAAATTAACATAAGTATGTAGATAGATGATAGACAGACAGATAGATAGACTGACAGCCACAGACAGGTGATAAATAAAGATTAGGATACACACGTCATCTCTGCAGGGACACCGACACGGTCCCTCCCGTGACAGCACCCAGCAGTCAGTGCAGCTGGCTCCTCTCCTAGCTCTGGGCAGGACCACAGGAGATGCAGTTGAGGGGGCTCCTCAGGGTGGCCCCTCCTTAGATGGACTGATCTTTGCACTGCCTTTGAGCGCCCCAGGACCCTGACCTACCCTCAGATCTGCTGCCCACCCCAACTTTACTTTTATGCCACTCCGATTTCCCAGCCCTATGCCTCACAGCCCCACCTCCCACCAAGAAGCCCACCCAGTCTTTAAATGATGACCTACAGCCACACTCACTCCGCCAGGCCCTCTGGCCCGTCCTGAAACCTCCCAGACCTGTTCAGGCACGCGGGTCTGAATGACAAGCATTTGCTGTGGTAAACCCATTCCTGCTTTCCGGTTAACTCTCTAACAGCGATAAGCTGCCAGGCGGGCAGATAACAACTGGGATGTGCACTTATTAAGGGCAGATTTTAAAATGACAAAAGAATACGTTTTAAAATAAAGCCCACTTGAAAATCAGCTTCTCTCCAACTCAATTACATTCAGGCTTCCTGCTCAGCAGCTCCTTAGGCTGCGACGCCAGCTCCCATTGGCTGCAGGGGCGGGAGTGTTGCCATGGCAACGCAGGAGCGCAGGAGCCCAGGACCTGGGCAGTGAGGGTGCTGCCCCGCTCTCTCAGGCCCAGTGGCCAGCGTGGCCGTCCCTGCCCACGATGAGGCAGACCCCCCCCCAGCCAATATTCCCACCCACTGCGGGACCGTGCTGAGCGCGGAGCTGAAAGACGGGTGGGTGGCAAAGGAGGGAGCACACAGAGCCTGACTGTCATTAACTCGGGGAACACTGAGGGATGAAGGCAAGGCCCGTGGCATACGTGAGTGGTCACTTCTGTGGGAGCTACACTGGACGGGTGACTGAAGGGCTCCCGGTCCTGGTTTCCCCTTACAGGAGGGATTCCCAACCAAGTCGGTTTCTACTGTGGTCACAAATGTCCCAGACCAGTGCTGACCACCCGTCCCCAGCCCTCCACCAAGCCTCACAGCTTTGGGTTCCCGGACATCCCTGACACCCTACGCATTACAGTCATACCCTGGCCCACCAGGGTGTCACACTGTAGCCTTCCACCCCAAACAAGCCTTGAGCTCCAAATGTCAATGAACCATGTGTCACCATTGCATCTCAACAAATTGCTGGACCTTCTGTTATGTTTCCAGCCAACCCACGACACTCACCTCCTGTCACAAGACGGACTAAGTCCCTCCTCACACATGGACCCTCAGCTTCCCCGGAAACAGCCTCCTCCCATGCCGTGACGGGTGACGGCTGCCTCGTGCTCACAGCGCTCACACCCTGCAGGACTCCACACACATGTCCTCCCGCCTGGTCCTCAAGAAGCATAGCCCAAGAATGCCTTCACCTAGATTCTCAGCACCCCAACATCATTAACCCTTTCCACCCCTCCACTGTCCCCAGCCAGCGGCAGATGCCAGCTGGAGGGCACTCTGCCCAGGCTTTACCTCGCCCAGCTGAGAGCTCACCACGCCTCTTGTCCCCTGGCACTGCCCTTAGTGGAGACAACCTTCCCTCAAGTGCATAGAAATTAGTGTGATTGTGTGTGACTGTGTGCGGCTGTGCATGTGTGTGTGTATGACTGTGTGGCTGTGTGTGTGTGTGTGTGACTGTGTGTGTGACTATGTGTGTGATGGTGTACTGTGTGTGGCTGTGTGTTGCTGTGTGTGTGGCTGTGTGTGTGGCTGTGAGTGACTGTATGGCCACATGTGTGTAACTGTGTGTGTGTGATTGTGTGTGCATGTGTATGACTGTGTGCGTGAATCTGTGTGTGGCTATGTGTGTGTGACTATGTATGACTGTGTGTGACTGTGTGTGGCTGTGTGTGTGACTGTGTGGCTGTATGGGCCTGTGCCCCAGTGCACACCTGCCCCCCACGGCTTACTGCTATCCTGACTGACTAGCCTCCTTTACATCATGAGGGAGATTCCAACCATGGGTAAGGGCCAGCCGCGATCCTCAATCCTGAAAATCCCCACACGAGAAGAAAAGGGTCACTGGAAACCCCAAGCCTGCCACTTGCATGAGCACCAAGTAAAACAGCTGAACCCCTGAGTAATGAAGCCCATGTGCCCCTGCCTCTCCCTGCAGCGGGCTCCAGCACACTCACTCCTCACCCTCCTCCACCGCCCTTGGCCGCCCCTGGCCCTGTCCACGCCCAAACGTGGAGAACACTCTGGCTGTACCTCCGTCTCCTGCCTTAGCCACAGTCATGCCTGCCCTGCTGTTGGGCTGATCTCAGCCGCCCTGGAAAACGTGTTGCCCCTTCCAGGCTGGCCCAGGGCTGCAAGGCTGGCCCTCCAGACCCCACTGTGCTCAGGGACCGCATGAGCTGCACCTGGGCACTTTCCGTTGGCAGCATCGAGGGCAACAGCAGCAGAGACTGGGGGCAGGGCCTGCTGGGGAGGGGCCAAGAGGTGGGGGGACCTGAGCCACTGCAGCAAGAAGAGGGGGAATGCAGTTGGAGGAGGGGCAGTGGACTCCCAGAGACTCACCTTTCGCATGTCTTTGCCAAAGGTCTCACTGTAGGTTGTGCCAAGGATTTCAAACTGGACGTAGGGATTTGCGCTGTCCTCCCGAAACTCCATCACTCCGGTGAGACCGGTGATGTGGCCCTGCAGAGAGAAGGGCCAGCCACTGGAGGTTAGGCAGATACGGGCGAGGGGATGGGATCCCAGGGCGAGGTGGCGGTCACCGGGAAGTGAAGGGCAAGGCCCGGGGAGCAGTGGGCACACGATAATGACAGGGTCGCTGCAGTCCTAGGGCCTGAAGTATGGTCCACGCTTCCCAGGGCCTTGCTCACAGGGAAAATCCCTAACCCTGCACCTGTCACTGATGCAGTCAATACGATGAAAGGACAGGCCTTGTGCCACACACTGTGCTAGCATGGGATTAGAGTGACCGCTTCGGTCCCGCCCCCTGGAGCTTACAGCCTACCCTTGCAACCTGCCCCAGGGGCTCACCTCAGCTGAGCCAAGCAGGAAGCCAAAGGTCAACAAGAGCCTGGCAGCCAGGGGTGGAGGCTGCAGGGCAGCAAGCATGAGAACTAGAGGCCAACCCAGCTCCAGTCCGGGCTTTGTCACCTGTGCCACCTCAGGCAACTAATCTCCTCTCTCCCAGCTTCAGCCTAGAGTTTGTTAGATCCTGCAGGTACCTCGGAGAAACTGGGCACAAAGCACAGTGACTGGCAGGACTGGGTGTGGTGGGTGCGTATGCCCAGGCCTCTCCAGGGTTCAGTGGGCTCCGTAGGAGCAGGTGCAGAGAGGCTGAGCTAACCTGGGGGAAGCCCATTCTTGCTACAAGCCTGGGACGGGTCTCATCCAGCCTTGATCTCCCATGGACTGTGAGATGGAACAGTCCCAGAGACTGAGTGGGCCCAACAGGGCCCCCCGCTCTGGCCTGGGCTGCGCTAAATGTAAACCACGCCAGAGTATGCTCGCTGCCACTGGAACCACACAGTTTACTGGGACTAAGACTCCCAGCACTGTAGATTTCCTTAAATGCTATTTTGAAGCCTCTAAAAGCCAATTCACTCTAACAAATCTTCTGTGGATTACCCAATTCACTTTAAATCCAGCCTTCTAACTTGGTGTCCTGCTCAGCATGCCAGCACAAGTAGAGTGCCTGCACACACACACTCGTACACACACCAGATGGACACCCCTACATGTGTACACACACATGCATGTACACAACACACCCTGATGAACCCATGCATGTGTGCACGCATGCATGTACACACATGTGCCCATACACACCTGCATGCATATGTGTGCACACACAAACAGATGAGATCTTGGCTGATTGGCACATCTACTGCCAACTAAGACAGCCTTTCTTACAGACAGTGCCAGATATGAGCTGGGCAGTTGCTTCCATTTTTTTTACTCACAGCAGCCCCCCTTTATCCACAGGGGATACAGTCCAAGACCCCCAGTAGACGCCCAAAATCATGGGTAGTACCAAACCCTAATATACTATGTTTTTTTCCTATACATCCCCATACCTATGATAAATTTTAATGTATAAATTAGTCACAGTAAGAGACTACCAACAATAACAACAAAATAGAACAATTATAATGATATACAGCAATAAAAGTTACGTAAATGTGGTCTCTCTCTGGAAATATCTTACTGTGCTGCAAGCACCTCCTTTTCCTGTGACACTGGGAGACGGTGCAATTCCTATGTGACAAGATGAAGCAGGTGCTCAGAATGATGTGCCATTTAAAAACGATGAATTATTTCTGGAACTTTCCATTTGATATTTTCCAACCATCATTGACCAAGGGTAACGGAAACTGCTGCAAGTGGAACCATGGGTAAGGGGGGACCTCGGGCAAGCTACTTCACCTCTCTGAAGTCAATCTCCTTACATGAAAACAGACTATAACACAGAGCCATGAATCCTAGCTCACTCTTCCCTCAAATCCTGGGACAGGAAGAGCGGCAAGAAGACAGGCCTGGGAGCCTGCTGGGCAGCCACACAAGGAGCTCCACTTCAGGCCAGCTGCTGGAGGAGGCGGGGGTGGGAGGGGCGTGAGGAGGGGCCCAGGGGGGCTCCCCTCACACAGACCTTCTTGATCGTGTCCAACATGGACCTCCCTCCGTTCCATGGCTTGGTGGACTTGCGGATGCAGTTGAGGCTCGCCATGCTGTGCCACTTCCGGTCCTCCAGCTTCCGGTGGAAGGCGTTGGCCAGCATCAGGACACTGTCATACAGGTAGAGGTTGGAGATCTGCAAAGACAAAGGCAGTGGAACCTTTCCCACTGGCGCATTTCCAGAGAGACAGAGAAGCCAGAAGAGGGCTGAAGTGACCCAGGATGCTAACACTACCAAGTGGTGCCCAGTGTCTGTGCATTCAAATCCCAGGCAGGAACTGAGTAGAATAAGACCCAGCCCTGCTTCAGGAACTAGAGTCGGGGGTGGATCTGAACATCAACTGGAAAACTGTGGTGGGGTCTTGCACACAAGCCCTGGCAAGACTGGAGTGGGACGTCCTGCTCAGGTAACAACGCGGGAAGGGAAGGTGGGCAGAAAGCTCAGTCTAGATGGGTTATGGGATAAAAGGGGGGGAGCTTTATAAGGAGAGCTCAGCATTAGGCAAAGGCATGACTGTGCAAAGGAGCAGGACCAGGTGGGGCAGGGTATGCCAGGATTTCCTATAAAGGACCAAAAGTGAGGATTTTAGGCCTTGTGGGGCTTGCGGTCTCTTTGCAACTGCTCGACCCCGCTGTTATAGTATAAAGGAGCCATAGCAGATACACAGACAAGGGTTGTGCCAATAAACCTTCATTCACAAAAACAGGCAGTGGGCTGGATTCAGCCTGTGGGCCACAGCTGGCCAACCCCTGGGTAAGAAGGACGGAGAACAGTTCGAGGCGTCTGCAATGTAGGGAGAGTGGGTCGAGAGGGCGGCAGGGACTGAGCCACATGGGCCATGCTAAGGAGAAGGGCCATAGGCAGCGTTAGGGGAAGGGCTCCCCTGGAGGATCTGCACCCGGGCATCGCACTCTTGCCTTAGGAAGGCTGCCCCGGTCCCCGAGCGGCGCAGGGCGGCTGTGGCCATGGAGATTCCAGGCACCACAAGCCTGATCTGCAGTGGCATTGCTGCCAGTCAGGGGACACTTTTGGGATTTGCAACTGTGCGCACCTGAGAGCGTCCCCTCTGCTTAGCTGTCCACAGCACAGCAGGTCCAAGAGGAGACACAGGCGCCCTGGAGCTCTCGAGAGCAGGGCTGTGAGGGGGAAGCTGGAAGAGCGGTGAGAAGACTGCACCATGCGGTGCACTCCAGGCGGGGACAGGCCTGCCGGTCACCCTCCTGACCAGGCCTGAGAGCCCTGATCCTGATTAGCCAGAAAACCAGCACCTGTCTTCTCAGGGGCCCAGCAGAGCCCCTGTGGGGAGGAGGGCAGCCCTGTTCTCAGGTGACACTCCTCATGCCATCCCCCTCTCCCACTGGGTGTCACGGAGCAAGAAGGGGAGACAGGAAGAGGAGGGCGGGGAGGAGGCAGGTGCGTGGCCGGCACAGTGGCTGCTGTGCAAACAACCATCAGCCAGAGGGGTCAGAGGGAGGGCTCTGCCCACGGCAGCAGCCAGGTGCCTGCCAACAATGTCAGAAAACAAAGCCACCAGATGTAAATAGGAGAGTGTTGGCCTCACAGGGCTCTGGGAAGATCAAATAAGACCCCTGGGCTTCAGGAAGAACCCTTGCTGCCTCCCAGCCTCCCCACCCCACCTCTAGAATTCCCCTGGCACCCCAAACCTCCATGCTTGTTCTCAGCATGCAATTTCTATCCTCACATAGGCTGGGCACTCCCAAAACAGAGCCCCAGACAAGAGCTTGGGGGAAAGGAACTGTCGTCCGCAGCTGAGTCGGGTGGGCCAAGGGAGCGGAGAGAGCTCAGAAACTCCTGCTCCACCATGCGCGCCCAGAGCGGCACCGCACTGCAGGCAGGGCTGCCGCCTCCCGCGTCTCTGTGCGCTGGGCATTCCTGCAGAGCCGGTCCTGTCTGCTTCAGCCCGCATACCTGCGGCGGGCAGGGCCATGCGTGCCACTGAGGCCTGCGTTCCTGGCACCTCTCCATCCTGCCGGTGTAAGAAGCGTATAGAAGACAGACAGGAGATGTCTCAGTGGTGCCAGGAGGGTGCCGAGGGTGACCAGCTACTGCCAACTTAAACAAGAGCCTCAGGCCAAGGGGAAGCAGAAGTGTCAACACCTGGGCACCTTTTCTGGGACCCTGCAGTCCCGACACAGAGAAGTTATTCCCACCCCCTGGAATTCACCGTAGGCGCTGCAGGGACACCAGGACAGAACCGTGTCTCCCACCCTCCAGCCCTGGGGACGTGCTGGGATACAAAGTGATAATGGAGACGTTGTATAAGAGGATGTAAGCCACTGAGAGGGAGCTTGGTTTTATTTTTTCTGAAAGGATAACTCGAAGCTGAGAGTCCTTGGTGACAGAGGATTTCTCTTCTTAAGTCATTCACGGGTCCCCCAGCCACCCACTCACAGCCGATGCTACTCAGCCAGGGACACTTGCACTCACATCTGCACCTGCGCACACCCACACCCAGGCAGCACCGCCCAGCTGTGCCCAGACCAGCACCCGTGGGTTTCCTTTTTCCCTCCGGCATCTTGATTCACAATAGATTAAGGTACTTAACAAGGGTATGAATACAGAGAGGCCTGCTACGAAGAGAAAACACAGGATGTGACTCAGAAAGGCCAGGGAAGCCCTCAGGTTCCCACAGTGCCTGCGGGAAGGGTGCGCACATTCGAGTTCCAGGGAACCGGTGTGAGTGATGCCCTGCCTGCGTGGACGGCCTTCCCGCTGCCCCACTCACCACGGAGCACCTGTTGCCATGGCAAACTACACACTGTCAGCTCTCAAGTGCATCCCCTCCCCGAACTCTGAGCGTCCTAAGTACAGGAGATGTTTTCACTATTCTAGATACTTCTCTCTATATATTCACTATCTCTAGAACCCAGCACCCAGGGCGGGCGGATGGAAGGATGAATAGATAGATGGATGAGTGTGTGGGTAGGTGAGTGGGTATGTGTAAGAGGAGGTAGGGAGATGGGGAGATGGATGGATGGATGGATGGATGGATGGATGGATGGATGGATGGATGGATGGATTTATCTCTTGATAAGAAAGCACACACTGAACTTCGTTCACAAAAAGAAAATACAGAAAACAGCAGGAAAAAAAGATTTGCTGCCTCCAAATGTGACTGTTCAAGCAACAGTTTGCTTATAATTCATAGCCCACTCAGGATGTCTTACTCCCCACGAGGAGCTGCTCGGGTCTCCACTCACTGCTGTTCCTTCTCCTGGTGAGTGCTACCTTAAGGCTCCCCAGCCTCAGACAGCTGACACTCGATGCTGGTCTGTGGTCCCTCCTCTGTTCCCACCTCAGTGTCCTCAGGGGACAGCCGCTGGATTCACTGGTGGGGACGCAAAGGAAAGATGCTGCCCTCACAGTCTGGCTGTCCAGAGAAGGGACTTATGGGGACAAGATCAAGAAGAGAGAGCAGAAAAGCAGCCTCTGGTTGGCTTCCTCCAGTCCTGACAAATGCAGGAAAGGCCTTTCCTCTGGGTGAGTAGGTGGAGACCAGAGTCAGGGCTCGATCAGGCTGTGCCCCTGAACCCAGGGAGCAGTCTGGAAGGAGAGAGGCTCCTGCTGCAGGGACACCCCTCACCATTGGTCTTGAGGGGCTAGCAGCCCAAGCTGGAGCTACAGGCAACAGGGCCAGGGCGGCGGGTGACTGGCCTGAAGGAGTCCTTGCCTTTCCCCTCCCACCTCAGTTCCGTAACAGCACAAAGCTCATTCACAACAGACAGACAGGCAGTGCTGATCCTGTCACTGTTTGAACCCTTAGCCCCCTGGGGCTCTGGCTGGCCAGGAAGGCTGTAGCACAAAAGTGACAAGGCCCAAAAGGCATTTCTAGTGAGAGTAGACATGAGGAGCAAAGGAGAGGCAGTGTTGATGCCAAGGGTGTGGCGGAGAAAAGACCCGGATGCAAAGCAAAGGACCTGGGACCAGGTCAGAGATGCCAGAGGAAGTCAAGTCAGAGGCACATGGACCCAGACCAGGAGAGGGAGCCAGGGCTTCCTGGGACCCGCGACCTCTTCCAGGTGGGGACAGAGCTGGAAGGAGCCAGGCTGGCTTGGTGGCCCCCCCATAGATGTGTGTGAAGTTCCTCTTCCCGTCAGACCGCGGGACTCTTACTGTGCTGTGCACGCCGCGAAGCCTGGCACGATGGGCACACGTTTGGGCAGCTCTATTCACCACCACACCCCAGCCTGGACGGCAGCGTGGACACAGCACATATGCTACAAGCACTCAGCGAGCAGGCTGACCTCCACTCACGTTCACTTGCCTAGTGCTGTTGAGCAAGGCCATCCGTTCCAGACTTATGTGGATGATGATAAAACACAATGTGATTGGGGCCTTGAGGAGGTACCATGGGTGCCCCCACTAACCCCTGTGAAATGCAGGCAGTAATGTGTGCCAAGTACTGTCCTAAGCAATTTGCGTGTGTCTTCATTTTTGGAGGGACAGAGACAGAAAAAAATGGAGAGGACATACAGGACCCAAGCGGGCTGCTCCTCCGCAGTGTCCGCAGCTGTGGGCCCAGCACACACCCTACACACAGGGCATGGACCCATTGTGAAAAGGAACTTGGATCTGCCAACACCATTCACCTTCTTCCCCAATTCATCTTGGTCCTAAAGTTTTCCCAGGGCGAGAGGGGTCGTATCAGACTTTTACAGGTTGTGGCTCAGAAGATTGAGCAAGGATCGGCCCTGAGCATTATGTCCCCAACACTGCTTGAAATCTGCTCACCTGGACACTGTCCCTGGCCTCTGCTGGACCCCAGCAGCAATGTCGCAGCTGCCAGAGCACCCTGGGCCTGAGCAGGGCCTTCCAGGGCTGCATGCCCCAAGGTGAGGACAGGCCACTTCTCTGTCCCGGTGGTGTGCCATAAGAGGTGCGAAAGCAGGAAGGCCCAGGGGTTCCTGACCCAGGCTCCCGAAGGGAGGCGGCTTGGTGGGCGCAGAGGCTGGCGTTTGCAGTGCAGGGCTGGCCAGCCAGGGAGCCTGCGCACAGCCAGTCCTGCAGGAGAAACCCAGGCGTGCAGGAGAGAGCGGAGGCAGGCAGAACATGACTAGAGCAAGTGGCAGCTGCAGCCCAGCCCTGTGGGAGGCACCGTGCTCTGTACTCTGCCCCCTGCTCAGGCTTAGAGGTTTCGGTCCTGGGGAAGCTTCCTTATGGCCTTCCTCATGGTCACCTCCCGTGACCTCGCATGGCTCAAGTACCCTCACTCCTCCCTAGGGAGACGGTAACCACTTTGCCTTGTCTCCCAGCCTCAGGCCCGCCCCTCTGCCCTGCACACAACTGTCTTCCTTGGACGCACATCTACAAGGGTCATGCCCTGTCCTTAGCACCCTGGCAGCTGCACTCCTCTTCATCTGACCTTCCTGCCTCTTACCTCTTGCCTCAGACGCACAGAGCTCTGCCCCTGCTCGCCCCAGCCTCTGGCCTTTGCATATGCCATCCTCCTTAACTGGAACACACTACAAAAGAGTGGTTAATATTGCCAATTTATTTGGGATTTGGGAGAATTAAGAGAGAGAACATTTGTGAAATGTCTTAACGTATGAGCTGGCAGAGAATGTGCGTAATGGGTATTTGTGGAACTAATGAATGCTGGATAGTTTTAAACCTGTTCTTAGAAAAAAGGACACCAAGGTTAACAGACGTCAAGGTGTTTGCAGGAGGATGCCTCATGGAATATGAGTGACAGAGGGGAGAAGCCACACTGGGGGAAGGATGCAGGAGCCCTGGACCAGCGTGTCCCATGGGGAGCTGTCCTCCAGTCGGGACCTGGGTGTGCATTTCCATGGTGTGTGACATTCCGCAAGGCAAGAGGTGAGTCCTCAGAAGGGAAGTAGGTAAGTGAGGTCACGTCTCTGGGAGGCAGGGGGAACTCCACCGAGAGCTCTGCCTGGGGCTGGAAGCTCGAGAAGCCCGGGAAGACCCTCCGGGATGAGAAGGGGGTGGAAAACAGGCCTGGCTTTCTTAAGAGTTAGTACCGGAACCCCCATTTCATCATAACCACATTTTATTTAGGAATATATCTGTGTCAGCAGAAGCAAAGGCTACTAATAAGACTGTTAAACTGATCTTCGTGAGAAAATAAGGGAGAATTGACTTTAGTGCCAAGACCCAGAGGGAGAAAACTGAGGGTGGACCAGAAAGCCAGCAGGATGGTGAAAGGGGACTTAGCACCTCAGGGGCTTTCTGTGCAGCCACCGTGCAGATGCCACCCCTGGGCCGCACCCCATATGTGACACCAGCTCTGAGATCTGGGTTTGCTGCATTGTTAGAACCAGGAAAGGCACTGGTCTCCCATCTGGGTCAGCAGCAGGTGGGACGAAGGCAGCCCCGTCAGGAGCTCAGGTGGTCTGTGGACTCACTGAGTCCTCAGGGCAGGATTAGAGGAAGGAGCAATAAAAGTATAAGCCCCTGAGAGGCGTGTGGAGCAGGTCAGGAGAGCTGTGTGCCGCTTCGCATCCTGTCTGGACCTCAGCAGGCAGAGACGGGAGAGTCGGGAGAGTCTGGAGCACAATGGCCCTGCCCCTGGCAGCCCCTGCTCTGTGCCCTGCACAGTCGGCACCATGCCAGGTGCTCCAGCCCCGACTCCTCCGGGGCTGCGGGGTCCAAGCAGCTGTTGTGCACGCACATCATCAGGGCCAGAACCACCCTTGAAGGAGCGGAAGTACAAAGGCAGCCAGGTTCCAGCCACACGCCAGAGTCTTGTCATTAGACCATTCACTGCCCCACCCAAAGCTGAACCTGGGAAATGTTCTCATTACGAAGCGCTGCACCACCTCAACGCTTCTAAGCAGCCCCATTCCTCTCCCCTGTCGCTAATCAGGCCAAGCAGGCTGAGCAGGGAGCGCTCCTGGGCCAGCAGCGGGAGCTTACCTCAGAGAGCTCCCCAGACAGGCCTGGCCCTCCAGCAAAGTCAGACAAGCAGCCACAGAGGGTCCAGCTGGGAGGACAGGCTGACGCCCAGATGTCACAGCTTGAGAATCCATCCCAGGCCAGGCCACTCTACCAGACTGCTGCCAACCCACCTGTCCAGAGACAGGGCACCCCGAGCAGGCCTGAGGAGGGAGCAGATGGTGCAGAGGGCAGAGGGGACAAGGTGACAGGAACTCCGCTCAGGCAGAGTCCAAGAGGAGGGTGTGGAGAGTGGGGAGGGGTGTTTGGCCATAGAGAGGATTTCTGGTTCCAAATGCACACGAGGCCACCTGCAGCCAGGGCGGCAGCCAGGTGCACCCCAGGAGACCACCTGTGTGCCCGTCCCTGACCAAGGCAGCTGTGACCTGCGCCCTCTGGCTGCTCACTGTTCCGCCTGGGTCTCTGGGGGAAGTGCAGCAGGAAACCGGCTGCAGTCCCAGGCGGCTCTGGTGGGGGCGGCTCCCAGCCACTCCAGAGGAGAGGAGGCTCCGTGCAGGCTGAGAAAGCACTTGCAGCCCGGGGAGAACACAGAAAGCCTTAGAGAGAGATACGAGCGGCAGCGGTTTTGAAATGCTTTAACAGACTGAGCAGGGCGGCAGTGGTTCCGTCTATCAAGCCACTCAACAATGTTAAAATGCACGAAACGGAGAAATTCCAACCTGAGGGAGCATTTTATCACACACCAGATTGGGCCCCGTGACAGTGCAGCATTTGCTGCACAGCGATCAGACAGCACAGCCTGTACCACTCGCCTGTCCCCCTTTGGAAGCAGACTTGCAGACGGGTGGGGCTGCACTACGGCAAAATGTCCGTCACCTCACCTGCAGCAGGGAACTGCCAGGTAACGCGGCTCTAAGACGGTGCCTTGCAGACCTCCTCTGAGCATCACTTTGGGACGTCTCAGCACAGCAGCAGGGCTCTTCAGGTCTGGTTATCAGTTGCATTACTGCTGACTCAACCAGCCCTAAGCTAGCTTGTCAAGGAAACAAGACAGGAAAACCCAAAGCACACAGGGCTCAGTGGGGAAAACCAGACAGCAGCTCTCACACGGCAAGTGCAATGCTTCTGGAGCCGCTAGAACACACTGACATAGGTATTTTTCTTCCAAGGACTTCATCTATACTAAGTAGGAACCAAACTGATTTGCTATAATCGTGCTCGGCTGCCTTTACGGCACAGAAAGCCTGGACCACGGGCCCAATAAAGGGAGACGGAGCTTTGAGGCCAGCTCCACAGGAGGCTGAGAGGTGGATGATCCTGACAAATGTCTCTGTTCTTGATGGTTGTCAGGAAAACTTCGGACCCAGAATTATCATCCTAAGAGCAGCTGCTGGGGGAGAAGCTGAAGGTGAACCTGGGAGCTCCATCTCCAAAAGGAGGCTTCCTAACTTCACCAAGAAGGGTTAATTATCCATGACATATTTTTCTTGAGCTGGTTGTTCTAAACATATTAGTCTCCTTGGTAAGTCTCACAGCCAGAGGCCAGTGGACACTAGTTTGCCTGCTGCACTGTCGTTAAGAAAGAAAGAAGTGTCAACAGCTACGGCGGAGACCTGAAGGGCACAGCCTGCGAACGGGATGAGTCTGCAGGCTGTTCCGTGGCTGCTGGGCAGGACGGGTAAAGAAACCCACATTTCCCTCCACCACAGCCCCATGCAAGGCAGCAGATGCAACTAAGATGGAGATTCTTTAATACAGCATTTTATTTACAGGTCTATAAAGAGGCTTCTAGAGACCATTTAACTTGTGTTAAGAGCTACACTTATCACAGATCCACCACCCATCAGTCCTAAGGGAAGGTCTCTGTGAGCAGAGTCTTGTATGAAGAACTCAGTGGCCCCAAAGACACGGCCTCCTCTCCCAGGAAAGGGAGCTCGACTTACTGCTACAGGGGTGACGGGCCAGTCAGCGTGTGTGACCCCTGTGATGTGGGGCGGACAGGTGAGAGATGCTCTCCCACCTGCTGTGCTCAGGAAGACACGGGCACTCTTCCGTTCACGGAACGAGCCTTCCCATGGAAACGCTGGCCTCCTCCATAGCAACACTACTGGTAGCTCAGTCTCATTCTAAATGTGTTTGTTTTACATGTTCTCTCCCTTACTTTTCCCTATGACTCTAAGAGGTAGGTAATATTCTATAATCCCCAGCTTACCAAGGCAGAAACTGAAGCACAGAATGACAAATAATCATGATTAAGTAATTAGTACTCCGGTTACTGGAACCTGAAGCCACGTGACCTGGCTCCTGTGACAGCTGGGGCTCAGGCCCACCTGCTGCTGCCATTGGTGCTGCCACCACAAGGCCTCTGGGGTGTCCTCTTCCGTCTGCTCGCGATGCGGTGCCTGGGTCCCAGCAGGAGCAGAGAGGGGCCATGAGGCCCCGGCTCCAGGCCTGACGCGGCACTGACCGGGTGTGGCGATGACTCGCACAGCCTTCCTCCCCCGCTCCCCAGCTGTGCCGTGCTCTTGCTGGGCGTGGGTCATTTCAGTGTGGCCTCTGCTGCATTCCTCCTCAGTCCCATCAGTCTCCCTTCCTTTCTTACGCTCCAGGTCAGGCTCTGTAATCCGGTGTGCCTGCTGTGTGGCCAACGCATCCACCTGCACCTTTCAGTCCATGCAAAACGAGCAGCCATAGGCCTCCAGGAGCACTGCTTCCCCCCACCCCAGCTGTGCAGCAATGTTTGTGCAGTGGGACATGGCCCCCCGCCCCTCAGGCAGAAGCGCAGTGTGACTAAGCAATAACCAGAGAGCTGGATGGGGGCACAGGGCAGGTGGAGACAGGCTGGCATGTGTCTGGAGAGGATGACGCCCTGCAGGGCAGAGCCTGGGGGACCCTCCCAGGGCCCGGCTCCATGAGCAAGGGAGCCTCCTGCCCCCGACCCGGTGGGGATGCGGGATGGGCTCACACTGCCTGACCACATGGTCCACTCCTCCTCTTTCCACATAGAGAGCAGGGTGGTGAACGCAGAGGCCCTGCCTCTCCCTCCACACAACAGCACATGGGGAAGCAGGCAGGCCAGAAGCACCCAACCAGAAATTTGAGCACTGAGCACCTGCCTCTCCTCCTGGCCCCTGTGCACTGGGCTCCTGGGCCCCTGGGTCCTGCAGAGGCCTTTGGGCCACTCTCTTGGCCAAACGTTTCACCATCTTAGAGAAACCCAGACATTCTGCGGCTCCCCGGAGCAGTGACCATGGAGAGTGGGAATTACTGCAGCAAAAACTCGGTGTCTGCCGCGTTTCTGTAAGAACTATTTCCAGGTTTACCATCTGTTGGGGCCTGTTTCTTCCCACCCCCTGCCCCTGCCAAATACAAGATTGTAGAATGGATTCCATGCTTTGGCAAATCACAAATGTGCCCAGCCCACTCCAGAGACTAGCAATCCCCCCCCCAAATGTGTGTCCTGACAGGTGACACCAAAACGTCCCGGGGTGGGACTGACATTCAGGTGGCAGACACAGCCCGCCCTGTCCTGAAGCCTGACTCCCACGCCTCACCCCGGCTGGGGAAGCGGACGTAACTCATTCCGAAAGCCGAATGGCAAGCATGTCGCCTACACAAACCTCTGGGCGGTTTTCTCAAACCCAAGGGGAAGAAACCTCTTCATGCTACCTGGCCCCCAGCAAGGAGCAAATGGAAGTTTCCTTGTCATGATATTCTCAGCGGAGAAGCAGATTCTAGGACAGTTCCCACAGTGCCTCACAGTTACCCCACCATCCGCAAGAGCCCCCTCTCAGGGCCGGTGCACAGCCCACACCCTGCCCAGGCTGCGCCTCTGCTGAGGGACTAGGAGGACTGACCCTCTGGACTTGGAAGGAATGGAGCAGGCAGGCAGGTGACGGTCCTGCCCCAGCAGCGTCCTGGTTGACCTAAGCCTCAGTATAAAAAGGTGAGCTGGTCCAGTCCCTAGTTGTCCCTATTACTGACTTCCCACAGGGAAGAACCTAAACCAGGTTCAAAACGGCGACTCCCCCCAGGAGGCTCCTTCCCCAGTCCTGCCAGACAAACCCTCCCCGAGAAAACAGTCCTCACACAAGCCTGAGACACAGGAGGCCCCTTCCTCCCTCAGCAGGTAACTAACTACAAGAGGCGCCCAGGGAGCTAATAGGACCGTAACTGCCCACGGCCATCACCGCTTGTTCCGCTGCTCAGAGACGCTGCCTGGACGGGCTTCAATGTCACCACAGAGTTCTCGTAATTGAAGTTGGTGGCAGGCCAAGGGCATGGGGGAGACTCCCTCTGGAGGGAGTGGGGAGGTGGGCACTGACCTGCAGCATCTGGAGGTAGCCTTCCTGGGGGTCGCAGAGCAGGGAGGAGATGCGGTGGTTGTGCCTCATGCATTTCTGGTTGTCCTTGGCGGACGGGAAGATCTGACGGACCACGGTCATCCTGCCAAGGGCGCTGTGGACCAGATCCAGGATCTCCGGGTCACTGATTTCCTGGGGAGATAACCAGACCCATGCTTACCATTGACTCATGAACTTTCTCTGCCAAAGGCTCATCGGGAGGCCAACAGCCTGAACAGCTGATGCCAAAGGGTCTAAAGGACTGGGCCCAGCTCACATCAGTTGCTTGTTTACAAATAATAGTTGCTAACCCTAAAATGAAATGGCTTACTCAACATCTCCCCTGAGCCCAGAAAAAGGAGTCTGCAGCTACACTGCCACTGTGCTGGCTCCCACGGGATCAGGCTCTTAAGAACCAGTGATGTCAGAAGTCATGGTCAGCGTCGGGAAACAACGGCTGGATTTTCTGCTGGGTTAATTGATCTAATTTAGGCAAGAAAAGCTGGCTCCTTCTGACATAACTGACCAAAATGCAGCGAGTCTCCTCTAATTCATTAATAATTCAATTATTTTTCTTAAAGATTTGCATACAGATTTTGAAACTATATCCATTCATTCACAGCACAAAATCTACCCAGCACCTTCTCAGTGTTCTGTGCTAAGCACTGGGGATGTGGCTGTGAGTCAGGCCTGATCCTGTCCAGAGGCTTGAGGTCATCACAGGACGAAATATGCGGATGGCACAGTGGGAAGCCTCGAAGCAAAGGAAATCCATTGCTTTCCATGTCAGGAGCTCGGGGAGCTCCGCTCACATCATCTCATTCACTGCTCACAGCAGCCCGAGGAGTTCTATGAGGTCGATCCTATTATTATTGCATTTAAAATGAGCACCCTCAAGCACAGAAAGAGTGAAGGGAGCCAGCCGTGGGGCTTTTTCCAGGACGAGACTTCTTGAGGAATTGGCACTGGAGCTGAACCTGAAGGATGAGCTTGTTAAGCAAAGTGCTTGCATGTGAGGGGGCAGAGGGGCAGGGCCACGCCGAGTGGTGGTGCTGCCGAAAATGGGAGCAGACCGAGGCTCCCAGGGCCTGGGGGGGAAGGGCAGCTGCAGAGAGGAGGGCTGGTCAGAGGCAGCCCTGGAGCCCTGTCCTGGGCCAGGCAAAGCTGGCTAAACCGCCCACTAAGGACGGTGAGGAGCCTTGAAAGGTTTTAGGCACACACAAGCCACAGGCAGGTTTACATTTTTAAAAACCTCTGGCAGCTCTATGAAGAGAGAATTCCAGAGGCAAAAAAAAAGTGCTCCTGGCTGAGTACAGCACAGGAATGACAAACGTGGAACACGCATGACCGGGGTCTCAGCAGCAGGAGGGCTCAGGCTGCGGAAAGCGGCCGGATCGGTCGCTGGTGGTGAGTCAGGGCTTTGTGCACAACCATGTTTTAAACTAGTTCTCCAGCCTCCCTCCTTGCAGATGATGCGTCTGGCTTTGACACAGAGAGATGGTGCACATGGAGCTGAGGTTAGAAACCAGCGGTCACCTGCTTCACAGCCCCTGTGAGAACGAGAGCTGCGAGGAAGGTAAACCGCGTGCTTCAGGAGCTGTCCCAGGGGTGCGACATGAGTGCAGAGACCGCTCAGTGGAAGCCACATGCTGGACCTGGGAGAGTAAGAAGGGCTGCCTCCTTGGGAATGATCAATAGTTCCCAAGTACACTGAACTGCCGCAATCTCGAAAGAATTAAAGTGCTATTACATATTGAATCTGGGTTTAAACCACTGACCTATGTATTTCAGGCAAAAGTCCGCTTAAGGGAAGATGATCTTGTTGGACCAGAACCAACTGACAATCAAAGGCAGGGAAAGAGCAACGCGTTCACATCTCGGGAACACGGGGGGGGGGGACGGGCCAGGACCAGCTGGGTTCAAGCAGCAGCACAGACACAGGACAGGACGGCGCGGGGCCGTGGGGAGAGGGGCACACTCCTCTAGCCCCAAGGCGGACCGAGAGACGAGCAATGACTGGAGAAGCTGGCTTCACTCGGAGAAGCAAAGAGAGGACTTGGGAAGGATTTTTTTATCTAGGAGAAAAATGCATAAGGGGTTAATCAGAGCCCGAGCACCTGGGAGAGGAAATGGATATGTCACATACCTTCCCTTTTCTCACTTACTTGTTTTGTTTAATTAATTTACTTTTTATTAAATTCATTGGCGTGCCATTGGTTGATAGGATCACATAGGTTTCAAGTGTACATTTCTACGATACATGATCTGTACACTGCACTGTGTGCCCACCACCCAAAGTCAAATTTTCTTCCATCACCATATTGGCCCCCTTTTCCCTTTGGTGTCTCCATGTCTTGGCCACCGTGGGTAATGCTGCAATGAACACAGGGGTGCATATATCTTTGAGAAAAATGTTTCGAGTTTTCCGGGTAGATACTCAGAAGAGGGGTTGCTGGGTCACATGGTAACTTTATTCTTAATTTTTTGAAGAATCGCCAGACTGTTTCCCACAGTGGCTGTACGTCTGCGTTCCCACCAGCAGCGAGGGCGGGCTCCCTTCTCTCCGCAGCCTCTCCAACACCGTGATTACTTGTCCTGCTGATAGCAGCCGTGCCAGCGGGTGCGAGGTGGTGTCCCACTGTGGTGCTGATCTGCATTTCCCTAACAGTTTGTGAGGCTGAGCATCTGTTCATATATCTGTTGGCCATTTGTATGTCTTCTTGGGAGAAGTTCAGGTCCTCTGCCCCTTTTTCTACTGGATTCCTTGTTTGTTTGGTGTTGAGTTGTATGAGTTCTTTATATATTTTGGGTATTAACCCCCTGTCGGAGCTGTTTACAGATATCTTCTCCTGTTTCTTTTTGTTTTCTTGGCAGTTTCTTCTGCTGTGCAGAAGTTTTTGCCTTTCCTTGCCTTGCCTTTAGGGTCAAATTCACAAAATCTTCTGTAAGACCAAAGCCCATAAGTTTAGTATCTATGTTTTCTTCTAGGTCATTTATTGTTTCAGGTCTTATATTTAGGTCTATCCATTTTGAGTCAATTTTTGTATTTGGAGTCAAACAATCTAGTTTCATTCTTTTGCATTGCAGATTCCCAATTTTCCCAGCACCATTTACTGAAGAGGCTTTCTTTGCTCCATTGTGTGTTTCTGGCTCCTTTGTCAACAATTATTTCCCCATATACCGGTGGTCTTATTTCTGGCCTCTCAATTCTGCTCCATTGGTCAGTGCGTCTGTTCTGCCAACACCATGCTGTTCTGATTATCACTACTCTGCAGTATAATTTGAAGTCAGGGAGTGTGATGCTTCAGGCTTTGTTCTTTTTTCTCAGGATTGCTTAGGCTGTTCCATACAAACCTGGCAATTTTTTGCTCTGTTTCTTTAAAAAATGTAATTGGGCCCTAGCCAGTTTTGCTCAGTGGTTAGAGCACTGACCTACAGACTAAAGGCTCCCAGGTTCATTTCTGGCCAAGGGCACATGATTTGGTTGCAGGCTCGATCCCCGGCCCTGGTCAGGGAGCATGCAGGAGGCAAACCAATCGATGTGTCTCTCACATGGATGTTTCTCTCGCCTCCCCTCCCCTTGCACTCTCTCTGAAAAGCAATGGAAAAAATATCCTCAGGTGATGATTAAAAAAATAAATGAATAAATAAGGTTTTTAATGTCTTTGGGATTTTGATGGGGATTGCATTAAATCTATATATTGCTTTGGTTAATATGCTCATTTTACCTATGTTGGTTCTTTCAATCCATAAACGCAGAATATCTTTCAATTTCATTGTGTCTTTTTTCTATCTCGTTTATTGTTTCTAATAGTTTGGGGTTTTTTAGTGGAGTCTTTAGGGTTTTATATAGACAGAATCATGTCATCTGCAAATGTGACACTTCTACTTCTTCCTTCCCAATTTGGATGCCTTTTATTTCTTCCTCTTGCCTGACTGCTCTGGCTAGGCTTCCAGTACTATGTTGAATAAGAGTGGTGAGAGTGGACATCCTTGTCTTGTTCCTGATCTTAGAGGAAAAATATTTCATTTTTTTCACCATCGAGTGTGATATTAGCTGAGTGTTTGTCATATATGGTCTTTATTACAGTGAGGTATTTTCTTCTATAGCCATTTTATTGAGTGTTTTAATTATAAATGGATGTTGTATCTTATCAAATGCTTGTTGATGAGATCATAAGATTTTTGCCCTTTGTTTTGTTAATGTGGTGTATCACATTGATTGGTTTGTGTATGCTGAACCATCCTTGTGCCCCTGGAATGAACCCCACTTGATTGTGATGTACTATTTTTTTTGTTTTCTTATATTCGATTTGCTAGTATCTTGTTTAAGATTTTTGCATCTGGATTCATCAGAGATACTGTGGTTTTCTTGTGTTATCTTTGCCACATTCTGGTATCAGGGTTATGTTGGCTTCATAAATGTGTTAGGAAGTATTGCCTCTCCTTCAGTTTTTTGGAAGAGACTGAGAAGGACTGGTATCGAATCTTAATAGAATGTTTGGTAGAATTCACTAATGAAGCCATCTGGTTTAGACTGTTTATTTTGGGGGAGGCTTTTAATGGTTGTTTCAATTTCCTCACTATTAATAGATCTATTTAGATTTTTCAGTTCTTTATGATTCAGTCTAAGAAGATTGTATATTTCTAGGAATTAGACATTTCTTCAAAGTTACTGAATTTGGTGGCATACAGTCTTTCATAGTATTCTAGTGTGATCCTCTGTATATCTGTGATGTCTGTGGTGACTTCTCTTTCATTTCTGATTTTGTTTATATGAGTCTTTTCTCTTTCTTCCTTAGTGAGTCTAGCCAGGGGATTGTCAATTTTACTAATCTTTTTAAAGAACCAGCTCTTTGAAGTTCTTTTATTAAAACTCTTCTGCATCCTCAATTTCCTAGAAGGAACTTCTGTGGCCTGAGCACTCGTCATGTACCCCAAGCAGGACCCTGGGGATCTGTAGGGAGCCTGACTTGCAAGGTTCCTTTCTGGTAAGTGTAACCATCACGTTCCCTGACCACCTGTGGCAGCACCTGGGCTGAGCCAGAGGCAATCATGTAAACAAGGGACTCAGCCCTACCCCCAGCTGCCTAGTCTCCGGGCCATTCCTTTATCATTCTGCCCACCTAGGACTCCTCGAGAGCTTGGCGCAGGTCTCCCCAACCCAATAGCTGTCACATGCCTCCTTGCTGTGAGGATCTGCTGGGTCTCTGGAGATCTTCCTGTTCCCGTATCCCAGCCCCCATCCACTCACTCTGGGCCAAGCGCATGTGCTGTCTGCCAGTGCACCGCTCCCTGCCTTTCAGTGATTCTGGGCCTGTTCTCAGCGTCCGGTACAGAGACAGCTGCAGTCAGGATCGAAAGACCCACAGAGGCAACTCCCCAGATCCCTCTGGGGCAATGCAAAGGGTCACCTCTTCTCCTACGAATGTGTCCTCACCTTTGGAGAATTCCAAACCTTTGTCATCAGTCAGTTCCAGCAGCTCTATGCCAAGCCCTCTCCAGTCCTGTTGGTCTCACTGGGTCCCTTTAGTACCATAGAGGTACCAGCATCGATCGACTCTCCCTGCTCACTCCTGCCAAGCAATGCCTCTGGGCTGCACACCAGGTCTGCGCCTGGCCCAGCCTGAGGGGGCCCAACCTCTGGGTTCCTACGGCCACAGGGAGCAATCCAAGCAGCCAATTCTCACAATCCACTTGGAAAACAAACCTGCACTTTGTCCCAGCCGAACATTCTTCCAGGGAGTGCTGCTGCTGAGCAAAGCAGCAAGACAGAGTGTAGATACGCATGACCTCCACTGACCCCGCGGAAGGCCGCGAGGCTGCTTTGGAGACCACAGTAGCATGCCACACCCAGACGCTCCCCGGAGGGCAGACTCCAAATCATCTGGCTCATTTCATTACTTTTAAAGTTCATGTTGTAAAATATATTTAACTCACAAATATTACATAAAGGTCTGAGCAATAAAACGATGCCAGTGTGCCTTCCATCCAGCTGAGAAATCACCTGCGTCCTAGCCAGGTGCCTGCGCCCCAGTGAGCCTTCCTCCGCCCGAGAGCCGGCCTCGGTCATGTTGCGCCTGCATCATGTGCAGCACGCACCCGTCGGCTTTCTGTCAGCTGCAGTCTGCGCCCTGCCTCCTCCGCGGTCCGGGTCAGTGGCTCTCCACCTCAGGACACCCAGGAGCTCACAGAACCACAGGGGAGCAGCCCTGTCCCTGGCAACAAGCAAGGCGTCTGTGCTCCCCATTAGCTCTCTACATAACCCCAATACTCACCGAGCCTTAAACCCACTGGTCTCACTTTCGGTTTCTGCAATTTAGTCATGGTGACAGGCGCCGCTCCGGTGTACTTGTTTTCACAGCTGCACACAAATTGTGTGCCCATGCCACCATTTATTTACTCTATTGTTGACTCCAGCTAAATGTTTTTGTTTGGTTGCCATTATAAATAAAGCTTCTATGCATATTTTTCTTGTGTATGCATCTTAGTGCACCTGTATAAGAACTTCTCTAGAGTACACACCTAGAATACAACTCCTTGATAGGAGAATATGAACATATTCAAATTTCCTGGGTATTATCAAATTTCCAAAGTGATTGTCCTAATTATACTCATGCCTGCGTGTTCAGAGAGTTCCTGTCGCTGCGCCTCCTGCCCGCAGGCGACGGTGTACAACTTCGTAAGATCCGTCCATCTAGGGAGTCGGAGTTGACACATCTTTGGATTGTCATTCCCTCTCCCTGAACCTTGAAAGGGTTAAACGTCTTTCATACGTTTCTGAATCGTTTGTGCTTCCTTTCCTGTGCTTGTATTGTTGCCCAATTTCTATCAGGTTGGGTTTCTTGCATATTGATTTAACTTTTTTAAAAATTCTGGAGACTACGTCTTTGCCACATGCCACAGATAGCTTCTCCAGTTTCTAGGATGTTTTGTAAAACTAGCCTATCACCTCATCTAACCCAGTGTTTCCTTTATAAGAATTATTTTTATCACTAATTATACCTCTTTGTTTTATAGAGATTTTGTTTGCTTTTAATTCTTTGTCCTAAATCATTTTTTTCTAAAACTTCAGCCATGTTGTGCAAACTCTCCTGTTGCTCTGCATGACTTGTCCACGTCTCTCTACAGCTTCTACTCTGTCTAATGCATCTCAAGTTATGTGCCCTCATCCATTTCTAACAATGTTTATCTGGGCCCTCTCTCTTATTTGGATGCTAGAAGCTTGTCTACTTTATAAATTTTTTTTAAAAATGTTTTGTCTTAATTGATACCGTTACGTGCTGGTTTTCCATTTCATTCATTTCTACCCTTTATTATTTCTATACTTTCTTTGGATTTGTTAAGTGGTTATTTTCCAACATTTTAGATATGAAGCTTAGCTGATGAATCCTATATCTTTTACGTTAGAAAATGAAGTATTTAAGATAATAAATCTACACCAATATTGCTTTAGCTACATCCCACCATTTTGGTTTATTTTTGACCCATGAGTAATTTACTGCTGACTTTTCAAAAATGTTCAAACCTGAGGGTATTTTTCAGTAACCTTCCTACTGATTTCGAGTGTAAATGCAGTGGTGTGAGAATGGGGGCCGTGTGCTGGCCCCTGGCGTGCACTGAGCTCAGCTTTGCGGCCTGTCGCGTGGTCAGCGTGCGTGAACATCTCCTAAACATTCAGTGTCCACTTGCTGGCTCAGTGGTCTGTTTTTAGGTCCATTATATCAGGAATTTGTCTATTTCGCCTTGTATTCAGCCTATATTTTCAAAATTTAAAAAAAAACACATTTTAAGGTTTTTGTTAGTCACACACAGGTGTGGCACTGCAGCTCCTTGCTGGACGAAATGTTTTATCGTTGTTCATATCCCCTAGTAATGCCTCTTGCCCTGTGGTCTGTGGTGTCAGGCATCTCTACAGTCGCACCAGTTCTATTCGGGTCCCTCCCCTCTTTCTTTTCCATCTCTTTGCTGCCCATCTTCCTCTGTCTCACATTTTAGTTGGGGATCCTGTAAACAAAATATGCCAGATTTTTTTTACATCCATCTTTAACTTTTTAGTAGAAATCTTGATCTATTTATATTGGACTATGGTTACTTATACATTTGGATTGATTTCTACCGTATTGTTTACATGTTACACATTTTCCATTTATTTTTTCCTTCTGCTTCCCCTTGGAATAATTTTTTTCTATTTATTACTTTATTCTCTTCAGAAAGTTATATGCTCAATGTTATTCTTTCATTGGTTATCTCAGATATTTTAATATATATAACAAAGTGTTAAGTTAATCAGTGTTTTTACTCCTTTCTTCAATATTTATCTAATATTATTGATATTAATCACTGGCCTCCTGACTGATGTGATAACAATGCCCAGCATTTTAATTCTCTTTCTTTATGCCCTCCTAGGACACACCATTTCGTGGCTTTACACAATTATTATCTGTCTATTGAACCTGTGTGTATCAATGCATTGGTTAAACATTCTTTTCTAGGCATGAAACTTTATACCTGTGATCATTCTCCGGAAATACTTCACTTATAGTTTCCTTTAATGTGGGTCTGTTGATAATAAACTGAGTTTCTGTTTGCTAGAAAATGTCTTATTTTGATCTCACTCTTAAAAATAAAGCCCTAAGCTGACTACTGTTTTCTCTCAGCACACGGGAGATAACAGGGTGTGGTCCCCCAGTCCCACTCTTGCCCAATGTATCCGTTTCCTAGAGCTGCAATAACAAACCATCACAGGAGGGGTGCACCCCTTCCAGACGGGCTAGGGGACAATGCCAGCCTCCCCCAGCTTCCGTCGCTGCCGGCGTTTCTAGGGCTGTAGCCTCTTCACTCGCGCCTCTTCCTGTGTGGCCGGCCACATGGTGTTCTCCTCTTCCACACACAGATCCCCCTTTTACAATGACAGCTATGACACCTGGGATTACATTTAGGGCCCCCCAGGACAATCCGAGGTAATTCCCACACCTCGAGATCATTCACTCGATCCCTTTTGGGAAAAGTCTTCTGCTGTGGAAGGTAACACACAGTTTCCAGGGAGTAGGCCCCAGAAACCTCTGGGGGCCATTATTCAGCCCACTACCCCCAGCGTTTGGGAATCAGTCTGACTGCCCCTCCTTCGAAGATGACCTGTGTCTTCTCCTTGGATGCTCCTTAGGTTTTTGGTCTTTGGTGCTCTGCAGTGTCACACTGGAGGTGCCTAGGTGTGGACTTTTACATCTTTATTCTGCTCCTGACCCTTGGGCTTCCGACATCTGACCTTCGGTGTCTTTCAATAATTCTAGAGAATTCTAAACCACAATGCCATTTAACATTATTTCTCCCCCATTACCTCTTAATTCCTTCTAGAAATCCAGTCAATAGTGTATTAGATTTTACTGTCCTTCCATGTGTTATGTGTGTTAACCTCCCTCTCACACCTCCTATCTCTGTTTCTCTAGGCTGCATTCCAAATAATCGCTTCATATTTCAGGTTCATTAATTCTCTCTACATATGTGTCCACTTTAATGTTCATTTTTAACTTCAATTATTAGGTTTTTAATTTCCTGAAGCTGTTTGTTTCTTTCTTAATTCTGCTTCTTTTAAAAATGTCTTTTATTCCTTGATCATATTTTCCAGCTTCTTTTAATTTTTTAAACATATTAGAGCCTATTTATTTAATATCCTATGTCAGGCAATTCTAAAACTAGTCACTTCAAATCGCTTTAAACTGCCTTTTTTCCCTGGTTCTCACTCCTGGCGGCTTGTTTCTTTCCTTCCTCCCCTCCTGTCTCCCTCCCCCCTCTCTTTCTTTCTCTCTTTCTTTCTCTCTTGTATGTAATCTTATTTTCCTTAGAATTTTCTTAAAAATTCCTTAAATCCAACTGGAATTATCATCACTCCAGAGAATATTTATGCTTCTCTCTACCTCCCACCTAGGAGCAGCGCCAACCTGTAACCATGGCATTTAATACTCAGCGTTCCCTGAGCTTTATTAGGAGGCCTGGGTGCGACTTGGGTCACAAGCCTGCTTGGGGGTTGCCAATTTTCAGGAAAATTTCTTCCCTCCAGGCAACTCCAAAGCCAAGACAGAAAATGTTCCTGGCTGTTCGCTCTGCCCAGTGAGTTCACTTCCAGTTCGCCCTTAACTGAGTCTGAGCTTTAACTTTATGTGTGGATCTTTCATTAGGCCCTACACTTAATCGGCTCCCCCACTGGCCTCATGGGTTCTGGGCCCCCACAGCCACAACAGAAGCTGCTCAACATCGCCACAGTTTGGCTGACAGACTCACGGCAAAAGCTAAATTTGAAGCTCACACATTTCCTAGAGTTTTCATTTCTCACTTTCATTTGGCCTTGTGCACATTACTCTTAACTGCTCCGTGATCTGCTTAAAAATATTTTAAATATATCAGGTCCAGAGCATCACTCAGGCTGATCATTGCTCCATAAAGACCTTGTACATAGAATGCTGAACCTTGTACATAGAATGTTCCGTCTCTTTCCTCCCAAACTTCAGAATATGCCTTAGCTGTGTGACTGACTAAACCTCAGTTATTATGCTAAAACTTGTATTTGCTTCATTCGCAGGCCTTTTCCTAGGTTTACTGTCATTATTAGAAGGGCTGTTTCTGAGGGGCCTGAGGCAAGAATGTGCAGCCTTCTCCATTTGACCAAATTCCAATTGTATTCTTTTAAAAAATATTTTAGTTTTATTCTTTAACTAAACATTTTTAATGTTGATCTTACGTTTCCCCCCTCCCTTTGCCCCCTCCCCCCTCGCCTCCCCGCCTTGGCCTTCACCAAACCACCCTCGCTCCAGGTGGGCGCCCAGGGGCCTCAGGAAACCCCCGCGGCCTCAGCGAGGCAGAAAGCGCACCGGGGCCTGGTCCCGCTCCCGCGCCCGCGCCCCGCGCCCACCCGCCCTGGCTCCCAGGTCCCGCCCACAGGTCCCCATCAGTGCCGCTCAGTCTGGAGACCATCTGGAGGTGACAGGGACGGGCCAGGGAGGCTTCAGACGGATCGGCTTTAGAGGCAGGTGAAGTGTGAGGTCGGGAGTGCGTGCTGATGGTGGAACTGGGATAGAATGGGAGCAAAACGCGGCTGGAACTGGCTCTTTTTTCAGTGGAAGGAGTATTTGTAGATCGATAACAAAGATATTATAACAACTAAAACAAGTAGAGAACAGGATGGAGTTTCCAATTAACATCACATCCTTCTTGCCAGTCGGGGAAAAGACTCTTTTGTGCCTCTTAACACTTACAGAGATTTCTATGAAAACAATAAAAAGTAAGGCTTGTTTCACGCACTGAGCAATAAAAATACTGCCCCTAATTTTGTACTAAGGGTGCACACTGAATCTTAGACAATCTTCATTTTTAGGCAAATAAATTCACAGGAAACCTCTACAAATCTCTACTTCACATACAAAGAGTTAAGACTAAAGAAAAGTTAGATGGATTCGAAAGAAAAGCCAATCCTCACGTCCTCCCGGGGACACACCCTGTTCACTGGTTAGAAGCCCCGCTGAGCCCGAGCGCAGGGAGCCAGCGGAGACGGCCGCGGGCGGGCGGGCGGGCGGTGCGCCTCCGGCCCAGGGCGGGGGCCCCCGTTCCGAGTGAAGAACACAGGCGTGCATTTTCCCACGGAGAGGGCACAGGCTGTAGATTTTCAAAGCCTTTGACTCAGAATAGGTGATGAACGGCAGACACGGGAGCGAGCCACAGATTTCAAAGGCCCCCTCGTTGCTAACTCTGAGAAAGTTTAAAAGCGATGACGGCGCCAGAGCAATTTGGAGACGTGGGGCTCTGTGTCCGTCAGGCTCAGCTGCTTCTGCCTCACGTCTGCTCAGGCCTCTGATGTAACAACAGAAACGATTAAAGCAGCAGCGGAGCGTGTATGGGGAACTACGGCGCAGCTGTAACCGACTGAATAAACCCACACCCCCACGCTGCCTTCCCTCCCCACGGCACCCAGGGTGGCGAGCGCCCCGACCGGACGCGCGGTGCTTGGCGTGGCCAACCTGGGCGGTCCTACTCCTTTCGGCAGTCAAAGGAGGGTACGTGGCTTCGTTTCTGGTTTTGAGGTGTGAAGGAGTTCTCCCTGGGGTTCTGAGGTCTGCTTACGCCTAAGAAGAAGGCCAAGGAGCTCTAGGTCTTTCTGCCTAGAGGTCTGGGTCACGGGAGACTGCCCTGGAGGATGCCCAGCACGCTGAGGACAACACAGGACAGGGTCCTGGGAACACTGTTCAGCCTCTGGGTCGTCCGGCCCTGGAACCTGGTGGCCTGTCCCTGAGCCTTCTCTACGGTGAGGTAATATATTCTCAGACCATTTAAGGAAATTGATTCAGATTGTTCTGTAGCTTATAGTCAAAAGTAAGCTCATTGATACAGAATTTAATGTGACTGGTAAGTGGGCACAGAGTCCTCAATTATATGTGTAAAATGTAAGACAGACGGGATCGCCGAGCAGTCCCACTCCATGTTGCTGGTGTAGCAAGGCGGATGCGTGTTTATAATGAGGATGAATCTTCAAAATAGCAATTAAATGGAAGGAATTTCCTTTTTCTAAGAATATGTTTTGGCAAAACAGATGTAGAGTATTTGTCTGATCTTTAAGAGCAGTAAAATTTCTGAACCTTTTGACATCAGGAAAGTATTTTTAAACATGTATTTAGATCTCTAGACTTATATAGGCCATGCAATCACATTATTAGTCATTTCCTTTTGTTCCTTGGAAAGACCTAGATCTATCAGACATTGGTGTGATACCAGCATTATTCTGGAGAAGTAATAGTTTACTTCCCTCCTGGAAACCACAGTGTCCGTATCTAAAGTTAATGAGAGTAAAGAAACTCCACAGACAAGGCTGGCTTGAGGGAAGCTGCAAAGCAGAAAGAGATTTCAATCCAGTTGTGATGAAGAACTACTCCCACCAAAGTCAAAAGTCTTCTTAGACGGTCCCTGTGTCAGGCCCCTGTGGCCTTGCAGAAACAAGGACAGCCTGGCGACAAAGAGTAGGGGGTGCTGCCCAAGCCGAGTGCTGTTACCTTCCCGGACGCAGGGTGACAGCAGGGAAGCCCCCGCAGAGTGGCTGTTCTGACCAGGGACATGCTCTCTCTCATTGGTCGTCCCCTAAAAATTCTTGGGAGTATGCATGAGTCTCCCTATTGTGCACAGGATATAGAGAGTAGCCGAGAGGATTCCCCTGCTCCCAGAAGTGTGGCCATGGACCAAGAGCATCAGCGTCATCCACAGACTTGTTAGAAATGCAGAATCTCAGGCCCCACCCCAGGCCTGTCTACTCAGAATCTGCCTTTTGAAAAGATCTCTAGGTGGTTCACAGGCATGTTAACATTTTAAAAATTTATTTTTAATTATAGTTGACATAAAATATTATATTAGTTTCAGGTATATAACATAGTGATTACTACAGTAAGTCTAGGAGCCCCCTGTTAACATTTTAGGAGCACTTGCCTATTACACAGTGAAGCGGAGTGAGCAGGGTATGGAACCAGGTGGCTCTGGGATCCAATCCTGGCTTCTCCTCTTCTTGGCTGTGTGACTTGGACAAGGCACTGAATTCCTTTCAGTGTCATCTGCGAGTGGAATAACAGTCCTTCCCGGGGTTTTGACGTAATTCAGTGACTAATTCAATGAGATGTGACATGTCTAGCACAGAGTCTTGCAGCCAGTGCTCCTAGTCCCTCCAACTCAAAATCCAAAGCTCTTTCTACAGCCTCTGAAAGCCATCAAAAGATCTGCCTTAGCCTGGCCTCTGGCAAGCCAGAGAGGCCCTTTTTCTGCTCCTCCTCTCACCCCACTGCTCCTGCAGCCTCCTCCAAACCCTGAGGAAGCCCATAGCACCACCCAGCCCACAGGTGGGTCCTTCCCGCTCGACTCCAAGAGACCCCGGACGCACTGGACTTCCTGCCGAGAGAGCAAGCCAGTCTTCAACCACCTTATCATTAAATAAAGTGGCCCACCGGTTGAAAATTGATATGGATTCTTTTATTTTTTATTTTTCATTTTTTTTAATTTTATTGTTAGAGTATTGCAGAGTACTGTTGAGAGTATTTCTCCCCTCTGCCCCCCTCCACTTACCTCCCACCCCACCCCAGGCCTTCACCTACTGTCTGTGTCCATGGGCTGGGCATATATGCTTGTAAGTTCTTTGGTTAATCTCTCCCCCCCTTCCTCTGACATCCATCAGTGTGATCCATGCTTCCATGTCACTGAATCTATTTTGTTCATCAGTTTATTTTGTTCCTTAGATTCCACATATGAATGAGATCATGTGATACTTGTCTTTCTCTGACTAGTTAAATTCATTTAGCATAATACTCTCCAGGTCCATCCATACTGTCCCGAAGGGTACAGGATCCTTCTTTTTTGTAGCTGCGTAGTGCTCCATTGTGTCCTTTCATTTTTATAAATGACACAAATGGTTTCTGCTCACAATAAGCCAGCACTCTGCCTGCTCCTCTTACACGGGGCTGCCCGGACACAGGTGACAGCGCTCTCCTCCATCGCACCTTCACGGCCATTCCCATGGGTGGCCCCTCAGATCAGCCAGCACTGGCAGCTGACCTTGCTTCCTGAAGACTTGCACTGGTTATGGCCACAGGGAGGGTGGATGTCCCCTCGGGCTCCCTGTGCATTGGTTTACCAGGAGGATCTGCTCTCTTGCCTGAGAAAGAAGCCCAAAGTCCCCAGAACTTGGTATTTTTAATGGTTCTTTTATTCTATTTAATTGATTTTGTATTTCACCACATTTTATTCAATTTTACTCTATTATATTTGACCATGAGCACAAGGTGGAGATCTGCCCTCCGACGAGCCAGGGGTCCACACACGCCCCAGCATTTACTGGAGACAGTCAGGGAACCTCTCAGACCAGCTGGTGATGGACAGGCTGGGGGGCTGTGGGGAGGCTTCCCCACCTTTCCCCTCAGCTCTCTCCTCTGCTTGCTTGCTTCCTCTTAAACTTGGGAATTCTTTTTGTTTTCTAATTTTCATTCAACTTATTTAAACTAAAAAAGAATTCACCCATTTCTCCAGTCCCCGTCACCCCCCACCCCACCCCTGCCTCTTGTACTCTCAGAACCACCAATCTGAATCTGTTCTCTGTATCTAAGAGCTTCATCTTTTGTGTGTTTTTGTTCTGTTTTTGTTTCAGATTCCACATATAAGAGATCATATGGAATTTGTCTGTCTCTGTCTCATCACTGATTTCATTTAGCATAAAGGCCTGGAGTTCCATCCTGCTGTAGCAAATGGCAATATTCCACTTTTCTATGGCTGAATAATATTTCATTACACACACACACCACAATTTCTTTACATACTCCTCCACTGACGGGCACTTAGGCTGTTTCCATATCTTGGCTATTATAAATAACGCTTTAATGAACGCGGTGTACATATCTTTCTAAATTAGTGCTTTCATTTTCTTGGGATATACGGTAGTTCTGTCTTTCCTTTCTGAGGGCCCTCTACGCTGTTCTCCATCACGGCCGCACCAGTTCCCATCGGCAGCCACCGCGCACAGGGCTCCCTTTCCTCCACGTCCTCGCCAGCACCCGTCGTCTCGTCTTCTTTGTAACAGCCACTCTCAGGGCGGGGCGATAGCTCGCTGGTTGGGATTTCCGCGTCCCCTGTGGTCAGTGGCGTGGAGCACCTTCTCATGGACCTGTTGGCCACCTGCTTGTCTTCTTTGGAAACATGTCTGTTCAGAGCCTCTGCCCATTCTCTAATCGGGGGTCTTTGTTTTGTTTTTCCTTTGTTTCTTTGGCTATCAAATCATATGAGTTCTTCATATATTTTAGATATAAGCCCTTCTCAGATTTGTAATTTGGAAATATCGTCTCCCATTTGTAGGTGCCTTCCTGACGGTCTCCTACGCTGTGAGCAACTTCTCAGTTGGATGTGGTCCCATTTGTCTTTCTTTCTGTCTGCTTGCTTTTGCTTTTGGTGTCAGATCCAAAATGTCACGGCTGAGACGGATCGAGGAGCTTACTGCCTATGTTTTCTTCCAGGAGTTTTATGGTCCCAAGTCTTACATCATGTCTTTGATCCATTTTGAGCTCATTTGTGTGCGTGGTGTCCAGCGTCCTTCTTTTGCATGTGCCTGTCCAGTTTGCTCAGCACCAGTTATCAAAGAGACTGTCCTTCCCTTTTTATCTTCCTGGGTCCTCTGTTGTAACTCAATAGACAATGTATGTGTGGGTTTATTTGCTCCACTCAGCCACGTGTGTGGGTTTAGGCCAACAGCTTTCCGCTTTGACTCCAATGGCTTTGAAATATAACTTGAAATCAGGGAGCTGATGCCTCCGCCTTTGTTCTTCTCTCTCAAGATGGTTTTGACTATTTTCTCCCTTTCCTCCTGTCTCTTACGTGGGCTTCCTTCTTGCCTGTTCCGCGATCTGCCTTTCCTCTCGCTCTCCCTCCCTCTCCCCCGTCCTCGCCTCCCTCCTCTCCTGCCTTCCTGCTGCCACCAAGCCTGCAGCTCCGCGGCCTCCCAGCCCATCACCACCACTGGCCGTGCAGTTTCCTCTCATTCTGACGGGCTCAGGGCACCTAAGGCGGGTCAGGTCACTTCCCAGAAGCGGCTCAGCGATCACTAACTTTCCACTGGCTTTTTCAGATGTGATATTCCTGAAGTATGCTCTAAATTGGGCCTGAAATATGTAGCCCTGGGCCTGGATATTAAAAGCATTACAACAGCCGTATAGGGAAGGGTTAAAAATAGCTTTGTCCGCCATTTGGAGGGCGAGGCAAACCTAGAGTCTTCCTAGTTCCACAACTCAGGGCAGAGCCTGAGTGGGAGGTCCGCAGGCAGCACGTGGCCCCACGCGCCACCCTGCGCCCCCGCAGAGCCGCGTGGAATCGCCGCGGAAAGGGCTGCGTAAGGAAACTCCGTTCCCCCAGGTGCGCAACCCGCTGGTCCTTCACGAAGCCTACACTTCTGACTCGGCTCTGAGGGCACTTGGGATTCTCGGTGGACCCCACCCACCACCAGAAGGAAGCCCGTCCCACGTCCACACTGGAGACAGAAACAGCCAGCTCCCAGGGGCAGGGCTCGCGTGTCCATAGCCTGCTGCCTTCCCAGGGCTAAGCACAAGGCTGGCCGGCGCTCCTCCGGGAGGAGGGAGGCGTGACGGGGGAAGAGAGGAAGGGCGAAAGGAGTTACTCGGAGTCGCATACAAAAATAATGGGAACCTCAAAAGTTTAATATGTAAAACTCTGACCTACGTGACTGTCTCTATAACACAAGACCATTGCTTCTTACTCCACTGGTAAAACTCTAGGAGCCAGCTGGGGCTCCCATTTCCAGCTTACTCCCCAGGCACATATTCAAGCAGGAAAATAAATATAACAGCGGCTGGATTTGCTTGCTTGTTGCAAACCACTTTAATTATTTTGTTTGTAAAACCTTTTTGTTCATCTCAGGAGAACATTTAAACCTGCTTTTATTTGTGTACAACTACCCCTAACACTGGGAATGAGGCCTTGTTTCACATTAGCACCTCATGTCCTTTTATCCCCAAGGAGCTGACAGAAAATTACAATTTTAATTGCACTTATAATTTAAAATCCTGAACTAATACAAAAAAATTTCCAAAGATTATTTGAAAATAAAATTGCATGGCCCAGAGCCCTGGAGGGGATGGTTCTGAAGCTTGTAGCTCTGTGTTTAACACATCAAAGCATTTCCATCTACACCAAGCTAAGGGTGCAGATCCAAGTGTAAAGACCTGAGAACATAAGCCCAGAAGAACAGGGGTACACAGCATGGAAAACGAGAGTACAGATGCTGACAGGATGGATTAATAGGGGCTGAACTCACCTCTCACTTGAAATAACTAAAAACCAAACATACGAAACCAGTCTTCAGACACCGGACAGGTGACATAGCTGAGCAGTGATGCTCAAGAGCTAAACACCAAGTGGGGTGAGCCTGAGCTGGGCACATGGAGGCTCTCCCGGCACAGGAAGGGGGACCTAGGCAGAGCTCAATGGTTTTTATGAGTCGAAGGGAGAGTTTGGGGCTTGAGGCCAAGACAATTTGGAATTCATAAGGCAGAATCCCAAAGAAGACAGAGTGACACAGAACAGCCCTCCAGAAACCTGCAGAGTTCACTCCGAGTCTATAGCTCAGGCTTAATTAGCACACGTGAGTGTGGAAACTGTCTGAGTCCACGGAAGAATCACCTGAAAGGATCATGTTTAACAATCCTCAGAAATGGGTTGAATTAGACAAGGGACTAACAGGCTGTTTTCAACCTGCCTCCCAAAGCTGCAAAGCCAGTCCTGAAAAATCAAAATGTTCCGAAGTCACATAACTGTGTCCTTGGGAGGGGTGGGGGCAACTAAAGGAAGGAAAGGAATCAAGCACTCAGCACCCAACCTCCTAAAATTCAGTGTCCGCATCTAATTAAAAATTACAGGACGTGCAAAGAAACAGGACAATACAGCTATGAGGAGAAGAGGCGATCAACAGAAAGAAGCTGGAAATAATGCAGGTGGCAGACTCAGTACCACCGGACACGGAAGCAGAAGGTAAGTATTAGGGACACACAGCACATGGTCAGGAAGTTAAAGGACAATATGTGCACATTAGGGAAAAAGAAAGGAAAGAAAGAAAAGAAAGAAAGAAAAGAGAGAGAGAGAGAGAGAGAGAGAGAGAGAGAGAGAGAGAGAGAGAAAGAAAAGAAAAGAAGAAGGAAGGAAGGGAGGGAGGGAGGGAGGGAGGGAGGGAGGGAGGGAGGGAGGGAGGAAGAGAGAAAGAGAGAGAGAGAGAGAGAGAGAGAGAGAAAGGAAGGAAGGAAGGAAGGAAGGAAGGAAGGAAGGAAGGAAGGAAGGAAGGAAGGAAGGAAGGAAGGAAGGAAGGAAAGAAAGAAAGAAAGAAAGAAAGAAAGAAAGAAAGAAAGAAAGAAAGAAAGAAAGAAAGAAAGAAAGAAAGAAAGAAAGAAAGAAAGAACGTACATGAGTTTCCACAAATAAAAGTTGAAGCATCTGAGATGATAAATACTCTGGATGAAATCAAAGGCAGATTAAACACCATAGAGGAAAAATGAATGAACTTTAAAGTGTGGAACAAGAAATCTCCAAAATGAATCATAGAGGGGGGAAAAGACTAAAAAAATTAACAGATCATTAGAGGAGATGGAACCATTTAAGCAATCTAATAATATCCATGCCGTTTAAGTCCAAGGGGAGAAGAGAGAAAGAAAAACAGAAAAAGTGTGTGAAGAGAGAATGGTCGAGCATTTTCTAAATCTGATGAAATCTACACCCAAGCACATAATAAAAAAAAAAAGTAAAGTAACTAGAGGAAAAAGACAGAGAAAAATAAAGACAAGAATGACAGCTGGCTTCCCTTCAGAAACCAGGCAAACAACTCCCTGAAACGACATCTCTAAAGAATGAAACAAAAGAAGTGGATAATTTATCACGAGTAGAACAGAACCATAAGAAACAGATAAAACGGTCAACTTCCTTAAAAGGCGCAAACTACAAAAACAACAACAACAACAAAATACTCAGAAAGAAACAGGTCCCTACAGTATCTCCTAAAACATTAGACTCTTGTTTAAAATCTTCCCAAGGGGGGGCCCTTCCAGGCCCAGAGAGCCTCACTGGTGAATTCCGCATTTGTTTAAGGAACACAGTTTCCGTTTTTCACAGATTCTTTCAGAATGTGGAAGAGAAGGGAACATCCCATCTTATCCCAGGAGGCCAGCACTACCCCAATTAGACAACCAGACAGAAGGTTTACTATATAAAAAGCTACAAACTAATATCCCTTTTCAACCTAAATACAAAGTTTTTTAAAAGTATCTGACACTTTAGCTAAAATACTCTGGCTAAGCTTAACTCCAATTCAAAAGGGGCAAGCACATCATGATCAAGTGGGGTTTATCCAGGACTGCGAGGTTGGTTTCCCAATTATTTCAATGGATGCATGAAAAGCATTTCACAACACCCAACTTCCAATTATGTTGAAAACCCTCAGCAAACTAAATTAAAAAAACACTTCTTCAACCTGCATCTAACATATAGTTAATGGTGAAAAGTGGAATGGTTTTCCTAAGATCCAGAAAAAAGCAGATATCCACTCTTACTGCTTCTTCTCAACATTGTACTGGAGGTTCCAGAAAAAGAAATAAAAGGGGACCAGATTGGAAAGAGAGAATATAACTGTTTTTATTCCCAGACAGCATCACTGTCTATATAGAAAAGCTCAGGAAACCTACAAAAGAAAGCCACTAGAACTAATAAGTAAGTTTAACACAAGGTCAGTATTCAGAAATTGCTAACAACAATCAATTGCAAGTTAAAATATGCAAAGCAATACCATTTACAATTGTATTAAACTATTAAATATAAACGATGAGTCAAACAAGGCCAGTACACTGCAAAACATTGCTAAAAATAATTAAGGAAAATATAAGTAAATGGAAAGATACACCTTGTTCATAATTCTGCCTCAAATTATCTCCAGATTCAACACAAAGGAAATTAAAATCCTAGAACTGACAAGTTAATTCTGAGACATATATGGCTGCAGGGCCAGGACAGGTGGGGCTTGCACAGGCCCGTGAGGGCCCCTCTTTAATTCTGAGCCTCCGGTGCCTCACAGGCCCCACCCTAGCCCCGCCCTCTGACAGTGTGAATGATGAAAGTAAACTTTTAGACAAGCAAAAGGTAGAGAACTTACTTCACTTGATCTCAAGAGTAACTAAAAAGCTACAATTATACAGTGTAGTGCTGGAGTGAAGACAGACATACAGGTAAATGGAACAGAACAGAGTCCAGGAGGAGATCCAAACATTGAAGGCCAACTGGCATTCAGCAAAAAACCCAAAGGGGAAAGGACGCTAATTTCAACAAGTAGTGCTGGGAAAATTAGACATCCATGGGCAAAAAAAAGACAAAAATTAACCTCAAGCCTTACTGCCACCATACACAAAAGTGAACCATCAATAAACACAGCAGCATGAATGAATTTCAAAATCATCACGCTGAATGAAACCAAGTAGACAGATAAGGGAATGTACTGAAGGATTCCACTCACAGAAAATTCTAGAAGATGCCAAGTAAGCTACAGTGACAGAAGACGCCAGAGGCTGCGTGGGATTGGGTGGAGGGGACACGGATGACATGGGGCATGGAATTTCGTGGGTGATGACCATGATTGTGGTGGTAGCTGCAAGTGTGTATGTCAGAACTGCAAACTGTAACTCGTCAAAGTTTCCATTTTTTAATGTCAGCTGTATGTCAAACAGTTCGTAAAAAATGGGACTGTGGACACTAGTGCCAGATTGCTGGGTTCACACCCAGAGCACCCTCCGTAAAATCACACACCACACAGCCCACCTCCCGCCCTGCCCCACACGCCTGCTGGGCACTGCCCTCGGGCCACTCGGCCGCCGCTGTCCATCCGTCTGGTGCGCAGTGTCTCTCAGCCCTGCCTTCAAAATGCCAGAATCTACGCACATTTCACCGCCCCTCCTCTTGCCACTGCTGCTCCCGCCACCTTGGGCCTAAGCCACCACCATCTCTAATTAAAGGCCCTAATTTTTAATTTTCTTCGTTTTTCTGTTCTTTCCCACCCCGCAGGAGTCAGGGTGGAAATAAAATTCCAATCAGTCCTCCTGGCTCAACACGCTGCGGCCCCTCCGCTCACCAGCGGCGAAGCCGACGCCTGTCCTGTCCCTGCCACGGGCGCAGCAGAGCCTCCCCCACTGCGCCACCTGCTGCTCCCGCTTTCTCAGTTATTACGTCTGTCCGTGATTTCAGCCCAAACTGTGGCTGCTCCTCCCAGTCCTGGCGGCTCCTTGCCGGGACCACTCCTCCTCCGTCGGGGCTGTGTGGTGAGAGCTGAGGGACAAGCCCACAAAGATAGCAGAGCCCGAGTTAAACGAGCTGCGGCTGGCGGGGAGCCCCCGGAGGCCCGCTGAGACACGTGGGATTCCAGGAGGCAGCCTGGCCACGTGCGCTCTGGCCAACGGGACGACTGGGCAGCGGCTCCCTAACTCTGAAAACTCTCACCCCATGGAGATATGGAAAGTCCAGAAAGTGAAAATGGAGGGGAAGAGGGCTCAGTGAGGAGCGCGTCGTCGAGGGAAGGCAGCCTGTGCTTCCTCTCCTCCTGCAGGCAGGGAGCCCCGCGCCCTCCTGGCTCTCACAGGCGCTAGGACCCCACAGAGCGGCCGGGCCCTGAGAAGCAGGGTCCCTCGGGCTCAGTCAGAGAGCTACTTTCCGCTGTCCTCCCTGGCCCTTCCACCCCGCTCATTCCCTTCTATAGGGTGAAAATTAGGGAAAGTTTCCTGACTTTTCTATTAATTAACTGAGGTTAATAGAAAATTTTATGTTACTTTAAATTTTAAAACCAAGCTTTGATTCAAAATGTAAAATGATCTAATCCAGTCTAATAACCAGAAGGCCTACTTGGCTTTGTGCCAAAATGCTGACCCTTAAAATACATAAATGAACATGTGTCTCCCACTGAGGCGGGACGGGGCGGTTCAACGCAGCACCACGCGGAGGCGACAGGGCTTCGGAATGAGACCAAGGGGAGCGTCAAGTTCCAACTGCCTGCATTCAGTGCTGGTGCCTCGGCCCTTTTCTGAGCCTGCTTCATTTCCTGGACTCCAGTATTAATAACACCTCTCTCAGAAGGTTATAAAAATTTAACCCTATAACAAAAGACTAAAATACCTTCACAAAAAAATATGAGCAAATGTATCAAAATTAGAAATAGACACGATGAATAAATAAATGTTCAAAGTGTTTGACTTGGCTAAAAAGCAAAGAACTACAAATTAAAACAATTCAGGGACCCTTTTTTCACCTATAATATTGGTAAAAATGGAAAACATTGATTATATTTGTGCTCACAAGACCCAAGAGCGCGCAGCTCTCCCACATCTGCTTGGAAACAATGTTTCACGGCAAAGTCGGGGAGGCTCAGCTGAGCCAGGCAGAGGGTCGCAGTATTGTTTACAAAGCACTGACCACGCTGTTTCCAAAAATCAAGAAGAACTGCATGAATTATGATTCTTCCAATGGACAGATTACTACAAGGCCATTAAATATTATCTCAAATACTATTTACTGACATGATAATATGTTAATGATATATTATTAATTGAAAACAGTTGGACACAAACTGAACGTAACAGGAAAACCTCAATTTGGCAAAATAAGTGACATATACGAGGCTGTTTGAAAGGATGACTCATTAGTATGCTAGTTTGTTTTGTTCCACTACAGAGGCTCCGAAAGCAGCGTGGCCAGGCTCCCGCTTTCCTTCTTCCCTGCCCCTCCCACTCGGCCCGCCCTCCCACACCCACACAGAGAAAGTCTCTGCCCTTCTTTCTGCCAAGGCAGTTTGCTTCAATAAACAGGTGAACTGACAATGATGGTTGGCTGAGAAGCTTCTGAGGCTCAGAGAACGAGGGTGGTCGCAGGGGCCTGAGCGAGGAGGCGTCCGGTACAGATGGAGGGGCGCAGAGAGGAGCCAGTGGCGCCCCTCCCCCAACACAGCAGTCCCGAGAGCGACAGCCGGGAGGACTGCCTGGCTGGGGCCATCCAGGAAGGCTGGGCCCCAAGCATGTGGCCTCTCAAAAAATCTCCCCAACCAAGCTTGAGACCTGGAGCTAAAGCTTCCTGAGTGTCTACAGAGATCTTCCTAGGTCTGACCTTGAGGGCAGGGCCCCGGGGGCCTTCCCACAACCTCCAAGAGGGCAAGGAGGAAGCGACCTTGTCATAGCTGGGGCCAGATTTCCTGAGGTCCCTTTAGATGGGGTTTCACAGGCAGATCCAGCCTGTTTGCAGCAATGTCTGTAAGCATGTGGGGCAGGCCTGGCACACCGTGGACACTCAGCAACACGTTCCATCCCCTCCAGGGCAGCCACGCGGTCACTCGCCGTTCTGGCGATGCACACAGCAGGCAAGCAGCAGTCTGAGGGTGGGGGGGAAGCTGCTCAGACCTCACTGGCCTCACAGGGTGGGCTCTGCAGCAGTTCTGGAGCAGAAGCCCCTCTGCCCCTGGCCAGGAGGGAGGCCCGGCAGGACAGTGACAGCATGGGGGTCCTCAGCCTCTGTCACCTCCACAGCCGTGGGACAAGCCACCAGTCTCCAGGGCTGCAGCACACTGCGGTCACTGACAGGTAAAAGACTCCTCACCCTCCTTCCTGCATTCATTTGGGATTTTCCAACCAGCTCTAAGAGACAGGCTGCTGGGCACATGGCATCCTCTGGCCTGAGACTGTGGAAAAGAGAGCCAAGGTGGAGCCTGCTGTCTCTATGAGCCTTACAACCATTTATGACACTTCCCGAGACGCTCTGATGGCTGAACTGTCTCCTGCCTGTTTCCACATCCGTGTGGACAGGACCCTCTTTAGGAGCCCTACCAGGGGCCTACCCCCTGCCCCCCCATGCTGCATGTGAAGGTACCAGGTGTGCGTGTGTGTGGCGTGTGCGCAAGCACACTTGCTTCTCGCCTCTCCATGTGGTGTGTGCCAGTTACCCAGCCAGGCAAAGGCAGTGCAATGATGGTGGAAGGCACAGGTAATGGGGTCTTTCAGGCACAAGCAGTGGGTCCATGTGTAGGAAGCGCCATGGGTGAGAATGCAGGACGGTAGAGATGCAAACCTTTCGTTTTCAGACACATTTGCTGCAGGTGGTAACTGGGAGCTATTTTTTAAGCTCCCTAAGTGTCAGCGGTCCCTCTCCGGAGCATTCTCTGTCGACACTCTGCACAACGACCACAGACTGGTTGGGAGCAGCTGACTGGCTCCTGAAGCAGAGCCACAGCCGCGGTGGGGTGCGCCCCACGGTCTGCAGGGCGTTCAGACTGGACTACACAGCAGAGCGTCTGGGGTGGCGCCTGCAGCTCCTGCCCCGCTGAAGGTTAGTGATCCAGGTACACGTTCGTTTCTCAGCCACAATACCCTAAGCCCCCCAAGATGAGGAACACACCCCTCAGCTTCTCCTGAGCAGCCACTGTGCTGCCCAGGTGTTTGGTACAAGTGCGACGCGTTACCAATCCTGGAATGGAGACAGGACACGAGGGAGAAATTAAGACCACTTAAGAGTCATGGCCTTGGCTCTCCAGAATGTTGGAGGAAGGGAAGGTCACGGAAGAGATCAACAGGCACAGTCATTTGAGCTGAGTGTTAAAGGGCATGTGAGTTTACAGGAGAGACGGGAAGAACAAGGGCATCAGCAGGCCCGAGGTTGTCAGAAAGCCTGCAGCGTGGGCTCCTCCAGCCCTGCACACCTTGCAAGGTGCACTGGGGAGCCTCTCCCTCCTTACGGGGTGTCCTTGAGGAAGCCCCAAAGACAATGGCCCCACAGGACACGCGTTACTGGTTATAAGACAGGCTGTCATGGGAGTGCTGGCTATGACCCAGCCCCCGCCTCCTGGCGAGCCCTCATCTCATCTTCACAACTTCCCTGCATGGTGGCAACTGAGCCTTCCGAGCAAAGGAGGGAACAAGTTCAAAGGAGGAAGTGAGACAACTGGCCCCAGTCCCAGGAGTGGCAAGCGCTGGAGCAAATCATGTCCACAGCGCGTCCTCAAGACTGGTTCAAACATAGGAGTTTTTAAAAGTAAAGTAAAATAACATAAAGGGAACAAGTATAATAATAAAAAATAAACATTTTATAATAAGACTTTCCACAGCAAGAACTTATTACTGCTTCCAAATTAAGACAAATTTCAAACATTGCTGGGAATCAGTCAGGCACTTAGCATCCAGTGAGTGCCAAGTGTGGGGCACAGGGAAGGGGGCAGTGTTAGTGCCGAGTGTGAGGCACAGGGAAGGGGGCAGTGTTAGTGCCGAGTGTGGGGCACAGGGAAGGGGGCAGTGTTAGTGCCGAGTGTGGGGCACAGGGAAGGGGGCAGTGTTAGTGCCGAGTGTGGGGCACAGGGAAGGGGGCAGTACAAGTGACTCTGCCACTTACTAAGGGACGCTGAACAGTCCATCAAGCCCTCTGAGCCCCATCTCCTTACCTGTGCAGTGGGATGACACAAGATGAAGTGCCTGGGGACTTGGCCTTCCGGCCCTTCCCCACCCTCGCCCAGGGGAGCACGTCCTCCTGGCGCAGCTCCTGACCTCAAGGATCTCCGCCTTCTGCTTGAAACGGTTTCCTCCCTGGGTTTCCAGGACCCCGCCCCCAGCAGCAGTATCAGTGCTCACACTACGTGGAAGTTATCTGAGCACTTCCTTTAAAAAGCAGGTTGTTAGAATGGACAAAATAGCTGGATCCAAGTATGAAAGGCCTTCAAGACACATACTTTAAATGTAAAGCAACAAGCTGGGTAAAAGTGAAGGGGTTAAAAAGGAATCCTGCAGACGCGAATCAAATCTGCTGCAGTAACATCAGGGGAAGCACAGGGCAGAGCAGGGAGCGCCTCAGAGCAGGGGATAAAGGCCGTCGCCTCGGAACAGATCGACTCATCACCGGGGCACAGGAGTCCGAAACATTTATGCCTCTTAGAACAAAGCTTCAAAATACATTAAACCACAACTGATAAAACTGCAAGGAGAAATAGGCAAAGCCACAATTAAAGCTGAATATTTTGATACCTCTCTCAATAGCTGATAGAACAAGGAGGCAAAAATTCGCCAAGGATATGGAAGCCATAAGCAACACTATCAACCGCGTGGACCTGACATCTACAGAACAACCACCAATTACCCATCCCTTCAGATGCCCATAAGCACTTGTCAAGAGTGACAGTATACTGGACTTCAAGTAAGCCTCAGTGAATTTAAAAGGATTCAAGGAATAGGAACTATTTTCTAACTACAATGGAACTAAATTAAAAATCAATAAGAGAAAAAATCCCCAAATATTTGAGAACTAAATAACACACCTCTAAACAACCCATGGGTCAAAGACAAGTATTTTGAACTTAACAACAATCAATACACACCATATCAAAATTTGGGGGACAACATTAAATCACTTACAGGAAATTTATAGCATAAAAAATAAATGTCTCAACTCAGTGATCTCAGCTGCCCCCTAGGAAAGATGTAGACATAGGTGGCAACCAGACACAGGACGGGTGCTCGGTACCCTTCGCTACTAGGGAAATAACAGCCGCAGTCACACAAGGCACCATGACACACCACTATAGTGGCTACTACCCCAAACCCACATCGACCAAGTGCTAGAGGAGAGGTAGAGCAACGGGAATTCTCATAGAACTTGAAAGTTTCTTAAAAAGTTAAACATAGATCTACCGCATGACCCAGCAATCCCACTTGCAAATATATGCCCCCAAAATGAAAGCACATGTCCATACAAAGACTTCACATGAATGTTCACAGCAGTCTTTTCTGTAATGGTCAAAAATCTGGACCAACCCACATATCCATCATGGTACATGATATTCAAACTGTGGTATATGAATACATTTGAATACCTCTCATTAATAAAACAAAAAGAGCTATTACTATACATTGCAATATGCATGAATCTCAGAATAATTATCTGGAGGGAAACAGCCACAGCAAAATAGAAAGAAGAGTAAATACTGTGATTCCATTGATATAAAACTCTAGAAAATAAAAACAATCTGCAGTGTGAGAAACAGACTGCCAGGGGAGTGGGGGGCAGGGCAAGGTGGGGGCACTAAGACACTCTGGGGCCTTCTCTGTTCGCTACCTTCAGCAGGGCTATGCTTTCAGGGGTATACATATGTGTCAAACATAAATTATACACTTAGATAAGTGCATTTATTGTATGTGAATTAAACTTGAATAAAGCTGTTAATTTTTAAAGTAAAATATAGATAAAGAAAGTGATGCTCAAAAAAAGTGCCTCCATCTAATGTCTGATCAATGGCAGCCCCTGTTCTCTGAGTTTTCAGCTGGGGCTACAGAGGTGGGTGAGGTCACAGGCCGGTCCTGGGGGACTCCTCAGCAAGCAACTACCTTAGGAGAACACAGTTGTTCTTGAGTGTTACTAAATTAACTTTGCAGCCAGTAAATGAACGGGGACCTAACATTCAAACAGAACTGGAATCTTCAAAATGAAAAGAAGAAAAAAATTAAATATTTTCCCTTCCTCTCTTTCTCTGTGACCCAAGTAGAGGTTTCTTAAAGCTATTTGACTCAGCACTCATCTCCGGTCTCTTTTTCCAGGGAGGGCTCTGAAGCCAGCTCGCAAACAGGCACGTGTGTCACATGGAGGAACCTGAACTCTACCCTCTGGTCCCTGACACTCCACCACCGGCCAACAGCCGACTCCAGCACAGAGGCGAGCAGGCGGCAAGAGAAAGGCCGGGAAGCGTGCAGGGAGCACAGACGTGTGCGGCAGACGGTGTGCACCGCGCGTGCTGGGAAAGCACTGTGCATGAGACCAGACGCGCCTCCGGGAGACACCTGCTTCTGGCCATGGACTTATCTACCCTCTTTGCTCACAGAATCCTTTTCCCACAAAGCACCTACAAATGAGCAGAGGCTGTGTCCCAGCCCAGTTTGGAGACTGGGAAGCCGTGGGAAGCCTGTCTGGGGCTTCCCCTGCCCTCCTCCCTGGCCACTCCACTACCTGCCAATGGCCTGGACCGGGGGGAAGGGGGCATATGTGTGCCTCAGAGGGAGAGCTTGTACCCCAGGGGTGCAAGCATGTGCAGGAAAAGGAAGTGCCATGGAACGAGGGATGCTGACCGCTGTGGCTCACAGGGCAGGGGCAGGTTTTCTGGTCCATGAAGGTCGGGGATGGTTAAGTCCCTCTTCCTGCAGTGCAGGCCATTAGACGAGCAGCATCCTGGTGCCAGGGCAACAGGCAGACGTTGCAGTGAATCCCCTGCTCTGTGGCTGAGGTCCTCGTGCTGGGGACCCTCAGGCCCCAATAGGAAGGAGGTGCAGCCTCACTTACAGGCTGTTTAGAGAGTCAGGCCCATGCGTCAGGTTCCCAGCACAGCAGAGCTGGGCAAGGAGAGTGAATCTCTCTAGTGGGGGAAATGCAGGAGAACCTCTGGGCAAGGGCCCTATTTAGCAGACCTTTGCAGGAAAGGTAAGTCTTTGTCAATCAAAGACTCGGGAAGCGGACGCTGGCCATACAGGAAACTCCTGGCAAAGGTCCAGAGCCAAGAGAAGAAAACAAATATGGGAAACAGCAAGTTACCCATCGCTTGCAGGGATGAGCCATGAGGTAGTGGGCTGGAGGCGGAGAGGTAAATAAATGTGCACAGAGTGGCAGGGTCATCCGCAGTGGGCTTGGGGCAGGCGCAGGAGGAGGGCTCTTCTCCACCGGCTGGTGAGGCAGCCAGAAGGGTGGGCCTTGGCCCTGAGACTGCAGCCTGGGTGAGAACCAGGGGGGTAGAATGATGGGTTCAGATAGAGCTGCTCTCAGCTGGGGGTGGTCATGAAACCTTCTAGCAGCTGAGTCAAGAAGGCGCCTGGATGTCTGGGTCCAACGCTCAGAGGCAGGGTCTGGAACGGACATGGGATGTGGGGTCATCCACGTATGCCAGGAACAAGACAGGGTGCAGAGGGCCTGTCAGCTCTGCTTCCGCCCTCCTCAGACCCCACCGCCCCCCGCGCTCCTGCTGTGCCACAGATCACAGCTCAGAGCTTCACTGCTGGGAAACCTAAGTGCAGGCTGTGCGTGTGCTTCTGGTTGCTTACTCAGCATTTTACACCATTTCCATCACAGCGTGACGTGATTGCGTGTTTGGAGAAAGTAGGCTAACGGTGCGAGCTGTCCAGCAACGCACAGAGCTTTGAGTCTGCCTCTGGGCTGGTTCTAGAAGAAGCCAGAACTTACACCATATTCCATAAAGAATTTCCTCCAAGTTCCCCCAAGGCCAGACCAGGAGACCGGGTCTCCTGCCTGTATGCAGAGACTCCCAAGGCTGATCCCCGCTCAGCGGGCCAGAGGGAGGCCTAGCCCATGGGAAGTGCTGACGGACAGCCAGCTGGCGTGTGGGGAGGCAGCACTCGCCCGGCGCCCAGTGATAACGAGGCTCCTGCAGTCCAGTGAGCCGAGCCCTGAACAGGCAGCTTCTGAGGTGTCACCGAGTGGTCCCACCATCCCTGAAACTGCTCTCACTCACTGCCTGTCTCCTCGAGGAGGCCAGCTGGGAAGTGGTCATAAAGCAACTTGATCTACCCTGTAGACGGCACCCTGACTTTCAGCAAACCTTCCTCAGAGTCTGCACTCCACATGGGCACTGGGGATCCAGTGATGAGCTGGGTTCTGGCCCTGGATGAATGGTTCACGTTGCTTCCCACCCTCTTCCAAGCAACATATTCAGTGAAAATATAATTTATACCCAAAGCACATCTGTTTGCCAGTGTCCCCACAGTGGAGCCCAGAGCCCCGTAGAAACTATCAGTGAGGCTCGAAGACTCACCAGCCTTTGTCTGACTCCAATGACCCTTCACCAAACAAAACAGGCCATCACACGCAACACCAGTCCTCACTAGTGAGAGAAGACAGACTAACAAACCACTGCTTAGCGAAGGCCAACAGAAACGTGCCCTGAGTGTTTACCTTGAATCCAGGAAAGTACATTAAGCAAGTGAAATAGAGGGGAGACTGGGGACAGAGCCTGTGGAGTGAGCCAGCAGGGGTGAGGGGGCTGCTGCAGGTCTCCTCAGGAAAAGCTGTGGGAGACGAGGCAAGGACCTGAGCCCCTCTGAGGACCTGAGCTGCCTTTAGTTCAGGAAGCAAGAAGGTGGGGCCCCAGTGTACCTGCTGAACCCTGGAGCCACCAAATGCCTGCATGCGATTCCTTTTCCCCACTTTCCGTGCTGGCAACTGTCACAGAAGTAATGGGGCTTTTGTCTTCAATGGGGCCATGTGTGACAGGAGACAGTTGTTCTGGATATAGCTGGCTGCTAAGGATGGGTCTGCATACAAGGCAGAGAGCACCTCCGTCAGGAGCCAGAGGCCTCGCTGGGGTTGCTGGTGTCTGCTGCCTAAGCTTTACAAGAGGCCCCTTCCAGACTTCAAGAATGTCCTCAAGTGTCCCCGTCAATGCGCACACCTGCACCCCGCTGACTGGCCTCACTGAGTCTAACGCTCGCCACCACCAAGGATCTTTGCCAGGGCCATGTGCGTGATGTTGCCAAAGGGCTGTGGAGCCAGATAGTCTTCATGCAGAATACCAAACGGGCCATTCCATAGCTCTATCACCTTGACCACGTGGTTTAACCTCTCAAGCCTCCCTTTTCCCATCTGTAAAATGGGGATGAGAGTGACTGCCATTGGGTCTGTTGATAAGGACTGAGGATGGTAACAAATGCACAATGCCTGGCACTTTGGATGACCAGGCAATGGCAGCTGCTGTCTCATCCTTCTCAAGAGGAAGAGCCTCCCCCACACAAAGGGAAACCCAGGGACAGCGAGGTCCCTTCTGGAGAAGGCACGCTCAGGCTGGGGTGTGCTGGCCCAGGGCGCACTGTGACTGGGCAGGCACAGCCATCCTCTCAGGGGAGGCTGATCTGGTGTGGCTCAGACAGGTGTGCCTACATGACTCCTCCTGGTGACCTGAAGCACACCCTGGGTTCCAGAGCCCCAGCAGTGCGTGCAGGGCCGTGGGTGAGCTGAGATGCAGGGGAGAGGAAAGGAAACAGCTGGAAATGTAAAGAGCACTTCTGAAGACTGGCAAGAGGAAAAGGGGCTCTCCCACTCGGAGGAGTCACCAAAAGCAAGACCAGTGCAGCCATATCCCCGAGGGGCACAAGGAATGCAGCCTTTCTCTGGAACAAAGGACATGGGACTTTGAAGAACCTGTAGAGGAGCTGGCAAAATCCAGAGGACCGACACCTCCAAAAACCAAGGACCACGCAGGCTTTGAGGGACGGGAGGCAGCTGTTACGTCCCCTCTCTGAATCCCAGCATATCCAGCAGCAGCCCGTGGTAAATGCAGGGCTCCTGCGCATGTCTCCACTGGCCTGTGGGGACCTGGAGCTGATAAGATGTGAATTTATGGAAGAAAACCATGAAATATGGGCCTTGCAAGCAGTTTCTACCTGATATACCTGTGAAATTATTAAAATAAGCCACCAGAAACTATTTCAGCCATATTAGCACTGAGCTAAAAAAGAAACATCATAAATAAATTACGGACTTAATAAACTCTGCGTCTTCTAGAATGAGGCCACTAGAAATGGATCAGTTAGTGCAGAAGCGGCTGAGGCAGGGCCCCAACGAAAGCAGGCACCGTAACCCCTCGGAAGTCAGCGGAAGGGCCGCGCACCGGCTGCCGACCGGGGCTTCCTGGGCGAGCGAGCCCGGAGGGCTCCTCCGGAGAGCAGGGCCCGTGGCTGCTGCCACCCCTGCGCGCACCTGCGTCACGGAGGAGGCCGGCGTGACTGCTGGAGAGCTGAGCAGCCGCCGAGAAACCTGGGTGCTGCCGTGCCCCCCGGGGCCGGGCAGTGTGCGGCGGTCAGCAGGACAGACCTCCCAGTCACCCCTTTAAGTGGAAAAGGATCCCGCCCACCAGCTGCGTGGGGGGTGTGCACACAGGCACTCACACACCCATACACTCGCATGTGCACACACGTGTACTCTCACACACTCACATACACACTTATGCATGCATGTATCCATGCCCACTCACATACACTCCTACATACAGATATGCACACTCACATGTGCACACACACACACCTGTCCACTCACATGTGCATGCACACACTCACATACATACCTATGCATACATATGTATCCATGCACACTCACAATCTCCTACACACAGATATGCTCACACCCATGTGCTTCTGCACACACGCACACAGAATCACGTAACACATACCTGCAACCTCCTGCGTGAAACGCGCAGCCTCTGTCCCTCCTCATTCTTTGGCCACCTCCTCTGCACCCCACTTTCTAACCTACCCGAATCTCTCCAGCTTCCCTCACCCCACACATCAAACACCTGATACAACGTCTCTTTGACGGAGACTTCTTTGTGGACTCAAGTTTAGACTCAGTAACTGGTTCCCACCTGCTCCAGGTGAGCACCTTGGCAGGTCAAGTCACACAATACTCTGACCTCCTGTCTTGGCACAGTGGCACCCTGGAATTCACTCCAGCACCCCAAGTCAGAATTCGACCTGAAAAGATCATTCCAAGCTTTCCAAAGGGCCAAGGGGCTCAGTAAAGGCCACAGCCCTCAGCTTTCTGTGCTCTTACCTCATTGACAAAGACCCAGTGGCTGTCCTTGGAAGCCAGGTTGGTCTCCACGGCCTGCAGAGAGAAACAGAAAACACACATGAACAGACGCTTGCAGCACACAGGATGACTGCTCAGACAGGGGCAATAAACACTGCTTGTAGAGTTTTCCTTAAAACATGCTGTCTCCCCAGGGAGGGGGCCAGCTCTGGCACCGTAGCTACAAGGCAAGTCATTTGAATACAGACATCTGATTCCCAGCTGTCTTCTGAGCTCTCCGGCACCAGCCCAAGCAAGTTCCAATCCCTGCAGGCATCACAGGGCCGGCCCCAGCATCCCTCCCAAATCCCCTCTGGAGGGGTGCTTAGGGGATGAGTGTCATCACTGCTCCAGGGGAGAGGACGGGAGATCAGAGGGGGTTTACGGCAGCTGGTCAGTGGTGCTGAGTGACACCTGGGAAGACAGCAGCTCGCAGCTGAGGCACTCAGCTGCCCCCCTTCTTCAGGACCCACAGAGCTGGCTCTGTCACCCTGGGGTAACCCACCCCTATATTTCTCTCTCACAGCGCTTCTGTTCTGTGTCACTATAGCACTTGCATTTCTGTGCTGGAGTAGTTATCAGTTTATTTATTTCTCATTGTCTATCTCCTCCACCAGGTAGGGGCTTCCATGAGGTCAGGGGCCACGTCTATTTCAGTCACAGTTATGTCCCAGAAACCTGCACCTCAACCAGCACACAGAAGGTGCTCAATAAATGTTGCTGAATGTGTGCATGAAGTGTTGGGGGCAAGGCAGACAGAACCCAGTCATTTTACTGTATCTCAGATTTCCTATGAGTGCCCTTTAGAAAAACATAGAAAAAACTGATAGTTTTTGAGCATGCTCTGCAAAAGCTCACATTCTGCATGTGCCAAGGGCTTGCTTTGTGCCCAGGTCTCTGCCAGGCCCTCTATGAACTCAGCAGGGAGCCAGTAGATTATGGTCCTTTTATTTTTAATATTTTGTATTTTTGCAATGTAATTTTTATTACTTTTTTTTAAAAAAAAATACAGAAAAATAAGAATGTTCAATATGATCCCATAATCCTGCCCCATATATATTTTTTAAATATGTCTTTATTGATTTCAGAGAGAGGAAGGGAAAGGGAGGGAGAGATAGAAACATCAATGATGAGTCACTGATCGGCTGCCTCCTGCACGCCCCCTACTGGGAATCGAGCCCACAACCCAGACATGTGCCCTGACCGGGAATTAAACTGAGATCTCCTAGATCCTAGGTCAATGCTCAACCACTGAGCCATGCCATCCAGGCCTGCCCCATTTTTTTTTTAAGAATGCGCTTAAGTATGAAAAGACCCCATCATCCCTCCAAATCCACCCCTAGAGGTCATCTGAAGCATCCCACCCAGAAGTGTTTGGTCACATCTGCAAGTACATATCTATGCACACATATCAGACAGATGTTTTTATTAAAATAGGATCGTGAAACACACATCCGGATACAGCTGTCATTTCTGATTCAGCAATGTATCAGAAACAGCGTAGCTTCCCATCAGTACTGAGACCTGACTCAGTGTAGCAGGTGAGAGCATAGGGTGAAAGGCCACCTCCCCAGGGGCCCAGCATGTGCGGGGCCCGGTCCCAGCACTGCCACTGCACCGGCCCCTTCAGAGCCTCGCTTCTGTCAGCGATGGGAGGGCTTGCTGGCCGACGGCCAGCACATGGAGACGGAGCCTGGGAGCGCCTGGCCAGCTCTCCCACCCATGTCCTCACAGACAGCTAGACCCCTCATGGAACACCAGGGTGGCACAGGGGCCTTCCTGGACCATGTCAGGGTGCAGAACACAGACTCCTCTAGCTTACAAATAGGAGGGTGCCAGGCCCTGTGGAGACAAGTGGGGACAGGAGTCGGACTAGCGTGGTACCTCATGGTGATGTCCCGAAGACACCTTCTGCCTCCTCTACAAACTGGGTAGAGCAGGCCCTCTCCACAGAAGCTGGGAGGACTCCTGATGCTTAGAAGGGTGAAGAGAAAGCACCGCAGGGTGGAGTCACAGCCACCCAGCCCAGAGCCTCTCTCCTCTCAACACTCAGACTTTCAGGAGTATCTTCAGAAGCCTGGTGGCTGAGGGAGGGGCTGGAGGAGGGGGGACAGGGACAGGGCACTCTGAAGACACTGCAGCACACGCCAGCTCCTGATGCCCCAGTCCCAACTCCTTGGCACTCCCTAGTGCTCACTGGAGGACACCAGTCCCACGCTCATCAAGTCTGCACACGACACAGAGCTGGGAGGAGGTCTTAACACCTCAGAAAGCCAGACACAGAACTGAACTGAAGAGAGAGGTAGTTTAACAAGGCCGATCTGAAAGTCAGACCCTGGTTTCCAGAGCAGAAGGGTAAAGGGAGAGATGAGATTTGAAAGCAGCAGTGCTAAGTAAAGGCTCATGAAAAGGCAAGAAGCTACGGTCCACTCTGCTCCCCGAGAGGCTGACTGCTGGGCACCCTGCTTGATGGAGGACACGCAGCCTGGAGTCGGCGGCGGAGTGGAGCAGTGCAGACCACAGCCGTCAGCGTGGCTGAGAGGCTGGGAGGCTGGGAGGCTGGGAGGCTGGGAGGCTGGCTCGGTGTAGGTGTCTATAAACACATAACTGCCACATGCAAGAGAGGCTGGAATCACTTTCTGCGGCCTGTGAGAGTTGGTCTAGGAGCAAGGTCTCCAGTAATCAGGATGGCAAATATCAGCTCAGTGCAAGAGAGAACTTTATGGCTTCCCCAGTCGTCCAAGACAGACGGCTGCCTGAGGGTAGTGAGGGACGTGCCCAAGTGGAAAGCGAGCAGCAGTGCCCTGGGAGGCACTCAGCCACTGGCCAGGACGGTGGCCACTGTGGGCGAGGGCGAGGCTCCAGTGGGCACTGACCACCGGCAGCAGTGATTCTCAAGTCTGGCTGCAGAGATGCTGCTGTGCAAACCTGGCCGGGAGCTTCCTGGGTAAATCTGAAGCAGCCCCACACAGAGGCAGGGAGCGGCTGGACCACTCCAGGCTGGTAGGTGGCAGGTTTAACAAGGAAGGGAAACTTACAAGGCTTGTCGTGGTAGCTGCAGGACAAACAGTTTTCTGCACCTGCCCGCCAGAACCTTAAAAGTTTATGTAGAGGCCTTAACTGGGTTCAGTCACGTACCAAGTCCGGACGATCTCCGGGCCACACTACTATCCCAAGGCTGTGTCCTTGGACAGCTTCTAGCACCGGGGAGGCTAGCGGGATGCACAGTCCAAGCACAGGGGAGAGGGTGGGCAGCCTCCATGTGCCTGGCTTTAGCTTGCAGTTCAAACCAGGGGTTACATCTTCTGATGACCTTCCCCAACAATCTAAGAGCTTCCTAGAGAGCTTTTAAAAATGCGGACCCCTGGGCCCCACTCCTAGGAATCCTAAATGCTCTGAGTATGATGATCCCCTGGAGTTTCAGAGCCGGCCCCTCTCCTTGGCCTTGGGACTGGGAGCCCTGCTCCAGAGCATGCAGTGAAGCTGAGGGTGTGGGGGCACCTGTGCAGGTGAGAGGTCCTCCGCGGGTCCCCAGAGGAAGCAGCAGCACAGACCTGACAGTCCCGGGCACTTCCCAGGAGCAGGTGGGAGCCCGGCGGCTCTAAGGAGCCTTCCCACCTGACCTCAGACTCACGCAGAGAACATTGATGGGAGAATTGATCAGAAAACCCCACAGGACAACTGGCTCACTTCCCTGTCCCACTTCCCCTCACCAATTAAGCATCAGCTAATTTGTGAAGCCTCTTTCCCCACAGAGATAAACAGACATGGCCGCGGCCTTTTCCAGAGGGCGCATCTCACACAGAGGCTGGGAGGGGAGGTGAGGAGGAGCCACTGCGGACTTAGCAGGCGCACTTCCTCCCTCTAATTGCTGGAGCCGCCAGCCCAGTGGCAGTGCCCCTCCTGGCACCCAGTTCCCCTTCTAAGTGCTGTCCTTTCCCTCTTTCTCCCCAACCATGAGCCAAGTGGAGGCCAAGCTTGCCTTTCATCTCAGAGTCAGCGATGTAAGGAGGGGTAGGAGGCAGGCGAGTGCTTAGCCGAGTGCTCCTGGGTGAGCCACTCCACCTCTCTCTGCAGCAGTTCCAGGCCTAAAAAATGCCATCAGTGCTACAGGTGCTCTGCCCCCCACGCACACAATTTCCTTTGGGATTCTTGAGCACACTGGCTTCTGTTTGCTCACTCTCAACAGTAAACCCCGGGGTCAGGCTGCCGAGCCCCACTCGGCACTCAGGATGCTTGGACAGCAGCTGCCCTAACCCAGCACCCAGGGTGACACATGCAAATCCCCGCTGCCCAGCTGCCCAGGGGGCTGCTCTGCCTTGAGCTTAGCTGTTTCCAGAACCCTCTATAGAATGAGCCAAACTGCTCCCCCTGACCTCGAGCCCTCCCTGGCTTCCTTCCCCTCCCTGTCTGTCCTTAAGTCCCCAGCTAACACTTCTCAATAAACCATCGTCACAGATCCTCACCTCAGTATCTGCTGCTGCAACCCAACCTGAGGCAACTGTCTCCCACCTCGGGGTTATTGTGAGAACCAAATGAGGTTAGCTGTGAGGCTTCCTGCCCAGAAAAAAGCTCGTGACAGATGATCACAAAGGTCCTCCCCGCTCCTTCCACTCACATCTCCTACCTGGTTGGTGTTGGATGGTCTCTTCTGAATACACTGGAGGTGTAATCTCTCACATGCTCCTTCCACCAGTCAGCAGACGGGGCGCCACATGCCAGCAGTGGTCGTGTGAGCCAGGAGCCTGTCCCTGCCATCATGGGGCCAACAAAGGCAGGACAACTGACAATAAACCCCATGGCAAGTGCGGGGAGCACTGCCTCCTCCAGGAGTCCACAGGCCCTTCAAGGCAGCACAGCACGGGGCGTCCCCTCATCTCAGCCGCACGCGGGTCCACAGCTGCGTAACGGCCGGCCCTGCAGAGCGCTGGGCCACTCCAACGGGAGGGTGAGCGGGGGGGGGCGTCCTCATGGTCACCTGTCTTCAGGAGGCAGGAAGGCCGGCTTCCTACAACTGGGCTTGTCCCTTGGCGCTGGGCATCACGACTCTAGGACAACCCTCGACATAAAGCAGTGGTAGTGCTGGAGGCCTGACCGGGTGTGAGTTACCAGTCCCCACCTCACCCAGCGCTCTGCGGGGCTTCCTCAGAGCTCTTCTATCAGGACATAATGTTGTTTCCTTACTGTGCTGAGCACTGAACCTCCCGATGCAGGTTCCCATATGTCCTGCTTAACAACACAGTAAGTTCTGGATGAGTTTGGTCAGTCATGGGCATTTAAAAAGACATTACCTTAACTGGAGAGACTGTTCATCATTAGATTTTTTTTTTTTTTTTTGGACACTGGGTTTGATCTCAGAAAAAACTATTACGTTACTATTGAAAAAAGAAAGCAGAACTGATTAAATACATGTGAAAATCTGATAGACCTGAACAATTTCTAGCCAATAATTAGAACCCCTGGCCTTTATCCCGTTTACTGTCTGAGATGAGCGGCTCCTCCCAGGGCCTCCCCACTGTGAGAGGACGGGTGCCTGCCGCAGCCTGGGATGAGGGCTCGTCACAGATCATCTGTGGGTCCTTCAGGGGAAATGGAGGTGGGCCCCAGCACCGTGCAGGAAGTGCAGTTCACTGTAATAAACAGTGAGAATGTGCTCCATGTGGACAATTTATGAAGAAACGTTAATACCAGCAGAAAAATTAAATGGAGTCTGCTCGAAGGCACGATCTGCCTAATGGGATCAACTCAGAGAAGTGAGGCCAGCGGTGCCGAGGAAATCATCTGCTGGACACTTGGAATTTAACCAGCAGTCCGTAATTTCCCTGCCCCCTGCAGGGCACAGAGGCCAAATAAGGGCCTCCACATCCCCGCCCTTACAGACACCCAGGCTGTGTCCGACGGGAGGCCGCGGGGCCAGCTTCTCTAGCCCATCTTGTCCCACAGAGGAGGAAGGCATGCCCAGCCCTTGGCCCTGGATGCTACCACACAATCCCTTTTGAAGACCAAGATGTACAACAGAACAAGTCACTTCTGAGCTTATTTTCGCCCCACTCTGGTTTGGCGAGAGCAGTCGCCAAGCTCTGCAGGGGTCCCTGAGCAATGGTAGCGATGGGTCTCAGACGTGGCCCTCCAGAGGGCGGGACGCGGCTCTCAGATGACAGGTGGCTGCCCTGAGATGTGCCCCATACATTCTGCTGTTCAGCTCCAGCTTCATTTGATTTTCAGACAGGAGCAGAGCAAAGTCCAAAACTGATTAGAGATGTTTTCTTATCCCTCCCACCGGTATCTGCACATTTATGCTGGAGCTTGAAAAGGTTCTGCCTGCATCCAAAGACTGGCTCTGGGGACCAGAGCACCAGACACTGCCGAGGAGGGGTGGGCACCGCTCGGGCCAGGCAAGGCCCCCCCAGCGGGGGGGGGGGGGCTGGGGGAGACGCCTGGGGGAGAATAGCTACTCACCTGGCTGCTCAGTGAAGGCATCAGCACTCAAGGTCAGTATTGTGACCCCTGCAAGCCATGGGAACCAGGCAAGCGCTTCTGCCCATGGATCTAATTCCTTTCTTCAACATAAATTGTTTCTAAAAGATGGAAGCGTCTGACTTCTTTTTAAGGCAATAAAGTTGGAAGTAGCAATTCTTTACCCAGCCGATAAGAGCTGCTGGGTATAATTTGTATACTTTTATGAGCCTGACTTTCAGAGGATGGAACAGAAAGAAAAATACCTTCTTTTCAGTTCTGAAGACAAGAGCTGGAGGAGCTTCCTGGCTCAGGAAGGAGTCCCTGATCTGCGACATGGGAAAGTAGGGCCATGCCCTGCGCTGGAGGTGGATACACAGCCGCCCACCTGGGCGCTCAGCTTCGACTCTGGGGCCACTGAAAATGGCCAAGCGAGGCGACAGCTGGAGCTCTGAGGTCTTGGAGAAGAGAGAATACAGAGGAAAAGTATTCTTTCTCCACTGAAAGGAGGAGAGAGAAGGAGAATCTATTTTCTTTAGAATCCACAGTATAAATTGCCTTACAGCTTTTGAGACAGCTTCTCTCCAAGTTCAAAGCCCTGTGCAGTTGGGGCCAAGACCTGAGCATGGCCAGCAGCTTAGTGTTTGCCCAAAGCCCTCTGGGCCCAAGAGTAAAGCCACATCACCCCAAACTCAGCTTCTGGGAGCAGGAGAAGCAGATGCCAAATACGCATATGCTTTGTCCTCAGGGGTGTGGCCCACCTGCCCTGGCTCCATGCCCACTGGCCCGCCTCCACAGGCCACTACCCATGGAATAGCATTTCTTGGTGAGAAACCTGTGAACACAGGACTTCCAGGCTCAGTACCTAGAGCAGAAAAAGCAGTGAGACAACCCACTACCAACAAGCCCTAGAGCCTGCCTTGCCCTCTGTCCCACCAGACCCCCAAAACGAGGGGACTCATGGGAGTCTCAGCCCCACCCCGGCATCCATTTGGCACAGGCTTGATGCTTCCTGACTCTGTCCTCTCCAGTAGTGGGTTGGCTGAAGCCTGCCTGCAGGGCAGGGCCCAGGGAAAGGGCCACCAGAACATGTCTTTGGGCTAGAAAAGGACCCACCCCAGAGGCCACCTGAGGAATCTGCAACATCTAGCAAAAGAGCAAGGCATGAGGAGACCCAAGGGAGAAAGATGGGCTTCTCTGACTTGCCTACTTGGAGAATTAATGGGATTAAAAAGCCAAAGAAGAAGGTGTCAATCTCAGGAAAATCCATGAGCCGGTGGGATGCAGACAAGAGCAGGACCCACCCACTCATTTAACAAGAATGTCTCGGGCTCCTACAAGGTGCCAGGTGCCATGCACACAGCTGGACATGGAGGTTAGGCCGTCCTGGGCCCTGTCCTTGAGTGAGTCCAGCCTACAGGGAGACAGCCCCGCAGAGAGAGAATTCTGCTGGCCAGAGCGAGGACGTGCGGTGAAGTGATGTGCTGAGCGGAGAGGCGGCAGGCCCCGAGTCCTGGAGAGGAGCCCGCGTTGGGCTTGGCTCGTGGTGGGGCAGCAGGGTGTTCCCGTCCAGGGAAGCAGCGTGCGTAAGCTGGGCCGTGACAAAGGCGGGGGAAGGGTGGGTGAGAAACATCGTGTGAATAAGGATTTGGTTCTAAAGTTATCAGGTGAGGCCAAATCAATTATAATCAAAATTAACCATAAAGAATCAAAATTAACCATAAAGATTTCTTATCATAATGGATAAAGTATAGACAGAAAATACAATTTGTGCAAAGCGCCCGTTCCTCTAGTCTATTAATCAGTGCTTCTCTGCGGCCCTCAGTCAGAAGTCTGTTCTTCCCCGAGTGCACTGCGTAAATCATCACCCCCCCGCCCAGCCCTCAATGCATGGATCTCCGCCCTGGCCTGTCAGGTCACATTCTATCCGAACGGTCAGCCAGCCAGCTTTGGAACCTCCTCCTGCCTTGCAGGTTGAGATGGGAAGCGTATGGTCACATCCGCGTTCCAGAGAGGCCAGGCAGAGCTGCCCTGTGACCACCCACATCCGCCCAGCAGATTCTCTCACTGTGCCCAGCTCCACTGCCCGCCAGTGCGGATGAGGCACTGACACTGCCTAGCCCAGGGCCCCATCGGCTGGAGGTCAACGCCCATGTGAGGGATCCCCACTGCCGGTCGTTCTGTGGCTCAGAAACTGGGGGGGGGGGGGGGAGCACTGGAGGATCAGCAGCCTGAGGCGTTGAGTTACACCCTGAAATACCACCTCAGGAGCAGGGCCTCACCTTGAGCAGTGGAGCCTGGCTTCTGCCCTGTAGACTGGGAGCCCCCAGGGTGTGCTCTATGGAATAGAAGAGGCTTGAAGTCGACTATGCTCAAACTGTGTGAGGTGTACTGACTGCTAATCCCACCTGGAGAGCCACGAAGGGCACTAATAGAAATGTCCCCGGGATGTTGTGGGCTGAACTGTGGACTCTCCAAATTCAACGTCAAAGTCCCAACCCCCAGGACCTCAGAGTGTGGCTGCTCTTGGAGATGAGGTTTTGAAGAGGAGATTAAGTTAAAATGAGGCCACTGGGTGGGCCTACTCCACGGTGACCATTGCTCCAAGACTGAGAAACATCAGGGATGTGTGTTCACAGAGAAAGGTGAGGACAGAGACAACACCAAGGGCTACAAGCCAAGGAGATGGCCTCAAAAAAACCAAACCAACCCCAATGACACCTGGATCTTGAACCGCCATCCTCCCAAACTCTAAGACAATAAGTTTCCGTGGTTTCAGCCATGGAATCTGTGGTACTGTTAGGGGAGCCCTAAGACACAAATACAGGAAATGCTAAAAACTCTCCTGTCAGAAAAAGGATCTGTGGTCATAAAGTTTGCGATGTGCCGCATTTACACCCCTACCTTGAACCAAGCAGCGCACGAACGGAAGCGTCTTCATGCCACAGAAAGTCGTCGCATTTGGCTAAACCCAGGGTTTACCAAACCCCGAATACTGTCTCTTTGTTCAAGGAACATGTTGACCTTGCAGAGGACACTGAGTCCATGGCAGAGCGGGGTGGGTGGGTGGCCTGGCTCCGGCCCGGACAGGAAGGAGGGGGAGGGGAAGTGCCGGTCAGGTCTGGCGTCCACGGGTCCGACTGCCAGGTGGAGGAGAGCCTCAGGAGCACGAGTTTCAACTAGAAAGCACTTTCCGTTGTTCAGAAAGTTGTGATGAGGGCCGGGAAGGGTGAGGCCCCCAGGCTGGAGAGGAGGGAAGAGCACTGACGGACGCGGTCACCAGTGAGCTGAGCGGGCTGTGCAGGGGAAGGGACCTGACGTGACTGCTGCATCAGTTACACGAGGACAGAAGGTGAGGAGGTGGGTCAGGCTAAGTGAGGAAGGCGATGAGTTCAAGGGCGACCTCCTGGGCAGCAGGAAGTTGGAGGATAAAGTCTCCAAAGTTTGGGAGAGAGGAGTGACCACGGGGCGAGACAGGGAGAGAGCAAGATCTGCCTCCGGCGGACGCTGGAGGTGCGCAGCACGGCCCAGATCACACTGTCGAGGTAGCCAGAGGCCCACCCTCCAGCGCAAAAGCCGCCAAGGCCTGGCTGGGTCTGCAGACAGAGGCCAGCGGTGGGCAGGCTGGGAGCCAGGGGGAACAGCAGGAGGACAGGGGCTGCTTCACCCTCACCGGGGACCACTACTGCTCCTACCAGTGCAGGCCACCTGAGCACGTCCCGGGGACCGCCCGGCACGCCCGGCTGCCTCATTTTCAATCCCCAAGCAAGGACATCATCTTTTAAATTATGAGTTGCATGCACACACGCACACACGCTCACACGCACGATGCACGCGTGCATACGCCCCACCTTCCCTCTCCACCCTGCACTGAGTCACAGGTTCCTAAGCCTAATGAAAAAACTTCACACCTTCATTGCAAATCCCAGGCATGGCGTCTACCCACTGACCCTCTGGTCTGTTGGCACCACTTCGGCACCACTTCCCGCCCGGCACCACCATTCTCTCCCCTTGGATCTGCCAGCAGGGGGGCTTTCCCAGGCCAGCCCAGGGCACGGCGTCTATGAACGAGACATGCGTCCTAGTCCTCACTTTCCCTCCATCTCGTTTACCTTCTCTAGGTTTCATTGTCTTCATCTTGTCTGAGAGGCAAGGCAGATGCTTAGGTCTCAATACAGCCTAAGATTCTAAGGACAGGTTCCCTGTGGTCAGGGAAACCACTGGTTTGGGACAGAGGGACGGGTGTTCCACATGGGAGTAAGAGACAGTTGTACAATTTTGGCCACCTCATATCAGAAAATGCTTGATTAGTGGGGACACCCATTGTGTGGGTCTTGGCCAGATGTACGGAGCAGAAGGCCCCTCTCTCCAGTGGCACAGCCGGCACAGGGCCCCGCTGAGCACAGTGGATCCCTGGCTATAGACAGAGTGAGCCAAGACCTAATTTGAGGTCAGTTCCAGCGACAGGGGCAGTGTTGTGAGTCTAATGGTGATGCCTTCCCCAGGCTGCGCCCAGGGGTAACCTTGACCTTGTCCCCACCGTCCGGCCTCCTATAGGTTCCAGCCCTGGTTCTCCAGCCTTCTACCCACCTCTGGGAGTTGCCCAATACTTCTTGAATAAGTTCCTTTTACTTCTTTTTAACTATGTTTTAAAACTTTTTCCAAGCAATAGAAAAAGTAATATTTGTTTTTTAAAACTGAATATCAAACACTGGCAAGACCAATGTGACAAGAACAATCACCTTTTAAAGGGAGAAAAAACAGAGTAATTTCAGAGGACAATGGACAACCATAAACCATCCTTCACAAGCCTATTACTCCGCACTAAATCACAGTGTGAAAGCCCTCTGCTGACAAGCGGCAGTCCCTGGCCCTAGCCCGGCCTCCAGAGGCAGAGACAACTCTTCCAGCCGCTCCCCATACGTACTTCCACTTCTCACTCACATGTTCCTACTGCTTTCCCTGACGGATCACTTTAGACACGAGCGTGATCAATTTTCTGATATGACAATGAGGATTTAAATCTCTTACACAAGCCCGTATCCTTTCATTTCCCTTCACAATAGTCCCAACCTAGTTGTGTCACAATTTTTTAATTATATCATCAGTGTTGACTTTATGATGAAAATACTGTCCTACTGAGCCAACTATTAGACAATTATTTTCTTGCTTACATAACTTTTGCTTTTCTTGCGTTAAAAAGACTTGCCTTGATTTGTATTTATTTATACCAGCTCCATGTCTGTCCAAATGCTCAACCACATAAGCGGGTCTGTTTCCTTACACCCGGGAGAGCCCCTCAGAGCCGCCCCCCAGGTGAATGGCCAGGCGCTGCCCTGAGGCTGCCCTCTCCGCTCCACTGGTTGGATTCCCTGTACCTGTTGCTATTTACTTTAATCGCTTTTTATCTTAATTTTATTTTCCTGAAGCCCATTCTAAGAAAAGGTGTATGATGTGTAATTCTTGAGCCTTTGCATGTATGATTTTTAAAATTTTGCTATCACACTGGTGGTTTTACTTAGCACAGAACAGGGTGATACGTGTGCTAACTCTTGCACAGAAACGTTTCTCAGCACCTCCTAGCACCCAGTGTCACCTTCGGCATCCCAATGCCATTCTGGCTCCTACCCTGATTTCACCTGCCCCCTCCCCCCTTCCTCCCCCGCCTCCTCTCCCCCACCCGTGCTCCGAAACGTGGCCCTGAAGTGCCTTGACCTGGGTGCTCTTTTCATTTATTTTGGCTAAGAGCTAAATGGTTGTAGGAGGAAGGTTTTTGTCTGGAGACACGTCCTTTGGTTCCAGGACGTTTTGATGCGTATCCCTGATATTTGCCATTTCCCATTTTTGTTCCGATTTCTTCCTGGTTCCGCGGGGACAGCGAACGCCCCGAGGGCCGCGCGTTCCCAGCCACCGCCCCGCACCTCTCTCCTGTCGGCGTCACTCTTCTCAGCTTTGTTTGCTGACACTTCACTCGGGTGTTCGGCATCTCAGCATCACTTCTTTATATTCGGCGGCCGTTTCCTGCTCTCTGTTCTTCTTCACGTTACCCTGTTCATGTCTTCAGGACCCATTTTAAAATCTCTACGATGAGCAGTGAGAGGCGTCTGGTTTCTTCTGTTCCCTAAACCACGGAAGCCTGGGTCCTGTCTCACGTTCCCTTTGCCCTCCCTCGCATAAGGAAGTCTCCTCAGATGCATCGTGACCCTTAGTTGTCCCTTCGTGTTTATTTAGTTATTTGTCTACTTACTTATTTTTAATCCTCACCAGATGATGTTTTTATTGATTTTAGCGAGAGAAGAAGAGAGACACAGAGAGAAACGTCGTCGTGAGAGAGAACACTGACCTGTTGCCTCCGTACACACCCCAACCAGGGATCGAACCTACAACCTAGGTATGCGCCCTGACTGGGAATCGAACCTGCAACCTTTTGGTGTACAGGATGATGCTCCAACCAACTGGGCGTCTTTTCATATTTAAGCGAGGCCCTGCTGGTGTGCTCAGTGGTTAGAGCATTGGCCTGCACACCAAAGGGTCCCGGGTTCAATTTCCAGTCCAGGGCACCTACCTGGGTTGCAGGCTCAATCCCCAGCCCCAGTCGGGCGCGTGCAGGAGGCAACCAATTGATGTGTGTGTCTCTTTTTCCCTCTCTCTCCCCCACTTCTACTCTCTCTAAAAAATCAATGGGAAAAATATCCTCAGGTGTGGATTAACAACAACAAAAAAGTGAGGCGTTCCAAAGCTGCTGTAGGGCTCCGCGTGGCTTCTGGGTGGGTGGAGTGACGGTGGCCCTGCCATTGTAAGGAAGAGGAAGGCACCTCTCGCCTCCACAGCATCAGCACCCAGAGGTCGTTCCCAGTCCTTCAGATTCTCCAGAGAGGGGTCCTTCGATATCCCACCCGCAGGGTGGACTCCAGCGGCTGGCATTCTGGGAGCAGGGCAGGAAAAGGAAGTGGAGTCCCACACCCACCATGCCAACCCATTTCATTTCCCCAGGTCCTGCCACCTGCCTCCCCCGCTCCCTGGGGGCTCACTTCCCAGCAGCATCTCTACCGTCAGGCACGGAGGTTAAAGCATCCTTGCTCCGCTGGGCAAGGCACGCGCCCTCCCTCTGCTGTCTGGTTCTCAGAGCCCCAGCTCTCCTCTGCTGCTGTCTCCTCCCATGTTCTTCCACCTTTACCGTCATTTTAGAACAGCTCAGGGCAAAGAGGGAACAAACAGGGCAACCCACAGGGACTGTCTAATCGATCAGAAGCCAATAAACGCCCTTTGTGCTCAAGCCAACGAGAGTAGATCTTCACTGCAACTGAGAATACTGACTGATACCAGGATGCTGGAGGAGGGCACGCTGGGCAACCGTGGCCTGTGCCAGCGCTGACGAAAAAGGGCAAGTCAGAGACAAAACCAGAAAGCAAGGAATATTATTTTTCTGCACCAAGCCTGGAAAGCAAGCTGAGAACCCAAACTCCAAAACGTAACAGACTTGCTTTTACCCACTGTGGGGGGCAAGGCCGCCTGCCTGGACTTTGGGGTGAGAGGGGGCAGCTCCGTCTTTGTTCTAAGCTGCAGCCCCCGCGGGCTGTTTGGGGAGGCACGCTCTTCGGGACAGGTACAGCTTCACAGAGAATCCTCGGTCATGCCCACAAGCACACGCGGGCTCGGCTCTGGTTTTCACTCCTAGAGGGAGAGGTGTCAGATTTTTATCCTACAACTTCATTCCATAGCCCGTTTACATAAACATACTCCAGGCCACCAAAGGCAAGGAGAGGAAGCCCCTCAGTGACCTTGGGAGTGACATCGCTTCAGCGGGATGTGCGCGTGGTCTGGGGACTTACAGCAGGCAGTTCAAAGAAATAGTTCAAACACGCTGGCTCACTGTGATCAACAGCTCCCTCTAGAAGTATGAATGATTTAAGAATCTACAGAATACAGGGTCCAGGCTGCCGGTTCCCCGGCACCTGTCCTCGCAGAGGGTGGGCTTGAGCGCAGCCAAGGGAGCCATGGGAGGTCAGACGGGGTCCTGTCGGGAGGAGGGACCTGAAGTTGGTCATGGGCGAGTTGTCCAGAGGGACTCCACCGAGAGGTACGAGCAGGCTGGAGAGTGGGAAAGGTGCCACGGAGGGGCTGGGCTGGAGGGGCAGGAGGTTTGGATAAACTTGAAGGAAAAAGGGTGCCATTAAAATCCCAGGTAGGAAGAGCAGGGATGAGCAAAACTGTGAAGGCAACAAATATCCCCTGCCCTTAAAAGTAACTGTAAGTACACAGACAAATTGCTCTGAGTCCAAGTTACCCGCAGCATGTCCCAAAACAGTGGCTGGAACCCTAGCGGGCGCTTCAGCACAAGTGTGATGAAAGCACCTCATTCCCCTAATCCTTTCCCTATGAAACGCCTGCGAGCCCTTTAGAGTCGGAAGCGCAGTCAGCATGGCAAGGCAGTGAGAACCTCGGACGGCCCAGACGTCCACCGGCACACGGAGCCAGGCCAGCTGGGTGGGCTACTGGCCGGCGGGCCCAGTGGACCAGGGTTGCACTGGGGGCTCCTGTAGTTCCGGGGCCTGCGTGGGGAGCTGATCCTGCCCACAAGTCAGTCCTGGGACCCTGACTGGGATGAAGCTGCCCTGGGACTTCACAGCCTCGAGAATTTTCCCAAAGAGGAATTCGATGTGAGCTCATGTCATGGAGAAACAGCCAGGCGCAGACTTCGGAGAAGTGATTTCAGTCCACAGCAGCAGCAACTGCCTCTGAGGTGTGCTGAGCAGTGCCAGGCCCTGGCCCAGCACTCAGCTCAGGGTAGGTGGCCTCACTGAATCTTCCCACGGCCAGCCCGCCGGGTGGCACCATGATCCCTGTTATTAAATGTGGGACAGTTGAGGCTGGAGGTATCACATTTCCCACCCAAGCTCACACAGGAAATAAGAAACTGAGCCCGAAAAGGATCCCAAGTTTGCTGATGGCCAAAAACCTCAGACCATCAGTAAACTTGGGCCTCTTGCACAGTCCAGCTGTGCTACCATGGACAAACCGCAGAATCACTCTGTGCCTTCTACCATGAGGAGGGTAGAAGACACCAAAGCTGGAGAGCCTCCGGGACAGAGTTCCAATGAGGAAATCACCAACGTCCCTCCGCACACATGCCCAGTGTGGCTGGACAGGGAGCACTGAGCAGGACGCACGGCTTGTTTCTGGACAGGGAGGCCTGGACGGCCGTGAGCAGTGTCCCAAGGGCCTGGCACGGGGCTGTTTCTGAGTGACCAGCAGTGGCTGTGCGCCAAACCCAGCATGGACCCCTACTCAGCCCATCTGCCCACTAACCCTGGCAAAGAAAGGCTCAGACATCAAGGACAGCAGTCATTACAGCCAGTTTACACGCACAGCAAATCTGTGTGCCTGGACCTGCACTAAGAACATTCCATGAACAGCCCCCTGAATTCCCTCAGCAGTCCTCTGAGGCAGTTACTATTAGCCCCATAGTTCAGACAAACAGCTGGGCACAGAGTGATTCTAGTTTGTCCATCGTAGCATAGCTAGACTGTGTGAGAGGCCCAAGTTATACTCAGCAAAGCCAGAGCCAACCCACTCTGTGCCCTGCTTGTCCTTTCACTGGGACTACCCTGAGCTTGGCAGGCCTAATAGGTATCCACAAAGGCCTACTATGTTCCAAAGCCACCGTGTAAGCTCGGAACACAAGCACAACTGAGGTCATGGCCGCCTATCAGGATCTCACCCTCTGAACGCAGACATATAGCCAGGGCTCTGTGGAGGGGTGCACAGGGCATTAGGGACACATAATAGGCCACTTAACCTCAAGGAGTCAGAGAAGGTTTCTTGGAACAGATAATGCTGGAGCTACATCTTAAAAATTAAGGAGAAGCTAGCCATCAAAGGCAGCCTAAGAAACACTGCATTTTAATGCTTCTAGAGTTTCTAAGCTCTACCTGTGCCAAGTGAAATCCCAAGGAAGCTCTAAGTATGGGTGATATCATCTCAGCTTTCCACAGAAAGCTCTCGCTGAACTAGAACATCACATGTTGATGCGTCTGGCTCTCGGCCAGGGCTGAGGCAAGCAGCAGCCTGATGAGTCACATTTGCATTGTGTGTAAACAGCCAGCAAAGACACTATTCCTTATGTTGTTCCACATCCCTATCTAGAGACTCAGGTGATAAATGTCTCCAGGCACTCAACTAAAAAAATAAAGCAAGAACTAGAAGCCTCTCTCCCTGTGGACTGACCTTCTCTGAAGCAAGCACGGAGGGCTATGCTTTCTGTCAGGTTCTGTTGTTGCCTTGCCTACCAGGAAGCTCAGAACCCAGCTCAGTACTAAGAGCTTCCCTTAGCCTATGTTTTCTGGCATAATGATCCCCTTGCCCTTGGTCATTTGACTCTTAACACTGTAACTTTATTTCAATTAACTTATCATTATATATCTTTTTATAACTAGGCTCAAGCTATCAATACTACTGTGACACAATACAGCACATGGAAACAGCCAAGCAGCTTGCTTAACACTCAAAACTGGCCTGGCACCACATACACTGTTACACTATACTGGCTGCATTTCCTATGCTGTGCTTTACATCCCGTGACTATCCGTAATCACCAACCTGTGCATCTCAATCCCGTCACCTTTTCACCCAACTCCCCTACCCCCTTCCCATCTGGACCGTCAGCTTCTTCTCTGAGTTTGTTTCTGTTTTGTACGTTAAATTATTTTGTTTTTTTAGATTCCACATATAAGAGAGATCACATGGTATTTGTCTTTCTCTGACTTATCTCACTCAGCATAACACCCCTAGGTCCACTGATGTTGTCAAAAGCGATAAGATTTCATTCTTCTTTATGGTCAAGTAACATTTCATTGGGTATCTTTGTACCACAGCGTCTACCCATTTGTCTATCGATGGGCTCTTAGATTGGTTCCATATCTTGGCTATTGCAAATAATGAACTTGTGGCTGCATATATCTTTTTTAATTCATGTTTTGGATTTTTTGGACAAATACCCAGAGCAGATGTTGTATTTTTATAAAAAAAAAAAAAAAGACCCTCAACCAGCAAAAAGATTATGACTCACTTTATTGTAACGTTTGCTGTCCTGTGGTGGTCTGGAGCCAGACCCACAGTATCTCCGAGGTCTGCCTGCAGTTGTCTCAGGTGAACACCGAGCCTTCTGGACACCCTCGCCTTGCCGCTGCTCCTCCTTCCAAGGGCAGCTTCTCCTGCCTCGTGATGTGGAAGGGCCCGTGGCCAGCATGCTCCTCTGACCCAGCTGGTCTGCGGTCTGCCTGGTCCTTTGCCCCATGTGGTGTCACTGGCGGTGCTGGTGGTTGGCCTCCTGGCTGGGTGAGGGCCTGAGGTCCTGCCCTGCTGACTTGGACCCCATGATACTCAGACCCCTGCCATGTTTCTGCCATGTCCTCCCTTTCACCACAGCATGAAGTCCTCACACAGCTGGAGGAAGAACTTCACATCTGCTCCACAGTGCCCTGAACCCCGCTGCCCTTCTCCAGGGGCCATCTGGAAACGTTCAGATCCCTCACGCTTCCGCAGCCTGCCTGGCCTGGCACTGGACAGAGTGATGGATGAACTGAAGCCATCATTTTTGCTCCTTTTGGTCTCATTCCTCAAGAGACTTCTTCAGGCACCTGCCTCCCAACCTCTAGGACTGTGCTGGGCATGTGGCAGGTCCCACAGAGGCCTGCTAAACAGAAGTGACCTGCACTGAACCAAACGCAGCTGACGCGAGTCAGACACAGGCCACCCCAGTCTTGAGTTTCCGTTACCCACAAGGGTTCTTTTGAACACCAGCCCATAAACTCTATTTAAAAAAAAAAAAAAAAAAGACTCTAGTTTGAGAGAAAAAGCTGATGTTCAATATTTTTATTGAGCCATTTTGATGTTCAATTAAAAAATATTTAGTTAAAAGACAGTGTGTTTTAAAATGACATTAATAAAATATCTCTGGTATTAAGTTTAAAGTTAGTTTAATAAGTTAATTTTAATTCACATTTGTTTTTTGGATCAATGGCACTTAATTTTATAAATCAGAACAGTGCCTTGGCTTTTTCGAAGTGGCCCTTCCCAGGCTCTGCGTAAGCGACCAGCTGAGCCCTGGGGAGCTGGTTTCAAGAGCTGCCGCACACTCACCTCCTGGGCCATGTCCTCAAGCCCCCTCAGTCTCCTCTCTTACCAGACACCAGTGATTGTAAACCCTGCACACAGGGCTTAACCAGGAACCTTTTTAACAACCTGTGCTCAGGCTCCCCCGGCAATCCTGACTTAGTTCAGGTAGGGCCTGAGCACGAATGCCAGAGACCAGCGCAGGCAAGGTGGCCGCGGAGAAGGTGAAAGCAACACACACCTCTCCCTGCTGCCAACCCGGAGTTACAGGTAAAATTTCTAGCAATCGACCTGAATGAACAATAGGATACCTGAACAGGAGTATTATATCCAAGGGCTGAAAAAAAAGAAGCTACACAGAGACTAGTAAGAAGGGTGGAGACGTGGAAAGGGCTGGTCCCTGCACCCAGGGGCAGCGGCTGTGAAGCCTGAGAAAAATTGTGGTTGTGAAAGTCACCCTGGAGGAAAGAGGGGTCTTCTCAGCCCCATGCCAGGACCACCAGGCCAGGAAGAAGACCCTGCAGAGCATCTTACTGACAAAATAAGTGGGGACTTTGTGCACTGGAAAGGGGAGGGCTGAGCGGCTCTGGCAGAGGGAAGGAGACTCAGGGCATACAAAGCCGTAAAGAGAAGGTCTGGGTGCCACAGCTCTGAAGGTAGGATTCTAAGAACCCAGTCCCAAGTCAACAACCCACACGGTCCCCAGACACCATCTCCCAGGGTCCATTCCTTCTATTCTTACAGCACCAGCTGGAGAAAGTGCACAACCCTGTTCTCCAAATAGTGGCAACATCACCCTGCCAAGCTCAAGTCCAGCATAAAGGACTGTGGGTTGCACCCAACAGGGACCTGAAATATGTTCTTTCTCTGGAGAAAGTATAGACAGACTCTTGGATGATCGTTGAACTGAGTGGCTTGGGAACAAGAGCCAATCTTCCCCCACCCCCTCCCAGGGCTTAGGTAGGTGCAATCCCCAACAGAAGGGGCCCGGTCAGGGCCTGAGCCTACAAGCAGCTGTGGAATTAGGGGAGGCATGCATTCACAAGCCTCCCTTCAGGAACTCTGGTAGGGCACCACCAAGCTAGAAAGCCAGCAGCTAACTACTCTGCTGAGGACCTGAGCCACCCCCAACAAAAGTCTGCTGGGATTTGCATTCCCAAAACCTGCCAGCACCACCAGCCAAGTGCAGACCCAAAGAGGGTAGGAATTGTAGGTCAGAACTGGGGCATCTGGAGCCACCCCCTTGGAGGTCTACATCAGAGCCTCCGGCAGTGAGCTGCAGAGATAGAAGGGGATGAGAAGCTCTCTCTCTTCCCAAGCAGGTGCCACCCCAATGGAGGGGGCAGCGCTGATCTATTACTCCAAGCCCAACCTGCACCTTCTTGCAGGTGCAGCCTCACAGGGTAAAGGGGTCACAAATCAGAGCTGTGAAATCTGGTGCAACCCCCTTGAAGCCTCCCTACCAGAGCTCTGGTGTGGAGCTGAAAGGAGAGCAGCTACTTCCCCTCGAGAGGGCTAAGGACCAGCACCACCTCAATCAAAGGGCAGATTAGATTTGCATCCCCAGATTTGTCTGGCCCCACCCTGCTTATATCATATCCACTGGGAGAAGGGGGTGCAAATCAGGGCTTGGACACTGGAACTGAATGACTTGGAACACCCTACCAGGGCCTCTGGCAGAGCACTGCAGAGAAAGGAGGTGAGCAGCTCTATCCCCTCCCCAGGGCAAGCATCACCCCAAGCAGAGGGGGCAGCCTTGTTCTCTTCCTCCAAGTCCTGCAGGCACATCCTTGCTGGTGCAGCCTCACAGGGAACAGGGGACACAACTCAGAGCTGGGTCATCAGGTGCGACCCCCTCAGAGCCTCTCCTCTGGGTCACTGAAGGGGCCACTGCTGAGCTAGAAGGCAAACAGCAAGCTCCCCTCTCAAAGTCTGAGAGCCCGTGAGACTCCAATCAAAGGGAGGAATGGATTTGCACTCTCATTACCATCAGGCTCCATCCTGCTAAGCTCATTTCCATGGGGTGAAAGTCGATCCCACCTAGGAACAGGCCAACAACAATCAGCTCCCAATCACAACAAGAGGTTCCACATAACCCACACAAGGGACATTACTACAGATCAACAGCAATACAGTCATAGTAGGAGACTTTAACACTCTACTGTCATCACAGGATAGATCATCTAGAGAAAAAAATCAACAACGAAACAGAGACCTTAAATGACACACTAGATTTAATGGATTTAATTGACATTTACAGAACATTTCATCACAAAGCAGCAGAATACACATTCTTCTCAAGTGCACATGGAACATTCTCAAAAATAGCCCACATGTTAGGGCACAAGGCAAGTCTCCACAAGTTCAAGAAGATTGAAATCATATCAAGCATCTTCTTGAATCATATATTGGCATGAAACTAGGAATCAACCACTATAAAAAACTCAAAAATATTCAAACACATGGAGGCTAAATAGCATGTTATTAAACAATGAATGGGTTGCCAATGAGATCAAGGGAGAAATCAAACACTTCATGGAAGAAATGAAAATGACCAGACAACAACCCAAAATCTATGGGACACAACAAAAGCAGTCCTGAGAGGAACATTCATAGCATTACAGGCCTATCTCAAGAAATAAGAAAAAGATCTAATAAACTATCTAACCCTACAACTAAAAGAATTAGAAAGAAAACAGCAAGAAAAGCCCAGAGGAAGTAGAAGGAAGGAAATAATAAAGATAGGAGCAGAAATAAATGGCATAGAGAATAAAAAAAAATAATAAAAAAAAAGATCAATGAAAGCAAGAGCTGGTTCCTTGAAAAGATAAACAAGATTGACGAACCTTTAGCCAGATTCACCAAGAAACAAAGAGAGAGGACCCAAAAAAATAAAATCAGAAACAAAAGACGCGATATAACAACTGACCCATCAGAAATACAAAGGATCATAAGAAAATACTATGAGCAACTATATGCCAACAAACTGGACAACCTGGGCGAAATGGACAAATTCCTAGAAACATATAATCTTTCAAAGCTGAATAAGGAAGAGGCAGGAAACCTGAATAGGAAGATAACAACTAATGAAATTGAAGCAGTAATAAAAAAAACTCCTACCAAACAAAAAGTCCTGGACCAGATGGATTTACAGGTGAGTTTTATGAAACATTCAAAGAAGAATTAACACCTACTCTCCTCAAACTACTCCAGAAAATTCAAGAGGAGGGAAGACTCACAAGCTCTTTTTACAAGGCCAACATTGTAATTCCCAAATGAGACAAAAACGCTACAAAGAAAGAAAGTTACAGGCCTATATCCCTGATGAACATAGATGCTAAAATCCTCACTAAAATACTAGCAAACCAGATCCAGCAATACATTAAAAAGATCATACACCATGACCAAGTGGGATTTATTCCAGGGATGCAAGGCTGGTACAACATACACAGATCAATAAACGTGATACAAAATGAAGGACAAAAATCATATGATCATATCAACAGACGCAGAGAAAGCATTCGACAAAATCCAGCACCCATTTCTGATAAAAACTCTCAGCAAAGTGGGAATAGAGGAATCATATCTCAACATAATAAAGGTCATATATGACAGACCTACAGCCAACATCATACTCAATGGGAAAAAACTAAAACCATTTCCATTAAACAACGGAACAAGACAGGGATGTCCACCCTCACCACTCTTATTTCACATAGTACTGGAAGTCCTCGCCACAGCCATCAGACAGGAAGAAAACATAAAAGGTATCCAAATTGGAAAGGAGGAAGTAAAACTGTCATTATCTGCAGATGACATGATATTGTACATAGAAAACCCGAGAGACTCCATCAAAGTACTACTAGATTTGATACAAGAATTTGGCAGGTAGCTGGATACAAAATCAACATCTGGAAATCAATGGCATTCTTATACACCAACAATGAACTTTCAGAGAGAGAAACCAAAAAAGCAATACCATTTACCATTGCAACTAAAAAAATGATACCTAGGAGTAAACTTAACCAAGGATGTAAAAGACCTATACTCAGAAAACTACAGGACACTGAAAAAAGAAATAGAGGAAGATTTAAACAAGTGGAAGAATATATCATGCTCATGGATTGAAAGAATTAATATCATTAAAATGTCTATAGTACCCAAAGCAATTTATAAATTCAATGCAATTCCGATTAAAATACCAAGAGCATATTGCACAGACCTAGAACAAATATGTCAAAAATTTATATGAAACCAAAAAAGACCCCAAATAGCTGCAGCCATCTTGAGAAAAAAGAACAGAGTGGGAGGGGTCACATTACCAGACTTCAAACTGTATTACAAAGCCACTGTAATCAAAACGGCCTGGTATTGGTCCAACAACAGGCATATAGACCAATGGAACAGAACAGAGACCCCAGAAATAGACCCACGACATTATGGTCAGTTAATATTTGACAAAGGAGGCAAGAGCATCCAATGGAGTAAAGACAGTCTCTTCAATAAGTGGTGCTGGGAAAATTGGACAGATACATGCAAACAAATGAAACTAGACCACCAACTTTCACCATACACAAGAATAAACTCAAAATGGATAAAAGACTTAAAACATAAGTCACAAAACCATAAAAATCCTGGAAGAAAACTCAGGCAGTAAAGTCACAGGCATCCCACGTAGTGCAGTTTTCACTGATACATCTCCTAGGGCAAGAGAAACAAAGGAAAAAATAAACACATGGGACTACATCAAACTAAAAAGCTTCTGCACAGCAAAAGAAAACAGCCTCAAAATACAAAGGAACCCTATGGTCTGGGAAAATGTATTTGCCAAGGATGCATCTGATAAGGGGCTAATTTCCAAAGTGTACAAAGAACTCATAGCATTCAGCAAGAGGAAGACAAACAACCCAATTAAGAAATGGGCAAAGGACCTGAATAGACACTTCTCCAAAGAGGACATACGGATGCCAAGAGACACATGAGAAAATGCTCAATGTCGCTAATCATCAGAGAGATGCAAATTAAACCCACAAGGAGGTGTCACCTCACACCTGTCAGAATGGCTCCATCAACAAATCAACAAACAACATGTGCTGGCGAGGGTGTGGGGAAAGGGGAACCTAGTGCACTGCTGGTGGGAATGCAGACTGGGGCAGCCACTGTGGAAAACAGTGTGGAGGTTCCTCAAAAAATTAAAAATGGAGTTGCCTTTTGAGCCAGTGATCCCACTCCTAGGATTATATCCTAAGAATCCTGAAACACTCACCAGAAAGAACATATGCTCCCCGATGTTCATAGCAGCACAGTTTACAATAGTTAAGATCTGGAAACAGCCCAAGTGCCCATCAGTAGATGAGTGGATAAAAAAGCTGTGGGACATTCACACCATGGATACTACGCAGCTATAAAGAAGAAGGATCTTGTACCCTTTGGGACAGTGTGGATGGACCTGGAGAGTATTATGCTGAGTGAAATAAGCCAGTCAGAGAAAGACAAACATCACATGATCTCACTTCTATGTGGAATCTAAAGAACTTAATAAACTGATGAACAGAATAGACTCAATGACATGGAAGCATAGATGAGACTGATGACTGTCAGAGGGATGGAGGAGGGTGGATGGGTGGAGATGGAGAGAGTAACCAAAGAATTTATATTCATATATGCACAACCCAAGGACAGGGACAATGGCGGGGAGAGGGACTGGGGAGGGGGATGGGACAGGGTGAAACGGGTCATTGGGAAGAAAAAGGGACCTCTGTAATATTTTCAACAAAAATAAAATTAAGAAAAAACAACAACAAAAAATCATCAAATGACAGGTGCTGGTGAGGGTGTGTAGAAAGGGGAACCTGGTGCACTGCTGGTGGGAATGCAGACTGATGCAGCCACTATGGAAAACAGCATGGAGGTTCCTAAAAAAATTAAAAATGGAGCTGCCATTTGACCCATTGATCCCTCTTCTAGGAATACATCCTAAGTATCCCAAAACTCCAATCAGAAAGAATATATGCACCCCTATGTTCATAGCAGCACAATTTATAATAGCTCAGATCTGGAAACAGCCCAAGTGCCCATCAGTAGCTGAGTGGATAAAAAGGCTGTGGGGCATTTACATCAGGGAATACTACACAGCTGTAAAGAAGGAGGATCTCTTACCCTTTGGGACAGTATGGAGGGACCATGAGAGTATTATGCTAAGTAAAATAAGCCAGTCTGAGAAAGACAAATATCACATGATCTCACTTCTATGTGGAATCTAATGAACAAAATAAACTTATGAACAAAATAGGACCACAGACATGGAAGCAGGGAACAGACTGACAGATCTCAAATCAAAGGTGGGAAGGAGGGCTGAAAGAGATTAACCAAAGAAGTTATAAGCATATATGCATAATCCATGGACACAGACAATAGACAGGTGAAGGCCTGGGGGTGGGTGGAAGATGGGTGGAGGGGGGGAAAGGGGGGGAAATGGAGGACATCTGTAATATTCTCAACAATAAAATAAATTTTTAAGAAGAGAATGCCAGAGACAGACCTGAAGCAACAGGAAGTGAAAACTGCCCAATCTAACATATAAAACCAATGCAGAAAGTCAAAACGTAGAGTGGTCTGGGTCACTGGCCATAGGGGCAAAAAGCAATGCGCTCGGCCTCGTGAGCATCAGGAAACCAAAACTGATATTGAAAATACTGACCTGGACTCACAAGAAGAGTACGGTCTGTCTCTGTCCCCTGTCCCCTGGGGTTGTGCGTACACGAATACACACTCTTTGGCTGCTCTCTCCCTCTCCACCCACCCGCCCTCCCCCTGCCCCTGGCATTCATCTGCGCAAAGCCATAGTGGTGAAGGTACCGCCCCTCACTGCTCTCCGTCTGTTCTATCTTCTTCCACGTGGACTCAGCCCAGTGGCTAAACCCCTTGTCCTGTCACAGCCCCACGCCCGTGGGGTCCCCTCTACACTATGAGATTTTCCATGGCAAAGGCTGAGTCTGATTAATTTTCACAACCCCATTGCCTAGTCCGGTGGTTCTCTACCAGGGGCAAGTTTGTCCCCCAACCCTGGAAACATTTGGGAATATTAGGAGACTTCTGGTTGTCAAAAGCTGGGGAGTGGGGAAGCTACTGGCATGCAGTGGGGAGAAGTCAGGCCCGCTGCTCGACATCGGGCCACACACAGGGCAGCGCCCACCACGGTCATCGAGCCAACACGTCAGCAGTCCCTAGGCCCAGAAACCCTGGCTTAGTGTTCAACTTGACTCAGAGTCCACACGAACTACAGAAAGACATGCCCATCTAGAACTTTCTTTCTCATGAGTCTCCATCCTGCAGGTGAGGCTAATGTGATCTATAAACACCTAGACTCCTCGTGGCACATTTGTTGGCTCATGGTCTCAATTTGACAAGCCTGTGAACTTAATATATTAACCAACAGTTTCTTCAGAAGGTCAGAATGCCTCCATTCCAATGATGATTCCAAAGCTCTTGGCAAACAAAACTTGGCTGAGAAATGCCAGCTCCCTGGGGCCAGTTCTCCAAGAAAGCCCACCTGAATTAAGGAAGAAAATACCTGGACAGATTTTTCGACAAGTAGCCTAATAAGGGAGAGCATTCAGCCACGCCCATGGCCTGCTGCTGGATCTCCGGCATCTCAACGCTCCGATGGCCTTAAATTCCACCCTCCCCTTTCACCCTCTCAGTATAGCACTCTCCAACTTGTCATAGAACAGCAACAAGACAAGTTATTATTTTCACCTGAGCACTTCGGTCTATGTGCTCAGTGAGGAGCTCAGACTTTATGTGGCTTAGCTCCTGGAATGCTCATGGCAACCCTCGGGGGTAGTTTCTATCACTAGGCCCACTCTACGGATGAGACAAATGAGGCTCAGACACACGGGAATATGCCAGGCTGCAACACAGCCAGGGTGGCACCTCGGAGCCAGTGAGTGAGCACCCCGACAATGGGCAAAAGCCTCTCCCTCTAATCAGCAGTATTGCAAAGCCCAGACAGTGGTCACAGCTCAGTGCCCTAGGGGACATTACCTGCAACAGCTTAGCAACAGATGGAATAGGCCAGAACCAATTCTGTTAGACCCTAGCTGGACAGTGGGATATAGCCACTTAACCCTTGACTCAAAAAGCTTTAAAAATTAAAATGTGCTAATGCCAGCAATAAAAAAATCTCTCATATTGAACCCAAAGAAGTCATACAGAAATGCACTATGTATAATCCCTTTTTAAATTAATTTTCTCAAAAACACAAAAGTTAATCAAATAAATTTAGCATGGTTGTTCAAATCTATCAGAGACTGGCTATCTAAAAATGGGCTGTGACGGTTTCTAAGGCCCCCGAGAAAACTGGGCCTTACCGGAGGACTGTGCCCTGAGGCCAACCCTCTAGAGGTGGGTCATGCTCAGCCCAGTTCCAGCTGGTCTGTATGATCAGCTTTCTGCCAGCTCACCTGAATGGCCTCAGGTGCCCATGTGACTCTCACCTGAGTCACAGCTAAATCAAGTCCACGCCTCCCCCTCCCCTCCCCTCCCCTCCCCTCCCCTCCCCAAGGAGGTCTTGTTGGGCCCAATGATGCAGACTGAGATTTCCTTCTTACGGTTCATACAAATGATACCACCTGTGTTAGTTCTCTGTTTATGCTGCAACAAATTACCCCAAATTTAGAAGCTCGAACAACACATATTTATTATCTTGGAGTTTTATGTGTTGGAAGCCTGATACGGGCACACTCCGCTGAGACGCGGTGTGGGCAGGGCTGCTCCCTCTTGGAGGCCCTCGCATGCAGCCTGCAGCCTGGCCCTCCGGCTTCTGGCAGCCGCTCTCATGCCCGGCTCGCAGGCCCTCCTGCGCCTCCAAAGCCTGCAGCGCTGCACTTCTCCGGGCCTTTCTTCCGCACTCAGCCTCCAGGGCCCTTCCTGCCTCCTCTTCTGCTCCTGAGGGCCCCTGTGGTCACACTGGGCCAGCTGGATAACCCAGGGTAACTACCTATTTGAAGGTCCGCTGTTAGCAGTCTTAATTCCTTCTGCAACCTTAACCCTCCTTTGCCATGCAGCCTAACACACACGGAGTGGGGAAGAAGTGGGTTTATAGTTGCTGTGCGGAAAATAACACAATAACTAATAAATAATAATACAAGGATAAGCCTGGTTTCAGTAGTCACTACAGTAACCTTCCCCCACCCTCTATGCATACTCACAGCTTCCAGGGCTTAGACCTAGACTGGGGGGCGTGGGGGGCATTATTTTGCCGACCACACCACCTCCAGGATGGGGTAGCAAACTGTCAGAGGACTCTGGCCCCACAATAATTTCTTAATTGCACTTGGAGCCTTTCTATGGGACATGCCCTTCTGGATGGCCCAGTCCCTACCACTCCCCACTGTCCCTCTGCAGCCCTCTATCCCATTTCCACTATCTGCCTCGGTTTTAGAACCTGGATCTGGTGACTGCACACGAGAGTCAGTCCTGCTCGGCAAGCGCTCTTCTCTCAGGAGGCCGAGTTCAGAGGGAGACCTTGGGAAGGGACCCAGGAGCTCCCGGCACCAGGACACCCGCAGCCCTCTCCAAGGCTCCTGCAGTGAACCACGAATGTAGACCCTGGGCAAGCACACACTGGCATGACTTCCAAACAAGACACTAGAGAAGCACTTCTTTCTAGTGATGTCGGGATGACAGTTCTAGATCGATCTCTCCAGACAATTTATCTGAATTGTACAGACCCACACTTTTCCCCGCTGAAACCCGGGTACTGCTTCCACCGTACTCACTGGACTGCTAAAGTCTAATGTAGAGGGCAGGAGAATTGGGGCCACCTGAACTATTTAAATCTCCTCCGTGCAAGGTTCTGTTCTACTTCCCGTGACCTAGACATATGGACACAAGGCCCGTGGCAATGACATGGCGCCACGGAATGCAAAGGAGCCAGAGCCAGAGCCAGAGCCAGAGCCAAGCTGGAGAAGAGCGCAGCCCGGACCCTGCGGGGTGGCGAAGGCAGAGACTCAGCGCCCAAGGGAGGAGCTTCAGAGCTGCCGCCGAAGCGGCAGGAGCTCCTGTGGGAGAGGGTTCCAGAGGGAGAGGACGGGGTGGGCACCGGCAGGCAGCGTACCAGGACCACCCTGCCTGAGGAAGCCGAGGCAGGGTGCCTGGAAAGGAATTTCATTTTTAAGGACCCACACCTGTCAGGTGCTTTAAATCAGCCTAAGGCACTTATTCATTTATTCACCCAACCTTGGCAGGATTGGTCTTAATAACCAGGAAGACAGGTTCAAATCCCACTTGTGCCATACGCTAGCTGGGTGTTTTCTGACCCTCCTTTCCTCATCTACATATAGAAATTATGTGTATATACATATATATGTAATTACAGTATATACTTCACAGAGCATGTGCAGTTCACAGTATGTTGTCAAAGAATATTTAAGAGCATGTGAAAATGCTCAGTAATAACATTAAAAGGAAAACAGTAGGTAGCAAATACCAATATAATTCTGATTTTGTAAAAAGACTATATGTACTTTGAATATGTATGCCCATCTATATGCTTTGAATATATATGTATATATACATATAAAATAAAATAAATAAAAATATTAATAGTTGTTTTCATGGTAGGAATTCAGATGATTTAACTTTTAAATGTACTTTTCATATTTCCCAAATTGCCTACAATGAACATGACATACTTTGAAATATTTTTCTAGATTTGCATTTTTATTGCAAAAGTGATCCATGTTCATGTAGGAAATTAAACTTTGTCACCGCTGGGAACAGCTTGTTATGAATCCTCCCAGATGTTTTCTATGCATATCTAAAGGGATATGCGGAAGGCACGAGTTTCGCAGGCCACACGCACAGGTGGGCAAGGAGGGCAGCTTTCGCTTCTGGTTCCCGAGCTTTGTTTCCTCGGAGTCCCACCCCCGCCCCCCGCTGTGGCAGAACTTCACTCAGGCAGGTAGGAACCAGGGTTTTCTCTGTGGGTTTATTACCTGCTCCCTCCTCCCTGGACCTGCATCTTCATCCTGGGGGGCTAACATGGTACCCAGGCGTGGGGGTGTCTGGCCCTCACTAACCCTCTGGCCAGGCTAGTGTGCCCCCAGATATACTTTTCACCGGGCCTTGGTCTGCACGACCTACCCCAGCTGACAGACTCCAAGATGAGGTTTCCCAAGCCTACTCACCAACCGCGCCAAACACGTGGGGGTGGCCCGTTCTCAGCTGGAGCCCTCTCTGTCCAGCAGCGTCAGGGTCTCCATTTCTCTAAGCTCCTCTCAAGGGGCCCCTGGAAAACTTCTCGACGCTCTCCCACTCGTTCCTGGGAGGGGCTTTCTCAGGCTCTCTCTGGCTCTCAGAGAAATTTTTGTTCTGAATCTGCAGCCACCTGGCTTTGGGGACTTCTGTGAGAGCTACCACCCTGCTGAATTCAGGCAGGGTCTCTGACTCTCTGACATCCCCAGCCTGTGACCCAGGCGTCCGTTTTCACCTTGGAGCCTCAAGACACCAAGTCCTTTTCAGATGCACATCTACACTCCGAGATCACTCTCTGCTCGGTCTCTCCTCTCCAGGGCCCTGTGACCTGTGGTCCTATCTCCTCTGAGTGGTCAGACCTGTGCTTGGTATCCCAGGCTCAGGACATAACCCTGATGTCAGGAGCCCTCTGACGGCCAAGAGACTACACGACCCTCCCATTCTAACCTGTGTCTCTATCTTAGGGTAGAAAAGTCTCTTTCGAAATTCCAAGGCAGAAAGTTAGCTTTGGCTCTGCAGTTACATGTTCTGTGCTAGCACTGCACCCCCTCCCCACTGCACCCCCTCCCCACTGCACCCCCCCACCACTGCATCCCCTCCCCACTGCACCCCTCCCCACTGCACCCCCTCCCACTGCACCCCACCACCACTGCATCCCTCCCCACTGCATCCCCTCCCCACTGCATCCCCTCCCCACTGCACCCCTCCCCACTGCACCCCCTCCCACTGCACCCCACCACCACTGCATCCCTCCCCACTGCATCCCCTCCCCACTGCATCACCTCCCCACTGCACCCCTTCCCACTGCACCCCTCCCCACTGCACCCCCTCCCACTGCACCCCACCACCACTGCATCCCCTCCCCACTGCACCCCCTCCCCACTGCACCCCTCCCCACTGCACCCCACCACCACTGCATCCTCCCCACTGCACCCCCTCCCCACTGCACCCCCTCCCCACTGCATCTCTCCCCACTGCACCCCTCCCCACTGCATCCCTCCCCACTGCATCCCCTCCCTACAGCAGGAGCAGGAAACATCCTAACCACTGCCTGAAGTTGAAGGAGGTTCAGGGGTTTGGCATAGAAAGAGCAGAAAAACACATCTGTATTTAAAATATTTTAAACTACTTCTCACGGTACTTGTGTCTGTGGGCGTGTGAAAGGTGGGTGGTTGGCAGTTTAGGCCATTTAGGGGTCAACCACACACCCTTCTTGCTGTTGTCCTCACTGAATGTACACCGTGGAGTTATTGGGCTAATACGTTCTCTGTGGCAGCTGAGCATGCTCTCCTACCCCGCAGAAGTACCCCCTTCTCTGCAGTTTTGTTTTCCACAGTTTCAGTTATCCATGGTCAGCAGTGGTCCGAAATTTTAAATGGAAAATTCCAGAAACAGTTCATCAGTTTTAAATTGCTGGCAATGGTGTAGGGAAATCTTGTGCCATCCAACTTTATCCCACCTAGAACACGAGTCATCCTTTGCCCAGCATATCCACTTGCCATGCACTCCATGTCCATTAGCTGCTTAGTGGCTCTCGGTGATCAGGGCGACTGTCACCCTCAGCCTACATAGTGGCCCAAGGCTGGAGAGTGACGATGCTGGCAGTTCTTACACACCACAGAGAAGCCACAAAGGTTCCCTGCTATAGAGTTCAGTGCTACCCCACCGGGTTCTTAGAACATACCCCAAGATAAGTATTTGATTATCTAATCGCATGATTCAAAACAGAGTAGTTCCCCATTTTTCACCAGTTGATGCCGCAGTGGACATTTCTGTTCATATTTCCTGTTCACTTGATAAACTGTTTCTGCAGGATAAACTCCTGGCGGTGGAATCATGTCAAAGGAGACTGGTGTACAGCTCCCATCAACAAAATGTATATGGTAACATTATAGATTTAAAAGAAACATTCCAATTTCATGGAAAAAAAATGATGTCCTATTTAATAAATAAGTTTAATAAAGAATGCTGGACTAAATCAAAGACATATAAGATACATGCCATAGGAAAAAGAGCCAGACAGATTAAAGCCCTAAATGGAAACAATAAAAGGGCTAAACTATTAGGGACAACAATGCCAGAAACAGGAGCATTACTTCGCCTGGGAAGGAGAAAGGATTTCTTAAGGCAGGTCATTTTTAATACAGTAAAAGATATTACAAGGCAAGGGGTAAATAAAAGATAAGAGAATATATTTGCAATGTATAAAACAGGCAGCTGTTAATATCATAAACTAAGAACTCCTTTAGAATTGATTTTTAAAAGGGGCAAAATATTGCAAAAAGCAATGCACACAAAACACTGAGAAAGCTAATGTGGTCGACTGTAAACAAGGGCCACACAATGTGCCCCTCCGGTCAGGAGGCAGGCCCCTCCCTCCACGTCCACCCCAGCCTTGGCCCAGGGGAGATGAACAAATACAACGCAGGCAAAGAAGTGTACTTGGCACTGGGGCTCGCCCTGTCGGCTTCTCGGAGGAGCCCTGCCACAGCAACCTGTGACCGGCCGGGCTACCCAGTGGGCGATGAGAGACCCAGGGCCCACTCACCTCCCTCACCACGGCCCACAGCCAGTCAACTGGCAACCACCGGAGCCAGTCAGCTGACCAGTGGGTAACTACAGGCCCGTGTGGAAGCTGAGGCACGGCCGACAGAACTGCCCGGCCGAGCCCAGCCCAACTGCCGACCCGAAGGATCATAAGCTAACTAACGCTGTTGCTTTAGGCCACCAAGTTTTTGGGGTGGTTTGTTATGTAGCAAAAGCTAACAAAAACAGCTAAAAAATAAATACATTTTCATACTCACAAGCTGCAAATTTTAACAGAATATCATCTTTCACTCATCAAATTGACAAAAATGAAGATGAATGATAGCTTCGGTTCAGGCAAGGGCGTGAGGGAATAAATCCTTTCATTCACCTCTGACAAGAGTGTAGACTGCTGCAAATTCATTTGAGAAGTAATGTGACAATACCTATTAAAACCGAAAATATGCATACCTTTTGACCACTTTAGGGAATTTATCTTACAAAAATAAAAACTGTAATAGGATATTTATTAGAGCTTCATCTATATTGGTGAGGGAGGGGGGTGATCAAAGAAAGAAAGAAAAAAGGGCAGTAGAGAGAGAGAGAGATGGAAAAAGGAAAAGACAGAACCCCTCGGACACCTGACGCCGTCGGTGGGGCGTGCGAGAGGACAGGGACTCGCCCTAGGACACCTGACGCCGTCGGTGGGGCGTGTGAGGGGACAGAGACTTGCCCCAGGACACCTGACGCCGTCGGTGGGGCGTGTGAGGGGACAGGGACTCGCCCTAGGACACCTGACGCCGTCGGTGGGGCGTGTGAGGGGACAGAGACTTGCCCCAGGACACCTGACGCCGTCGGTGGGGTGTGTGAGGGGACAGGGACTTGCCCTAGGACACCTGACGCCGTCGGTGGGGCGTGCGAGAGGACAGGGACTCGCCCTAGGACACCTGACGCCGTCAGTGGGGCGTGCGAGAGGACAGGGACTCGCCCTAGGACACCTGACGCCGTCGGTGGGGCGTGCGAGGGGACAGGGACTCGCCCTAGGACACCTGACGCCGTCGGTGGGGCGTGCGAGGGGACAGGGACTCGCCCTAGGACACCTGACGCCGTCGGTGGGGCGTGCGAGAGGACAGGGACTCGCCCTAGGACACCCGACGCCGTCGGTGGGGCGTGTGAGAGGACAGGGACTCGCCCGAGGAACACTAGAGGAGAGGACTGAAGCTCGGGTTACTAATTTGGAGGAATGAGTTGATTTCCTGTTGAAACGTTTCAAGCAGTGTAGTGTGACGGATGCAATGCAATCCCATTTTCTAAACTAAAAGGGACGGTCTACGTGCACATGGGAAGCAGGATGCTGACGTTTCCCTCACCCGCTGTCCTCCTAAAGACGGGGGCGCAACGGGCTGCACCGGAGACTGTACCCCAGCTTTTGCGCTTCCGATTCTGAGGCCCTGGTCCAACAGATGACCACAGCCTCTGCCTGGGTGCGCCTGCCAGGAAGGCCGCCGGGCCGGCGCCGAGTGCCCTTGGTTAACCTTGCGCCCAGGGCCTCTTACAGATTATAAAACGTACAGCAAGTGGGGCTACGGAGAGGAGAGCCAAAGCAGGAAACGAGCCATTTTAAGTATTTATATTATTATACACAGTTATTTAACAAAATCATTTTGCTATTACTAAAAACTTATATTCTCAGTCAAAAACAAGTTTTTAGTCACAGCAACGTAATTTAAAGGCTTTTTTTTTTTAATCTTAGTTTAACCTTCTGTGAGACAGTAACTCAGAGGCCTGATTCCAGTTTCAACTTGTTTCAGTGCTTGATTTTAACAGTTATTGTAGCTGAGAGAGGTCATTTTCAGAGTTCCAATGTCCAAACTGAACACAGTATCATGGGTGGCACTGCTTTGTCACACGCAGGCTCAGCCACGAAGTTGGCTACACATTTCCACGTTCCCGGACGTTACACAGCTCTCCCGACAAAGGCCGCAGGACACGCTGCAAGCTCAGGCTTCAGGGAGTCCTTTCGAAGCGCAACGCTCTTCAGGCCACATTTCTGCACATGAATGAGAAGGTTTTGTTTCCCGGACTTGGGGATTGAATTTTTCATATTTTGATTAAGCAGTTTCAAAATATACTTAAACTCTTTGCTCTGGAAGACTTTCATATACAGGTTAGAAAACACTATTGCCTGGTGTTTGTCTGTTTAATTTACAAAAATAAAGGTGTTTTTCTTTTAAAGAAAAAATCATTCTTTATGGGGGATGTGTTTGAAAACATTCATTTTCAAAATGCTTTCTCAAAAGCAAGACTTCGTTTCAAAAAGCAATTATTTTCTCACTGCTCCTTAAAACACCATCTTATGCCAAAGGAACAAATTGAATATGTTTCATTTTTCAAAGATATCTGCCAGGAAGCATTCGGTTAAGCATACTGTCGTCTCAACCAAGGTCAGTAAACTTGAACGTCTGTCTTTTTGTGGAAGAAAAATATCTTAACATCACTTTCAACAAGTCTTTCAAACACTGCCGTGGGTCACTGGTAGAGCTCTGGACAGTACAAAGGACCCCCAAGTTCTCCCCATTTCATTACGAAGTGCTGTTAAGAACGTAGAAGTGTTGTCTGTATGTACGGATCAGCTGATGGGCCTCAGGCGGGCTCAGTGGGATATGCTGAACACAAACAGACTGCAAACTCACTGTCCAATCCAGCTGGCCCCAGTGCTGGCTCAGATCAAACTTCAGGAAAGCTCACATCCTTTCCTTTCTGATTAAGAAAATAAAGTTTTAATATTTTCTTCTTCTGTGCCAAGGGATCAATTGTGCCACCCACTTTGGAGACCACATCTCTGAATAACCCATTTGGAAAATTACTTTCTATGCTGCAAGGAGGTAAAAACACCTTGCTACAACCTTCCAAAGCTGAATCAGGAAGAGGCAGGAAGCCTGAATAGGCCGACAACAACTAATGAAATTGAAGCAGTAATAAAAAAAACTCCTACCAAACAAAAGTCCTAGACCAGATGGATTTACAGATGAGTTTTACCAAACATTCAAAGAATTAACACCTATTCTCCTCAAACTATTCCAGAAAATTCAAGAGGAGGGAAGGCTCACAAACTCTTTTTCCGAGTCCAGCATCATCCTAATCCCAAAACCAGATAAAGACTCTACAAAGAAAGAAAATTACAGGCCAATATCCCTGATGAACATAGATGCTAAAATCCTCACTAAAATACTAGCAAACCGGATTCAGCAATACATTAAAAAGATCATACACCGTGACCAAGTGGGATTTAGTCCGGGAAAGCAAGGCTAGTACAACATCCACAAATCAATAAATGTGATGCATCACATAAACAAAATGAAGGACAAAAAATCATATGATCATATCAACAGACGCAGAGAAAGAATTTGACAAAATCCAGCACCCATTTCTGATAAAAACTCTCAGCAAAGTGGGAATAGAGGGATCATACCTCAAGATAATAAAGGCCATAAATGACAGACCTACAGCCAACATTATACTCAATGGGAAAAAACTAAAACCATTTCCATTAAACAACGGAACAAGACAGGGATGTCCACCCTCACCACTCTTATTTCACATAGTACTGGAAGTCCTCGCCACAGCCATCAGACAGGAAGAAAACATAAAAGGCATCCAAACTGGAAAGGAGGAAGTAAAACTGTCATTATCTGCAGATGACATGATATTGTACATAGAAAACCCGAGAGACTCCATCAAAGTACTACTAGATTTGATACAAGAATTTGGCAGGTAGCTGGATACAAAATCAACATCCGGAAATCAATGGCATTCTTATACACCAACAATGAACTTTCAGAGAGAGAAACTAAAAAAGCAATACCATTTACCAATGCAACTAAAAAATGATACCTAGGAATAAACTTAACCAAGGATGTAAAAGACCTGTACTCAGAAAACTACAGGACACTGAAAAAAGAAATGAGGAAGATTTAAACAAGTGGAAGAATATACCATGCTCATGGATTGAAAGAATTAATATCATTAAAATGTCCATACTACCCAAAGCAATTTATAAATTCAATGCAATTCCGATTAAAATACCAACAGCATATTGCACAGACCTAGAACAAATATGTCAAAAATTTATATGAAACCAAAAAAGACCCCGAATAGCTGCAGCCATCTTGAGAAAAAAGAACAGAGTGGGAGGGATCACATTACCAGACTTCAAACTGTATTACAAAGCCACTGTAATCAAAACGGCCTGGTATTGGTCCAACAACAGGCTTATAGATCAATGGAACAGAACAGAGACCCCAGAAATAGACCCACGACATTATGGTCAGTTAATATTTGACAAAGGAGGCAAGAGCATCCAATGGAGTAAAGACAGTCTCTTCAATAAGTGGTGCTGGGAAAATTGGACAGGTACATGCAAACAAATGAAACTAGACCACCAACTTTCACCATACACAAAAATAAACTCAAAATGGATAAAAGACTTAAAACATAAGTCACGAAACCATAAAAATCCTGGAAGAAAACATAGGCAGTAAAGTCACAGGCATCTCATGTAGTGGACTTTTCACTGATACATCTCCTAGGGCAAGAGAAACAAAAGAAAAAATAAACCTATGGGACTACATCAAACTAAAAAGCATCTGCACAGCAAAAGAAAACAGCCTCAAAATACAAAGGAACCCCACGGTCTGGGAAAACGTATTTGCTAAGGATGCATCTGATAAGGGGCTAACTTCCAAAGTGTACAAAGAACTCATAGCACTCAGCAAGAGGAAGACAAACAACCCAATTAAGAAATGGGCAAAGGACCTGAATAGACACTTCTCCAAAGAGGACATACAGATGGCCAAGAGACATATGAGAAAATGCTCGACATCACTAATCATCAGAGATGCAAATTAAAACCACAATGAGGTGTCAACTCACACCTGTCAGAATGGCTCCATCAACAAATCAACAAACAACATGTGCTGGCGAGGGTGTGGGGAAAGGGGAACCTAGTGCACTGCTGGTGGGAATGCAGACTGGGGCAGCCACTATGGAAAACAGTATGGAGGGTCCTCAAATAATTAAATAGGAATGTATCCTAAGAATCCTGAAACATTCATCAGAAAGGATATATGCTCCCCGAAGTTCATAGCAGCACAGTTTACAATAGCTAAGATCTGGAAACAGCCCCAGTGCCCATCAGTAGCTGAGTGGATAAAAAAGCTGTGGGACATTTACACCATGGATACTACGCAGCTGTAAAGAAGAAGGATCCTGTACCCTTTGGGACAGTATGGATGGACCTGGAGAGTATTATGCTGAGTGAAATAAGCCAGGCAGAGAAAGACAAATATCACATGATCTCACTTGTATGTGGAATCTAAAGAACTTAACATACTGATGAACAGAATAGATTCAATGACATGGAAGCACGGATCAGACAAATGTCTGAGGGATAGAGGAGGGCGGGTGGGTGGAGGGGAAGCAATTAACCAAAGAATTTATATGCGTATATGCACAACCCATGGACACAGACAATGGTGGGGAGAGGGACTGGGGAGGGAGAGGGGACGGTTTGGAATGGGTCATTGGGGAGAAAAAGGGACATCTGTAATATTTTAAACAAAAATAAACACAAAAACAACAAAACAAAACAAAATAACCAAAAAAACACCTTGCTAAGACAAGAAAAGAGAGCAGGAGAGGACTGAGCAATGGAGCCCCATGGGGTCTCTGAAAGGTGTGTGGTCCCCGCTCCCTGGTCCTGGGGCCCATCCCAAGGCCAGCCCTGGGGAGGGGTGTCAAGGCCAACCACCAATCAGCCTTGGGTGGCTCCGAGTCCAGGGGAGCTGGTCTTTGATCTCATTGGGAGACCGGTGTTCCTAGGGACCCAGGAAGCCAGACGTGAGGCACCTCACAGAACCCTGAGAGTCATGGGTGAGCACAATCGTAGGTGCAGATGAGCAGGTACAGTGTAGGTGCCAACGACTAAGACATGAAAATGTGGATATAGCAGGAAGAGGGCAGCCACCAAATTCGGGAAGGAACGGTGTATGGCTCAGAAGGGAGCAGGTGAGAACCAGGGACCAGAGCCGCCCCCACCACCATTCCCAGGGCCAGTCAGAGACTCCCTCAGAGAAGGCAGAGGGAACTCAGCTTGGCCAGGACCACCTTCTCTGCCCCAGGCAAAATGCAAGCTCAAGGTAAACAGCTCAGCTGTAGACTGAGAAAGTTCCAGTCTTCACTCCTGACTGCGGTCTGAGATTAGACCCAGGGTGCCTGTGCCTGCACAGAGGTGCTCAAGGGCACACTCCAGGCTGTGAGCCGCAGGCTAGGTTGGAAGGTGGCCTGGTGTGGGGGAGGGGAGGGCGTCACCGGTTCATGCTTCTTTACATTCATTCTTTTACTTGTTCTGATGCCATTTATCACTTTTGTAATTCAGATAAAATGTGACTTAAAATATATATGTAGAGCGTTTACTAGCAGGCTGGCCAGTTCTGTGAGCGAAGCTGTGGTCACAGATGGCTCTAGAAGACCAGCTGATGTCCTGGGTCCTGGGGAGTGTGGTTCACCCCAGGCCACTGCTGAGCAACTGCATGGAAAGCGTTGTGATGTTTCTACAGGACGTTTATCGCAGGAAGGCACAGAGAAGAGCACCGCATGCTTTAGACAGCTGCACAGAATTTTCTCAAGAACGCTTCATGAAGAAAAGGAGCACTTGAAGACACAACACAGGTACACAGGACTGACTGGGAGCTTCTGAAGGTCAGAAAGAGGTTCAGGGACTTCAGGGATGGGTCAGCTTCCGTCAGCCTGGTCCTTGCTCTGCATGTCACGCAGACATCCGGGGGGCAGCTTGGAGATGCTGCAGAAGGACTGGGAGGACACGGAATAGCACTGAGGACAGTGAGCAGCCTCACAGGTCTGCTGAGCAGCAGAAAATGTTGAAAATGAGTTGCTTTCCCCGTTGGAGGAGAGCCTGGCATAGGAAAAAGAACAGTGCCCCAAATGCAGTGTGGCATCCCCTGTGGGATCCTGAAGCAGAAAAATGACATTGGGGGGAAAGCTGGTGGCATCCAAATAAAGTCTGGGCTTTAATTAGCAGTAATGTGCCAAGTTTGTTTCTTAGTTTTGACGGATGTACCACGCACAGTAAGGTTTTATTAGATTGACAAATGAACATCAGGGGACACTGGGTGAAGGGACAGATAACTCTCAGTGCTATGTTTAATAAACAAAAATTATTCCAAAACAGAGTTTATTGTTAAAAACGAGCAGTTGCCACAGGTAAAAGAGAAAGGCCTGGGAGAGGGGGGAGGGGAGGTGATGATTAGTTGGCTCTAGGGCAGGTTTCCTCTTCTCCACAGGAATTAACTGCCCTCTACTCATCTCTGTTGTTTTTAAGATGATTGAATTGTAAGGATATGTAAGATCTTTTTTTTAACAGTAACCCAGTGATAGTAACCCAGTCTTTCAGTGAGATTTGCAATAGTTAACCTTGAGTGGTACAGTGTGAGGGCTGTGAACTGGGTGGAAATGTAAAGCAGGCGTGTTGTACACAAATTATACACGGGATGGTAGTTTTGCTTCTGATACTTAAATTAAATCATTGTTCTGTGAACTAAATACCAGCTTATAGTTGAAAAAGAAAGTTGCAACTGCCTTGTTCTGAATACTTCTAAGTATATACATTATTTTTTTTAATTTTAAATAAAAATATGTGCTCTATAGAAAAAAATGTTTAAACCTCCCCCACAAATACCTTGGCCATCTGAAAGGTAATATATTTCACTGTTGCCTTCATTTGCATTTTTATTATTAAGTATTGTTTTTATAATCAGGGGAAACTTTACCTAAGCAGCTTTAAGTCATCGGAAATCCAAAAGCTCGGGAGGAGTGAACCATGGGCCGGAGGTGCCCATTGCCCCTGGGCAGGAGGGCAGAAGCCTGCAGAAGCTCTGAGAAGGGAAGAACTGCCTGAGGGTGGAGGGAGAGGTCAGCCCTTCTCTGGTATCAGGTGTGGTAGTCAAAATCAGGCTTCAAAATTTTTATAATAAAAATAACTATTATCATTAAAATAATATTTACAAAATTTTCAAACGAGTTTTAATCAAAAACTCCTTTCTATTCCCCAATCTCATTTCCCAGCAGGAGCCACTGGTACCTGCACACTTGGGGGCACCCCTCCAGACTCCTGCTATGCACACAGAAAGATAATCCTAACAGAAACGGGATCATATTATACACACCATTGCATCACTTGCTTTTTGTTCATGAAACAATAGATCATGAAGGTTCGACCCTTTGTGGATGTAGGTCTGATCCACTCTTCTGAGAAACTGCATTGTACTCCACTTCACGGACAAACCTTAAGTTATTCATCCAGTCCTCTGTTGATTTTCATTCGCAGTGCTTCCAGTTTCTTGCTGCTCTAGACGGCGCTGCCACAGTTTGTGCTCCGAGGAGGAGTCTTACATAGAGCCCTCTGACCTACCATCCTGGGGCCTCCAAAGACTAACTCTGTGACTTTGGACAGGTTATTTAACCTTCCTGAAACTCAGTGCCCTCCTTTTA